>NC_090819.1:7401073-8099563 GCF_000390325.3 Nicotiana tomentosiformis
GACAGTGGGACCCGCATCTCGAATTTTGAAAAAATTACGAAATTCGAACACCCGTTTCGATACGTGTTCAACTATAGAAAAATTATCGAATTCTGACGTCAGATTGCCTTTCAAATCCTCAATTAAAGTCTTTGAAGATTTCTACCATTTTCAACTCAATTTTTACCCATTTGAACTCAACAATCTTCCCACAAACCTTATTGGTACAAGCATGTATAACTAATACTCTCACATCCAAGAATCATCTTACTAATTACCGTTTTCTAGTTGGATTTGAAATTGAAGAATTGGGGAAAGAAATTCTGACCTCTTTGAAGCCTTAGCAACCCTTTGATGCGATTTCAAGGTTTGATTCAAAGAAGAGTAGTGAAATCTTTAGTTCTCCCATTTCCTCTGTCTAGAATCGCTCTCCCTTCTCTCTAAAATACCAGAAATTGCCCCAAAATGAACCCCAATCGAGTTAAATGAAATGGGGTTCGGGGTCATAAAAACCAGTTTTTGTACAGCTGCGGCATGTGGGGCGCCGCGGGGCGACTGTACAAAAAGTGTCTGGAAATGAAATTTCAGAGCGTTCTGGAATTTCCCAGAGGCGCGACGCGTGGGGCGCCGCAGTAGTACAAATTCTGCCAGCGTTTAGTAATTTAGTTATAACTTCTTGTAGGAGTGTCCAAATGACGAATGGTTTGATGTATTAGAAACTAGACTCGAAGATATTTCATTTGATAGGTTGTCCATCACATAACTCCTTTTATATATATATATATATATATATATATATATATATATACTCGTCCATTATTTGGTCTTGTGCGTACTCATTTGGAACTTTAGTCTATTATGAAATTTTCCAACTTGGCTTAGAATTATGATTTTTCTTAGACCCCATATCACTTATAATATGCCTCGTACACTTATTATCATATCCAATAGATGTCGATCATGTTAATAGTCCTCGAATGAGAAGTAGAGTCCGTCCCCAAACACATAACATAACTTATCTCTTCTTTCACACATTTAGATTTTCCGAATTTTACTAACTCCCAAAATTTCCAAAAATTTCGTTAGAGTTTCCTTTGTAACTGGGCCTATCCACCGACCAGAGAATCCCATAAACCAATCCTAACAACACATACATAATCCAATCAGCGTAACATAACATGAAAACAATACTAACAGTGGCTTCATAAGCAATATATTTCTAGAAAATAAGCGACATTAACATTAACTATTCAGGTGATACGTAACTCATAGCATGTAAGCTTCCAACGTCTTCATAAAACACATAAATGAATATTTAAATTAAAGATGATATTTTTGGGTCATCACAAGATGCCTTTGTCAAATGTAATCTAAGGCTAAAAGTTTGCCAATTCCTATTATATGTTGTCACCCGATGTCAATTTCCCTTTTATGTATACCTAATGCGAATAAATGCACATGTTCAATTTCATTTGGGGGGGGGGGGGGGGGGGGGCTAGCAAGTAACTGTTCCTTGGCATGTGCAATCATGCGGGCTGAAGGTTCTTTATCCAATTTGCTTCATTGTACAAAAACATTGTAGGAGTACTGTTCGATTGAGAGGTACATAAAATTTGTGTATGATAGTTTACCAATATCTAAAAATTCTCTACCTGCATTTACTCGTTTTATGAAAATACTAAAACTTGTATCCTTATCATGTTTATGCCTTAGGACCACATAGGAAATTATTTAAAATAAATTGTCTTACCCATATATAACAACAACAACTCAGTATAATTCTACTAGTAGGGTCTGAGGAGGGTAGTGTGTACGCATATCTTACCTCTATCCTGGGGTAGAGAGGCTGTTTCCGATAGACCATCGGCTCCCTCCCTCCAAGAACTCTCCACCTTGCTCTTGGGGTAACTCGAACTCACAATCTCTTAATTGGAAGTGGAGGGTGCTCACCACTAGAGCATCACATATATAAGAAGGGTATTAAATATTTATAGATCGACTAATTAGATGAAAGTTGAGTCTAAATCTCTTGAGATATGTATTTTTCATAAGTTTAATATTTTCGAATTTGCTATGAAATCGTCGTCCTCTATGGTATTGAATCATATTATTTATATTCTTAGGCATATACTTCGTGAACACTAATAATACCAACGTTCATAGTATCTATCTATATATATTTTTTTTTTATAAAAGCACGAATAATTTATGCTAAATGTTGAACAACTAAAATATCTTCGAAATATTGATCGACTTTTATAATCTTAAATATTTTTATAAATTTGAAGATATAATTGTAAATCACCTAAGGGTAGAATTTTTTTCCTATTTAAACTATACATATTTAAACCACACATAAGGCAAAAATTGCAATTCTTTTCGGTTTTTAGGAGTCCTTTTAACTTATACTACAACTTTAAGGTTTAGGAGAATTTCTTATTTCGAGCACTTTCTATTCCTTTAGTTAGAGTTCTATTTCAATTATACAATTTTACCTTATTTAATTTTTTTCCCCCGAATTGTATAGGCAAACACATTTATAGAAAAAGCCTTATTATACGGTCTTCATCACCGAAAATTTGGATAGCTTTCGTTTTGAAGTGTAAAGTTTCAGCTACTACAAAAATAAACACTGAACAAGAGTTATTTAACTATTTTACTAATATTAGTGAATAGTCAATTAATTATTTTCTTAATATTTATAATTTCAAAGAGAACTAAATTTTTTTATTTTGAAACCGGAGATAATAGTGTAGTTTGTGATAATTGAAATGACTATCATAGTTTGGATGCTTATGAAAGCTCCAAAATTATGAGGTCTTTTGTTTGTCCTTTGACTTGCATCAAATTTCGGTGGCATGTGACTTAGTGGATGCATTGCCCCACATAATATCACTTCTTATTTTCACTTAGCTTTTTTGCTTTTTGTTTGTTTTTTAATTATCCTTACTATTGAGATTTAATTACGAGGAGATTTGGTAACTACGAATCCTATCTAACTATATCTTGAGTTTCATGATTAAATTTATGTCACGGCCTAAAATCCGACTAGTCGTGATATTACCTAACTCACCCGCTAGGTAAGCCACTTAACCACTAACCAATTTCAATATCGATTAATAAAGTAATTTAAGTAAATAATTATCTTAACCTTATACATTCCCCAAGAACTGGTAGTACAAATTATGAGCTTCTAAGAATAGAATTTATAAAATTAGTATGAAATAATACATCATCTGTTTGAAATGTACATGAACAGATTGTTATAAATCTAAGGCTACCATGAACAAGAGGCAGCTACAACCGGAATGCAGGTACATCTTCAGATTCAGCTCCCATCAAATACAGCAACATCAGCAGCCAACATCTGCATGCAAGGTGCAGAAGTGTAGTATGAGTACAACCGACCACATGTACTCAATAAGTAACAAATCTAACATTAGGTTGAAAATAGTGACGAGCTTTTACCAAGGTCAGGTCCAAAACCAATAGTCCACAACAATCCATAACAATGTAAAACAAATAATACAAGAACTAACTCAGAGATAAAATGCTCAGCTAATCATGATTTCTAAAAATAGTTCTTCCATTCAAGTACATCAGTTAAAACCCAAATAATTTACCGAAACTACCAAAAATATGAATAAGTTTGAAAATAATAATTTTTCCAAAATCCTTTCAATAATAAATGAGATGTTTAATTTTCTTTCCAGATAACCCATATAAAAACAAATGCATCACTATGCCCATCTCTCAACATGTGTGGGAAATCATGAATGATGTGATACTGTACAACATGAGAAAAATACATCTATATGCATGTATGTCATGTGTGCATGTCAATGCGATGCAACTCAGTGATTAAATCATATGCATACTCTCAGAGTATCATTTCACTCAGTCCTCCCAGTCACTCAGTCCTCACGGTCACTCAGTCCTCCCAATCACTCAGTACTCCCAATCGCTCGGCACTCGCACTCGGCACTCGCACTCAGTAGGTACTTGCGCTCATTGGGGGTGTGTACAGACTCCGGAGGGGCTCCTTCAGCCCAAGCGCTATAATCTGCACGAACAACTCACGTGCTGCACGGACAACTCACGTGCTATAATATCAATATCTGGATCCGCACGGATAACTCACGTGCTATAATAATATCCGAATCCACATAGACAACTCACGTGTTATAATAAGCCAACCTGGCCTACTGCGGCGTGGAACCCCATCCCATAATTATCCTCACAATCAGGCCCTCGGCCTCACTTAGTCATCAATCTCTCCAATCTATCGGGCTCACAATGTCATGAAAATCAGCCCAAAAATAATGATATGATGTATCAATAAATAACAACAGAGACTGAGATATGATATGCAATAAAATGAATATGACTGAGTATGAATTTTCAATTTAAAATAAATAATTCACAGCAATATGACCTTTGTGGGTCCCAATAATACTGGCACATAGCCTCAACATGATTTTTAATATGATTCTCAGCTCAATTTCTTTAACACATAAAACTGCATGGAAAATGCCAAGATTATTTGACTACAAAATTCCACAAAAAAATTACGTCATAATTTCTATGGTGTACGCCCACACGCCTACCACCTAGCATGTACGTCACCTCCAAACAATTTACATAATACGTATATTCATGGTTCATACCCTCAGCTCCAAGATTAGAAGAGTTACTTACCTCGAACAAGACGAATCCAATGTCGAGCAAGCTAAACAATGCTTCAGAAATTCCATTCTGCACGTAACAACTTCCGAATGGCTCGAATTTAGACAGAATTAATTTGATTCAGTCAACCCAAATTATAGGAATTTATTCCACATCAAAATACTATTTTTTTTCCAAAATCCGAAATTACACTCAAAAATCGCCTGTGGGGCCCATGTCTCAGAATCTGACAAAAGTTACAAAATATGAACGCCCATTCAACCACGAGTCCAACCATACAAATTTTACTCAAAGCCGACATAAAGTCGACCCTCAAATCTCCAAATTAAACCAAGAGAGTTTTCACAACTTTTCAACTTAATTCACCAATTAAATGTTAAAAACAACCATGGATTCGGATAATTTAACCAATATTGAATTAAGAACACTTACCCCATTATTTTTCTTGAAAAATTCCCGAAAATCGCCTTTTCCCGAGCTCCAATCCATCAAAATGGTCAGAACTTAAACCCACTGCCCAAGCTTTTCTTCTTCGCGAATGCGGTCAGTGCCTCGCGTTCACGAATCACAAAATAGTTCCCGTCCAAATTCCTCCTTCGCGAACGCGACATAACCCTCGCGTTCGTGAAGCACAAAGTGCCTCTGCCTCAATGCCTTCTTCGCGAACATGTTCAACCAATCACGAACGCGATGCTTCGTTCCCCCTAACTACGCGAACGTGTAGACCAATTGTTTGGGGTCCTCAACTGCTTCCTCCCTTCTTCGCGAACGCGTAACACCTCTCGCGTTTGCGATACACACCCAGTCCACCCTTCGTGAACGCGTTCTTCTCTTTGCGAATGCGAAGAGAAAATATTGCCAGCCTCTCAGTTCCTCTTCGCGAACGCGAGGCTCCACTCGCGATCGCGATGAAGGAAACCAGATGGTGCATCAGAAAAATTCCGACAGAGTTCCAAGTCCAAAATCCAACACGTTAAACATCCGAAACTTACCCGAGGCCCTAGAGACCTCAACCAAATACACCAACAGGTCTTAAAGAATCATACGAACTTAGTCGAATCCTCAAATCACCTCAAATAATATCAAAACGATGAATCGCACCTCAAATCAAAATCTATGAACTTTAAACTTTCAAATTCTATATCTTGTGCCGAAACACATCAAATCAATCCGGAATGACTTCAAATTTTGCACACAAGTCATAATTGACATAACAGACCTATTAAAATTTCCAGAATTAAATTCCGACCCCGATATCAAAAAGTCAACCCCTCGGTCAAACTTCCCAAAAATCAACTTTCGGCATTTCAAGCCTAATTCTACTACGGACCTCCAAATAATTTTCTGGACACGCTCCTAACTCCAAAATCACCAAACGGAGCTATTTAAATCATCAAAATTTAATTCCGAGGTCGTTTATACATAAGTGAATATCCAGTCAACTTTTCCAACTTAAATTTTTAATTATGTGAGTAACTATCTCATTTCACTCCGAAATCCTTCCGGACCCAAACAAACTAACCCGATAAGTCATAAATCAACTGTAAGGCATAAATTGAGCAGTAAATGGGGAACGAGGCTGTGATACTCAAAACGACCGGTCGGGTCGTTACATTCTCCCCCACTTAAACATGCGTTCGTCCTCGAACGTGCCAAAAGTTGTTCTTAACCTTCAAATCTCTATTCCACCTTACCACACACATACCCGAGGGTGGTCTCCCGTCACCCTATTCTATATAGGCCTGACCATACAACATAACTGAAAATCAATAATTTAACCTTAGCCCAAAAACCTTGGAGTCAAATTTCTAACATCCAGAATTCTTTTCAAGACCCGAATCTCACATCTACGCACTGTATAAGCCTGAACAAGTTGTATCCAGCCATAACCATGATCCAAGATATAATCACATAACATACTATACAACTCGCATACTCGTAGCACCATTTTTGATCACAGTAACTACTCAAAACCAACCAAGTACTAGTATAAAAACCCGCATTCAACAGAACCTCATTCCGAAACCTTCGTACACTGCCAATGATAAAAAAAGAAACATGCAGAATCTCGTAACCCCTAATCAGATCAACAAGTCATGGAGCTATCTCGCCCCAACCTGAACCATAATCACTTTCTAAGCCGACTTTCAGTATTATCCTCCCGCATATACCGAAATCAAACCTGATAGTACCCATTCTAGGTCCAATGACCTTATATTATTAAACACAACTATCCCACAGATATGCCATATCAATATAACTCAGAGCCACAACTCATGCCATCCGTGCGCCAATACGCAACAATTCAAATGTACTCAGTTATGTAAATGACTCAAATGAGAGAACTGCCCCACAAGATTAACAAGTACCGCCACAACGAAATGTTGAAATCTATCACACACCGTAGAATCATCACCCGATTCTAACACAAGGTTCATACCTTAACATAACTTCGCTGCAATGTGTGACCCCGTCCAAACGTTGGTCCATATTATATACCCCGAGCCACCCCGCTCAAAATCAATAACCATGGAGAGGCAAATGATACAATGCCACACAAAACCTGAAAGAACATAACCAATACACAATCAATCATGCAATACCCAAATGCTCATCTCGTTCAAATTCCACCATAAGGCCCCCAATAGAACCGCATCATGTGTGCATATAACCAATGAATCACAACTCCTCGTAGCATAAAAGAGTAACTCACCGATCATTCCAGAACAAGAATAAGCTCAACATCAACCTAATGGCACATCCCTCAAAAATAGCAGTATGGAGCCAATCAATCCGACTCGGTGTAGAATACACATCCTAATTGGGCCTACCAATGGACCCCCAAATCAACTTTGGTTACCCACAAATAGATAAATAACCCTCTAAAAATCCAAAATGACTGAGCCATAACACATATTATCATCTGGCTAGCTTTTGTCATAACTTTACAGTCCACAACCACGAAACAATCTGCTCCTGAGAACTCCTAGTCTCCAAATTCATAGAACATACGAATCACTATTTTTGATTCCATCTCCACCGTCCGAATGTCTAACACATCTCTCATACACAATCATCCCACGAGGAATATTTCTCCCATTCTTTCGTGACACATAGCAACATCTTAAAATCAGTAGTCGATCAACCAGGAAAATGCCGCAATACCTATGAAATATCCATAATTCAAAACATAGCGTGCCTTCTGAAATGTACGCTCTACTCACGCAATACCAAATAGTTATAGCATTCATCTAAACATCAAAAATCGTCTCTGTCCTCTAAGAATTTATGACCTCCCTTTCAAAACTAAACCGTGACCTTGCACATTCCAACCTTAATCCCAAACAACATACCACATCTATCATGCCACCATATGAAAATATGAGAACCTCATAATCATTTTGAGTCACAAGTAGAATACATATCCGATCAGCCAGAAGCCTTCCATTTGATCCTATCAGGTAGAAAATCACAATTAATTAATGCAACTAGTGCCTCCACCGAGTTTTAAAAACAATAGTCACCTCAAATAGGTCGCAACCTCGAAACAATATACTTCTGACCAAAACAAAAAAAATTGACACAAAATCATGAATTGAATTGTCAATAGTAGACTCCCCCACTTGGCTCAAAGCCATAATTTTAAACACTCGTTAACTCACAATATCCATACTCTATTACCTCCATAATACCGCAATCGGTACAACAAAAACTCTTCTCAAGCTCATGCAACACCAACCATAAAATACCTCAATCATCCGATAAGCTCGCATTTATTCTCTTAACACTCAAGTCAACCTTCTCAACCAGATTCAAATTCAAATCTCATCACATATGCCCTGTTGGCAGAAGAGAAACTCTCCATTCACATTATAAGGAACACACCTACGTAGATTACTCTGCAGGAGATAACCCACATGCTTAGCCTAAAATTGGCATCTTGTTATACCCTTTTCACAGCCACATTTACTATGAAATCACTTAATTTATTTGAGTCCAAACTCACTAACCAGACATGAGAATTTAATTTGTCCTAAAATTTAACAACGTGAAAGATCTTTCAAAACATTAATACTCGAGACACAAAACTAAAATCAAGCACCCAATGGCCTTTCCTTTACATTTCACAGAAACACTTCTCGTCACATTTGAATCGTCTTAACACATCCTGTAGTTACATCCTACTCATCACAAGGCCATTCCACCGCTCATCGAGCCTCAAATTTCATTCGTAGGGACATTACCGGACATATGAGTCCAAATGTACAAGTTATAACTATGATGATCCAAAGTCATCTTTAAATTTAATAAGTAAATCCGTGTTCGAAGACCTCAAAAAGCACTATTTGTTATTCCTCGACCTGCATACGCAGTCCGTATAATTTTCGAAAAGTTTTTGTGTGAAAAATAGATTAAAATATGAAATAGAGCTTTAAAACTCAACTAAGTTGACTTTGGTCAACATTTTGAGCAAACGGACTTGGATCAGTATTTTGACAATTCTTGTAGGTCCGTATCATTATTTTGGACTTGGGCATATGCCCGGAATTGAATTCCGAGGTCCCTAGCCCGAGATATGGAATTTTGATGAAAAATTAAAAGTTTGATTGCTTAATGATTTTTAAGAATTTACTGATGTTGGATTTATTGACACCGGGTATGTATTTTGGCTCCAGAGTACAGTATAGGTCCATTATAATATTTATGACTTATCTGCCGAATTTGGTGAGAAACGGAGCTGACATGACGTGATTCGGACGTCCGGGGGTAAAAATATAAGTTTTAAAGTTGCCTTGAAAATTTCGTTCGATTTGGTGTTCAGTTCATAGTTCTAGGTTATTTTGGCGATTTGATCACGCGAGCAAGTTTATATGATGTTTTAGGACTTGTGTGCATGGTTGGTTTGGAGCCCCGAGGGTTCGGGTGAGTTTCAGATGCTCAACGGACCATTTTGGACATAAGGAAAATGGCAGATTTCTCGTGTTTTGTTGCAGAAATTTTACTCTTCGCGATCGCGTGAGGTCGTTCGCGATCGCGTAAGGCAATCTGAGAGGCTATCCAATGTTGTTCTTCGTGTTCGCGAATTTGAGGACGCGATCGCGTAGGGGTGTGGAGTGGTGCTTCATGAACGCGTGGCCAAGGTCGCGTTCGCGTAGAGTTAAAGAGGCTAAAGCTGAGCCATGCGCTTCACTCATCGCAATCGCGTGAGGACCTTTGCGATCGCGTAAGTATGTGAGTCAAAGCATCGCGTTCGCGTGGCGTTTTATGCGTTCGCGAAGAGCAAAAAGTTGGGCAGCCAAAAATGTGCTTCGCGATCGCATAAGGTAAAAATCCGAGAAACAGAACTTAAGTTCTGGATTTTCAACCATTTTCCATTTCTGAGCTCGGGTAAGGCGATTCTTGGGCGATTTTTACGGGAAAATATTGGAGTAAGTGTTCCTTATCCTATATTGATTATATTTCATGATTCTATACTCATTTACATAATGAATCCGTGAATTTAAGGTGGAAAAATCAGATATTTATAAAATATTCCAAAAACGAAAATTTAAGATTTGAAAGTACATTTGACATCGGAATTGGATAATTTTTGTATGGTTGAACTCGTAGTGGAACGGGTGTTTGGATTTCGCAAGTTTTTTTTTGGGATTTCAGACGTGGGTCCCACTGTCGAATATTAAAATGAATTTTGAATTTTTATCCGAAAAATTAGTAAATTCATATGGAATTAATTCCTATGATTCGTATTGAGTATATCGAATTGTTTGTGAATATATTTGACGCTTTTGGAGTCAAATTCAAAAGGAAAAGTTGTGGTCGAATAATTTATTGGAATTTGCAAAGCGAAGTAAGTGTCGTGGTTAACCTTGACTTGAGGGAATAAAACCCTTAAATTATTTGTTATGTGAAATGCATGTGAACGACGTATATGCGAGGTGACGAGTGTCTATACGTCGTCAAATTAATTGTTTGCATAATTATTTTAAAATCCTAAATCTGCTTTAATGCACGAATTAATTATTATAATAATTATTTCTCTCCTATTCTTTGTCAAATTTAAATTCTGAAATTCCTACAATAATTGCTACATGCTACTTGAACTATGTGTCTTAATTGTTACTTGACATTTAGCATATTAAATATTAAATTACTTATTTTCTCCACGATTTTTACAATTAATAGCTAATTACCATTGTTTGTTCATAAATAAATTATAATTATTGTGTACCTTGATGCTTAATAGTTTCTCAATGGACGTGGTAATTATTGGAGTAATTTTTATTACATTTATGAGTTATTTAAAGTTATATTGGGGGAACGGCTTGCATGCCGCAACAGAAATAAAAGTAAATATATGTATACTGGGGGATCGGATTGCACGCCGCAACAGACTTATTTAAAAGTCTATATTGGGGGATCGGATTGCACGCCGCAACAGACTTATTTAAAAATCTATATTAGGGGATCATATTGCACGCTGCAACAGACTTATTTAAAAGTCTATATATATACTTGACTAAAATAAATATATTGGAGGGTTGAAAATGAATATATTGTGGGAACGGGTTGCACGCTGCAACGAAAATTGGTTGAAAGAATAATTGGTTATGACTGCTGAGTTGGCTTCAACTATTAGAAATGAGTTACCTGATTTAATTATATTATTGTGGTTATTACTATTATTGCGTACAGGTTAATGTAAGTGACCTGCCTTAGCCTCGTCACTATTTCGTCGAGATTAGGCTCAACACTTACCAGTACATGGGGTCGGTTGTACTGATACTACACTCTGTACTTCTTGTGCAGATTTCGGAGTTGGTCCCAGTGGAGTACCACAGACTTGCTCGGATTTCAGCTACCAAAGGAGACTTGAGGTATAACTGCACGACGTCCGCAATTCTGAAGTCCCCGTCTACTTTACTTTAGCTGTGTGTGTGTTTTCAGACAGCTTCATTTTATTCAGACCTTTATTTGTATTATTCTAGAAGCTCGTGCACTTGTGACACCAATTCTGGGATGGTATTTAGACACCGTTATTTTTATGGATTATTCACTACATTTCAGACCTTACTTCCGCATTTGTTTCTTTGTTATTAATAAATTTAAAAATTGTTTTAAAATGGATAATATTATTCTAACGTTGGCTTGACTAGCAAGTAAAATGTTAGGTGCCATAACGGTACTGAAGGTGGGAATTACGGGCCGTGACAATAACTGAAGCTACCGACCTTAATCTGCAGTCTAACCATGGACTCAAGTCCTTCAGACTAGCCCATCACCAAAACACATAATACACATCTTGAACCTCGTTCATAGAATCACAAGCCGATGATGCACAACTGATACCGAGCGCTCATGTGCGCATACGAATGCGTGGAAGGAATTCAAATAGTTATATTTCAAGCTGAATCAATTCCGCACGATAAGAAAAAAAAGATGGGAAGTATATATCCTAAATGCCCTATGGCCTCTCGAAGATAAGTATGGACATCATCATACCGATCCGCAAGACTATACTAGACATTTGCTCATGACTCGTAGAACCTATGAACCTAAAGCTCTGATACCACCTTGTCACGACCCAAAATCCGACTAGTCGTGATGGCACCTAACCCACACGCTAGGTAAGCCACTTAACCTCTAACCAATTCCAATAACGATTAATAAAGCAATTTAAGTAAATAATTATCTTAACCTTATACATTCCCCAAGAACTCGTAGTACAAATCATGAGCTTCTAAGAATAGAATTTACAAAATTGGTATGGAATAATACATCATCTGTTAGAAATGTACATGAACAGATTGTTAAAAATCTAAGGCTACCATGAACAAGAGGAAGCTACAACTGAAATGCAGGTACATCTTCAGATCCAGCTCCCATCGAACACAACAACATCAGTAGCCAACATCTGCACGCAAGGTGCAGAAGTGTAGTATGAGTACAACCGACCCCGTATACTCAATAAGTAACAAACCTAACCTTAGGTTGAAAGTAGTGACGAGCTTTTACCAAGGTTGGGTCCAAAACCAATAGTCCACAACAACATAAAGCAAATAATACAAGAAGTAACTCAGAGATAAAATGCTCAGCTAAATCATGATTTCTAAAAATAGTTCCTCCTTTCAAGTACATAAGTGAAAACCCAATTAGTTTACAGAAATTGCCAAAAATATGAATAAGTTTGAAAACAATAATTTTTCCCAAAATCCTTTCAATAATAAATGAGATGTTTAATTTTCTTTCTAGATAACCCGTATAAAAACAAAAGCATCACTATGCCCATCTATCAACACGTGTGAGAAATCATGAATGATGTGATACTGTACAACATGAGAAAAATACATCTCTATGCATGTATGTCATGTGTGCATATCAATGCGATGCAACTCAGTGATAAAATCATATGCATACTCTCAGAGTATCATTTCACTCAGTCCTCCTAGTCACTCAGTCCTCACAGTCATTCAGTCCCCACAGTCACTCAGTCATCCCAGTCACTCAGTCCTCCCAATCGCTCGGCACTCGCACTCGGTACTCGGCACTCAGTAGGTACTTGCGCTCACTGGGGGTGTGTACAGACTCCGAAGGGGCTTCTTCAGCCCAAGAGCTATAATCTGCATGGACAACTCACGTGCTGCACGGACAACTTACGTGCTATAATATCAATATCTGGATCCGCACGGACAACTCACGTGCTATAATAATATCTGGATCCGTACGGACAACTCATGCGCTATAATAATATCTGGATCCGCACAAACAACTCACGTGCTATAATAAGCAAATCTAGCCTACTGCGGCGTGCAACCCGATCCCATAATTATCCTCACAATCAGGCCCTCGGGCTCACTCAGTCATCAATCTCTCCAGTTTCTCGGGCTCACAATGTTATAAAAATCAGCCCAAAAATGATGATATGATATATCAATAAATAACAACAAAGACTCGATATAATATGCAATGAAATGAATATGACTGAGTATAAATTTTTAATTTAAAAAAAATAATTCACAGCAATATGACCTATGTGGGTCCCAATAATACTGGCACATAGGCTCAACATAATTTTTAATATGATTCTCAACTCAATTTCTTTAACACATAAAACTGCATGGAAAATGCCAAGATTATTTTCCTATAAAATTCCACCAAATAATTACGTCATAATTTCTATGGTGTACGCCCACACGCCCGTCACCTAGTGTCACGACCCAAAATCCAAAAAGGTCGTGATAGCGCCGGGCACCACTGTCAGGCAAGCCAACCATAATCAATTAACTTAATTACCCATTTTAGTATTTTTGAAATAAAAAATATTTCTTCAATGAAATAGTAAAGATAAAACTCATAGAGTAAATGATAAATATTTTTAGTAACTAAATTTCTAAATAATTCACAACTATTCCCAAAACCCGGTGTCACAAGAGCATGAGCATTTACTAGGAAATTAAAATAAAATACAGTATATGTACAGAATATAAATTAGACAGAAAAATATAATAACTCTGAAGGAGATTCTTTTAGCTGCGAATCGTAATATAGAATGCAGCTCACCTATATCCCCACAAATATTAACCACACCTCTACGCCCACAAGGCCGCTATATATATATATATATATATATATATATATATATATATATATATATATATATATATATATATATATATATATATATATATATGTATCTGCACAATAAAATGTGCAGCAAGTGCAGTATGAGTACGAAAATAACGTGTACCCAATAAGTATTAAGCCTAATCTCAAAGAGGTAGAGACGAGATGGCCGACTATGACACTCACTATGGGTCAATAATATTAAATAATCATGAAAATAGAAATATTTATATCAACATGATTCATAGAGTTAAAATAATTTTATTGAACTAGCAGAAGTAATTAAATTCCTTCAATTCAAATAAAAATTCCAATTTGTCAAATAGCTTTACAAGCTGCAATTCAATTTCAATAAATTTTCAATCTATGAAATAACTTTACAAGCTATAATAAACTGTCCAAGTATCGTGTAATTATTATTATTATTATTAAGCATGATTTCTGCCGAGGCCGTACGGCCCGATCCAGAGTTTGGTGTATACTGCCGAGGGACGTGCGACACAATCCATAGATCCATCTATCCTGCCGAGGCGTTCGGCCCGATCCACAAGAAAGGAGGACATTTTCTTATGTACCTCCGGAATAAGAGTATTTATTGTAAAATTTTGTTCGAGAGGATAACAATTTATTTCAACAATTAATTAATCTAAATAAAAGAAAATAAGCATATGAAAATTTCATATTTTTCTACCTTTCATAACAATTCACAATATATACATCAAATATTTTAATTAATAAAGAATACAATTTACACAAGTAATTCATGCTTTGAGTCCTAAACTACCCGAACTTTAGCATTAATAGTAGCTACGCACGGACTCTCGTCACCTCGTGCGTACGTAGCCCCCGCAATTAGCAACAATTATTTAATTTAATCACCTATGAGGTAAATTTCTCCCTTACAAGATTAGACAAGAGACTTACCTCAATTTGCTCCAATTTAATCCACTAGAAGGCCCTTTCCTCGATTATCCAACTTTGATTGGCTCGAATCTAACCATAAATAATTCGATATAATCACTAAAATTTATAGGAATCAATTCTATAAAAAAACTACATTTTCAATAAAAATCCCGAAATTAATTAAAATTCGTCTGTGGGGCTCACATCTCGAAATCCGACGAAAGTTATGGAATCTGACAATCCATTCAATTACGAGTCCAACCATACCATTTTCACTCAAATCCGACTCCGATTCGATACCGAAAGCTCAAAAATTCGTTTCAATAAGATTTCTAAAATTTTCCAAATTTCAATCTCAAAACACTAATTAAATGGTGAAAACAATGATATATTTGTGTATATAGACCAAATCCGAGTTGGAATCACTTACCCCAAATGTCTTTCCTTGAAAATATATCAAAAGCCGCCTATGTTCAAGTTCAAGTTTGTCAAAAATGGCAAAAGGGTCGAATGCCTCTGTTTTTATAACTTACAGATTTGTCTAGTCCGATCAGGGAGCTCGATCAGGGGAGCTCGATCAGGGGAGCTCGATCTCGGGAGCTCGATCTCGGGAGCTCGATCTTGGGAGCTCGATCTTGGGAGCTCGATATTGGGCCTCAACTTTGGGCCTCGATCTTGGGCTCGATCTTGGGCTCGACCACAGCCTAGAATTTCCAGTAGAAGAGAAAAATTGCAGCAGCTGTTTAAGTCCAATTTTTGATCCGTTAATCATCCGAAACTCACCCGAGGCCCTCGGGACCTCAACCAAATATACCAACAAGTCCTAAAACATCATACGAACTTAGTCAAACCTCTAAATCACATCAAACAACGCTAAAACCACGAATCATACCCCAACTCAAGCTTAATGAAAATAAGAATTTTCAATTTCGACATTCGATGCCGGAACCTATCAAATCAAGTCCAATTGACCTCAAATTTTGCATACAAGTCATAAATGACATAACAGAGCTGTAAAAATTTTCAGAACTGGATTCTGACCCCGATATCAAAAAATCAACTCCCCCGTCAAACTTCCAAACTTTAAATTCCTATTTTAGCCATTTCAAGCCTAATTTCACTACGGACTTCCAAATAAAATTTCGATCACGCTCCTTATTCCAAAATCAACATACAGAGCTATTGGAATCATCAAAATTCTGTTCCGGGGTCATTTGCACATAATTCGACATCCGGTCACTTTTTGAACTTAAACTTTTATTTTTTCATCAAAACTCCATATCTCGGGCTAGGGACCTCGGAATTTGATTCCGGGCATATGCCCTAGTCCTAAATCACGATACGGACCTACCAAAACTGTAAAAATATTGATCTGAGTCTGTTTGCTTAAAATATTGACCAAAGTCAAACTTGGTCTTTTAAAGCCAACTTAAGGAACCAAGTGTTCCGATTTCAACCCAAACACTTTCATATCACGAACCAACCATCCCCGCAAGTCATAAATCATTTAAAGAACATACAGGAAGTTTTATTTAGGGGAACAGGGTTCTAAAAGTCAAAATGACCGGTTAGATCGTTACGTTCTCTCCCACTTAAATATACGTTCGTCCTCGAATGTGCTAAGGAGTGTTCCGGAGTTATCCAAAATCACTGTTTAACACCTTGTGTACCTACCCGTGCTACCACACCCAGTTGAGCATATTAACTCGAGCCAATCTGAAAATCCTCCCATTTATTTAGGCAAATAAGCTTAGAGCCCAATTTTAACATCCAGAATTCTCCACCATGGCTATTTCCAACCTATGAATGTCGTATCAATCACTACACGATGCACCAGTACATTTGCATACCTTTGTTGAATTTAGACCATGCACCGCATCATTCACATGACTATAATAACATCCTCCGATAACAATAGCCAAAATTCCACGAATTTGATGTTCACAACATACCTCATGATATATATGGAAGAAATTTGTAGAAATTCATAATCAACTGCCGAGTCAACAACTATTGAGTTTCTCCTTCTGACAAGAACCATTGCCTCATTATAACCAAATAATGGTATTTGCTTTTTATTACACTCCATATAATCCGATCGCACTGATCCCGAATCCAATAATCTCGTCTCACCAAGTATAAGCTGCTCAGGCAATAAACCACCTTATACACGATCAAAAAGCCTCATATGACGCCACAATTAGCTAATAAGCTAAGGACTCAATTGCGATACATAAGGAAAACGAACTCTGGAAAGGATTACTCAACCCACGTGACTAATTAGACAACTGAAAAGGTGTCATGAACCTTCCTCAGAAAACGGGACACAAAACACACAAAGTAGAATATAGGTGACTGTACTCGACATCACACTGTTGCGGCGTGCAACCCGATCCACACATGATACTGTTGCGGCATGCAACCCGATCCAAACAATATACTCGTGGCGGCGTGTCACCCGATCCGCAGAAAAAGAATCTATAAGAAATACTTACCGAGCTAAAATGCTCATTACTACAAAATATTCGAATATCGGACACAAGCACGCTCAGTGCATAATATCATCCCTGGAAGGACCGACAGCGCCATACGCCACAAAACACAAGCACAACTAAGGTGCGATATATGATCTGAATCTCGAGAGCCATCATGCTCACATAACACCATCGCTACACGAAACCTCATCACATAAGAAATTTATCAAGCCGTTTCATAACTCACACGGCACAATATAGTATTACATGAAATAACCAACGACGAAACGACATCTAACGTCCGAATACTCCTCCATAGGGAGTTTTTATGCTGAAATGAACACATCCGGCCTGATATAGAGCCCGCATTCATATTTTAATCCATCCACAGATCTCAAGCTGATTCTGATCGCACCGCACTAGGCTAATAACCTTTCAAGGATCCATAATAACCCTTTTTCCCATAACACACAAGAATAGCCATCACAATCGGAACAAACTTCTACAGTCCACAACCAAATGAACAGAGCGCCCTCCAGGCATAAATTCTCGAATCAACGATATTACCAAAATCTTCATACTTGGTTTCAATCTTCACTCAATCAAGTGACTACATGTCACTCTTACACAATCTCGCTGTGAGACACGCTCCCATGACCTTCCGTACTAGGTAACAAGTTTGCACATCCATGCTACCGGTTACACTAATGCTGTAAAGCATATCAATAATCCACAAATCAATACACAAGGTCTCTTACACCTGACATCGACCTTAGATGATGCCAAAAACAATACCATCTTACTTTAAACATCTAAATCCCTTTCCTGCTCATCCGAACTCATGACATCCTTGTCAACACCGAACCAAAATCTTAAATCCTCAACTTTCGAATCCCATGCTACTTAGTGCACTTAACTACGCCAATGCGCAGGAGTACAAGAATTTCATCATAACTCCCAAACTACTAATAGGATAAACACTTCATCATATAAAAATATTTTTCTTAACTCATTTCAAGAGAACCATTGCAACACGTGACTGAATTCTGATATCCGTAGAAAATACCGGCCTCAAGTAGTGGTCTAAACCACCATAACTCTTCTCAGATCCCTCTACACATAACATTTCATAATACTTGAATTCCTCCAAATAAAATCAATTACGGCGGCCGCCAAGCCTCGCACGTACCGCCACAAATTACATGCATAACTCTTATGTGACCATCATGCCGATTCAACTATTGTTAGCCGACCCGTCTTTTTCTCAATTTATTCTCAACTTGCCTTAGAAATAATAATAACTCCATTCATTACATTACGAACTCAAATCCGCACTCATCCTGGGTGACCTTATTTTACGAGACCACGCTATTTCAAAACCCACTAATTATCTCATATCCCTTCTTGTGCGCACATTTTATATCTTCAAGTGGTACACCCTTTCTGATATTTCCTTTATGAATCCGAAATTATTTTCTTCCGTTTCTCTAATGCTACACCACAACCTGAAGATAATGCAGAGTACTCCAAGCCCCGTTTCATAATCTGTGCAAAAACTCGATACTCAACCATACTATAGACTCGAGATCCTTAGACACCACACTTTAAATTTTTGAATCCACTAGGACCGTTATTGAGAGTCACTTGCTCTGACTTGTTCCCATACATGATCAATTCCAAGGCCCTGCTAGCACATGGGCACTTTCTCAAGGAAACATCCAACTGTTTCACTTTCCTGTGCATTACATCTGCACGAAGCATAAACTCTAAGTCTTCCAAAAAACTGAATATGAATTGATAAGGCCAAATATGGCACACATTACCCAAATACTTTGCTCAAATTACCACTGATGTTTTCTTTACTTAGTTGCAAAGACCCACCAATACACCGATAACCAGAAATCGCACAAGTTGATACTACACAATCCAATCATAGATGGTGGGGCTCTCCCACTTAGCGTGAAGCTACAATTTACAAAATTCTGGAATCCACCGAAATTCTTTCTTCATCGTTGACATGATCCTGCACACGCAACTCGCCAAATTTTCTCGAAATCCTTCTATTAACCTTTAATAAACACTACGAACCACTAGCCATATTTACATATTAAATCTCTTACCAAGTAGCCAGTAAAATTCTTCGTAGAAGCTTCGTCAATACCATGCGACCGCTAACCTGCTCATAGGAGATAACCCACCTGTGAAAATTACATGCCGACATATTCCAACGTCGTTGCACTGGGTGAAATTACTACGAAATCAGTAGATCATCCTGAGTTCAAGCTTATTCACCGGCCGCACCAGTCCGTTCACTCCTCATGGACGTCAACTAAAGGTGCGACAATACATTCCAATCCAAAGTCATGTTGTATTCTTCTTCATATCAAGAAACTCCCTCATGTTGTATCCAATCTTCCTCAATATATCAACCAATATTCTAAATTAAGTCCGTAGACCTAGTCACTATCCACCATGAATCCCAAATCACTCAAATTTCCCCCCAAGGCGTGTGGCTATCCTACCAAAGAACCCGTATGCTACCTTGCCACTCTCCCACTTTGATCAACCATCTCCTTTAAGCAACTACTATGCTTTTATTTTCTTGCACTTGGCCTTTTCGGAACCTAACCACCGCACGACACCTTCCATATGTCCTTCCTCATCCTTCGCTGCCCAGTTATTGCCCTAACTCAAAATCCGTCTCTGTAGCACTTGAACCAATAGCTCGTTACTAGCTTTAAACCTTTCTGATGATCATCCTTCTCGAGACATCAATACTAGGAACGCTGCTTTGATCCTGAATCACTGCACACCGCGATCTCTAACGAATGCTTCCCC
This sequence comes from Nicotiana tomentosiformis, assembly GCF_000390325.3. Lineage (NCBI taxonomy): Eukaryota > Viridiplantae > Streptophyta > Magnoliopsida > Solanales > Solanaceae > Nicotiana > Nicotiana tomentosiformis. The sequence goes on from NC_090819.1 coordinate 7,421,575, forward strand.
TATACCAATTCCTAACACCCCGTCGTGAAGGCGAGTTGAAGAAAACCATAACACCAGCGAACCTTAATGCGTTTTACAAGGCGATGACACCACATCAAAATTGAGAACTCTACCACACTCGAAAATATCAAGCTTCGTTACTCCATCAACCCCAAACCTGAACATTCATAGTCCGATTTCCTTTTCTCTGCTGGAATTAAAACATGGAACCTATGAATCATGTACTGAGAAAACCTTATTTCAAGTCGTTTACTGCCCTGTCATATAGACGGGCATTTTACCATTTCATAAACACTGTGCGATAACAACGCATGAATCGTCATTACAGTCAATGCCAAATCTCAAAACCTTAGGTAGTACTATTACTTAATTTGAAATGACAGTGCGGCCTTTCGCAAGGCGACGACAATAGCCCAATTAATTACACAGGGAGAAGCATCCTGTACTACATCTGTAGTCCCATTAAACATTTCCTCGATCCCCAATTTATAACAAGCGCTTCACGTCGCATAAGATTGAATAGGAAGTAAATGTAGGGATAAGCATCAAAGGAATCAAATCGCACGATGAGGAATCAAAAAGGGAAGTATTCCTAACAGCCATGTAGCCTCTCGAAGATAAGCACAAACGTCTCCGTACTGATCCGCAAGACTCTACTAGACTTGCTCATAACTCGTGAGACCTACGTGAACCTAGTGCTCTGATACCATGTTGTCACAACCCAAAATCCAAAAAGGTCGTGATAGTGCCAGACACCACTGTCAGGCAAGCCAACCATAATCAATTAACTTAATTACCCATTTTAGTATTTTTGAAATAAAAAAAAATCTTCAATGAAATAGTAAAGATAAAACTCAAAGAGTAAATGATAAATATTTTTAGCAACTAAATTTCTAAACAATTCACAACCATTCTCAAAACTCGGTGTCACAAGAGCATGAGCATTTACTAGGGAATTAAAATAAAATATAGCATCTGTCCAGAATATAAATTAGACAGGAAAATATAATAACTCTGAAGGAGATTCTGTTAGCTGCAGATCGTAATATAGAATGCAGCTCACTTATGTCCCCATAATTATTAACCACACCTCTGCGCCTACAAGGCCGCTATATATATATGTACCTGCACAATAAAATGTGCAGCAAGTGCAGTATGAGTACGAAAATAACGTGTACCCAGTAAGTATCAAGCTTAATCTCAAAGAGGTAGAGATGAGATGGCCGACTATGACACTCACTATGGGTCAATAATATTAAATAATCATGAAAATAGAAATATTTACATCAACGTGATTCACAGAGTTAACAATAATTTTATTGAACCAACAGAAGTAATTAAATTCCTTCAATTCTAATAATTCTCAATATATTAATTAAATTCCTTCAATTCAAATAAAAATTCCAATTTATCAAATAGCTTTACAAGCTGCAATTCAATTTCAATAAATTTTCAATCTATCAAATAGCTTTACAAGCTGTAATAAACTGTCCAAGTATCGTGTAATTATTATTATTATTAAGCACGATTTCTCCCGAGGTCGTACGGCCCGATCCGGAGTTTTGTGTACACTGCCGAGGGACGTGCGGCACGATCCATAGATCCATCTATCCTGCCGAGGCATTCGGCCCGATCCACAAGAAAGGAGGACATTTTCTTATGTACCTCCGGAATAAGAGTATTTATTGTAAAATTTTGTTCGAGAGGATAACAATTTATTTCAACAATTAATTAATCTAAACAAAAGAAAATATGCATATGAAAATTTCATATTTTTCTACCTTTCATAACAATTCACAATATATACATCAAATATTTTAATTAATAAAGAATACAATTTACACAAGTAATTCATGCTTTGAGTCCTAAACTACCCGAACTTTAGCATTAATAGTAACTACGCACGGACTCTCGTCACCTCGTGCATACGTAGCCCCCGCAATTAGCAACAGTTATTTAATTTTATCACCTATGGGGTAAATTTCCCCCTCACAAGATTAGATAAGAGACTTACCTCAATTTGCTCTAATTTAATCCACTAGAAGGCCCTTTCCTCGATTATCCAACTTTGATTGGCTCAAATCTAACCATAAATAATTCGATACAATCACTAAAATTTATAAGAATCAATTCTATAAAAAACTACATTTTCAATAAAATTCCCGAAATTAATTAAAATTCGTACGTGGGGCTCACATCTCGGAATCCGGCAAAAGTTATGAAATCCGATAACCCATTCAATTACGAGTCCAACCATACCAGTTTCACTCAAATCCGACTCCGAATCGATATCGAAATCTTAAAAATCCGTTTCTATGAGATTTCTAAAGATTTCCAAATTTCAATCTCAAAATACTAATTAAATGGTAAAAACACTGATATATTTGTGTATATAGACCAAATCCGAGTTGGAATCACTTACCCCAAATGTCTTTCCTTGAAATTCTGTCAAAAGCCGCCTCTGTTCAAGCTCAAGTTTGTCAAAAATAGCAAAAGGGTCGAATGCCTCTGTTTTTATAACTTACAGATTTGTCCAGTCCGATCAGGGAGCTCGATCAGGGGTGCTCGATCTTGGGACCTCGATCAGGGGAGCTCGATCTTGGGACCTCGATCTCGGGAGCTCGATCTTGGGCCTCGATTTTGGGCCTCGATCACAACCCAGAATTTCCAGTAGAAGAGAATAATTGCAGCAGCTGTTTAAGTCCAATGTTTGATCCTTTAACCATCTGAAACTCACCCGAGGCCCTCGGGACCTCAACCAAATATACCAACAAGTCCTAAAACATCAGACGAACTTAGTTGAACCTCTAAATCACATCAAACAATGCTAAAACTATGAATCATACCCCAATTCAAGCTTAACGAAACAAAGAATTTTCAACTTCTACATTCGATGACGGAACATATCAAATCAAGTCCAATTGACCTCAAATTTTGCACACAAGTCATAAATGACATAATGGAGCTGTGAAAATTTTCAGAACTGGATTCCGATCCCGATATCAAAAAGTCAACTCCCCGGTCAAACTTCCAAACTTTAAATTCCTATTTTAGCCATTTCAAGCCTAATTTCACTACGGACTTTCAAATAAAAATTCGATCACGCTCCTAAATCCAAAATCAACATACGGAGCTGTTGGAATTATCAAAATTCTGTTCCGGGGTCGTTTGCATATAATTCGATATCCGGTCACTATTTAAACTTAAATTTTTAATTTTTCATCAAAATTCCATATCTCGGGTTAGGGACCTCGTAATTTGATTTCGGGCATATGCCCAAGTCCCAAATCACTAAACGGACCTACCGAAACTGTCAAAATACTGATCCCCATCTGTTTGCTCAAAATATTGACCAAAGTTAAACTTAACATTTTAAAGCCAACTTAAGGAACCAAGTGTTCCGATTTCAAACCAAACACTTCCAAATCCCGAACCAACCATCCCCGCAAGTCATAAATCATTTAAAGAACATACGAAAAGTTTTATTTAGGGGAACAGGGTTCTAAAAGTTAAAACGACCAGTTGGGTCGTTATACCTAGCATGTGCGTCACCTCCAAACAATTCACATAATACGTATATTCAGGGTTCATACCCTCAGCTCCAAGATTAGAAGAGGTACTTACCTCGAACAAGCTGAATCCAATGTCGAGCAAGCTAAACAATGCTCCAAAAATTTCATTATGTGCGTAACAATTTTTGAACGGCTCGAATCTAGTCATAATTAATTTGATTCTGTCAACCCAAATTATAGGAATTTATTCTATATCAAAATACAAATCTTTTCCACAAAATCCGAAATTACACTCAAAATCGCTCGTGGGGACCATGTCTCGGAACCCGACAAAAGTTACAAAATATGAACACCCATTCAACCACGAGTCCAACCATACAAAGTTTACTCAAATCCGACATCAACTCGATCCTTAAAACTCCAAATTAAACCAAGAGGGTTTTCACAAGTTTTCAATTTAATTCACCAATTAAATGTTAAAAACAACCATGGATTCGGGTAATTTAACCAATATTGAGTTAAGAACACTTATCCCATTATTTTTCTTGAAAAACGCCCGAAAATCGCCTCTTCCCGAGCTCCAATCCGCCAAAATGGAAAATGGGAACGCGAACGCGACATAACCCTCGCGTTCGTGAAGCACAAAGTGCCTCTGCCTCAATGCCTTCTATGCGAATGTGTTCAACCAACCGTGAACGCGATTCTTCATTCCCCCTCACTATGCGAACGCGACACCCCCTACGCGAACACGTAGACAAATTGCCTGGGGTCCTCAGCTGCTTCCTCTCTTCTTCGCGAACACGTAACACCTCTCGCGTTCGCGATGCACACCAAGTCCACCCTTCGCGAACGCGTTCTTCTCTTCATGATTGCGAAGAGCAAATATTGTCAGCCTCTCAGTTCCTCTTCGCGAACACGATGAAGGAAACTAGATGGTGCATCAGAAAAATTCCGACAGAGTTCCAAGTCCAAAATCCAACTCGATAACCATCCAAAACTTACCCGAGGCCCCCGAGACCTCAATCAAATACACCAACAGGGCCTAAAATATCATACAAACTTAGTCGAAAATTCAAATCACCTCAAATAACATCAAAACGACTAATCGCACCTCAAATCAAAATCTATGAACTTTAAACCTTCAAATTCTATATCTTGTGCCGAAATACATCAAATCAATCTGGAATGACTTCAAAATTTGCACACAAGTCACAATTGACATAACAGACCTATTAAAATTTCCAGAATCGAATTTCGACCCCGATATCAAAAAGTCAATCCACCGGTCAAACTTCCCAAAAATCAACTTTCAATATTTCAAGTCTAATTCTACTACGGACTTCCAAATAATTTTTCGGACACGCTCCTAAGTCCAAAATCACCATACGGAGCTACTAGAATCATCATAATTCAATTCTGAGGTCGTTTACACATAAGTAAATATCCGATCAATTTTTTCAACTTAAATTTTTAATTATGAGACTAAGTGTCTCATTTCACACCGAAATCCTTCCGGACCCGAACCAACTAACCCGATAAGTCGTAAATCAACTGTAAGGTATAAATTGAGCAGTAAATGGGGAACGAGACTGTGATACACAAAATGACCGGCCGGGTCGTTACAATTTAATTATGTAATCATTCTATTTAAAACTAAGTCCTCATTTAAAAAAAAAAATTCTTCTAATGCTTTGGTTGCTCCCTCATGATAAAAACTTTTATTATGGACATTAATATTCTTCTTCAAAATGCAATATATAGTTGTCAAAGAGAGAAACATGTTGCGGCAGATACATTTGGAATTGTTTGCCATTGTGCTTTGTTTATTATCATTGTAAAACACAAGCGTAAAGAAAATTACTTTTGTACAAATTTAAAGGAAGCTCTTCATTTTTTAGAGGCAAAAATTGTATTCTATGGATGAACACACATGCTTGGAAGAACATTGACCCATCATAATTTTTGCATGTATGATATTATTGTCAAAACCTCTATATACCGTCCTTGTACTATTACATATATCATTTGATGGATCTAAGTTTCTCAGTAATATGATGGGTGTATTTTCTTCTAAAATCGACATGCATACAATGGAAGATTAATTTTAAATTAATAAGAATATCTTCAACTCTCTGATTAAAAGAAGCTAGCAATTTGAAAAACAAATACTAATGCATCATGAAGCCTCAAAGTAAACCAAAATAACGTAAAAGAAAACTAAAGAGATTTAGCTGTCAAAACGAATTAAAAATTTACTAAAGTATGTGTTTTGACTTGTTGGCTTTTAAAGACTTACGAATTATGGCTGAGTGGAAGAGGAAGAAGGCATATAATGAAATTTATACAAATTAAAATCTACAATTGTTCCTAATTGAACGAGAACTCTTTAAGCATTTATATAGTTAAAATTAAAACCTAATCCATTACAAATTAGACATAATAGCTGTGAAAGATTTTTTTGTGTTTGTTATATGCATAATAACCTAAACATGACAATAAACATGTACGGTGGAAGGCCATTCGATATTAAATATTTAAAATTGTATCTGCCATAACATATTTTCTAGCACAAACAATTATATGTTGCTCTTTCAAGAGAAATATTAATATCTATAATAAAAGTTCTTATTATGACAAACCAACCAAAGCGTTATAAGGAACATACACCAAGAATAGAATTCGCAAAAAAAGGCATTAGGTAAGATATGATCACATTGTATATTTATAAACTATAAGTACATAATAATATTATTTAATTAAGACGACTAAATTGATTATTTTTGGAGGTTCATATGATCATGTCCAATCTTTTTGAATTCATATATTATGTTAATATAATAATATTTTTCCGATATTTTTATTATTTATATTTCTCTCATTAATTAAATTTGGTGTCCCTTCATGTAAACTATTGATAAAAACATCACGTGTTATTACTCACGTGCAACGCACGTTCATAGAAACTAGTACTATATTAAAAGCATAAACACCCTTAACGAAATGTCGTTCGCCTTTTTTACCCTTTAAATATAGATTTCACACTAAATAAAATAGTCATTTAATCATTTTTCTAATATTTAGAATTTTAATTTCAATTCAACTAAAATTTTACTTATTAAATCTTTATGTCCTAATATGTATGACTTTAAAATCAAGAAAATTTCACATTACCAAAAATCCCTGACTTCCTAAATTTCATACAAATTTGCTATTTGTACACTGACCATATAGAATACCTACACGAAGAACAATTTCTTCAAAAGAAACAGAACATACCCAATTGCACTTTACAAAATCCATGTAGTACATACTGCTTATACCAAACTAGAATTATTTAGGAAGTAGACAAGCTTTTTCCACATTCTTTTAAATTAAAATTTAGCAGATGTAAATATATTTTTCATCCTAATTCATTATTACATACAAAAATGTCAATACATATTCTTAAATACTGTTAACAATGAATTATCTCAATATATACCATTATTAAAACTCTTTATACTTGACATTAAATTGTATAAGTACTTACGAGAGGACATTTCATAATTTCAGTTCAAGTTAAAAAAACATAATTTTATAGAAGATGAATAGGTATTATTATTATTATTATTATTATTATTATTATTATTATTACTATTATTATTATTATTATTATTATTATTATTATTTTTATTATTTTTATTATTTTTATTATTATTATTATTATTATTATTATTATTATTATTATTATTATTATTATTATTATTATTGAGGTTCGGGAAGAAGAGCAAGTTGAACCCTCGGTATATTGGGCCTTTTGAGATACTTAAAATAATTGGAGATGTGGCTTATGAACTTGCCTTGCCACCTAGTATATCAGGTGTTCATCTAGTGTTCCATGTATTCATGCTCCGAAAGAATATCGGGGATCCGTCTTATATTCTAGATTTCAGTACAGTACAGCTGGACGGTAATTTAACTTATGATGTGGAGCCGGTGGCTATTTTAGACCGGCAGGTTCGAAAGCTGAGGTCAAAGAACATAGCATCAGTGAAGGTACATTGGAGAGGCCAGCCAGTCGGAGAAGCTACTTGGGAGATTAAACAGGAGATGCGAAACAAATATCCACACCTATTTGAGACTCCAGGTATTATTCTAAACCCGTTCGAGGACGAATGTTTGTTTAAAAGGGGGTAAATGTAACGATCTGGCTGGTTGTTTTGAATATTATAACCCCGTTCCCCTATTTACAACTCAATTTATGCCTTACAATTGATTTATGACTTATCGGGTTAGTTGGTTCGGGCCCGGAAGGAATTCAGAGTGAAATGAGACACTTAGTCTCATAATTGAAAATTTTAAGATAGAAAAGTTGCCCGGATGTGAATTTATGTGTAAACGACCTCAGATTTGAATTTTGATGATTCCAATACCTCCTTATGGTGATTTTGGACTTAGGAGCGTGTTCGGAAAATATTTTGGAGGTCCGTAGAGAAATTAGGCTTGAAATGCTTAAAGTTGAATTTTTGGGAAGTTTGATCGTGGGGTTGACTTTTTGATATCGGGGACGAAATCCAATTCTGAAAATTTTAATAGGTCTGTTATGTCATTTATGACTTCTGTGCAAAATTTGAGGTCAATCGGACGTGATTTCCTTATGGTGCAAATTCCTTCTCCCAGAATCGAGCCCAGGATTGAGGCCACGATCGAAGGAAGGATCAAAGGCCAGGGCCGAGGGCCATGATCGAGGTTCAGGATCGAGGGTCAGAATCGAGGCCTAGGATCGAGGGTTGTCTGGGCAAAATTATAAAGCAAGGGACTTCGTCCCATTCGTCATTTTTGACAAATTGGAGCTTGAGGAGAGGCGATTTTTGATAGATTTTCAAGAAAAAATTGAGGTAAGTCCCTTGTGATCATTTCTACTCCATAATATTGAATTATCATCGAATAATCCGACTAGATTACATGTTTTTGAGGTGTAAATCAGAGATTTGAACTTAGAAATTTGGAAATAAGATTTGTAGATTTGAGGGTCGAGTTGAGGTCAGATTTTGGTAAAATTGATATGGGTAGACTCGTGGTTGAATGAGCTTTCGTATTTTGTAACTTTTGTCGGATTTCGAGGCGATATTTGAGCTAAATTTTGGATTTTATGGAAAATTAGTATTTTCTTATGGAATTAATTCTAATAAATTTTATTGACTGAAACAACTTATTTGTGACTAGATTCGAGGCATTCAGAGGCCGATTTGCGAGGCAAAGGCATAGCAGAGTAAATAATTTCACGTTTTGAGGTAAGTAACAATTATAAATATTTGTGTCAAATGATTATTTTGGAGGTGACGCACATGCTAGGTGACGGGCGTGTGGGCATGCACCGAAAGGATTGTGACTTGGTCCGTCCCATGAAACTATAAAGTTGAATAACTTTTTGTTGGCTATATGCTCTCTTTGTGTTGAAGAAATTTGAGTGTAAAGCATGTTAAAAATCATGCTTAGGCTATGTGATAGTATTGTTGGGACCCACAGAGGTCGCGTTCTTGTTGAATTTTTGCTAATTGTTGTCTTGTACTCAGTCATGATTTTACTTATGCATCATACCTCAGTCTTTCTTGATATTTATTGATTTACTATGTTATCTTTGTTTGGGCTGATCTTTGTGATCTCCGAGAGCTCGAGAGACTAGAGAGGTTGAGGACTGAGTAAGGCCGAGGGCCTGTCGGTGAGGTAAGGATATATGGCACGTGATTTGTCCGTGCAGGATATTATAGCACGTGAGTTATCCGTACGGATTATGGCACTTGGGCTGTAGGAGCCCCTCCGGAGTCAGTACACCCCAGTGAGCACGGGTACCTATATAGTGTGAGTGCTGAGGGCTGGGAGCCCAGTGAGTGATTTTTGTCCTGAGAGGCTGTACTTGCTTTTCGTTTGTTGTTGCACTTAGTTGCTATCTGTCATTGTTGTGAAATACTCAGAAAGATTTTATATCCGAATTACACGAACTTGAATTGTATAAAATTGATTTGACTTAAACTGTTGGATTTGAAAGCATATCTATTCTTTGCTGGAATTACTGAAAGTGAACTATAACTGTGTAGCTCGTCACTATCTTCAGTTCCTTAGTTATTATTGTTACTTGCTGAGTTGGTTGTACTCGTACTATACCCTACACTTCGTGTGCAGATCCAGGTGCTTCTGGGCAAAGCGGGTGTTGATTCTCTCATACAGTTGATCTTCTGGAGATTCAGAGGTAGCTTCCATATTTTGCAGACCTTGTCTCTCCTTCCCTATCTCCTTGTTTACCGTATTTTAGTCTTAGACTATTATAGACCATATTTTTCCATACTTGTATTCATATTAAATGCTCATGTGCTCACTGACACCAGGTTTTGGGGAGTGTTCATATCAGTATTTGTGGGATTTTGTATTGTATTTAAATATTATATTTTCAAACTTAAAAGAAACTGTGTTTTATTGATATTATCAGCTTGCCTAGTGTCGAGATAGGCGCCATCACGATAGGTTGAGATTTTGGGTCATGACACTAGGTGGCTTTCCAAACCGGCTCTTAATTTAATGGTGTGAGATGTTTTTGAAAAAACTTGTGTGAGCTTCGGTATAAAACGGGTAATATCAACCATATTAAGAGTATCTTTTGCTGGTTTAGGCCAACAAATCATATTAGGACTATGATTTTGCCGAAGGAGTATGAAGATAAGAGAGTGATGGCGCAAGGCTCAATCAGTTTACTACCTTTATCGGTAGCTTGAAGACACACACAAAAGAAGAAGCGCATGTAGGCTTCCGCATGGTCTTAAATACTCGGATGATATCGTTGACACACAATAAATCTTCCAACACAATATTTAGGAGATAAAATGATTTAAAAGTATTTTTACTATTATTTGATGAAAAAATCATTGAATGCTTTTCTGTCATGACCCAATTTCACCTATAGACCGTGATGGCGCCCAACGTCGCCGCTAGGCAAGACAACAGTGAACTAACTACGTGATTACTCTTTTTAATAAATTTTCAAGTAATTAAATTCCATTTATTAAGAGATTAAGAAGTAGAAAATTTGATAAATAAAACAAAAGCAACCGAGTACAATCATAGTGATATGAATACTCCAAAACCATAAAGTCTACTAGTATGTGTGCCAAGACCTCGTGTCACAAGTGTATGAGCAACTAGTAGATTATACAAAACTCTAACTACTGTCTGAAATACAAATAGACAGAAATAAGTGCAAAAGAGAGACTCTAGGTGCTGCAGGACGGCTCAGGAAGCAACTCACCACTAGGCCTCAGGGTAACAGCGGTGCGCGCCGGTATGACTGCCAGATGCACCTGCCTCACATCCTACACTGTTAGTGCAGAAGTGCAGCGTGAGTACATAAACAACATGTACCCAGTAAGTATCTAGTCTAACCTCGAAAAAGTAGTGATGAGGGGTCGACATCGACACTTACTATGGGCTAACAATTAAAATACATAAATTCTAAATGAGCATGATTTATGTAAATAATAATAATATCTCAATAAAATGCAGGAAATAAATAATTCTTTCACAAATGGTAAATCCCAAGTCAGTTTTTTTCATATATAATTTTAACCTCTCAAGCCATAAAATAATATAAAATATAATTAAACTCCGAGTATTTTCATGCACGATTATGCCGAGGTTGTACGGTCCAATCCAGAATAATGTGTACATTGCCGAGGGTCGTGCAGAACAAACCATAGATGCATCTATCTACTGCCGAGGCGTTCGGCTCGCTCCACAAGAAGAGAGGATACTTTACAAACATTCAGTTTAAAATTTGTTACAAGGCTAATACACAAAGAAGCATAATTTCCATTAACGGTCAAGTAACCCGCTACAATTCCTCTATCAAGTTCCAATATGATTTAGGCACTTTAATTAACAAGTAGGGTGCAAATATCACAAGTATTTCATGATTCGGACCCTAAACTACCCGGACATAAGCATAACTAGTAGTTACGCACGGATTCTCGTCAACTCGTGCGTACGTAACTCCCACAATTAGAAGCAAATAGCAATTTAAATCACATATGGTTAAATTCCCTCTTACAAGGTTAGGCAAGAGACTTACCTTGTCCCGAAGCTCGCTCTCCGGGCTCAAAATCACTCTAAAGCCTCAACTCGGTGCCGAAAAATCCGAAACAAGTCAAATATTGTATAAATTAATCAATACATATTCCAAAGTTCATAATTTAACTATTAGAGTAATTACACAACCCAAATTAGAAGATTCTTAAAATTTCACTCCCTGAAACACGTGCCTTGATTCTGAAAAATTTCGAAGAAAGTCGTTATCCATAACCTCACGAACTCAAATATATAATTTTCACTCAATTCCATAACCATTTTCGTGGTTAAATCCCATTTTTATCAAAACATAGGGTTTTCATATAAACCCAAATTTTTTACAATATTACATGTTGCAATCTACCCATAATCTATGTATTTAACTTACATTGGATAGAGATTACTTACCTCCAATAGCTAGGTGAAATCCTCTCTCTAAGAGCTCGAAATATCGCATAAGGAATGCAATAAATGAACCAAAAATGGCCTAAGTCCCGTATTAAAAGGACCTCACTGCCTCCAGCATTTCAGCTTCTGCGGACCCAGGACCGCATCTGCGGTGCCGCACCTGTGGAAAAGCCATCGCAGGGGTGGTCCTAGCCCAGGCTGGCTGGCTCCGCTTCTGCGGACGGGATCCTACTTATGCGGTCCCACTTTTGCGGAGGGTAGGCGCATCTGCGGTCTCCTCGTACCTGCGGACTCCTCATCGAAAAAGTGAAGCCGCTTCTATGGACCACTGGCCAAATGCCCAAAGTCGCTTCTGCGGCTAAGAGGTCTCATTTGCGGGCTCGTACTTACGGCCAAAAGCTCGCAGGTGCGGGCACACCAGAACTGGTGTGCCAGCATCCCCGCACACCAGAACTGGTGTGCCAGCATCCCCTTTTGAGATTTAACTCGATCCGTGCAACATCCAAGTAGCACCCGAGGCCTCGTCCAAACAACCAACAAGTTTATAAACATAAAACAGACTCGCTCACACCCTTAGAACGCGGAAAACAACATTAAAACTAAGAATCACAACCCAAAACCAATAGAATCAACTTATGAACTTCAAATTATTCCAACTTACTCCGAACGCGCCGATTCATACTTAAACTATTTGGAATGACACCAAATTTTGCGTGCAAGTTTTAAATTACCATATGGAATTATTACCAGACTCAGAATCCCAAACGGACCTCGATAACACCAAAACCTACTCCAAACCAAATTTAAAGAACTTTAAAACCTTCAAGGCGCAAACTTTCAACTTTATGCGCCGAAACGCTCTCGGGTCATCCAAAACCCGATCCGAACATATGCCCAAGTCAAAAATCATCATACTAATCTACTGGGACCATCAAATCTCGGTTTCGAGGTTGTTTACTAGAAATGTTGACCCAAGTAAAACCTACCCCTTTAAAGCCAATAATAAGGAACTAAGTGTTCCGATTTCAACCCGAATTCTTCCAAACCCGAACTAACCATCCCCGCAAGTCATAAAACAATAAAAACACATACGGGGAGTCTTATTTAGGGGAACAAGGATCTATGAAGTGAAACGATCGGTTGGCTCGTTACATTCTCCACCTTGATCTGCTTGAATAGTGAAGATTGGGCGAGGACGCATGCAAGAACTAGGCTGGGCTCTGAAATATCCAACCTCACAAGTCTGTTAGCCACAGACTGAATGTCCAAAGCTAGTGGCATCTCCTATGCTGAAATGAATGCCAAACTACTCATACTCTCTGCCTTTCTGGTAAAGGCATCCACAACTACATTCGCCTTGCCCGGATGATAAATGATGGTAATATCATAATCTTTTAGTAACTCAAGCCATCTGCGCTGCCTCAAATTGAGATCCCTCTGCTTGAACAAATGTTACAAGCTATGATGATCGGTGTAAACCTCACAGGACACCCCATAAAGATAGTGCCTCCAGATCTTGAGAGCATGAACAATCGCGGCCAACTCCAAATCATGCACGAGGTAATTTTTCTTTAGGATTTCAGCTGACGTGAAGCATATGCAATAACTCGCCCCTCCTGCATCAATACACAACACAGACCAATGCGTGAAGCATCGAAATACATAGTATACATCCCTGAACCAGAAGGCAACACTAATACCGGTGCTGAAGTCAATGCAGTCTCGAGCTTCCGAAAGCTCGCCTCGCAATCATTAGACCATCGGAACAGAGCACCCTTCTGGGTCAATCTATTCAGAGGTGCTACAATAGATGGGAAGCCCTCCACAAACCGACGCAAATAACATGTTAATCCCAGAAAGCTCCTGATCTCACTCGCTGTGGTAGGACGAGGCCAACTCTGAACTGCCTCGATCTTCTTGGGATCTACCTTAATACCCTCGCCTGATACAACATGCCCCAAGAATGCCACAAAATCCAACCAAAATTCACACTTGGAGAACTTAGCATATAGCTTTTGTTCCCGCAAGGTCTGAAGCACCACTCTCAAATGCTGCTCATGCTCATCCATGCTACGTGAGTAGATCAAAATTTCATCAATGAAGACAATGACAAATGAATCAATATACGGCCTGAACACCAGGTTCATCAAATCCGTAAACGTCACAGGGGCGTTAGTCAAACCGTAGGACATCATTAGAAACTCATAATGTCCATATCTAGTTTGAAAAGCCATCTTCGGAACATCTGAATACCGAATCTTCAACTGATGGTACCCTGATCTCAAGTCAATCATAGAGAACACCCTGGCACCCTACAACTGGTCAAACAAATCATCAATACGCGGCAATATGTACTTGTTTTTAATGGTAACTTTGTTCAACTGGCGGCAATCAATGGACATACTCATAGTCCCATCCTTTTTCTTCACGAATAACACAGGTGCACCCCAAGGTGATACACTCGATCTGACGAACCCCTTTGCTAGAAACCCCTCAAGCTGTTCTTTTAACTTTCTCGGCGCCATGCGGTATTGTGGAATAGAGATAGGCTGGGTATCTGGAGCCAAATCAATACAAAAATTGATATCACGATCTGGTGGCATGCCTGGACGATAAGAAGGAAACACATCGGAGAACTCTCAGACCATGGGCACTGAATCAATCGCCGAAGTCTTTGTGGTAGTATACCGAACATAGGCTAGGTAAGCCAAACAACCCTTTTAGACTATGTGTCGAGCCTTCAAAAAGGAGATAACCCGACTAGATGCACAGACAAACGAATCCTTCCACTCTAATCTAAGAAGCTCTGGTATCGCCAAGGTAATAGTCTTGGCATGGCAATCGAGGATGGCATGATATGGGGACAACCAATCCATGCCCAGGATGACCTCAAAGTCGGTCATATCAAGCGACAAAAGATCTGCTCTAGTCTCATAACCACTTAAAGTCACGATACAAGACCGATGGAGCCGGTCTACAACAACAGAATCTCCCACTAGAGTGGACACATAAATAGGAGCACCCAAGGACTCACGAGGAACTCCCAGGAAATGAGCAAACAGAGATGAAACATATGAATATGTAGAACCTAGATCAAATACTACCAAAGCATCCCTACCATAGACAGAAATAATACCTTTAATCACTGCATCTGAGGCCACCGCATCTGGTCTGGCCGAAAAAATATAGAACCTAGCTGGAGTGCCACCTGACTGGCCTCCGCCTCTGGGCGGCCAGACGGATAGTGCGGCAGCTGGTGCTGGAATCATAGATTGCTGACCCTGCTGCATTGCCTTACCCCAAAGCCTAGGGCAAAACCTCCGCACACGACTGAGATCCTCAAACACGAAACAACCTCTCGTTACGGCGGACTGTTGACCTGAAGTCTAGCCCTGATGGCCTGAATACCCACTGGAGGATCCCTGAATAGCTGGTGGGTAGTAGGAACTCTCTGGCATGGCGCTGAAATAAGGTCGAACTAGAGCACCCAAAGGAGGCGGCGATGCTAGATATATGGGCTTGATAGACTGACCCCTCACAAACTGACCTCTGCCCCCATCTGGGGCACCTCTAAACTCTGCAGAATACCGAAACCGCTTATCCCTCATAGCCTGCTCCCAGCTACACTGACGTACACCCTCGATCCCCCGAGCTATCTCCACTACTAGCTCGTAAGAAGTCCTCATCTCAACCTCTCGGGCCATAGTGGCCTAAATACCATAATGCAAACCTGCAACAAACCTCCGAACTCTATCTGTATCGGTATAAAGTATCATAATTGCATGGCGAGACAACTCAGAGAATCTCGCCTCATAGTCGGTCACTAACATCTGACCCTGTTGGAGCTGCTCTAACTAAAACCGCAACTCTTCCTCTCTGAGAGGGAGGAATATACCTATCCAGAAAAATATAGGTGAACCGGTCCCAGGTCATGGGAGGAGAATCTGCTGGTCTGCCGACTAGATATGACTGCCACAACCTACGGGCACTGCCCTCTAGCTAAAAAGGAGTAAAATCCACCCTGTGGGACTCCAATATCCTCATGTTGTGCAGTCTGTCTCTGCACCGATCAATAAAGTCCTGGGGGTCCTCATGTCGCTCACCTCCAAAGACAGGAGGATGTAGTCTGGTCCATCTATCCAATATCTTATGTGGCTCGCCGACCGCAGCTCGTCTGGGCTCAGGTATAGCTAATGCAACTGGCTGGGCCCCGCCCATGGGTAGTGCGCCCGGGGTCTGATGTACGGTTGTTGCATGCCCCGGAGCCTGAGCGGTAGGGTCTATGCTCCCCTTCCCTCCTGAGATGTGGCGGGGTCTGTGCTCCCCTTCCCGCTTGAGATGTGGCGGGGTCTGCTGGAAATAAACCAGCCTGAGTCGTAGAATTCATGAATCGCAACATACGGCCCATGACCTCCTGGAATCCCGATGCAGACATGAAATCCACCGGGGATGGCTCTACTGCAGGCACCTCGCCCTGTTCCTCAATAATAGGATCCTTTACTGGATCCACTTGTGGCATAACTAGAGCAACTCTAAGACGTCTTTGTCCTCTACTATGAGCTGGAGCCCTCCTTCGGCCCCTGCCTAGGCCTCTAGCAACAGGGGGAGCAACCCTTCCATGATTGGGTACATCTGCCGCGCGCGTTCTCACCATATGTGAGGGAATAAGAGAAAGGTACTTATAACAACATCAACTACACGATAGGAGATGAAGAAAGAGTAGTTACCTAACACCCTATAGCCTTTCGAAGATAAGTATGGTTGTCTCCGCACCGATCCGCAAGACTCTATTAGGCCTGCTCATAACTTGTGAAAGCTACGTGAACCTAGTGCACTGATACCATGTTGTCATGACCCAATTTCTCCTATAGGTCGTGATGGCGCCCGACGTCGCCGCTAGGCAAGACAACGGTGAACTAACTACGTGATTACTCTTTTTAATAAATTTCCAAGTAATTAAATTCTATTTATTAAGAGATTAAGAAGTAGAAAATTTGATAAATAAAACAAAAGCAACCGAGTGCAATCATAGTGATATGAATACTCCAAAACCATAAAATCTACTAGTATGTATGCCAAGACCTAGTGTCACAAGTGTATGAGCAACTAGTAGATTATACAAATATCTAACTACTGTCTGAAATTAAAATAGACAAAAATAAGTGCAAAAAAGAGACTCTAGATACTGCGGGTCAGCTTAGGAAGCAGCTCACCACTAGGCCTTAAGGTAACGGGGGTGCGCACCGGTATGACTGCTAGATGCACCTGCCTCAGATCCTGCACGGTTAGTGCAGAAGTACAGCGTGAGTACATAAATAATATATACCCAGTAAGTATCTAGTCTAATCTCGAAAAAGTAGTGACGAGGGATCGACATCGACACTTACTATGGGCTAACAATAAAAATATAAAAATTCTAAATGATCATGGTTTATGTAAATAATAATAATATCTCAATAACAAGCAGGAAATAAATAATTCTTTCACAAATGGTAAATCCCAAGCCAGTTTCTGTCATATATAATTTTAAACTCTCAAGCCATAAAATAATATCAAATATAATTAAACTCCGAGTATTTTCAAGCACGATTATGCCGAGGTCGTACGACCCGATCCAGAATAATGTGTACACTGCCGAGGGTCGTGCGACACGAACCATAGATGCATCTATCTACTGCCGAGGCATTCGGCCCGCTCCACAAGAAGAGAGGATACTTTATAAATATTCAGTTTAAAAGGTGTTACAAGGCTAGTACACAAAGAAGCACAATTTCCAATAACGGTCAAGTAACCCGCCAAAACTCAAGTAAGTAAAATTTGGTCTTTGAAAATTCCTCTATCAAGTTATAATATGATTTAGGTACTTTAATTAACAATTAGGGTGCAAACATCACAAGTATTTCATGATTCGGGTCCTAAACTACCCGTACATAAGCATAATTAGTAGCACGGACTCTCGTCACCTCGTGCGAACATAGCCCCCACAATTAGAAACAAATAGCAATTTAAATCACCTATGGGGTAAATTCCCTTTTACAAGGTTAAGCAAGAGACTTACCTTGTCTCAAAGCTCGCTTTCCGGGCTCAAATTCACTCTAAAGCCTCAACTCAGTGCTGATAAATCCGAAACTAGTCAAATGTTGTATAAATTAATCAATACATGTTCCAAAGTTCATAATTTAACTATTAGAGTAATTACACAATCCAAATTGGAATATTCTTCAAAATTCACCCCAAGCCCACGTGTCCGAATTCCGGAAATTTTTGAAGAAAGTCGTTACCCATAACCTCACGAACTCAAATATATAATTTTCACTCAATCCTATAACCATTTTCATGGTTAAATCTCATTTTTATCAAAACCTAGGGTTTTCATCGAAACCCAAAATTTTCACAATTTTACATGTTAAAATCTACCCATAATCTATGTATTTAACTTACATTGGATAGAAATTACTTACCTCCAATAGCTAGGTGAAACCCTCTCTCTAAGAGATCCAAAATCGCCCAAGGAATGCAATAAATGAATCCAAAATGGCCTAAGTCCCGTATTAAAAGGACCTTACTTCCTCCAGTATTTCCACTTCTGCGGACCTGGGGCCGCATATACGGTGCCCACCTGCAAAAATGCCATCGCAGGGGCGGTCCTAGCCCAGGCTGGCTGGCTCCGCTTCTGCGGAGGGTGGAGCGCATTTGCGGCCTCCTCGTACCTGCAGACTCCTCATCGCAGAAGCGAGGCCGCTTCTGCGTATGCTTCTCTGCTTCTGCAGACCACTGGCCAAATGCCCAAAGCCTCTTCTGCGACTAAGTGGTCGCACCTGCGGGCTCGTACCTGCGGCCAAAATCTTGCAGGTGCAGGAACTCCTGAGCAACAGCAACCCCTTTTGAGCTCTAACTCGATCCGTGCAACGTCCGAGTAGCACCCGAGGCCCCCGAGGCTTCGTCCAAACATACCAACAAGTTTGTAAACATAAAACGGATTCGCTCACACCCTCGGAATGTGTAAAACAACATTAAACTAAGAATCGCAACCCAAAACCAATAGAATCAACTTATAAACTTTAAATTCGAGCGCGCCGATTCATACTTTAACTACTCGGAATAACCCCAAATTTTGCGTGCATGTCTAAAATCACCATACGGAACTATTCCCATGCTGGAAATCCCAAACAGACCTAGAAAATACCAAAACCTACTCCAAACCAAATTTAAAGAACTTTAAAACCTTCAATGCGCCAACTTTCAACTTTATACGTCGAAATGCTCCCGGGTCATCCAAAACCCGATCTGAATATACGCCCAAGTCCAAAATTATCATACGAACCTACTGAGACCGTCAAATCTTGGTTCCGAGGTCGTTTACTAGAAATGTTGACCCAAGTCAAACTTACCCCTTTAAAGCCAATAATAAGGAACTAAGTA
Organism: Nicotiana tomentosiformis; assembly: GCF_000390325.3. Classification (NCBI taxonomy): domain Eukaryota; kingdom Viridiplantae; phylum Streptophyta; class Magnoliopsida; order Solanales; family Solanaceae; genus Nicotiana; species Nicotiana tomentosiformis. The sequence goes on from NC_090819.1 coordinate 7,441,011, forward strand.
TTCCGATTTCAATCTGAACTCTTCCAAACCTGAACTAACCATCCCCGCAAGTCATAAAACAACAAAAATATGTACGTGGAGTCTTATTTAGAGGAACGGAGATCTAGAAAATCTAACGACTGGTCGGGTCATTATATTTTCCGTCGGTGGTTGCTTGATCAACCATTAATTCGATGCTATAACAAAACTTTGTAAGAAAATACCTCAAGAACTATATAGAGATTGAATTAGGTCTAAGAACGAACCAGTGTTATACTATTAATCTGCAAACTACTATAAAGAAAAGAGCCCTCATAAAGAGACAGGACATGCAGGAACCACCATCGAGTTATAGTTAAAGTAGATCAAGAAAGGATGATGTCGAGACGACAGATTTGAACCAATAAACCATCTGAGGTATTGCATGATGCGATAAAGAGAGGGATTATGGAGGTAATGGAAATGCATATGTTGTTTACATCCATCCATTAAATACGTAATACCTACTTTTACAAATATGGATTATCATTAAATTATAATTGATTAATACTCATTTTTATTTATCACTTAATGTGTTAATCATCATAAATCAATACGGGTCATGTATGTAATAGAATTCAATGGGAAGACCTCTTAGTTGGACCCAGACTGCGATGGTAGTGAATGTGGCCTCAGCTCCCCCAAATGCAGGCTCCCAAAGCCTTTTATGTAGGGATTTTCGCATGGTGTGACAACATACCCATATAATTAGTAGAAAATAGACCTAGTTTTGGTATATAGGGAAGTAGGTTCTTTTGGGGACTTGGCTATATAATGTCAATTTTTGTGGGATGTGTCACGATCCAAGATTCCCACCTCCGGGACCGTGATGGCGCCTAACATTTTACTTACTAGGCAAGCCAATGTTTGAATAATATTAGCCATTTTAAAATAATTTTTAATTAATTAATAACAAAGAAACAAATGCTGAAATATAGTGAATAATCCATAATAATAGCGATGTCTAAATATCATCCCAAAATTGGTGTCACAAGTGCACGAGCTACTAGAATAATACAAATAAAGGTCTGAATGAAAATAAAGATGTCTGAAAGAAATACACAGCTATGATAAAGTGGAAGGGGAGTTCAGAACTGCGAACGCCATGCAGCTATACCACAAGTCTCCTGCGAATAGCCGAATCCGAGAAAATCTACTATATGCCGTTGGAACCAACTCTAGTATCTCCACAAGAAGTGCAGAGAATAGTATGAGTACAACCGACCCCATGTACCCAGTAAGTGCCGAGCCTAGCCTCGACAAAGTAGTGACGAGGTTAAGACAGGTCACATACATTAACTTGTACGCAATAAACAATAATAACAACAATAATATAAATAAAATCGGTATCTCTTTTCAACAGTTATAGCCAACTCGACAGTCATAATCAATTATTATTTTAATCAGTTTTTGTTGCGGCGTAACACCCGATCCCACAATATATTCATATTCAATTCTGTTGCGGCGTGCAACCCGCTCCTCCAATATATTCATTTCAATCAATTTTGTTGCGGCGTGTAACCCGCTCCTCCAATATATTCACTTTCATTTCTGTTACGGCGTGCAACCCGCTCCTCCAATATATTCATTTACCAATTCTTATAAAAGAAATTACTCCAATAAATGCAATAATTAATATAAAATTATAAGACAATAAGCATACAATAATTATGATTTATTAGAAATAAGTGATAACAAGTAGCAGTTAATTGTGGAAATTAAAGATGTAATAAGCATTTTAATAATTAGTATGCTAAATGTCAAGTGGCAATTAAGTTACATAAATCAAATAAGCATGTAGCAATTGTAGCATGGATTCAAGACATGATATTGAGCAAAGAATACGAGAGAAACAATTAATATAATAATTAATTCATGATTTAAAATGATTTATGATTTTTCAAGTAATTGTGCAAACAATTAATTTGACGATGTATAGACACTCGTTACCTCGCCTATACGTCGTTCACATGCATTTCACATAACAAATAATTTAAGGGTTCTATTCCCTCAAGTCAAGATTAACCACGACACTTACCTCGCTTTGTAACCAAATTTAAAATTCTAATAAACCTTTGTCTCGCAAATTCGTGTCCGAAATCCTTAAATCTAGTCATAAATAATTCAATATACTCAATACAAATCGTAGGAATTAATTCCATGTGAATTTACTAATTTTTTGAATTAAAATTCGAAATTTATTTTAAAAATCGACAGTGGGACCCGCGTCTCGAATCTTGGAAAAATCAAAAAATTCGAACACCCGTTCCGATACGAGTTCAACCATAGAAAAATTATCGAATTCCGACGTCGAATTACCTTTCAAATCCTCAATTAAAGTCTTTGAAGATTTCTACCATTTTCAACCCAATTTTTACCCATTTGAACTCAACAATCTTTTCACAAACCTTATTGGTACAAATATGTATAACTAATACTCTCACATCCAGGAATCATCTTACTAATTACCGTTTTCTAGTTGGATTTCGAAATTGAAGAATTGGGGAAAGAAATTCTTACCTCTTTGAAGCCTTAGCAACCCTTTGATGCGATTTCAAGGTTTGATTCAAGGAAGAGTAGTGAAATCTTTAGTTCTCCCCTTTCCTCTCTCTAGAATCGCTCTCCCTTCTCTCTAAAATACCAGAAATTGCCCCAAAATGAACTCCAATCGAGTTAAATGAAATGGGGTTCGGGGTCATAAAAACCCATTTTTGTACAGTCGCGGCGCGTGGGGCGCCGCGGGGAGACTGTACAAAAAGTGTATGGAAATGAAATTTCAGAGCGTTCTGGAATTTCCCAGAGGCGCGACGCGATAGTACAAATTCTGCCAGCGTTTAGTAATTTAGTTATAACTTCTTGTAGTAGTGTCCAAATGACGAATGGTTTGATGTGTTAGAAACTAGACTCGAAGATATTTCATTTGATAGGTTGTCCATCACATAACTCCTTATATATATATACTCGTTCATAGTTTGGTCTTGTGCGTACTCATTTGGAACTTTAGTCTATTATGAAATTTTCCAACTTGGCTTAGAATTATGATTTTCCTTAGACCCTATATCACTTATAATATGCCTCATACACTTATTATCATATCCAATAGGTATCGATCATGTTAATAGTTCTCGAATGAGAAGTAGAGTCCGCCCCCAAACACATAACATAACTTATCTCTTCTTTCACACATTTCAATTTTCCGAATTTTACTAATTCCCAAAATTTCCAAAAATTTCGTTAGAGTTTCCTTTGTAACTGGGCCTATCCACGGACCAGAGAATCCCAGAAACCAATCCTAACAACACATACATAATCCAATCAACGTAACATAACATGAAAACAATACTAACAGTGGCCTCATAAGCAATATATTTCTAGAAAATGAATGACATTAACATCAACTATCCAGGTGATACGTAACTCATAGTAGGTAAGCTCCCAACATCTTCATAAAACACATAAATGAATATTTAAATTAAAAATGACATTTTTGGATCATCACAAGATGCCTTTGTCAAATGTAATCTAAGGCTAAAAGTTTGCCAATTCCTATTATATGTGTCACCCTATGTCAATTTCCCTTTTATGTATACCTAATGCGTATAAATGCACATGTTCAATTTCATGGGGGGGGGGGGGGGGGGAGGGGGTAGCAAGTAACTGTTCCTTGGCATGTGCAATCATGCGGGCTGAAGGTGCTACAGTGCGCAACTTCAGATTCAAAATTTTAATTTTTATTTGTCAGTACATATTCAAAGTTTTAATTTTTATTTTTCAGTGCAGATTCAAGATTTTAATTTTATGAGTTCAGGACTCAGATTCAACCACTGAACATTACCTTTTTTGTGTTATTGATAAATTTAAACGTAAGTTAAAAGTTATGAGTTCAAATTAACACAACAATAATGCTAGATCGCCACTGATAGATATGTCAATTCTAAAAAATGTTTTATTATAACAAGTCGTAGTGAACACGCGTTGGGCATGTATCCCGTATTGACGAGAATCAATTTTCTAAAAATAACATAAATAATATTCAAAAAAATGTATTTGTGTTATAAAATAAAATTAGTAAATCATTGAAAGTTTCAAAATAATAAATATTAATCATGTTTATGGGTGTAGAATTGCTCTAATGGTTCTTGATCCAATTTGCTTCATTGTACAAAAACATTGTAGGAGTACTGTTCGATTGAGAGGTACATAAAATTTGTGTATGATAGTTTACCAATAACTAAAAATTCTCTACCTGCATTTACTCGTTTTATGAAAATACTAAAACTTGTATCCTTATCATGTTTATGCCTTACGACCACATAGGAAATTATTTAAAATAAATTGTCTTACCCATATATAATTCTACTAGTGGGGTCTAGGGAGGGTAGTGTGTACGCATACCTTACCTCTATCCTGGGGTAGAGAGGCTGTTTCCGATAGACCATCGGCTCCCTCCCTCCAAGAACTCCCCACCTTGCTCTTGGGGTAACTCGAACACACAATCTCTTAATTGAAAGTGGAGGGTGCTCACCACTAGAGCATCACTTATATAAGAAGGGTATTAAATATTTATAGATTGACTAATTAGATGAAAGTTGAGTCTAAATCTCTTGAGATATGTATTTTTCATAAGTTTAATATTTTCGAATTTGCTATGAAATCGTGGTCCTCTATAGTATTGAATCATATTATTTATATGCTTAGGCATATACTTCGTGAACACTAATAATACCAACGTTCATAGTATCTATCTATATGTTTTTTTTATTTTATAAAAGCACGAATAATTTATGCTAAATGTTGAACAACTAAAATATCTTCGAAATATTGATCGACTTTTATAATCTTAAATATTTTTATAAATTTGAAGATATAATTGTAAATCATCTAAGGGTAGAATTTTTTCCTATTTAAACTACACATATTTAAACCACACATAAGGCAAAAATTGCAATTCTTTTCGGTTTTTAGGAGCCCTTTTAACTTATTCTACAACTTTAAGGTTTAGGAGAATTTCTTATTTCGAGCACTTTCTATTCCTTTAGTTAGAGTTCTATTTCAATTATACAATTTTACCTTATTTAAATTTTTTTCCCCGAATTGTATAGGCAAACACATTTATAGAAAAAGCCTTATTATACGGTCTTCATCACCGAAAATTTGGATAGCTTTCGTTTTGAAGTGTAAAGTTTTAGCTACTACAAAAATAAACACTGAACAAGAGTTATTTAACTATTTTACTAATATTAGTGAATAGTCAATTAATTATTTTCTTAATATTTATAATTTCAAAGAGAACTAAATTTTTTTATTTTGAAACCGGAGATAATAGTGTAGTTTGTGATAATTGAAATGACTATCATAGTTTGGATGCTTATGAAAGCTCCAAAATTATGAGGTCTTTTGTTTGTCCTTTGACTTGCATCAAATTTCGGTGGCATGTGACTTAGTGGATGCATTGCCCCACATAATATCACTTCTTATTTTCACTTAGCTTTTTTCCTTTTTGTTTGTTTTTTAATTATCCTTACTATTGAGATTTAATTACGAGGAGATTTGGTAACTACGAATCCTATCTAACTATATCTTGAGTTTCATGATTAAATTTATGTCAACAACAATAACAACCCAGTATAAACTCATTAGTGGGGTCTGGGGAGGGTAGTGTGTACGTAAACCTTACCCCTACCATGAGGTAGAGAGGTTGTTTCCAATAGACCCGCGACATCCTTCCCTCCAAGAACTTCCCACCTTGCTCTTGGGGTGACTCGAACTCACAACCTCTTGGTTGGAAGTGGAGGTTGCTTACCATCAGAGCAACCCCTCTTGTCATCATGATTAAATTTATGTCACGGTCCAAAATTCGACTAGTCGTGATATCACCTAACCCACCCGCTAGGTAAGCCACTTAACCACTAACCAATTCTAATATCGATTAATAAAGAAATTTAAGTAAATAATTATCTTAACCTTATACATTCCCCAAGAACTGGTAGTACAAATCATGAGCTTCTAAGAATAGAATTTACAAAATTAGTATGAAATAATACATCATCTGTTTGAAATGTACATGAACAGATTGTTATAAATCTAATGCTACCGTGAACAAGAGGCAGCTACAACCGGAATGCAGGTACATCTTCAGATCCAGCTCCCATCAAATACAGCAACATCAGCAGCCAACATCTGTACGCAAGGTGCAGAAGTATAGTATGAGTACAACCGACCACATGTACTCAATAAGTAACAAACCTAACATTAGGTTGAAAATAATGACGAGCTTTTACCAAGGTCGGGTCCAAAATCAATATTTCACAACAATCCATAACAACGTAAAGCAAATAATACAAGAACTAACTCAGAGATAAAATACTCAGCTAATCATGATTTCTAAAAATAGTTCTTCCTTTCAAGTACATCAGTTAAAACCCAAATAATTTACCGAAACGGCCAAAAATATGAATAAGTTTGAAAATAATAATTTTTCCAAAATCCTTTCAATAATAATGAGATGTTTAATTTTCTTTCCAGATAACCCGTATAAAAACAAATACATCACTATGCCCATATGTCAACATGTGTGGGAAATCATGAATGATGTGATACTGTACAGCATGAGAAAAATACATCTATATGCATGTATGTCATGTGTGTATGTCAATGCGATGCAACTCAGTGATAAAATCATATGCATACTCTCAGAGTATCATTTCACTCAGTCCTCCCAGTCACTCAGTCCTCACAGTCACTCAGTCTTCCCAATCACTCAGTACTCCCAATCGCTCGACACTCGCACTCGGCACTCGGCACTCGCACTCAGTAGGTACCTGCGCTCACTAGGGTGTGTACAGACTCCTGAGGGGCTCCTTCAGCCCAAGCGCTATAATCTGCACGAACAACTCATGTGCTGCACGGACAACCACGTGCTATAATATCAATATCTGGATCCGCACGGACAACTCACGTGTTGCACGGACAACTCACGTACTATAATAATATCTGAATCCGCATGGACAACTCACGTGCTATAATAATATCTGGATCCGCATAGACAAATCACGTGCTATAATAAGCCAACGTGGCCTACTGCAGCGTGAAACCCCATCCCATAATTATCCTCACAATCAGGCCCTCGGCCTCACTTAGTCATCAATCTCTCCAGTCTATCGGGCTCACAATGTCATAAAAATCAGCCCAAAAATGATGATATGATGTATCAATAAATAACAACAGAGACTGAGATATGATATGCAATGAAATGAATATGACTGAGTATGAATTTTTAATTTAAAATAAATAATTCACAGAAATATGACCTTTGTGGGTCCCAATAATACTGGCACATAGCCTCAACATGATTTTTAATATGATTCTCAGCTCAATTTCTTTAACACATAAAACTGCATGGAAAATGCCAAGATTATTTGACTACAAAATTCCACGAAACAATTACGTCACAATTTCTATGGTGTACGCCCACACGCCTGCCACCTAGCATGTACGTCACCTCCAAACAATTCACATAATACGTATATTCATGGTTCATACCCTCATCTCCAAGATTAGAAGAGTTACTTACCTCTAACAAGCCGAATCCAATGTCGAGCAAGCTAAACAATGCTCCAGAAATTTTATTCTGCGCGTAGCAACTTCCGAAAGGCTCAAATTTAGTCACAATTAATTTGATTCAGTCAACCCAAATTATAGAAATTTATTCCATATCAAAACACTAATTATTTCCACAAAATCCGAAATTACACTAAAAAATTGCTCGTGGGGCCCACATCTCGGAATCCAATAAAAGTTAAAAATATGAACGCTCATTCAACCACGAGTCCAACCATACAAATTTTACTCAAATCCGACATCAACTCGACCCTCAAATCTCCAAATTAAACCAAGAGAGTTTTCACAATTTTTCAACTTAATTCACCAATTAAATGTTAAAAACAACCATGGATTCAGGTAATTTAACCAATATTGAATTAAGAACACTTACCCTGATGTTTTCCTTGAAAAACTCCCAAAAATTGCCTCTTCCCGAGCTCCAATCCATCAAAACGGAGTCCCATTTTCAGAACTTAAACTCACTCCCCAAGCTTTTCTTCTTCGCGAATGCAGTCAGTGCCTCGCGTTCGCGAATCACAAAATAGGTTCCGTCCAAATTCCTCCTTCACGAACGCGACATAACCCTCGCGTTCGTGAAGCACAAAGTGCCTATGCCTCAATGCCTTCTATGCGAACACGTTCAACCAATCACGAACGCTATGCTTCGTTCCCCCTAACTATGCGAACGCGACACCCCCTATGCGAATGTGTAGACCAATTGCCTGGGGTCCTCAGTTGCTTCCTCTCTTCTTCGCAAATGCGTAACACCTCTTGCGTTCGCGATGCACACCCAGTCCACCCTTCGTGAACATGTTCTTCTCTTTGCGAATGCAAAGAGAAAATATTTCTAGCATCTCACTTCCTCTTCGCGAACGCAAGGCTCCACTCGCGAACGCGATGAAGGAAACCAGATGGTGCATCAGAAAAATTCTGGTAGAGTTCCAAGTCCAAAATCCAACCTGTTAACCATCTGAAACTTACCCGAGGCCCCCGGGACCTCAACCAAATACACCAACAGGTCCTAAAACATCATACGAACTTAGTCGAATCCTTAAATTACCTCAAATAACATCAAAACGACGAATCACACCTGAAATCACAATCTATGAACTTTAAACTTTCAAATTCTATATCTTGTGCCGAAACACATCAAATCAATCCGGAATGACTTTAAATTTTGCACACAAATCATAATTGACATAACGGACCTATTAAAATTTCTAGAATCAAATTCCGACCTCGATATCAAAAAGTCAACCCCCCGGTCAAACTTCCCAAAAATCAACTTTCGACATTTCAAGCCTAATTCTACTACGGACCTCCAAATAATTTTTCGGACACGCTCCTAAGTCCAAAATCACCAAACCGAGCTATTTGAATCATCAGAATTTAATTCCGAGTTCGTTTACACATAAGTGAATACCCAGTCAACTTTTCCAACTTAAATTTTTAATTATGCGAGTAAGTATCTCATTTCATTCCGAAATCCTTCCGGACCCAAACCAACTAACCCGATAAGTCATAAATCAACTGTAAGGCATAAATTGAGCAGTAAATGAGGAACGAGGCTGTGATACTCAAAACGACCGGTCGGGTCGTTACATTCTCCCCCACTTAAATATATGTTCGTCCTCGAACGTGCCAAAAGTTGTTCTTAACCTTCAAATCTCTATTCCACCTTACCACGCACATACTCGAGGGTGGTCTCCTGTCGCCCTATTCTATATAGGCCTGACCACACAACATAACTAAAAATCAATAATTTAACCTTAGCCCAAAAACCTTGGAGCCAAATTTCTAACATCCAGAATTCTTTTCAAGACCCGAATCTCACATCTACATATTGTATAAGCCTGAACGAGCTGTATCCAGCCATAACCATAATCTAAGATATAATCACATAACATACTATACAATTCGCATACTCGTAGCACCATTTCTGATCACAGTAACTACTCAAAACCAACCAAGTACTAGTATAAAATCCCGCATTCAATAGAACCTCATTCCGAAACCTTCGTACACTGCCAATGATAAAAAAAGAAACACACAGAATCTCATAACCCCTTATCAGATCAATAAGTCATGAAGCTATTTCGCCCCAACCTGAACCATAAAATCTCTCTAGTTTCTCGGGCTCACAATGTTATGAAAATCAGCCCAAAAATGATGATATGATGTATCAATAAATAACAACAGAGACTCGATATAATATGCAATGAAATGAATATGACTGAGTATAAATTTTCACTTTAAAAAAAATAATTCACAGCAATATGACCTATGCGGGTCCCAATAATACTGGCACATAGCCTCAACATGATTTTTAATATGATTCTCAGCTCAATTTCTTTAACACATAAAACTGCATAGAAAATGCCAATATTATTTGCCTACAAAATTCCATGAAATAATTATGTCACAATTTCTATAGTGTACGCCCACACGCCCGTCACCTAGTGTCACGACCCAAAATCCAAAAAGGTCGAGATGGCGCCGGACACCACTGTTAGGCAAGCCAACCATAATCAATTAACTTAATTACCCATTTTAGTATTTTTGAAATAAAAAATATTTCTTCAATGAAATAGTAAAGATAAAACTCATAGAGTAAATGATAAATATTTTTAGCAACTAAATTTCTAAACAATTCACAACCATTCCCAAAACCCGGTGTCACAAGAGCATGAGCATTTACTAGGGAATTAAAATAAAATACAGCATCTGTCCAGAATACAAATTGGACAGGAAAATATAATAAGTCTAAAGGATATTCTGTTAGCTGCAGATCATAATATAGAATGCAGCTCACTTATGTCCCCACAATTATTAACCACACCTCTGCGCCCACAAGGCCGGTATACATATATGTACCTGCATAATAAAATGTGCAGCAAGTGCAATATGAGTACGAAAATAACGTGTACCCAGTAAGTATCAAGCCTAATCTCAAAGAGGTAGAGACGAGATGGCCGACTATGACAGTCACTATGGGTTAATAATATTAAATAATTATGAAAATAGAAATATTTATATCAACGTAATTCACAGAGTTAATAATAATTTTATTGAACCAGCAGAAGTAATTAAATTCCTTCAATTCTAATAATTCTCAATATATTAATTAAATTCCTTCAATACAAATAAAAATTTCAATTTATCAAATAGCTTTACAAGCTGCAATTCAATTTCAATAAATTTCCAATCCATCAAATAGCTTTACAAGCTGTAATAAACTGTCCAAGTATCGTGTAATTATTATTATTATTATTAAGCACGATTTCTCGTCGAGGTCGTATGGTCCGATCTAGAGTTTCGTGTACACTGCCGAGGGACGTGCGGCACGATCCATAGATTCATCTATCCTCCCGAGGAGTTCGGCCCGATCCACAAGAAAGGAGGACATTTTCTTATGTACCTCCGGAATAAGAGTATTTATTGTAAAATTTTGTTCGAGAGGATAACAGTTTATTTCAACAATTAATTAATCTAAACAAAAGCAAATAAGCATATGAAAATTTCATATTTTTCTACCTTTCATAACAATTCACAATATATACATCAAATATTTTAATTAATAAAGAATATAATTTACACAAGTAATTCATGCTTTGAGTCCTAAACTACCCGAACTTTAGCATTAATAGTAGCTACGCACGGACTCTCATTACCTCGTGCGTACGTAGCCCCCGCAATTAGCAATAATTGTTTAATTTAATCACCTATGAGGTAAATTTCTCCCTCACAAGATTAGACAAGAGACTTACCTCAATTTGCTTCAATTTAATCCACTAGAAGCCCTTTCCTCGATTATCTAACTTTGATTGGCTCGAATCTAACCATAAATAATTCGATACAATCACTAAAATTTATAGGAATCAATTCTATAAAAAAACTACATTTTCAATAAAAATCCCGAAATTAATTAAAATTCGTCTGTGGGGCCCACATCTCGGAATGCGACGAAAGTTATGAAATCCGATAACCCATTCAATTATGAGTCCAACCATACCGGTTTCACTCTAATCCGACTCCGATTCGATACCGAAAGGTCAAAAATTCATTTCTATGAGATTTCTAAAATTTTCCAAATTTCAATCTCAAAACACTAATTAAATGGTGAAAACAATGATATATTTGTGTATATAGACCAAATCTGAGTTAGAATCACTTACCCCAAATATCTTTCCTTGAAAATCTGTCAAAAGCCGCCTATGTTCAAGCTCAAGTTTTTCAAAAATGGCAAAAGGGTCGAATGCCTCTGTTTTTATAACTTACAGATTTGCCTAGTCCGATCAGGGATCTCGATCAGGGGAGCTCGATCAGGGGAGCTCGATCTCGGGAGCTCGATCTCGGGAGCTCGATTTTGGGAGCTAGATCTTGGGCCTCGATTTTGGGCCTCGATCTTGGGCTTGATCTTGGGCTCGATCACAGCCCAGAAGTTCCAACAGAAGAGAAAGATTGCAGCAACTGTTTAAGTCCAATTTTTGATCCTTTAACCATCCGAAACTCACCCGAGGCCCTCGGGACCTCAACCAAATATACCAACAAGTCCTAAAACATCATACGAACTTAGTCGAATCTCTAAATCACATCAAACAACGCTAAACCACGAATCATACCCCAATTCAAGCTTAATAAAACTAAGAATTTTTAACTTCTACATTCGATGCCGGAACCTATCAATTCAAGTCCGATTGACCTCAAATTTTGCACACAAGTCATAAATGACACAACAGAGCTGTGAAAATTTTCAGAACTGGATTCCGACCCCGATATCAAAAAGTCAACTCCCCGGTCAAACTTCCAAACTTTAAATTCCTATTTTAGCCATTTCAAGCCTAATTTCACTACGGACTTCCAAATAAAATTCCGATCACGCTCCTAAGTCCAAAATCAACATACGGAGCTGTTGGAATCATCAAAATTCTGTTCTGGGTCATTTGCACATAATTCGACATCCGATCGCTATTTGAACTTAAACTTTTAATTTTTCATCAAATCACGATACGGACATACCGAAACTATAAAAAAATGATCCGAGTCCGTTTGCTCAAAATATTGACCAAAGTCAAACTTAGCCTTTTAAAGCCAACTTAAGGAACCAAGTGTTCCGATTTCTACCCAAACACTTCCATATCCCAAACCAACCATCCCCGCAAGTCATAAATCATTTAAAGAATATACGGGAAGTTTTATTTATGGGAGCAGGGTTCTAAAAGTCAAAATGACCGGTTGGGTCATTACATTCTCTCCCACTTAAATATATGTTCGTCCTCGAAGGTGCTAAGGAGTGTTCCGGAGTTATCCAAAATCACTGTTTAACAGCTCGTGCACCTACCCGTGCTACCACACCCAGTTGAGCACATTAACTCGAACCAATCTGAAAATTCTCCCATTTATTTAGGCAAATAAGCCTTAGAGCCCAATTCTAACATCCAGAATTCTCCAACATGGCTGTTTCCAACCTATGAATGTCGTATCAATCACTACACGATGCACCAATACATTTGCATACCTTTGTTGAATTTAGACCATGCACCGCATCATTCACATGACTATAATAACATCCTCCGAAAATAATAGCCAAAATTCCACGAATCTGATGTTCACAACACACCTCATGATACATATAGGTCTTGTTCCAACTCTTGAAATGCTTCCACGATGGAAGAAATGTGTAGAAATTCATAATCAACTGTCGAGTCAACAACTATTAAGTTTCTCCTTCTGACAAGAACCATTGCCTCATTATAACCAAATAATGGTGTTTGATCTTTATTACACTCCATATAATCCGATCGCACTGATCCCGAATCCAATAATCTCACCTCGCCAAGTATAAGCTGCTCAGGCAATAAACCACCTCAGACACGATCAAAAAGCCTCATATGACGCCATAATTAGCTAATAAGCTACAGACTCGATTGCGATACATAAGGAAAACGAACTCTAGAAAGGATTACTCAACCCACGTGACTAATTAGACAACTGAAAAGGTGTCATGAACCTTCCTCAGAAAGCGGGACACAAAACACACAAAGTAGAATATAGGTGACTGTACTCGACATCACACTGTTGCGGCGTGCAACCCAATCCACACATGATACCGTTGCGGCATGCAACCCGATCCAAACAACATACCCGTGGCAGCGTGTCACCAGATCCGCACAAAAAGAATCTATAAGAAAATACTTACCGAGCTAAAATGCTCATTACTACAAAATATTCGAATATCAGACACAAGCACGCTTAGTGCATAATATCATCCCTGGAAGGACCGACAATGCCATATGCCACAAAACACAAGCACAACTAAGGTGCGATATATGATCTGAATCTCGAGCGCCATCATGCTCACATAACACCATCGCTACGCGGAACCTCATCACATAAGAAATTTATCAAGCCGTTTCATAACTAACACGACACAATATAGTATTACATGAAATAACCGACGATGAAACGACATCCAACGTCCGAATACTCCTCCATAGGAAGTTTTTATGCTGAAATGAACACATCCAGCCTGATATAGAGCCCGTATTCATATTTAAATCCATTCATAGACCTCAATCCGATTCTGATCGCACCGTACTTGGATAATAACCTTTCAAAGATCCATAATAACCCTTTTCCCTATAACACACAAGAATAGCCATCACAATCGGAACAAACTTCCACAGTCCACAACCAAATGAACAGAGCGCCCTCCAGGCATAAATTCTCGAATCAGCGATATTACCAAAATCTTCATACTTGGTTTCAATCTTCACTCAATCAAGTGACTACATGTCACTCTTACACAATCTTACCATGAGACACGCTCCCACGACCTTCCGCACCAGGTAACAAGTCTGCACATCCATGCTACCGGTTACATTAATGCTGTAAAGCATATCAATAATCCACAAATCAATACACAAGGTCTCTTACACATGACATCGACCTTAGATGATGCCAAAAACAATACCATCTTACTTTAAACATCTAAATCCCTTTCCTGCTCATCCGAACTCATGACATCCTTGTCAACACCGAACCGAAATCTTAAATCCTCAACTTTCGAATCCCATGCTACTTAGTCCACTTAACCACGCCAATGCGCATGAGTACAAGAATTCCATCATAACTCCTGAACCACTAATAGGATAAACAATTCATCATATAAAAATCTTCTTCTTAACTCATTTCAAGAGAACTATTGCAACACGTGACTGAATTCCGATATCCGTAGAAAATACCGGCCTCAAGTAGTGGTCTAAACCACCATAACTCTTCTGAGATCCCTCTACACATAACATGTCATAATACTTGAATTCCTCCAAATAAAATCAATTACGGCGGCCGCCAAGCCTCGCACGTACCGCCACAAATTACATGCATAACTCTTATGCGATGAAGGAACTGATCATTGCCACCATTATGCCGATTCAACTATTGTTAGCCGACCCGTCTTTTTCTCAATTTATTCTCAACTTGCCTTAGAAATAATAATAACTCCATTCATTACATCACGAACTCAAATCCGCACTCATCCCGGGTGACCTTGTTTCACGAGACCACGCTATTTCAAAACCCACTAATTATCTCATATCCCTTCTTGTGAGCATTTTTTACATCTTCAACTGGTACACCCATTCTGATATTTCCTTTATGAATCCAAAATTATTTTCTTCCGTTTCTCTAATGCTACACCACAACCTGAAGATAACGCAGAGTACTCCAAGCCTCGTTTCATAATCTACTGCAAAAGCTCGATACTCAACCATACTATAGACTCGAGATCCTTAGACACCACACTTTAAATTTTTGAATCCACTAGGACCGTTATTGAGAGTCACTTGCTCTTACTTGTTCCCATACATGATCAACTCCAAGTCCCTGCTAGCACATGGACACTTTCTCAAGGAAACATCTGACTGTTTCACTTTCCTGTGCATTACATCTACACGAAGCATAAACTCTAAGTCTTCCAAAAACCTGAATATGAATTGATAAGGCCAAATATGGCACACATTACCCAAATACTTTGCTCAAATTATCACTGATGTTTTCTTTACTTAGTTGCAATGACCCACCAATACACTGATAACCAGAAACCGCACAAGTTGACACTACGCAATCCAATCATAGACGATGGGGCTCTCCCACTTAGCGTGAAGCTACAATTTACAAAATTCTGGAATCCACCGAGATTCTTTCTTCATCGTTGACATGATCCTGCATACGCAACTAGCCAAATTTTCTCAAAATCCTTCTATTAACCTTTAATAAACACTACGAACTACGAGCCATATTTACATATTAAATCTCTTACCAAGTAGCCAGTAAAATTCTTCGCAGAAGCTTCGCCAACACCACGCGACCGCTAACCTGCTCACAGGAGATAACCTACATGTGGAAATTACATGCCGACATATTCCAACGTCATTGCACTGGGTGAAATTACTACGAAATCAGTAGATCATCCTGAGTTCAAGATCATTCACCAGCCGCACCAGTCCGTTAACTCCTCATGGACGTCAACTAAAGGTGCGACAATACATTCCAATCCAAAGTCATGTGTATTCTTATTCATATCAAGTAACTTCCTCCTGTTGTATCCAATCTTCCTCAATATAGCAACCAATATTCTAAATTAAGTCCGTAGACCTAGTCAATGTCCACCATGAATCCCAAATCACTCAAATTCCGCCCCCCCCCCCAAGGTGTGTGGCTATCCTACCACAGAACCCGTATGCTACCTTGCCACTCTCCCACTTTGATCAACCATCTCCTTTAAGCAACTACTTTGCTTCTATTTTCTTACACTTGGCCTTTTCGGAACCTAACCACCGCAAGGCACCTTCCATATGTCCTTCCTCATCCTTCGCTGCCCAGTTATTGCCCTAACTCAAAATTCATCTCTGTAGCACTTGAACCAATAGCTCGTTACCAACTTTAAACCTTTCTGACGATCATCCTTCTCGAGACATCAATACTAGGAATGCTGCTTCGATCCTGAATCACTGCACACCGCGATCTCTAACGATTGCTTCCCCTATACCAATTCCTAACACCCCGTCGTGAAGGCGAGTTGAAGAAAACCCTAACACCGATGAACCTTAATGTATTTTACAAGGTGATGACACCACATCAAAATTGAGAACTCTACCACACTAGAAAATATCAAACTTCGTTACTCCATCAACCCCAAACCTGAACATTCATAGTCCGATTGCCTTTTCTCCGCTGGAATTAAAACATGGAACCTATGAAACATGTACTGAGAAAACCTTCTTTCAAGTCGTTTACTGCTCTGTCACATAGACGGGCATTTTACCATTTCATAAGCACTGTGCGATAACAACGCACGAATCGTCATTACAGTCAATGCCAAATCTCAAAACCTTAGGTAGTACTGATACTTAATTTGAAATGACAGAGCGGCCTTTCGCAAGGCGACGACAATAGCCCAATTAATTACATAGGGAGAAGCATCTTGTACTACATCTGTAGTCCCATTAAAAATTTCCTCGATCCCCAATTTATAACAAGCGCTTCACGTCGCATAAGATTGAATAGGAAGGAAATGTAGGCATAAGCATCAAAGGAATCGAATCGCACGATGAGGAATCAAAAAGGGAAGTATTCCTAACAGCCATGTAGCCTCTCGAAGATAAGTACAGACGTCTCCGTACCGATCCGCAAGACTCTACTAGACTTGCTCCTGACTCGTGAGACCTACGTGAACCTAGTGCTCTGATACCATGTTATCACGACCCAAAATCCAAAAAGGTCATGATGGCGCCGGACACCACTGTCAGGCAAGCCAACCACAATCAAGTAACTTAATTACCATTTTATTATTTTTGAAATAAAAAAAATTCTTCAATGAAATAGTAAAGATAAAACTCATAGAGTAAATGAAAAATATTTTTAGCAACTAAATTTCTAAACAATTCATAACCATTCCCAAAACCCGGTGTCACAAGAGAATGAGCATTTACTAGGGAATTAAAATAAAATACAGCATCTGTCCAGAATACAATTTGGACAGGAAAATATAATAACTTTGAAGGAGATTCTGTTAGCTGCGGATCATAATATAGAATACAACTCACTTATGTCCCCACAATTATTAACCACACCTCTGCGCCCACAAGGCCGGTATACATATATGTACCTGCACAATAAAATATGCAGCAAGTGTAATATGAGTACGAAAATAACGTGTACCCAGTAAGTATCAAGCCTAATCTCAAAGAGGTAGAGACGAGATGGCTGATTATGACACTCACTATGGGTCAATAATATTAAATAATCATGAAAATAGAAATATTTATATCAACGTGATTCACAGAGTTAATAATAATTTTATTGAACCAGCAGAAGTAATTAAATTCCTTCAATTCCAATAATTCTCAATATATTAATTAAATTCCTTCAATTCAAATAAAAATTTCAATTTATCAAATAGCTTTACAAGCTGCAATTCAATTTCAATAAATTTTCAACCTATCAAATAGGTTTACAAGCTATAATAAACTGTCCAAGTATCGTGTAATTATTATTATTATTAAGCACGATTTCTGTCGAGGTCGTACGGTCCGATCCAGAGTTTCGTGTACACTGCCGAGGGACGTGCGACACGATCCATAGATTCATCTATCCTGCCGAGGCGTTCGTCCCGATCCACAAGAAAGGAGGACATTTTCTTATGTACCTCCGGAATAAGAGTATTTATTGTAAAATTTTGTTCGAGAGGATAACAATTTATTTCAACAATTAATTAATCTAAACAAAAGCAAATAAGCATATGAAAATTTCTTATTTTTCTACCTTTCATAACAATTCACAATATATACATCAAATATTTTAATTAATAAAGAATATAATTTACACAAGTAATTCATGCTTTGAGTCCTAAACTACCCGAACTTTAGCATTAATAGTAGCTACGCACGGACTCTCATTACCTCGTGCCCGCAATTAGCAACAATTATTTAATTTAATCACCTATGAGGTAAATTTCTCCCTCACAAGATTAGACAAGAGACTTACCTCAATTTGCTCCAATTTAATCCACTAGAAGGCCCTTTTCTCGATTATCCAACTTTGATTGGCTCGAATCTAACCATAAATATATCGATACAATCACTAAAATTTATAGGAATCAATTCTATAAAAAAATTATATTTTCAATAAAAATCCCGAAATTAATTAAAATTCGTCTGTAGGGCCCACATCTCGGAATCTAGCGAAAGTTATGAAATTCGATAACCCATTCAATTACGAGTCCAACCATATCAGTTTCACTCAAATCCGACTCCGAATCGATATCGAAATCTCAAAAATTCGTTTCTATGAGATTTCTAAAAAATTTCAAATTTCAATCTCAAAACACTAATTAAATGGAGAAAACAACGATATATTTGTGTATATAGACCAAATCTCTTTCCTTGAAAATCTGTTAAAAGTCGCCTCTATTCAAGCTCAAGTTTGACAAAAATGGCAAAAGGGTCGAATGCCTCTGTTTTTATAACTTACAGATTTGTCCAGTCCGATCAGGGAGCTCGATCAGGGGTGCTCGATCTTGGGAGCTCGATCTCGGGAGCTTGATCTCGGGAGCTCGATCTTGGTAGCTCGATCTTGGGCCACGATTTTGGGCCTCGATCTTGGGCTCGATCACAGCCCAGAATTTCCAGTAGAAGAGAATAATTGCAGCAGCTGTTTAAGTCCAATGTTTGGTCCGTTAACCATCCAAAACTCACCCGAGGCCCTCGGGATCTCAACCAAATATACCAACAAGTCCTAAAACATCATACGAACTTAGTCGAACCTCTAAATCACATCAAACAACTCTAAAACCACGAATCATACTCCAATTCAAGCTTAATGAAACTAAGAATGTTCAACTTCTACATTCGATGCCGGAACCTATCAAATCAAGTCCGATTGACCTCAAATTTTGCACACAAGTCATATATGACATAACGAAGCTGTAAAAATTTTCAGAACTGGATTCCGACCCTGATATCAAAAGGTCAACTCCCCGGTCAAACTTCCAAACTTTAAATTCCTATTTTAGCCATTTCAAGTCTAATTTCACTACGGACTTTCAAATAAAATTCAGATCACGCTTCTAAGTCCAAAATCAACATACGGAGTTGTTGGAATCATCAAAATTCTATTCCGGGGTCATTTGCACATAATTCAACATCTGGTCAATATTTGAACTTAAACTTTTAATTTTTTTATCAAAATTCCATATCTCGGGCTAGGGACCTCGGAATTTGATTCCGGGCATACGCCCAAGTCCCAAATCACGATACGGACCTACTGAAACTGTCAAAATACTAATCCGAGTCCGTTTGCTCAAAATATTGACCAAAGTCAAACTTGACCAAAGTGTTCTGATTTCAACCCAAACACTTCCAAATCCCGAACCAACCATCTCCGCAAGTCATAAATCATTTAAAGAACATACGAGAAGTTTTATTTAGGGTAATGGGGTTCTAAAAGTCAAAACGATCGGTTGGATCGTTACACCTATCATGTGCGTCACCTCCAAACAATTCACATAATACGTATATTCAGGGTTCATACTCTCAGCTCCAAGATTAGAAGAGTTACTTACCTCGAACAAGCCGAATCCAATGTCGAGCAAGCTAAACAATGCTCCAAAAATTCCATTCTGTACGTAACAACTTCTGAACAGCTCGAATCTAATCACAATTAATTTGATTCAGTCAACCCAAATTATAGGAATTTATTCCATATCAAAATACTATTTTTTCCACAAAATCCGAAATTACACTCAAAAATCGCTCATGGGGACCATGTCTCGGAACTCGACAAAAGTTATAAAATATGAACACCCATTCAATCACGAGTCCAACCATACAAAGTTTACTCAAATCCGACATCAACTCGACCCTCAAATCTCCAAATTAAACCAAGAGGGTTTTCACAATTTTTTAATTTAATTCACCAATTAAATGTTAAAAACAACCATGGATTCGGGTAATTTAACCAATATTGAGTTAAGAACACTTACCCCATTATTTTCCTTGAAAAACTCCCGAAAATCGCCTCTTCCCGAGCTCCAATCCGCCAAAATGGAAAATGGGAACGCGAACGCGACATAACCCTCGCGTTCGTGAAGCACAAAGTGCCTCTGCCTCAATGCCTTCTACGCGAATGCGTTCAACCAATCGTGAACGCGATTCTTCGTTCCCCCTCACTACGCGAACGCGATACCCCCTACGCGAATACGTAGACAAATTGTCTAGGGTCCTCAGCTGCTTCCTCTCTTCTTCGCGAACGCGTAACACCTCTCGCGTTTGTGATGCACACCAAGTCCACCCTTCGCGAACGCGTTCTTCTCTTCGTGATTGCGAAGAGCAAATATTGTCAGCCTCTCAATTCCTCTTCGCGAACGCGATGAAGGAAACCAGATGGTGCATCAGAAAAATTTCGACAGAGTTCCAAATCCAAAATTCAACCCGTTAACCATCCAAAACCTACCCGAGCCCCCCGGGACTTTAACTAAATACACCAACAGATCCTAAAACATCATAAGAACTTAGTCGAAAACTCAAATCACCTCAAATAACATCAAAACGACGAATCGCACCTCAAATCAAAATCTATGAACTTTAAACTTTAAAATTCTATATCTTGTGCCGAAACACATCAAATCAATCTGGAATGACTTCAAATTTTGCACACAAGTTATAATTGACATAACAGACCTATTAAAATTTCCAGAATCGAATTCTGACCCCGATATCAAAAAGTCAATCCCCCGGTCAAACTTCCCAAAAATTCAACTTTCGGTATTTCAAGTCTAATTCTACTACGGACTTCCAAATAATTTTCCGGACACGCTCATAAGTCCAAAATCACCATACGGAGCTACTAGAATCATCATAATTTAATTTTGAGGTCGTTTACACATAAGTGAATATCCGGTCAATTTTTCCAACTTAAGTTTTTAATTATGAGACTAAGTGTCTCATTTCACTTCGAAATCTTTCCGGACCCGAACCAACTAACCCGGTAAGTCATAAATCAATTGTAAGGCATAAATTGAGCAGTAAATGGGGAACGAGGCTGTGATATACAAAATGACCGGTCGGATCGTTACAATTTAATTATGTAATCATTCTATTTCAAAACTAAGGCCTCATTTTAAAAAAAAAAATCTTTCTAATGCTTTGGTTGCTCCCTCATGATAAGAACTTTTATTATGGACATTAATATTCTTCTTCAAAATGCAATATATAGTTGTCAAAGAGAGAAACATGTTGCGGCAGATACATTTGGAATTGTTTGCCATTGTGCTTTGTTTATTATCATTGTAAAACACAAGCATAAAGAAAATTACTTTTGTACAAATTTAAAGGAAGCTCTTCATGTTTTAGAGGCAAAAATTGTATTCTATGGATGAACACACATGCTTGGAAGAACATTGACCCATCATGATTTTTGCATGTATGATATTATTGTCAAAACCTCTATATACCGTCCTTGTACCATTACATATATCATTTGATAGATCTAAGTTTCTCAGTAACATGATGGGTGTATTTTCTTCTTCTAAAATCGACATGCATACAATGGAAGATTAATTTTAAATTAATAAGAATATCTTCAACTCTCTGATTAAAAGCAGCTAGCAATTTGAAAAAAAAAAATACTAATGCATCATGAAGCCTCAAAGTAAACCAAAATAACGTAAAAGAAAACTAAAGAGATTTAGCTGTCAAAACGAATTAAAAATTTACTAAAGTATGTGTTTTGACTTGTTGGCTTTTAAAGACTTACGAATTATGGCTGAGTGGAAGAGGAAGAAGGCATATAATGAAATTTATACAAATTAAAATCTACAATTGTTCCTAATTGAACGAGAACTCTTTAAGCATTTATATAGTTAAAATTAAAACCTAATCCATTACAAATTAGACATAATAGCTGTGAAAGATTTTTTTGTGTTTGTTATATATGCATAATAACCTAAACTTGACAATAAACATGTACGGTGGAAGGCCATATTTAAAATTGTATCTGCCGTAACATGTTTTCTAGCACAAACAATTATATGTTGCTCTTTCAAGAGAAATATTAATATCTACAATAAAAGTTCTTAGGGAACATACACCAAGAATAGAATTCGCAAAAAAGGCATTAGGTAAGATATGATCACATTGTATATTTATAAACTATAAGTACATAATAATATTATTTAATTAAGACGACTAAATTGATCATTTTTGGAGGTTCATATGATGATGTCCAATCTGTAGGAATTCATATATTATGTTAATGTAATAATATTTTTCCGATATTTTTATTATTTATATTTCTCTCATTAATTAAATTTGGTGTCCCTTCATGTAAACTATTGACTAAAACATCACGTGTTATTACTCACGTGCAACACACGTTCATAGAAACTAGTACTATATTAAAAGCATAAATACACTTAACGAAATGTCGTTCGCCTTTTTTACCCTTTAAATATAGATTTCACACTAGACAAAATAGTCATTTAATTATTTTTCTAATATTTAGAATTTTAATTTCAATTCAACTAAAATTTTACTTATTAAATCTTTATGTCCTAATATGTATGACTTTAAAATCAAGAAAATCTCACCTTACCAAAAATCCCTGACTTCCTAAATTTCATACAAATTTGCTATTTGTACACTGACCATATAGAATACCTACACGAAGAACAATTTCTTCAAAAGAACCAGAACATACACAATTGCACTTTACAAAATCCATGTAGTACATACTGCTTATACCAAACTAGAACTATTTAGGAAGTAGACAAGCTTTTTCCACATACTTTTAAATTAAAATTTAGCAGATGTAAATATATTTTTCATCCTAATTCATTATTACATACAAAAATGTCAATACATATTCTTAAATACTGTTAACAATGAATTATCTCAATATACACCATTATTAAAACTCTTTATACTTGACATTAAATTGTATAAGTACTTACGAGAGGACACTTCATAATTTCAGTTCAAGTTAAAAAAACATAATTTTATAGAAGATGAATAGGTATCATCATCATCATCATCATCATCATCATCATCATCATCATCATCATCATCATCATCATCAATTTTTATATCAAGCATATTATACTAATTAACCCACAAGGGACAACCAGATAACTTTAGTAATTGGAGGCAAAATCAATAAGGGATCTAAGATATGTGGTGCAGGATTTATTCCTTTATTAAGCTAGCTATACATGCACCATAAATTTAGAGAAGATGAATAAGTATTACTTTATATATATATATATATATATATCAAATCTGAAATACTACTAAACTCTAACGCACAAACAATACGAGTAGTATATAAATAAAATTAGGTAACAATTCTCTTCCGGTATTAATCATCGTTCTCAATGCTTATTCAGTGGAGTAGTTTAACTTGTTTCAAAAACATGTCAATTTTGTTACAAACTGACTAAACGAAACTACTTTCACTTTCCATAACAAAAATGATAGAAAGTCAATCTATTCTTGAAATTGTGGTCAGTCTCGCTACATCTTTAGTTGCCGCCCCCTACTTGCTCATTCGCAATTACTACCACAAGAAAGCCGCCCCTATCTCTAAAGGGACTTATGCATTCCACGACTTTCTTATGTTATGGGGTCTCGAAAACTGAATTTAGCTGTCAACCCTAGTCAGCAAACTGAAAAACTTTCTCAAGAAAAGAAGAAAGGGCTTCTTTTATAGATGTTGAGGTTGAGTAAGGGGGGCAGAGTCTGAAGAGCGAAGCGAGCCGCTCTAGCCTAGCAACATTTTTCAGCAGCAAGCTACGGTCTAACGACCCCCTAACCTAGGTTGGGGTGAAAACTCCAAAATCTAAAACGTTATAGCAGCTCCAGCACTCATTGATTTTGCACCTTCTAACATCTCGAGCTCGATATTGTATCTTAACCTCAGTACACTTCACACCCACCCAATCATGAGAAAATGACGATTCACTAAAAACTTCTCTTTTTGAACTTGTTTTTTCCCGGGATTCTCTTATATAACCAACCAAACCAAGGGAAGGGGTAGCCCAACTATTCGATTCGAGCTATAAAGAAAGGCCCAATTAGACAACCAGATAACTTTAGTAATCGGAGGCAAAATCAATAAGGGATCTAAGATATGTGGTGCAAGATTTATTCCTTTATTAAGCTAGCTATACATGCACCATAAATTTAGAGAAGATGGATAAGTATTACTATATATCAAATCTGAAATACTACTAAACCCTAACGTACAAACAATACGAGTAGTAAATAAATAAAATTAGGTAACAATTCTCTTCCGGTATTAATCATCGTTCTCAATGCTTATTCAGTGGAGGAGTTTAACTTGTTTCAAAAACATGTCAATTTTGTTACAAACTGACTAAACGAAACAACTTTCGCTTTCCATAACAAAAATGAAAGAAAGTCAACTTATTCCTGAAATTGCGATCAGTCTCGCTACCTTTTTAGTTGTCGCCCCCTACTTGCTCATTCGCAATTACTACCACAAGAAAGTCTCCCCTATCTCTAAAGGAGCTTATGCACTCCACGACTTTCTTATGTTATGGGGTCTCGAAGACTGAATTTAGCTGCCAACCCTAGTCTGCAAGCTGAAAAACTTTCTCAAGAAAAGAAGAAAGGACTTTTTTTTTTTATAGATGTTGAGGTTGAGTAAGGGCGGAGCTTGAAGAGCGCAGCGAGCCGCGCTAGCCTAGCAATATATTTCAGCAGCAAGCTACGGTCTAACGACCCCCTAACCTAGGTTGGGGCGAAAACTCCAAAATCTAAAACGTTGAGCAGCTCCTGCACCCATTAATTTTGCACCTTCTAACATCTCGAGCTCGATATTGTACCTTAACCTCAGTACACTTCACACCCACCCAATCATGAGAAAATGACGATTCACTAAAAACTTCTCTTTTTGAACTTGCTTTCTCCCGAGATTCTCTTATATAACCAACCAAGCCAAGGGAAGGGGTAGCCCAGCTATTCGATTCGAGCTATAGAGAAAGGCCCAATTAGACCAAAGATCAGATAGGCAACTGATTTTAGTTTAAAAAAGGGAAAAAATCTCACTAGAACGAGGTTCAGTTAAACTCCTCAAGATGTACTTCTAGAGGAACCAGATTTTAGCCATTACTCTCAAAGTTACAATGGCAAAGAAATATATGAATGGAATATAGATGGTTTTACTGATCGTCAAATTTATACCCAAGTGCATAGAATGCTTATGTACAGTACCATTTGCAAGGTTAATAACAATTCTGAAAAGACCATTTCTGATATGATAACAACAAGGTTTACTGGTGTGATGTGATGACCCAAAAAATTATTTTTAAATTTAATAAGTAATTCTGTGTTCTAAGATCTCAAAAAATACCATTTATTATTCCTCGACTAACGTGCGCAGTCTGTAAATTTTTTCGAAAAGTTTTCATGTGAAAAATGGATTAAAATATAAAATAGAGCTTTAAAACTCAACTGAGTTATCTTTGGTCAATATTTTTAGCAAACGGACCCAAATCAGTATTTTGACAGTTTTGGTAGCTCCGTATCGTGATTTTGGACTTGGGCATATGCCCGAAATATAATTTGGAGGTCCCTAACTCAAGTTATGACCATTTAACGGAACTAGCAATTTAAAGGCTAAAGATTTTCAAGTTTCACCACGGGGTTGACTTTTTTATATCGGAGCCGGAATCCGATTCTGAAAATTTGAACAGCTCTGTTATGTCATTTATGACTTGTGTGCCAAAATTGAAGTCATTCCGGATTCATTTAATATGTTTTGGCACGAGATTTGCAAATTAAAAAGTTTAAAACTCAAAGTTTGAATCGGGGTGTGAATTGTAATTTCAGCGTTATTTCACGTGATACGAACCCCGAGTAAGTCCGTATTATGTTATTGGACTTGTTGGTATATTCGTACGGGGTTCCGGGTACCCCGAGAGTGATACGGATTGAAATTGGATCAAGAATTGGACTTAAGCAAAATCTGAATTTTTGCCTTCTGTTATAATCGCACCTGCGGATTTTTGACCGCAGGTGCGAGCTCGTAGAAGTGAGCCTTCGATCAAAGATTCGCCCGGGCGTGGCTGGGCAAAAGTCCGCAGGTGCAGAAATCTACACGCACCCGCGCGTTCGCAGAAGCGTGTCCGCAGATGCGCACCAAATCATGCAGATGCGGACATACGCTGGCATCCTTTTTTCCGCAGATGCGAGAGTTTCTCGCAAATGCGAACTCGCATTGCGAGCCCAGGCATCGCAGGTGCGGAAATGCCTGGGTAGTGTATATATCGAAGAGTCCGAAATTATTTTCATATTTTGGTCGTTTTGAACTCGGTTAAGGCGAATATTTGGGCGATTTTCACGGGAAACATTGGGGGTAAGTGTTCCTTATCCTATATTGATTATATTTCATGATTCCATACTCGTTTATATCATGAATCCGTGAATTTATGGAAGAAAAATCAGATTTTTCTAAAATATTTCAAAAATGAAAAATTTTGATTTGTAGGTCCATTTGATATCGGAATTGGACAATATTTGTATGGTTGAACTCGTATCGGAACCAGTGTTTAGATTTCGCAAGTTTTTCTGGGATTTGAGATGTGGGTCCCACTGTCAAATATTTAAATGAATTTTAGATTTTTATCCGGAAAATTAGTAAATTCATATGGAATTAATTCCTATGATTAGTATTGAATATATCGAATTGTTTGTGAATAGATTTGAAGCTTTCGGAGACAAATTTAAAAGAAAAAGTTGTGGTTGATTAATTGAGTGGAATTTGCAAAGCGAGGTAAGTGTCGTGGTTAACCTTGACTTGAGGGAATAGATACCTTAAATTATTTGTTATGTGAAATGCATGTGAACGACGTATAGGCGAGGTGACGAGTGTCTATATGTCGTGAAATTTATTGTTTGCCTGCTTACTTGAAAAACCATAAATTATTTTAAACCATAAATTAATTGTTATAATAATTATTTCTCTCCTATTCTTTGCCAAATATTAATTCTTAAATTCCTGTAATAATTGCTACACGCTTATTTAAATTATGTGCACTAATTTCTACTTGACATTTAGCTTATTAAATATTAAACTGTCTATTTTCTCCCTGATTTCCAAAATAAATTGTTATTGCCATTGTTTGTTCATAAATAAATTATAATTATTATGTGCCTTGATGTTTAATATTTCTTATTGGACATGGTATTTATTGGAGTAGGTTTTATTACATTTATGAGTTGTTTAAAATTATGTTGGGGGAACGGGTTGCACGCCGCAACAGAAATGAAAGTATATGTATATATTGGGGGATCGGATTGCACGACGCAATAGACTTATTAAAAGTCAATATTGAGGAATCGGATTGCACGCTGCAATAGACTTATTAAAAGTCAATATTGGGGGATCGGATTGCACGCCACAATAGACTTAATTAAAAGTCAATATTGGTAGATCGGATTGCACGCTGCAACAGACTTATTTAAAAGTCTATATATATACTTGATTGAAATAAATATATGACATACTTGATTAAAAGGAATATATAGATTGGGAGAGCGGGTTGCACGCTGCAACAGAATTAAATGTGAATATAATGTGAGAGTGGGTTGCACGCTGTAACAGAATTGGTTGAAATGATAATGGATTATGATTGCTGAGTTGGCTTCAATTATTATAAAAGAGTTACCTGTTTTATTTTTATTATTTGTTGTTGTCATTAATATTGCGTACAGATTAATGTAAGTGAACCGCCTTAGCCTCGTCACTATTTCGTCGAGGTTAGGCTCAACACTTACCAGTACATGGGGTCGGTTGTACTGATACTACCCTCTGCAGTTCTTGTGCAGATTTTGGAGTTGGTCCCAGCGGTGTACCATAGACTTGCTCGGATTTCAGCTACCAGAGGAGACTTGAGGTATAACTGCATGGCGTCCGCAGTTCTGAAGTCCCCGTCTATTTTACTTTAGCTGTGTGCTTATTTTCAGACAACTTTATTGTATTCACACCTTTATTTGTATTTATTCTAGAAGCTCGTGCACTTATGACGCCAATTCTGGTATGGTATTTAGACATCGCTGTTTTTATGGATTATTTCACTATATTTCAAACTTTGCTTCCGTTTTTGTTTCCTCGATTATTAATAATTTAAAGATTGTTTAAAAATTGGTTAATATTATTCTAACATTGGCTTGCCTAGCAACTGAAATGTTAAGCACCATCACAGTCCGAAGGAGGGAATTTCGGGTCGTGACAGGTTGTATCAGAGCACTAGGTTACATAGGTCTCACGAGTCACGGGTAATCTTAGTAGAGTCTGAAGGATCGGTACAGAGACGTCTGTACTTATCTCTCAGAGGCTATGAAGTTTAGGAACAATATCACTTCTTTCTTATTCTATCGTGCGATTTTATTCTATCATCGATGATTGAACCATTCTACTCTTATTCTCTCGCAGATGGTGAGAACATGTAATACCTCTACCGATGGGCAGGGACCATAACCCCCAGTGGCAACTATGGCCAGGGGTAGAGGTCGAGGTTGAGGTCGTGCTAGAGGCCGAGGCAGAGGCCGAGTTAGAGCTCAGTCCAGAGCTCGAGCAGCTGCACCTGTTGAAGAACCTCAGGTGGACCTTCAGGAGGAGGTTCCAGTTCAGAATGTACCAGTTAGACCAGTTCAGGTCCCGGAAGGATTCATAGCCAATCCAGTACTTTCGGATGCTCTAGTCCGTTTGGTAAGTCTTATGGAGGGCGTGGCCCGGAATGGTACATTTCCAATGGCACCAGCCATCTCACAGGCTAGGGGAGGAGCACAAACTCCCACTACTCCCGCTCCGGAGAAGATGGCTCCCCAAAATCAGGCTCCAGAAGCCCCGCCAGTTGGGGTAGTTCAGCTAGTTGTTGTGGCACAGATCGGTGATAGGCCCGCCATGTCTTTTGAGCCCTTATTGAGACTGGATAAGTTTACCAAGCTCTTTCCAGTTCACTTCAGTGGTACACCTTATGAGGACCCACAGGATTATCTTGAACGCTGCTATGAGGTGCTGTGGAATATGGGTATTGTTGAGACCAATGGGGTTGATTTTGCTGTATTTCAGATGACGGGTTCCGCCAAGAGGTGGTGGAGAGATTATACATTAACCCGACCAGTCGGATCGCCTGCACTTACCTGGGAGCAGTTTTCTCAGCTATTTCTAGAGACTTCCTCCCTATCACACTGAGAGAGGAATTCCATAAGCAATTTAAGCGTATACAGCAGGGCAGTATGACTGTTATTCAGTATGAGTCCCGTTTTGTGGATCTGGCCCGTCATGCTCTCCTTTTACTACTTACGGAGGGAGAGAGAGTGAAGAGTTTTATTGAGGGACTCACTCACCCTATCAGACTTTAGATGGCCAAGGAGACCGGAAGTGAGATTTATTTTCAGGTGGCTGCTAATGTCACAAAGAGGATCGAGATGGTTCTTACACAGTAGAGAGGGCAAAGGTCCGATAAGAGGCCTCGTCAGTTCGGCGATTTCAGTGGTGCCTCGTCTGGAGGCAGAGGTAATTTTGGTAGGGGTCATCCTCCCAGATTGTTTCATTCAGTACTAAATGCATCTCCCGGTGCTTTAGGGAGTCACGGTCCTATTATGCCTTACTCTGGGAAGCCAATATTCAGTGCACATTCAACTCTTATCAGTGCACCACCACTCCAGAGTTACTACAGTGGTTATCCGGCCCATCTGGGTCAGCTTTAGCTTCAGCAGCCACGGTATCAGGATGGGTGTTATGAGTATGGGAACATTGGTCACATCAGAAGGTATTGCCCTAGATTTGCGAGTAACAGATCTCGGCAAGATTCTCGTTCCATTACCGGCACCGGTTGCTTCACCGCCTGCTCAGCCAGCTAGAGGTAGGGGTCAGACAGCTAGAGGTGGAGGTCATGCTGAGGTGGAGATCAGGCCATTAGAGGTGGAGGTCAGACCGTTAGAGGTGGAGGCCAGCCAGTTAGAGGCCGTCCCAGAGACGCAGTTCAGAGTGGTAGGGCCCAGCCCCGATTTTATGCTTTTTCAGCTAGGCCTGAGGCCGAGTCATCTGATGTTGTGATCACAGGTATTATTCCAGTTTGCCATAGAGATGCTTCAGTTCTATTTGATCCAGGATCTACTTATTCCTATATGTCCTCCTATTTTGCTTCATATTTAGTTGTGCCTTGTGATTCTCTGAGTGCTTCTGTGTGTGTATCTACACCGTTGGGAGACTCTGTTATAGTAGATCATGTCTATCGCTCGTGTGTGGTTACTATTGGTAATCTTGAGACTAGTGTGGATCTTCTACTTCTTGATATGGTAGATTTTGATATCATCTTAGGTATGAATTGGCTGTCACCTTATCATGCTATATTGGATTGTCATGCCAAGTCAGTGACCCTAGCTATGCTGGGGTACCTCGGTTAGAGTGGAAAAGAACTCCTAGTCATTCTGCCAGTAGGGTTATTTCTTATATGAAAGCTCGGCATATGGTAGAGAAAGGGTGTCTAGCCTATTTGGCTTTTATTCGCGATCCCAGTGCGGATATCCCTTCTATGGGCTCAGTACCATTTGTTCGTGAATTTCCAGAAGTATTTCCTGCAGATTTGACGCGGATGCTACCCAACAGAGATATTAACTTCTGTATTGATTTGGCTCCGGGCACTCAGCCTATTTCTATTCCACCATACCATATGGCCCCGTCGGAGTTGAAAGAATTGAAAGAGCAGTTACAAGACTTGCTTGATCAGGGATTCATTAGACCTAGTGTCTCACCCTGGGGTGCTCCAATATTATTCGTAAAGAAGAAAGATGGCTCTATGTGGATGTGTATAGATTATCGGCAGTTGAACAAAGACACTATCAAAAACAAATATCCGCTGCCAAGAATTGATGATTTATTTTATCAGCTTCAGGGTGCCAAGGTATTTTCGAAGATCGATTTGAGGTTTGGTTACCATTAGTTGAAGATTAGGGCATCTGATGTCCCTAAAACAGCTTTTCGAACTCAGTATGGGTATTAAGAATTCCTAGTGATGCCATTTGGGTGGACAAATGCCCCAACAACATTTATGGATTTGATGAATCGGGTGTTCAAGCCTTATTTGGATTTTTTTGTGGTTGTATTCATTGATAATATTTTGATTTACTCCAGCAGTCGAGAGGAACATGAGCAACATCTTCGAAGTGTGCTTCACACCTTGAAGAATAATCAATTATATGCCAAGTTTTCAAAATGTGAGTTTTAGTTAGACTCAGTTGCCTTTTTGGGGCATGTTGTATCGGCAGAAGGCATAAAGGTAGATCCTAAGAAGATTGAGGCTGTTCAGAATTGGCCTAGACCTACTTCAGCTACATAGATCCAGAGTTTTCTGGGTTTAGCATGTTATTATCGTCGGTTCGTTGAAGGGTTTTCATCTATAGAAAGCCCATCGACCAGATTGTCCCAGAAAGGTGTCCCATTCAGATGGTAAGACGAGTGTGAGTTGAGATTTCAGAAGCTCAAGACCGCTTTGACTACGACGCCAGTGTTTGTATTACCCATAGGTTCTGGATCGTATATGGTATATTGCGACGCATCTCACATTGGGCTTGGTACAGTATTAATGCAAGA
Organism: Nicotiana tomentosiformis; assembly: GCF_000390325.3. Classification (NCBI taxonomy): domain Eukaryota; kingdom Viridiplantae; phylum Streptophyta; class Magnoliopsida; order Solanales; family Solanaceae; genus Nicotiana; species Nicotiana tomentosiformis. Next base: position 7,473,309 of record NC_090819.1, read on the forward strand.
TGGCAAGGTAATTGCATATACGTCGCGGCAGTTGAAAGTTCACGAGAAGAATTATCCTGTTCATGACTTAGAATTGGCAGCCATTGTTCATGTGCTGAAGATTTGTAGGCATTACCTCTATGGTGTCTCGTGTGAGGTATTTACTGATCATCGTAGACTTCAGTATCTGTTCAAACAAAAGGATCTTAATTTGAGGCAGAGAAGATGGTTGGAGTTGTTGAAAGACTATGATATCACCATTTTGTATCACCCCGGACAGGCCAATGTGGTGGCCGATGCTTTGAGTAGAAAGGTCGTGAGTATGGGCAGTCTTGCGTATATTCCGGTTGGTGAGAGGCCATTAGCTACAAATGTTCAGACTTTGGCTAATTAGTTCGTGAGGTTAGATGTTTCAGAACCTAGTTGGGTTCTAGCTTGCACAGTTGCTCAGTCTTCTTTATATGGGCGCATCAGAGAGAGGCAGTATGATGATCCTCATTTACTTGTCCTTAAGGACACGGTACGACACAGTGATGCAAAACATATTGCTGTTGGGGAAGATGGGGTTCTGCGAATGCAGGGTCGTATTTCTGTGCCTAATGTGGATGGGCTTCGTGAATTAATTCTTGAAGAAGCACACAGTTCCAGGTACCACCAAAATGTATCAAGATTTGCGGCAACATTATTGGTGGAGGAGAATGAAAAAGGATATAGTTGCATATGTAGCTCGGTGTCTGAATTGTCAGCAAGTTAAGTACGAGCGTCAGAGACCTGGTGGTTTGCTTAAGAAGTTAGAAATTCCTGAGTGGAAGTGGGAGCGTATCACTATGGATTTTGTTGTTGGGCTCCCACGGACTCAGAGAATATTTGACGCAGTTTGGGTCATTGTGGACAGGTTGACCAAGTCAACACATTTCATTCCAGTGGCAGTTACCTATTCTTCAGAGAGGTTAGCTAAAATTTACATTCGTGAGATTGTCCGCCTTCACGGTGTGCCCGTGTCTATTATTTCAGATTGAGGTACGCAATTTACCTCACATTTCTGGAGGGTTGTACAGCGTGAGTTAGGCACGCGGGTTGAGTTGAGTACAACATTTCATCCACAGACAGACGGATAGTCAGAGTGCACTATTCATACATTGGAAGATATGCTCCGCGCTTGTGTTATAGACTTTGGAGTTTCTTGGGATCATTTCTTGCCACTTGTGGAGTTTGCTTATAATAATAGCTACCAGTCGAGCATTCAGATGGCTCCATATGAGATATTATACGGAAGGCGATGCCGATCGCCAGTTGGTTGGTTTGAACCGGGAGAGGCCCGGTTGTTGGGTACCGATTTGGTACAGGATACCTTGGATAAGGTCAAGATTATTCAGGATCGACTTCGCACAATTCAGTCTAGGCAAAAGAGTTATGCCGACCATAAAGTTCATGATATTGCATTCATGGTTGGAGAAAGAATATTGCTCCGGGTTTCACCTATGAAAGGTGTAATGAAGTTCGGAAAGAAGGGCAAGTTGAGCCCTAGGTATATCGGACCCTTTGAAATTCTTGAAAGGGTGGGTGAAGTAGCCTACAGGCTTGCATTACCACCTAGTTTATCAGCAATTCATCTGGTGTTCCATGTGTCTATGCTCCAGAAATATCATGGTGATCCGTCTCATGTGTTAGATTTCAGCTCAGTCCAATTGGACAAAGATTTGACTTACGAGGAGGAGCCGGTGGCTATTCTAGCCCGGCAGGTCTGACAGTTGAGGTCTAAGAGTTATCCTTCAGTTCGGGTGCAAGGGAGAGGTCAGCCGGTAGAGGGATCTACCTGGGAGTCCGATGATTAGTATTGAATATAACGAATTGTTTGTGAATAGATTTGAAGCTTTCGGAGACAAATTTAAAAGGAAAAGCTGTGATTGAGTAATTGATTGGAATTTGCAAAGCGAGGTAAGTGTCGTGGTTAACCTTGACTTGAGAGAATAGAACCCTTAAATTATTTGTTATGTGAAATGCATGTGAACGACGTATAGGCGAGGTGACGAGTGTCTATACGTCGTGAAATTTATTGTTTGCCTGCTTACTTGAAAAATCATAAATTATTTTAAACCATAAATTAATTATTATAATAATTATTTCTCTCCTATTCTTTGCCAAATATTAATTCTTAAATTTCTGTAATAATTTCTACACGCTTATTTGAATTATGTGCACTAATTTCTACTTGACATTTAGCTTATTAAATATTAAACTGTCTATTTTCTCTCTGATTTCCAAAATAAATTGTTATTGCCATTGTTTGGTCATAAATAAATTATAATTATTTTATGCCTTGATGTTTAATAATTCTCATTGGACGTGGTATTTATTGGAGTAGGTTTTATTACATTTATGAGTTGTTTAAAATTATATTGGAGGAACGGGTTGCACGCCGTAACAGAAATAAAAGTATATGAATATATTGGGGGATCGGATTTCACGCCGTAATAGACTTATTAAAAGTCAATATTGGGGGATCAGATTGCACGCCGCAATAGACTCATTAAAAGTCAATATTGGGGGATCGGATTGCACGCCACAATAGACTTATTAAAAGTCAATATTGGGGGATCGGATTGCACGCCGCAATAGATTTAATAAAAAGTCAATATTGGGGGATCAGATTGCACGCCGTAACAGACTTATTTAAAAGTCTATATATATACTTGATTGAAATAAATATATGACAGACTTGATTAAAAGGAATATATATATTGGGAGAGCGGGTTGCACGCTGCAACAGAATTAAATGTGAATATAATGTGAGAGCGGGTTGCACGCTGCAACAAAATTGGTTGAAATAATAATGGATTATGACTGCTGAGTTGGCTTCAATTATTATAAATGAGTTACCTGTTTTATTTCTATTATTTGTTGTTGTCATTAATATTGCGTAAGAAATTTCGGATGTTGAGAATTGGATTCTAAGGCTTATGGGCTAGGTTGAATTGAGAAATTTCAGTTATGTTGTGTTATCGGACCTGTATGGGATGGGGTGACGTGGGATCACCCCCGGGTATGTGCATGGTAGGGTTATACAGTGTTTTGATGGCTTTGAGAACAACTCTGGACACGTTCGAGATGAACGTATATTTAAGTGGGGGAGGATGTCATGACCCGACCGGTCGTTTTGAGCATTTGCACTTCGCTCGGTAATTTACGGGCGTGAGTAGCTCCGTATGATGTATTTTGACTTGTGTGAATCGTCGGTTTTGATTTTCAGGTTATTCAGAATCGAATTGGAAGAATGGATTTTATTGTTGAAGCTTTAAAATTGGAAGAGTTGACCAAGTTTGACTTTTTTAGCATTTGACCTCGGATTGGAATTTTGATGGTTCTGTTAGCTTCGTTGGGTGATTTTGGACTAAGGAACGCATCCGGATTTTGACTTGGATGTCCGTGGTTGAATTTGGCTCGAAATGGCGAAAGTTGAAATTTTGAAAAGTTTGACCAGGAGTGGACTTTTTGATATCGGAGTCGGATTCCGATTGCAAAAGTTAGAGCAGGTCCGTAATGTCGAATGTGACTTGTGTGCAAAATTTGAGGTCAATCGGACGTGATTTGATAGGTTTCGGCATCGGTTGTGGAAGTTTGAAGTTTCAAAGTTCATTGATTTTGACTTGAGGTGTGATTCTCGCTTTGATGTTGTTATGTGTGTTTTGAAGTCTCGAGTAGGTCTGTGTTATGTTATGGGACTTGTTGGTATGTTAGGATGAGGTCCCGAGGGGCTCGAGCGTATTTCAGATTGATTTCGAATCATTTTCCTTCATGTTTTCACTACTGTGTTCTGCTGGTTTCTGGTTTCTGGTGTCTCAGCCCTTCATCGTGTTTACGTGTCATGTATCGCGAATGTGTAGTGTATTTTGATGGAAGTGGCATTTCTTCATCGCGTTCGCGAATATTGGTCCGCGTTCGTGTAGAGTTGTGGCAAGTCTTCTTCGCGTTAGGTTATGAGGGATCGCGTTCGCGTAGGGTTGAGCTGGGAGCTGGAGCTGGAGGCCTTTCTTCATCATGTTTGCGTAGTTGGAACCACATTCGCGTAGTTCTATCCCCGGGGTGTATCGTGTTCGCGAGGCTTGTGCCACGAACGCGTAGAGTAATTTTGGGTGACTGATATTTTGTTCATCGCGAAAGGGATATTTTCCCGCGTTCGCGAAGGAGGACGTCTGGGCAGTATATATAGTACTCTATTTCGAAGGTTTCGAACATTTTTACATTTTTGGAGTTATGGAGCTCGGATTGAGGCGATTCTTGAAGCAAATTTCACCATATAAATTGGGGTAAATGTTCTCTATTCGGTTTTGGTTATATTTGAAATTGGGGGTTTTGGCCTAAAATTTCATCATATGAATTTTTGAGTTTTGAACGTCGGATTTGAGTTAAACTAGTATGGTTGGACTCGTAATTGAATTGGTTGTTAAATTTTATAAATTTTGTCGGGTTCCGAGGTGCAGGCCCAGGTTGGGCTTTTGGTCGATTTTGGGCTTTTGATTCAAGATTTGATCTTTTCCGATCGTGATTGGTTCCTTTAGCATTATTTGATGCGTTCAAGTTGTATTTGGTTAGTTTCGAGCCATTCAGAGATCGGAATGCGCGGGATGGCATTTTGGAGCATCGCTTGGCTTGTTCGGTGTTGGAATTGGCTTGTTCGAGGTAAGTAACTCTTCTAATCTTGGAGTTGAGGGTATGAACCCTGAATATACGTGTTATGTGTTTGGTTTTTGAGGTGACGCACATATTAGGTGACAGGCGTGTGGGCGTACACCGTGTGAACTGTGATTTTCATTTTTTTCTGTGGTACGGTGTAGTTACCTGAACTTGTCTAAAATTATGAAATCTCTACGTACTAGAGTGTCGAGCTGTGATTATGTTAGAAGCCATGTCTAGGCTACATGCTTATCCTGTTGGGACCCACTGAGGTCATTTCTGTCGTTGTGTAATCTTCTTTCATTGCATTACATATTCAGTCATACGCATTCATATGCATATCATATCTCAGTCTCTGTTGTTATTTATTGATGCATCATATCATTTTTTTCAGGCTAGTATCATGACATTGTGAGCCCGAGAGACTAGAGAGATTGATGACTGAGTGAGGCCGAGGGCCTGGTTGTGAGGATGATTATAGGATCGGGCTGCACGCCGCAGCGGGTGAGATTGGCTTACTATAGCACATGAGTTGTACGTGTAGCATGTGAGTTGTCAGTGCGATTCCAGATATTTATTTTATGGAACGTAAGTTGTCCATGCAACACGTGAGTTGTCCGTACGAATTATAACGCTTGGGCTGTAGGAGCCCCTCCGGAGTTTGTACACCCCCAGCGAGCGCAGGTATCTACTGAGTGCGAGTGCCGAGTGACTGGGAGGACTGAGTGAATTGATACTCTGAGAGTATGCATATGATCTTTATCACTGATTTGCATCACATTTGGCATGCACACTTGACATATAAGCATAGAGATACATTTTTCGTCATGCTGTATAGTATCACGTCATTTATGACTTCTCATACATTTTTACAAATGGGCATAGAGAGACATCTTACACTTGCTATCTGAAAGGAAAATGAAACATCTTATTTATTGTTGAAAGGATTTTTGGGAAAAATCACAGTTTTCAAACTTACTTGTATTTTGGCTTTTTTGGGTAAAAAGATTAGGGTTTTCACTAAGATACTTGAAAAGAAATGCCTATTTTTCTTGAATTGTGAACGAACTGAGCCTTTTATTTCTGAGATACTTGTTTGTTACTTGTACTATGCTGTTATGAACTGTTGTGGAATATTAGGTGTTGGACCCGACCTTTTTGTTAGCTCGTTACTACTGTCACCCTAAGGTTAGGTTTGTTACTTATTGAGTACATGGGGTCGGTTGTACTCATACTACACTTCTGCACCTTGCGTGCATATGTTGGATGCTGATGTTGCTGTGTTCGATGGGAGCTGGATTTGAAGATGTACCTTCATCCTGGTTGTAGCTGCCTCTTGTTCGTGGTAGCCTTAGATCTATAAAAATTCTGTTTATGTACTTTTTTCAAACAGACAATGTATTTATTTCATTTCATCTTTGTAAACTCTATTCTTAGAAGCTCATGATTTGTACTACCAGTTCTTGGGGAACATATAAGATTCAGATAATTTCTTTATTTAATTGCTTTATTAATTGTTATTAGAATTGGTTAGTGGATAACTGGCTTACCTAGCGGGTTGGGTTAGGTGCTATCACGACTAGTTGGAATTTAGGTCGTGACATGTTCATAGGTTCTACGAGTCACAAACAAGTCCAGTAGAGTCTTGCGGGTCGGTACGAAGACGTCTGTACTTATCTTCGAGAGGCTACAGAACTGTTAGGAAATTTCCACTTCTTTCATTCCTGTAGTGCGGAATTTGTTGATTTTGGAATTTGATCCTTTGTATCTCTATTCTCTCACAAATGGTGAGGACACATGCTGCCGAGTCAACTTAGCAAATCCACGACAATACTGCTAGAGCCGCAAGAGGCCGTGGCCGAAGAAGGGCACGTGTCGCAACTAGAGCACTTGTCAGAGTAACAATTGAAGAATCGCCAGTAGCTCTAGTTGGGGGACAGGTACCGGAAGCACCTGTGGTTACCCCCGGACTTCAGGAGACTTTAGCATAGTTCCTGAACATGTTTGGTACACTGACTCAGGCAGGATTGATCTCCGTTTTGCCAAATATTTCACAGATTGGGGGAGGAGTTCAGACTCCTACCACCCGTACTCCAGAGCAGCAGGTTCACATTGGTCAGGTTTCGGGTATAGTACCGATACAACATATTATTCTGATTCAGCCTGAGGTCAGGCTAGAGGCATCAGAAAAAGATCAAAAGAGACTTGAGAGATTTAAGAGGTATAGTCCACCTACCTTTAGTGGCACACCTGCCGAGGATGCACAAGGATTTCTAGAAAAATGTCACCGTATTCTCCACACCATGGGTATTGTGGAAGTGAGTGGAGTAGCCCTTACTACATTTCAGCTGTCAGGAGCAGCGTATTAATGGTGGCAAGTTTATGAAGAGGCTAGGCCAGCCGATGCAGTACCACCAACTTGGGCTCAATTTGCATAGATGTTTTTGAAAGAATTTGTTCCCCAGACTCTACAGAATGCCTGGCACACAGAGTTTGAATGACTGCGTTAGGACACCATGACGGTGTCAGAATCTGCTATCAGGTTCAGTGAGTTAGCCTGCCATGCACCTATTGTGGTTCTGATCGTTAGAGAGTGAGTCTGCGGATTCATCAGGGCTCGATTATGATTTTAAAATTTGCCTGGCTTGAGAGTTGCAGACTGATATACCATTTCAGCAAGTATTAGAGATTGCCAGGATGTTCGAACGTGTCCAAAATGAATAAAATGAGTCTAAGGAGGCCAAGAGGTCTCAAAATTTTGTAGAATTCAATGGATTCCACTTTGTAGCTATCACTTATCATGGCGGAGGTTCGGGCAGTCGGTCAGCCCAATCCGTAATTCATAATACTCGCGATGCTCCAGTAATATCTTATAGTACACCACTAACACAAAATTCTTACAGTGGTTATTCCAATTATCCGGCACAGATTCAGTACGAGAAGTCGCGCCCTCAGAGGGGTCGTTATGAGTGTGGTGATACTAGTTATATCATGAGAGATTGTCCCAGACATGGGAGGGGTGGATTTCATCAGAACACTCAGGCAACAGGCTTTATTCCAGTTAATACTCCACGTGCACATCCAGTTAGGGATGGAGGACAGGCGGGTAGAGGGCGCCCTAGAGGGGGAGGCCCAACCCATTGATATAATTGTTATGAATTTGCTGAGGCCGATACACCAGATGTTGTAGTTACTGGTATGATCTTGATCTGTTATATAGGAATATTTTCCTTAATTTGATCTGGTTCTGTGTATTGAGGTGAGTCCTCCTATTATGTTCTGCTTATGGGTGAGTTTCGTAATTTTGTGACTAACCCACTTATATGTTTATCCCTGTCGGAAGATTCAATGATGTTAGCTCGTATCTATCATTTTTATTTTGTACATTATTGAGGACTATAAGTCCAAAAGTGACTTTCTATTACTCTCTACATTGGGTTTTGATGTGATTTCGGAATAATTGATTTTAATTTTATGAATTATATGCCCTATTGGTATGGGGGTTCATTATGTGTTATGAAAATTATTTACGGAATTTATTGAAAAGAAGAAAGAAAGGAAATGGAAATTTTTTGTTGGCACAATGTGCAAAATACTTGTGATTCAGAGTTGAGGACGAGATCCTCGTATTTTTATATGGTGTGGAATATTTAAACCGGGCTACAAGCCGCGATGGAAGTTATATAAAGACGAGGTCCTTGTGATAAAAATTTATGTGTTTAAATTCTCCCTTATGAAGTTAAATTTATACTATAGTACTAATAGGCTTATTTGATAATTCTTATGTGTTTTTATGTGCATATTTAGCCATTTCGTGCGGTAATTATTGAGTATTTGCCTACGAGGTGAGTGCCCAGGTAGCGTTAAATGTGACTCGTTAATTCGGGTAAATAATTATGAGGTCTTCATACCTCGCGTGTTGCTGTCAGTGTTGTGGAAATTTGAAATGAGGTTTTGGATAATGTGAGGTTAATTGACGATACTAGAATTGATTATGAACAACTATTATGACAAGACATGTAGTTATGGGCATACGTATGATGTGTGCATAGGCACGAAATTGCTACAACCGGTTGAGACTAATACCGTGTGTTGATGTGAAAATCAGTCCTTTTGAAAATATTTGGAGTGTAAGAAATTGGTTTTAAAGTTTATAAGTATGGATGAAAGAAGTAATCTTCAACTGAGATGGCGTTGTCAGATCCATGTTAAATTGCGGTGACGTAGAATCACCCGTAAGTTATGTATGTAAGAATGCACTCAATAATTTAATGTCCTCAGAATAATTCTTGGCACGTTCGAGGACAAACGTATGTTTAAGAGGGGGAGAATGTAACGATCTGACTTGTTGTTTTAAGAATTTATGCCCCGTACAACGACTTAAGGTCCCGAACAACTTCGTAATACGTATTATGACTTGCGTGTGTGGTTGAGTTTGGTTTTCTGACGATTTAGGATCAAATTGGGAGAACAATTCTAGGAATTTATAAGCACTCACTTGCTAATGTGCAAAGCTCACATCTTAATTGTATTGACAATGTTGGAACGTTACTAACTTTGCCCAAGGCTACACATTTTGATTTGTATTGAAAGTGTTGGAATTGATATGTCTTGAAATCCATACATTACGTTGTCATCTAATCCCAAATGACCCTTAGTCATTTGTTTGGTTAGCTCATTGCTGCCACGTGGGGGTGGGGTAGGAAATGTTAATCTTTATTCACTTATTAGGTAATAATGGTAATGTCCCGTTATCCGGTAATTAATCAATTACCCGCATAATTAAGAATTGTCTCAAATTACTTAAAATTTTACTGATTTTTAATATACCTTATACATCATACTAATCACGGTCATATGGTAACTTTTATGTTACTAGTCCATAAATATCGAGTATTATAGCTCAGACCGTATTTTATCCCAAATCGACAACTTTCAACAAAATTCATTTTCTTAATTCGTGTACCCTTTATCCTTCATGGAACTTACTTAACGCTCGTTATAAATAGCATAAATATGCTAACCTCAAGATAATCTCATCCCCGAGTCTATGTTAATTAACTGAAGACGAAACTTTAACGTACGAGAAACGCGAGATGTAACACATTCGTAGGAGAAGATATCACTGAAACCTATGACAGTTGGAGAATGTTCTTCGATGGAGATGCAAATTTCAAAGGAGTAGGTATTGGAGCAGTTTTGTTATTAGAGACGGGTCAACACTATCCGGTATCCGCAAAACTTAGATTTCTGTGTACCAATAATATGGCAGAATATGAGGCTTGTATCTTGGGGCTCAAGTTGGCCATTGACATGAACATTCAAGAATTGATGGTAATTGGTGGATTAGACCTATTGGTACACCAGGTTCTAGGAGAATAGGCTACAAAGAATACCAAAATATTTCCGTATTTGTACTTTGTGCAAGAATTAAGGAAGAGATTCACAAAGACAGAGTTCAAACATGTTCCGAGAATCCAGAATGAGTTCGTGGATGCGTTGGCCACTCTATCTTCCATGATACAACACCCAGACAAGAATTTCATTGATCCTATTCCAGTAGGAATCCATAATCAGCCAGCTTATTGTGCTTATGTTGAAGAAGAAATTGATGGGAATCCGTGGTTTCATGACATCAAAGAATACTTGGCAAAAGGAGAGTACCCGAAGCACGCAAATCATACTCAAAAACGCGCACTCCGAAGATTGTCCAACCATTTCTTCCAAAGTGGAGGAATTCTGTATAGAAGGACTCCAGATCTAGGATTATTACGGTGTGTCGACGCCAAGGAAGCATCCAAATTGCTCGAAGTGATACATGCCGGAACTTGCGAACCACACATGAATGGTTTTGTTTTAGCTAAGAAGATATTAAGAGCATGATATTTCTGGATGAATATGGAATCAGACTGCATCAGGTATCTCCAAAAGTGCCATCAATGCCAAGTACATGCGGATATGATACGAGTGCCACCCAATGAACTCAATGCAACAAGTGCACCTTGGCCTTTCTCCGCTTGGGGGATGGATGTCATCGGTCCAATCGAACCTGCCGCTTCAAATGGGCACAGGTTGCCATAGACTATTTCACAAAATGGGTTGAAGCCACATCTTACAAGGCTGTAACTAAAAAGGTCATCGCAGATTTCGTTAGGGATCGTATTGTCTGTCGATTCGGCACACCGGAATCAATCATCACCGACAACACCTCCAACCTTAACAGTGATTTGATGAAATCCATGTGTGAAACCTTCAAGATCAAGCATAAGAATTCCACAACATACAAGCCACAAATGAATGGAGCTGTGGAAGCCGCCAATAAGAACAACAAGAAGATATTAAGGAAGATGGTAGATAATCACAAACAATGGCACGAGAAGTTACCATTTGCCCTACTTGGATATCGTGACACGGTTCGCACATCAACTAAGGCAACTCCTTATTTGCTAGTCTATGGAACTGAAGTCGTTATTCCCGCCGAAGTGGAAATTCCTTCTTTGAGAATCATACAAGAGGCTGAACTCAGTGATGCAGAATAGATATGAAGTCGTTACGAACAACTGGCTCTTATTGACGGAAAAAGAATGAACGCAGTATGTCACGGTCAATTACCATAATAGAATGTCCAGAGCTTTCAATAAAAGGGCCAGGCTAGACAATTCACACCGGGGCGTGCTGAAGCGGATCTTCCCGCATCAAGATGAAGCCAAAGGGAAATTTTCACCCAATTGGCAAAGGCCCTACAAGGTTCACAGAGTACTAACAGGAGGAGCGCTCATACTCGTAGAGATGGACGGAGAAGTTTGGCCAAAGCCTATCAACTCAGATGCAGTCAAGAGATATTATGTTTAGATTGTTTACATTTCTTCATGTAACTGAACTACGCTTGACCTGATTCCCATTTAAGAGGGGATACGTAGGCAGCCATGTGAGTTCGGTCACATCTCAATAAAATCTTCATTTTTGCCATGGCCAGAAACTGGGGCAGAATTTTGAGGAGGACCCTCAAAATTCTAAAGCAAGTCCAGTCAATTTCGTCATACGCAGAACAATCAAAGAATTACTTTTAAAGTGGGGCAGAATTTTGAGTAGGACCTTCAAAATTCTAGAGCAAGGAAGTCGCAATGTCTCTAAAATATGTCACAGTCATTGGTTCATCTAACTTAGTTGATATTGCATACTACTATATTTTAAATAACTACATTCATCAAATGCATGCATTTCTTTCAAAAAACTTTATTTCTATAAACAGCCAGATGTTACCCAGGGTAACTCAAACAGGATCTAAAGACAGGAGCACGGGCAAGGCAGAAGACAAAAATGCAAACCAACCTTCCCCCACTTAACTCACAATGTTTCTTTGAATGTAGGTACAATAGGATAATGATACTCGCAGATACATCAAGACACTACCTTCAGATTATCTAGCACAAATATCTTCAGCTAAGAAATACTTTTGCATTTGCCTCCTATTCTTTGCATGAGGTTAAGCATTGCCTCCCTAATTGCATAAGGCTAACCATTGTCTTTCCTTGCATGAGACTAAGCATTGTCTCCTTTCCTTACAGCGAGACTAAGCATTGTATCCTATTTTGCATGAGGCTAAGCCCTGCCTCCCTAATTGTATAAGGCTAAGCACTACCTTTTCTAGCATGAGACTAAGCATTGTCTCCTTTCTTTGCATGATACTAAGTATTGTCTCCTATTTGCACGAGGCTAAGCATCGCCTCCTTAACTGCATAAGGCTACGCATTGCCTCCTTAACTGCACAAGGCTAAGCACTGCCTTCTTTTCATGAGACTAAGAATTATCTCCTATTTTGCATGAAGCTAAGCACTGCTTCCCTTACTTGCATGAGACTAAGCATTGTCTCCTATTTTGCATGAGGCTAAGCCCTGCCTCCCCCTCTTGCATACGGCTAAGCACTGCCTTTTCCTCAAGATTAAATACTATCTCCACGATGTCATCTAAGACCTAGCACTATCCTCTGTTCACCTAGGGCTAAGCACTGCCCTCATCTTACCCAAGACTAAGCCTTGTCTTGTCTCATCTTTGCATGTGACCAAGAGTCACATCTTTGCACTTCATAGGCTGAAATATCGCCATTTTTGTCCGAAGATGTCATAGTCCGAAGGCATCATCCTCATAGCTGGGAGACATTATTCCATGGCCTGAGGACCTTTCGAAATTGTACATCATTATTCAAAGGCGTCATAGTCCAAAGGCACCATCCTCATGGCCCGAGGACATCATTTCATGGCCTGTGAATCCCTTATCATACACTTCAACGCCCAAGACACCATGGTTTAAGGATATCATCCTCACCGTCCGAAGACAATCTTCATGGTCCAAAGTGAATTTGCATCAAGTTTGAATTTTCGCAATAACCCATATATATTTGCATGCATCGTGTTTTAAGTTTTGCAGGTAATCCAAGAAGTAACAGTTCTCCTAACGGGAGAAATCTTCGCTCTGGTTTCCGTTCAACGTTCACATCCTGCAATTACTTCAAACGCGACCAATCACCATCTGTTACCCACTCTTACTTGATAACCGTTCAGATACTCGTTTTGAGACACATTCATAATGTTTCAGATTCGCATTCACGATTTCGTATAAACTCATCTGATATTGTCCTACCCAAAGGAACCCTTTCCTAAACACACGACCATTCCTATAACAACTCCATCGACTCAGTTCACCGTTGGATCCAGAACTACACATGACTTGATTCCCGTAACACCAGGAATATGTAGGCAACTCAGAAACCAAGGTTCGACCTCCATTTTTAAATTACCTCATTCGGTCAAAATCAGTCATCATTTTCTTTATCCGACAACTCTTTCATTATTCTCAGGTAAAGAGGGACAGCTGTTCATACTCAATTTTGCCCTCATATTTTCCAAAAGATATATATATACCTTCAAAATAGCATATTTGCATCATTATTTAGTATACAAACCTATACAAGCATTTTCTATAATTTTCCATAATTGTTAGAGCTTTAAATTAATTTTTCCTTGTATTTAAATTATCCTTTTAAATTATTTTGTGATGACTTAGTTACCTAAAATAATTATTTTTGCACCTATGATATATGTTTCAAATATTTTATTTCATTCCATATAATTACAGTAGCATTTTTATGCTATTTATCTAATTTTGTAATAATGGCCTATATTCATACATAAGGCCTCTTTATTTTATATTATTTATTTCAAAATAGCATATTTTATATTTTTATAATACTAAGTTATTATTTTAAGCATTTCAGTGCATAAATAATATTTTTATTTATTTATTAAGTATTTTTTATAAATTATTTTGATAAAATTTTGGGTATTTAAATAATAGCCCATTCTAACCAATTTTGGACCATATCGGTGGCCCAAAATAGCCCAAACCTTAGCCCGGTCCATCACAGCCCAAAGCCAAATGACCCTTAGTCTCAAACCCGGACGGAACACGTCTCAAATAACCCGCCCCCTTTCCCTTGTGATCCTGGCCGTTGATATCAAATGATCAACTGCCTATAATTAACCTACCCGTTTTATATTCCCCTCACTCTCTAACCCTAATCCCCATTTTCCCTAAAGACCGTCGCCCTGTTTCCCTCTATCTGTGTTCTCTTCTCCTCTCAAACCCTAGTAGTCGCCTATTCTAAATCTCCCAACTCCAGTTCTAATATGGAATCTCTCCACAATTTGCCTACCATATTCGCTCCATCTCCGTGTTACTTACACGATTTTGGGTATCACTTAGTACTTACCTATTTTTGGCAAGTACTAGGCTTGAATCAGGTGAAAACCGACTTCAATCTTCAAGATCTAGATATTATTCTGTCTATATACATTCATGGCAAGGCGATATGAAGCCGGTTCACCTAAACCATTGGTCGATTCCTTGATTTATGTCGAATTAGGGTTCGGAATTTTATACTTTTCCTTTTACCCGTTCTATTAGTGATTGCATGTGATAGTTTCTTTCCTTATTTGCGCTTGATTGACTACTTTCCATGTTTGTTCGTTCAATTCCTACTACTATATAAACCCCTCCACATTCCCCTTTAAGACAGATTTTTCCACCCGGATTCACTAAAAATCGAAGTTATTACTCTATTGTTCTCTCTTATTCTCTTGTTCTATACTCTGATTCTTGGCCGGCTGAAAGCCAAGGCCATTAAACGACCTCCTCCGGTGCAAGTACTGCTCGGAGCCCATTCTCGAGGCTCTTGTGAACTCTGAAGCATCAGAGATCTGGGGTTCTTGTTATTACGCCTTTTATTACTCTTTTGATTTTGCTACTGGTTAGTTCTTTTAACCCTCGTAATGTTAAATTTCTTTCTTTCCTTCTGCATGCCTATATGTGTTTTAATTACATAAGCATGATTTAATTGTGAGTCCTTAATATCGCAATACTGTGATAATGCTCAATATATTTTGTCATTTTGTGTTAGTTGAACGCGTGAGATAGTTTACTGCTTTGTCCTTAGTTTGTATTAGGCTAATCTGTAATCTTCACTGCGGTTTACACTTCTATGTTGATCCTTTATTTTTCTGGAATGAGTTCAGTACCTCTAGCATCTGAATATGTTCAGTTTTGAGTTTCAATGCAAGTCCATTTTGATATGAATCTGACTACTGTGACCATATGATGTTAGTTACAAAATTTTTGCATATTTTGTTTTGGATACCACCCCAACTCTATGAAAGCCACCCCCACTTGAATGAATCCTTTAGTGCTATGCCCTGTGTCTGCTTGACTGCTCTTTGTGTATTAGTCCCAACTATATGGAATACTGCTTCAAAGTTTGCTCTAAATATGTTTCCTTGCTATCCTGATTTTAAGATAAATACTCCATTTTTTATCAACTATGACCTTGCTTCTATGCTAATATGTTTTTCCAGTATGCCTTTGGCTCATTTTCTACCCTGTCCTTTTAGTAAACATCACAATGTGTCCCCCCATCATGTCTACATACTGATTAACATGGCACTAGGATGTATACTTAACTTAATTTGGATCTTTAGGTCTAAACTAGTTTGACTTCATGCATCTGTACATGACTATCTATGTATGCCTATAAACCTGTTCTTCCCCTAATTCTTTCAATATGAGGTTGTCTATGTAATACTTTGTTATGTGTGAAATCCTGATGAATATGCTGGCCTGCTTGACCAGTTGCTCTGTATGCTCAACTTGGTGTATTACTTGATTTATGTCCCTCTATCACTATGCACTCTCCTTACTTGCTACTCATGCTATTCTGAATTCTTATTCTTAGCCGGCTAAAAGCCAAGGCTATCTAGGTTCTATTGTTGGCCTCCCTAGTGTGAGCACTACTCGGGGTCCAGTTGAGACCCTTGTGAACTCTGACATACTAGGGCTTGGTCCTTAGTCACTTCCTCAATCTCAAACCGTTCCTATTCACTCTACCCTCCCCCCCCCCCCCCTGTTATGTACTGTGTACTTGATTTGGCTGATTTAAATGGTGCAACACTTAGTGCCATGGTTGAGTAAACTGGTTCTAGACTCCTCTATGGATCCATGAGTCGTGTATTGAATATGTCTCTTTGTTGAAGGCATAGGTATGTTGTGTAAGAGCTATTGAAGGCCCAGGCAATGCTGGGTATTTATTAGGCCTGATGTGGGCCTCTTATCATTGTTATGTAACACTGTCACTTTTACTCATTATTGGACCTGTAATAACCTTTGTATAAACAATTGGGGTATTAGTAAAAAGGGAATGGGTAGAATTCAATATGCAAGATGGGTAGATTACATGCCTATAAGACTTGATAATGTGTTTGCCATATGTGTTGTTCAATTGCATGAGCACTGTAGATATCATGACATTAGGAGAAGCACACACACACTACCTGATTACCATTAAACATGAGTTCAAATGCTATGTCTACTGCTACGTATTTATAGACAGCATGTCTATAGGAAGTGAGCACCCCTTCAACTTGCATGATTACTTTCGAATATACTAGAAACCTGCCTATAGGAATAGATGAATTTTCCTTTAATTCGCTTCAATTAATCACTAGAAATTATGCCTATAGGATTTTTGATCACTTCATTTGCTATTGTACCACATTGATCATTAGAAATCTTGTTTATGGGACTAAGTACAAATAAAACAAGCTCTGAAGTACTATGCATTAGAGATCCTGCCTATAGGAAATAATTGCTCGTTATAATTGGTTAATGCTAGACCATTCAAATACTGCTTCATGCACGTCGTATGAATAATTCTGGGACTCTTTCCCTAGCAGATTCTTTTGTACCCAACCGCATACATCACTTAGGCATCGCACATATAGGATTGGTAACATAAAACTTTCAACAATTAACTTATTATACCCGCATGATTCTATCTATAAGATATATCCTGTATCCGAAATTACTTGCATGCTTTGATCTCCTAGAAAGCATGTTTATAGGATTCTACAGATTCCTGATTGGCATATGTGTTTGCGTGCATTTACTGCTTAAGTGTGGAGGCAAACTTGAGCCCCCTTTATTGCCATATTTGAAGTCCAATGTGTTTTGTATGTCGCCTAATTTTATCATTTTGAGTAGCTTAAGTTTAAGTCTAGAACCACCCTAAATAGAGGTATGGGACGGGTAGTGCACGCATAAGGTACGACTTATAATTGAATTAGTGCGCTTTAGGTAACAACTTTAACATAGTAATCGGGTAGCAGGTGATGATAATTTGTACCCACTGAATAATGAGAGTAACACCCCATCTTGAGGGAGTTACGAAGTATTATTTATGTTGCTAAAAAAAAACTTAGGACCCCCCTCCCCCTCCTCTTTGTATGTTGTTATTAGATCTAAATAGTTGTATCCCTATACTCGCACTAAGATCTGATGTTGTAATAAATTTCTTTGACTTCTGAATTCCCTTTGTTTATTTGATCACTTAGCTTAATCGTAATCCACATAATCATAAGTTCGGTCGGGACCCACAGTTGTGGACCTCGAGGAGTACCTAACACCTTCTCTTTGAGGTAACTTGAGCCCTTACCCGATCTTTGGTGACGTTGATTAGTAAAACAGTCATTTGCATAGAAGGTGCCCTAACGCACCTTAAACCATTAGGTGGCGACTTTTCTCTTTTAATACCTCTTTAAAAGAGTTGTCACATGTCGAAAACCGATTTCGCGAGAAAACGGGGCCAGAACAGATGTTGGTCTGATTATAGGGACAACAAGTTCAAGTACAACAAGTATAATTTTACGATGACAACAAGTTCATGAGCAAACTATAATTAATACTATATTCACAAAAAAAAAAGCATCATTCAAAAATAAATGGCAAAATATTTGGCATTACTCTGAGAAGCTAGAAGAAGTGAAGAGCAATACCAATTTTGAAGAACTGGAGACGACAACTGATTTAAAGATTCTCAATGCCGATTATAACACTTCCTCTGTTCTTGACTGTCAAAATAAATTTTAAACATTCAAATAATCAATAATATTCCAACCCAACTTCACAAATCAAAGACAAAAGATAAAGAAACAAAAGAAGAAGTGAGATTGATAAAGAAACTGGAAAAATATGTGACCTTTGTTTGCAAATAAGTTGGTATTTTGCTGATTTGCAGAAGACTTGAGAGCGCTAGAGAGTTTTATGTGGAGAGGTATTTTTAATTTAGGGATTTTGAAAGTCAGCTAAAAGACTAAAGAAGGAGTTGGGTACTAACAAAGAGAGGGAAAGAAAAAAAGAACAAAGAACGTGTGTAATAAGGAGCAGGGAAACTTTAAACTGCGAGCCCAGGAGCATGGGATTGTACACAATTTATTAATTAAAAAGTGAATAATGGATAATTTTAAAGAAAAAGTGCAGGGAATCGAACCACTGACATAGTAGATGGAAGGTGCACTCCCTTACCAACACACTGCAGTGCTCAATTGAGGTGGTTCACCCATACAAATTTACGTAATTATGCTGAAATTTACTGGTGCTATACCGGGTTTAGGGAGAGGAGGATGGGTTCACGTGAATCCTCCTCTGGACACAACATAGCGTTAACGATAGGTTGGAGGTTTGAAGACAGACCATTGAGTCTAAAGGTTTCAAATTGAGTAGCACTATGACAGAATACTTGCAGTGCAAGTTCATCGACATGTCATGGGGAAACGGACATGGTCGTGAGGCTTGATTCACAAGTCATCCCCAAGAGTGGAAGTTTCAAGTATCTTGGGTCAATTATCCAGGGGAATAGGGAGATTGACGAGGATGTCACGCACCGTATAAAGGTGGGGTGGATAAAATGGAGGTTAGCATCTGGTGTCTAGTGTGACAAGAATATGCCTCCCAAACTTAAAGATAAGTTCTATAGAATGGTAGTTAGACTGACTATGTTATATGGGGCAGAGTTTTGGCCAGTCAAGAATTCACATATCCAAAAGATAAAAGTAGCAAAAATAAAGATATTGAGATGAATGTGCGGGCACACTAAGTTGGATAAGATTAAGAATGAAGATATTCGGATGAAGGTGGGGTGGTCCCCATGGAAGACAAGATGCGGGAAGCGAGGCTTAGATAGTTCGGGCACGTACAGAGAAGAAGCCTAGACGACCCGGTAAGGAGGTGTGAGCGGTTGGCTTTGGTGGGTATGAGAAGAGGTAGATGGCGGCCTAAGAAGTATTGGGGAGAGGTGATCAGGTAGGACATGGTCGTTCATAAGTTTTTGGCATTTTTGCGCCATAAAACAAGAATTCATGTTGTTTTCTGATTTTTTGTATGCTAATGTCCACACAATCTTCATGAATTCGGCGACGGGCTACGAATCGCCAAAATTTTATGAGCTCTTCATAAATGACATAATGAGCAATAGTCATTACTTCGCCATGACCTTTCTTATTTTTTAGTATTTTGGGACCATAAAACAAGAATTCAAGACGTTTTCCGATTTTCGGTATGCTAATATCCACGTCATCTTCATGAATTCGGGTGACGGACTCCAAATCGCCTAAAATTATGTGGGTCCTTCAGAAATGACATAATGAGAAACAATCATTGCTTCGCTATGACCGTTCCTCTTTTTTTATCTTTTAAGGGACATAATACAGGAATTCATGGCGTTTTTCAATTTTTCGTGTGCTAATGTCCACGCCATCTTCATGAATTTGGGCGACGAGTTTCGAATGGCCTAATATTTTGTGGTCCCTTTAGAAATGACATAATGAGTAATAGTCATTGCTTTTCCATGACCGTTCCTCATTATATGATATTTTAGTGCCATAAAACAGGAATTCATGATGTTTTTCGATTTTTCATGTGTTAATGCCCAAGACATCTTCATGAATTCGGGCGACGGGCTCCGAATCGCCAGAGAAATTTGTGGGCCCTTCAGAAATGATATAATGAGAAATAGACATTGTTTCGCCATAACCGTTCCTAATTTTTTGCATATTAGGGCTATAAAATAGGAATTAAGAATGCTTTTTGATTTTTCATGTGGTAATGTCCACGCCATCTTCATGAATTCAGGCGACGGGCTCCGAATTGTCTAAAGTTTTGTGTGCCCTTTAAAAACGACATAATGACCAATAGTCATTGCTTCTCCATATCCGTTTCTCATTTTTTGGCAATTTATGGCCATAAAATAAGAATTAAGGACATTTTTCGAATTTTCGTGTGCTAATGTCCACTCTATCTTCATGAATTCAGCCGATGGGCTTCGAATTGCCTAAACGTTTATCGGCTCCTTGGAAACGACATAATGAGAATTAGTCATTTCTAATCCAAAATCGTTTCTTATTTGTTGGCAATTTAGGTCCATAAAATTTCAATTCAGGACGTTTTCCGATTTTTCATGTGCTATGTCCATGCCATTCTCATGAATTCGGTCAATGGGCTACGAATCGCCTAAAAATTTGCGGGCCCTTCAGAAATTACATAATGAGCAATAGTCAATACTTTGCAATGATTGCTTCTCATTTTTTGGCATTTTAGGGCCATATAATAGGAATTAAGGACGTTTTTCGATTTTTCGTGTGCTAATGTCCATGCCATCTTCATGAATTCGGGCAACGAGTCTGAATCACGTAAACTTTTGTGGGACTTTTAGAAAAGACATATTGAGAAATAGACATTGCTTCGCCCTGATAATGTCCATGTCATCTTCATGAATTCGGGCGACGAGCTCCAAATCACCTATAATCTTGTGGGCCCTTCAAAAATGACATAGTGAGCAATACTCAATACTTTGCAATGATTGCTTCTCTTTTTTTGGCATTTTAGGGCCATATAATAGGAATTAAGGATGTTTTTCGATTTTTCGTGTGCTAATGTCCACGCCATCTTCATGAATTCAGGCGACGAGTCTGAATCGCGTAAAATTTTGTGGGACTTTTATAAAAGACATTTTGAGAAATAGACATTGTTTCGCCCTGACCGTTCCTCATTTGTTTGCCATTTTATGGCCATATAACAATAATTCAAGACGTTTTCTGATTTTTAGTGTGCTAATGTCCACGCCATCTTCATGAATTCGAGCGACGGGCTCTGAATCGTCTATAATTTTATGGTCCCTTCAGAAATGACATATTGAGTAATTATCACTACTTTTCCATGATTGTTCCTCATTTTTTGGTATTTTAGGACCATAAAATAGGAATCAGGGTATTTTTGAGTCCTAATGTCCATGCCATCTTCATGAATTCGGGGCGACGAGCTCCCAATCGCCTAAAGTTTTGTGGACCCTTTAGAAATGACATAATGAGCAATAGTCATTGCCTTTTCATGACCGTTACTCATTATTTGATATTTTAGTGCCATAAAACAGGAATTCAGGATATTTTTTTACTTTTCGTGTGCTAATAATGTCCACGCCATCTTCATGAATTCGGGTGACGGGCTCCGAATCACCAAAAATTTTGCGGGCCCTTCAGAAATGATATAATGAGAAATACTCATTGTTTCGCCATGCTCGTTCCTCATTTTTGTATATTAGGGCTATAAAACAGGAATTCAGAACGTTTTTCGATTTTTCATGTGCTAATGTCCACGCCATCTTCATGAATTCGGGCGACGGGTTTCGTATTGCCTAAACTTTTGTTGGCCATTCAGAAATGACGTAATGAGCAATGGTCATTGTTTCTCCTTGACCATTTCTCATTTTTTGGCATTTTATGGCCATAAATAAAGAATTAAGGACGTTTTTTGATTTTTCGTGTGCTAATGTCCTCTCCATCTTCATGAATTCAGGTGACGAGCTCCGAATTGCATAAAGTTTTATGGGCTGCTCAGAAACAACATAATGAGCATTAGTCATTACTACTCCAAAATTGTTTCTTGTTTTTTTTGGCAATTTTGGTCCATGAAATTTGAATTCAGTACGTTTTCCGATTTTTCATGAACTATGTCCATGCCATTCTCATGAATTCGGGCGATGGGCTCCGAATTGCCTAAAATTTTGCGAGCCCTTCAAAAATGACATAATGAGCAATAGTCATTACTTCGCAATGATTGTTTTTCATATTTTGGTATTTTAGGGCCATATAACAGGAATTAAGGACTTTTTCGATTTTTCGTGTGCTAATGTCCATGCCATGTTCATGAATTCGGGCGACCAGCTCTGAATCGCCTAAAATTTTGTGAGCCTTTTAGAAAAGACATATTGAGAAATAGACACTTCTTCTCCCCGGCCGTTCCTCATATTTTGCTATTTTACGGCCATATAACAAGAATTCAAGACCTTTTCTGATTTTTAATCTGCTAATGTCCACGCCATCTTTATGAATTCGAGCGACGGGTTTCGAATCGCCTAATATCTTATGGGCCCTTCAGAAACGATATAATGAGAAATTATCAATACTTCTCAATGATTGTTACTCATGTTTTGCTATTTTATGCCCATATAACAAAAATTCAAGACGTTTTTTGATTTTTAGTGTGCTAATGCCCACGCCATCTTCATGAATTCAAGCGGCGGGCTCTGAATCGCCTAAAATTTTATGGGCCGTTCATAAATGACATAATGAGCAATTATCATTATTTCTCCATGACTGTTCCTCATATTTTGGCATTTTAGGGCTATAAAACAGGAATTTAGGGTATTTTTCGAGTGCTAATGTCCATGTCATCTTCATAAATTCGGGCGATGGGCTCCCAATCGCCTAAAATTTTGTGGGCCCATTAGAAATGATATAATGAGCAATATTCATTACTTCGCCATCCCCGTTCCTCTTATTTTTGCATTTTAGGGCCATAAAATAGGAATTCAAGACATTTTATTTATGTACTAATGTCCATGCCAACTTCATGAATTCGGGTGACGGACTCTAAATCGCCTAAAATTGTGTGGACCCTTCAGAAATGACATAATAAGTAATAGACATTGCTTCGCTATGCCTGATCCTCATTTTTTGGCATTTTAGGGTCATAAAACAGGAATTCATGACATTTTTCCATTTTAAATGTGCTAATGTCCACGCCCTCTTCATAAATTCGGGTGATGGGTTTTGAATCGCCTAAATATTTTGTGGGTCCTTCAAAAATGCCATAATGAGAAATAGGCATTACTTTGCCATGCACGTTCATTAGTTTTTGGTATTTTAGGGCCATAAAATAGGAATTCAAGACGTTTTATGATTTTTCGTGTGCTAATGTCCACACGATCTTTATGAATTAGGGCGACGGTCTCCGAATCGCCTAAAATTTTGTGGGCCCTTCAGAAACAATATGATGAGCAGTAGTCATTGCTGCGCCATGATCTTTCCGTGTCTTTTCGCATTTTAGGGCCATATTACATGAATTCTAGATGTTTTCGGATTTTTCATGTGCTAATGTCCCTATCATCTTCATGAATTCGGGAGACGGGTTCCGAATCTCCTAAAAACATTGGGGGCCTTGGAAAATGATATTATGAGCAATAGCCTTATCTTCGCCTTGACCATTCCTCATTTTGGTATTTTAGGGTCATAAAATAAGAATTCAGGATGATTTCCAATTTCTCGTGTGCTAATATCCACGCCATCTTTATGAATTTGGGCGACGGGCTCCAATTAGTTAATATTTTATGGGCCTTTCAGAAATAACATAATGAACAATAGTTATTTCTTCAATATGATCGTTCTTTATTTTTTGGCATTTTAGGGCCATAAAACAGGTATTCAGTACGTTTTCTAATTTTTCGTGTGCTAATAATGTCCACGCCATCTTCATGAATTCGGGCGACGGACTCCTAATTGCCTAAAAAAATTTGAGACCCTTCAAAAATGGTATAATGAGCAATAGTCATTGCTTCGCCATGGTCGTTCTTCGTTATTTGGCTTTTTAGGACGATAAAATAGGAATTCAGTACATTTTCTTATTTTTCCTGTGTTAATCTCCATCCCTTCAGAAATTATATAACGAATAATTGTCACTACTTCGCCATGACTGTTCATCGTTTATTGGCAATTTAGGGCTATAAAACAAGAATTAAGGATGTTTTTTTGATTTTTTGTGTGCTAATGTCCATGCCATAATCATGAATTCGGGCGACTGGCTCCAAATCGCCTACAACTTTTTGGGTACTTTAGAAATAACACAATGAGCAATAGCCATTACTTTGCCATGCCTGTTCCTTTTTTTGGCATTCTAGGGCCAGAAAACAGGAATCCATGACCTTTTTTTGATTTTTCGTGTGCTAATATCCACGCCATCTTCATGAATTCGGCAACGAGAAATAGTCGTTGCTTTGCCATTACCTTTTCTTATTTTTTGGCATTTTAGGGCCATAAAACAGGAATTCGGGATGTTTTCCGGTTTTTAGTGTCCTAATATCCACGCCATTTTCATCAATTCAGACGACGAGCTTCGAATTGCCTAAAATTGTATAGGCCCCGCAAAAATGATATAATGATCAACAATCACTGCTTCTCCATGACCATTCCCCGTGTTTTAACATTTTAGGCCCATAAAATAAGAAGTCAAGATGTTTTCCGATTTTTCGTGTGCCAATGTCCACGCCATTTTCATGAATTCGGGCGACGGGCACCTAATCGCCTAAACTTTTTTGCTCGATTCAGAAACTATATAACGAACAATATTCAATACTTAGCAATGCACATTCCTCATTCGTTTTGCATTTTCGGGGGAAAAAAAAAGGAATTCAGGACGTTTTTCGATTTTTCGTGTGCTAATAATGTCCATGTCATCTTCATGAATTCGGGCGACGAGCTCCAAATCACCTATAATCTTGTGGGCCCTTCAAAAATGACATAGTGAGCACTAGTCATTGCTTTTCCATGACCGTTCCTCTTATTTTCATAATGAGCAATAATCATTTTCATGAGGAATTCAGGACGTTTTTTAATTTTTCGTGTTGTAATGTCCACGTCATCTGTATGAATTCGGGCGACGAGTTATAAATCACCTTTTTTTTTTGGGCCCTACAGAAACAACATAATGAGAAATAGTCATCGCTTTACCATGCACATTCCTCGTTTTATGGTATTTTCTGATCATAAAACAGGAATTCAAGACATTTTCTAATTTTTCGTGTGCTAATGTGCATGCCATCTTCATTAATTAGGGCGACATGCTCCGAATCGCCTAAAATTTTGTCGTCCATTTAGAAACAACATAAGTAAAAATAGTCATTGCTTCACCATGCTCGTTCCTCTTTTTGCATTTTAGGGCCAGAAAATAGGAAATTATGACATTTTTTGATTTTTTTCGTGTGCTAATGTCCACGCAATTTCATGAATTTGGACGACCGGCTCCAAATCGCCTTAAAGTTTGTTGGCCCGTAGAAATGACATGATGAAAAATAGTCACCTTTCTTTATTTTTTGGTATTTTAGGGCCATAAACAGGAATTCAAGATGGTTTCCGATCTTTCGTGTGCTAATGTCCACGCCATCTTCTTGAATTCGAGCGATGGCTTCCGATTCGCCTAAACGCTTTTGGGATCATCTATGAATAATAGTCATTACTTCTCCATGCACATTCCTCGTTGTTTTGGCATTTTCAGGTCATAAAACATGAATTTATCTCATTTTTCTAATTTTTCGTGAGCTAATGCCCATGACATCTTCATGAATTCGGGTGACGGGCTCCAAATTGCCTAAAACTTTGTGGGCCCTTCAGAAATGACATAATGAGCAATAGTCATTGCTTTTCCATGATCGTTCCTTGGTTTTTGACATTTTAGGGCTGTAAAACATGAATTGACAATATTTTCTAATTTTTTGTGTGCTAATGTCCCCATCATATTCATGAATTTGGGCGATGAGCTCCGAATCGTCTAAATTTTTATGGGCCCTTCAAATACGGCATAATGATCAACAGTCACTGCTTCGCCATGACCGTTCCTCATTTTTTGGCATTCTAGGGTCATAAAATAGGAATTCAAAATGTTTTCCTATTTTTCGTGTGCTAATGTCCACGCCATCTTCATGAATTGGGCGACGGGCTCTGAATCGCCTAATCACTTTTGGCCCATTCAAAAACGACATAATGAGAAATAGTAATTACTTTACCATGTCCATTCCTCATTTTTTGGCATTTTCAGGTCATAAAATAGGAATTCAGGATGTTTTTTATTTTTTCGTGCGCTAATATCCATTCCATTTCATGAATTCGGACGACGGGCTCCAATCGCCTAAAATTTTACAGGCCCTTCAAAAACGAAATTTTGAGCAATAACCATTGCTTCACATGACTCTTCCTCCTTTTTCTGGCATTTTACGATCATAAAACAGGAATTCAGGACGTTTTCTGATTTTTCGTATGCTAATGTCCACGCCATCTTCATGAATACAGGAGACGGGCTCCGAATCGCCTAAATATTTTTTGGGCCCTTCAAAAATGACATAATGAGCAATAGTCATTACTTCGCAATGCATGTTTCTTACTTTTTGGTTTTTTAGGACCATAAAATAAGAATTCAGGACGTTTTCAATTTTTCGTGTGCTAATATATATGCCGTCTTCATGTATTCGGGCGACAAGCTCAAAAAGGCCTAAAATTTTGTGGGCCCCTCAGAAATGACATAATGAGCATTAGTTAGTGCTTCGCCATGATAGTTCCTCATTTTTTGACATTTAGGGCCATAAAATAGAAATCCAGGACGTTTTCTGACTTTTCGTGTGTATTGTCCACGCCATTTTTATGAATTCGGGTAAAAGGCTTCAAAACGCCTAAAATTTTGTGGGTTCTTCGAAAATGACATAATGAGAAATAGCCATTTATTTGTGATGGCCATTCTTTATCTTTGGTATTTTAGCGCCACAAAACAGGAATTCATGATGTTTTCTAATTTTTCGTGTGCTAATGTCAACGCCATCTTCATAAATTCGGGCGACCAGCTTCGAGTAGCCTAAAAGTTTGTGGGCACTTTAGAAATGACATAATGAGCAATGGCCATTGCTTTGCCATGATCGTTCCTAATTTTTTGGCATGTTAGGGCAAAAAAATAGGAATTCAGGATGTTTTCGATTTTTCGTAAGCTAATGTTCATTAGGGGTGTTCAAAACCGAACCGAAATCGAAAACCAAACCGCAAAAGTGGCTTAATGGTTTATTGGTATTGGGTTATTGGTTTAACGAATTTGAAAAATATTGAAATTTTATTATTAACGACTTATCGGTTTGGAGCGGATTATTCAATTTTTTTATCGGATAAACCGTTAACCCGTTAAGAATATATATATATATATATATATATATATATATTAAATATCCCTTCGATTGTTTCACTTATCCATTGTTGAAGAATTTCCATTTTTTTCCGTTGCTCAAAACCTATAATATGCCAACAATCTCCTTCTTTGTATGTTATATATATATAGGTAAATGGGATCCTAATGCCTCCGGATGGACCAGATTGTTGGCCAAAAAAATATAGTAACAAGAAATGGCTTGTGCTTTACGACCATTGAAGGTAACAGTAAAAAATGGTGGGAATACATGCAAAGTAAACTAGCCTTTTGCTGGTATTTACTAGTAACAGTGTAACACGAAGGACCAAAATATGCCTCTGTAATACAGATTCAATTAGGCCGATAAACCGCCCGATAATAGCTAAATCGATATCAATTCGCCTGATATCTTATCGGGTGGCTTGAGGATTAATACATTTAAAAGTCGATAACCGATAAGCCAAACCGTTAAGAGTAAATAACCACCTGATCCGCCTGATAAGTAGCCCTAATGTTCATGCCATCTTCATGAATTCGGTCAACGGGCTCTAAATCGCCTCAAATATTGTGGGCCCTCCAGAATCGACATAATTAAAAATAGTCATTGCTTTTCCATGGCCGTTTCTCGTGTTTTTGAATTTTAGGACCATACACAGTAATTGAAGTCGTTTTTCGATTTTTCATGTCCTAATATCCATGCCATCTTCATGAATTACGGCAACGGGATCCGAATCGCCTAAAATTTTGGGGGCGCTTCAGAATTCACATAATGAACAATAGTCATTACTTTGCCATGCTCATTCCTCATTTTATGGCATTTTTGGGGCATAAAATAGGAATTCATGATGTTTTTCGATTTTTCGTGTGCTAATGTCCATGCCGTCTTCATGAATTCGGGCGACAGGCTCCGAATCACCTAAACTTTATTGGGACCTTAATAAATGACATAATGAATAATAGTCATTACATCACCATACCCATTCCTCGTTTTTAGCATTTTCGAGTCATAATACAGGAATTCGGGATGTTTTTCGATTTTTCGTGTACTAATGTCCACGCCATCTTCATGAATTAGGGCGACGAGATATGAATCACCTAAACATTTTTGGGCCCTTATATAATGAACAATAAACATTACTTTGCCATGCCCATTCCTCATTTTTTGGCATTTTTGGATCATAAAACTGGAATTCCGAATATTTTCCTATTTTTTGTGTGCTAATATCCACGCCATCTTCGTGAATTCGGCAACGGGCTTTGAATCGCCTAAAACTTTGTGGTCCCTTAAACAATAACATAATGATAAATGGTCATTGCTTTTCCATGACCGTTCCTCATATTTTGGCATTTTAGGGCAATAAAATAGGAATTCATGATGTTTTTCGATTTGTCGTGTGCTAACGTCCACGCATCTTCATGAATTCGGTTAGCGGGATATGAATCACCCCAAATTTTATGGGCCCTTCAAAAATGTCATAATTAGCAATAGTTATTGCTTCTCCATACACGTTCCTCGTATTTTTTTAATTTTAGGGCCATAAAACATGAATTGAAAACGTTTTCCGATTTTTCATATGCTAATATTCACACCATCTTCATGAATTACGGCGACAGGACCCGAATCACCTAAAATTATAGGGGAGCTTCAGAAAAGATATAATGAGCACTAGTCATTACTTTTCCATGTTCGTTCCTCATTTTTTGACATTTTAGGGGCATAAAATAGGAATCCATGACGTTTTCGATTTGTCATGTGCTAATGTCCATGTCATCTTCATGAATTCGGGCGATGGGCTCCGAATCACCTAAACTTTATTGGGCCCTTAAAAAATAACATAATGAACAATAGTCATTACTTCTACATGTCCATTCCTCATTTTTCTCATTTTCGAATCATAAAACGTGAATTCAGGACGCTTTCCGATTTTTCGTGTGCTAATGTCCACGCCATCTTCACGAATTCAGGCGATGAGCTTCAAATCACCTAAACTTTTTTGGGCCCTTAAGAAATGACATAATTAATAATAGATATTACTTCACCATGGCCATTCCTCGTTTTAGGCATTTTTGGGTCATAAATCAAGAATTCAAGACGCTTTTCGATTTTTCATGTGCTAATGTCCATGACATCTTCATGAATTCAGGTGACGGGTTCTAAATCGACTAAAAAATTTTGGGCCCTTCAAAAATGATATTATGAACAATAGCATTGCTTTGCGAGACCATCCCTCTTTTTTGGCATTTTAGGGCCATATAATAGGAATTCGGGACATTTTCTAATTTTTCGAGTACTAATGTCCACACCATCTTTATGAATTCGGGTGACATGCTCCTAATCGCCTAAAATTTTGTGTGCCCTTCAAAAATGATATAATGAGAAATAGTTATTGCATCGCCACGCCCGTTCCTCGTGTTTTGGAATTTTAGGGCGATAAAATAGGAATTGAATATTTTCCATTTTTTCATGTGCTAATTTTCATGTCATCTTCATAAATTCCGGTGACAGGCTCCGAATCGCCTAAACTTTTGTGCGCCCATCAGAAACAGCATAATGAGCAATTTTCATTACTGCGCCATGCACGTTCCTCGTATTTTAGCATTTTACGGTCATGAAATAGGAAATCATGACGTATTTCAATTTTTCATGTACTAATGTCCACGGCATTTAATGAATTTGGGAGACATGCTGCGAATCACCTAAAATTTAGTGGTCCCTCCAAAAATGACATAATGAGCAATAGTCTCATTCCTCGATTTTTTTGGCATTTTAGGACCGTAAAATAAGAATTCAGGATATTTTTCGATTTTTCATATACTAATGTCCGCACCATCTCTATGAATTCGGGAGACGGGCTCTGACCATTGTTCATTATGTCATTTTCGAAGGGACAAAATATTTTTACGCGATTCGTAGCCTATCGCCCGAATTCATGAAGATGGCGTGGACATAAACACACGAAAAATTGAAAAACATCTTGAATTCCTATTTTATGGCCTTAAAATATCAAAAAAATGAGGAACGAGCATGAATAAGCAATAACCAATGCCATTATGTCATTTCTGAATGGCCCAAAAAATCTTAGGTTACCCGGAGCCCGTCACTAGAATTCATAAAGATAGCATGGACATTAGCACAAGAAAAATCGAAAAACGTCCCGACTTCCTATTATATGGCCTAAAATGCCAAAAATTGAGAAACGGTCATCGTGAAACAATGATTATTGCTGATTATGTCAATATTTAAGCACTCACAATATTTTAGGTGATTTGGAACACGTCGCCCGAATTCATTAAGATAGCATGGACATTAGCACATAAAAAATCAAAAAACGTCCTGCATTCCTATTTTATGGACCAAAAATGCTAGAAAATGACGAACGGGCATGACAAAGCAATGTGTAACGACCCGATCGGTCGTTTTGAGAATTTAAGTCATGTTCGGCGGCATAAGGCCCTGAGCAGCTTCGTAATATGTGTATTGACTTGCGTGCGTGGTTGAATTCAGTTACCGAATGATTCGGAGTGATTTGGGACACTTAGTCCCTAAAACGGAAGCTTAAGTCTTAGGATTTTTACCGTAGTCGGAACTATGTGAAGACGACTCCGAAATAGAGTTGTCGGTCCCGTTAGTTCTATTGGGTGATTTTGGACTTAGGAGCATGTCCAAACTGTGAATTTGAGGTCCCTGGCTTATTTAGGCTTGAAATAGCGAAAGTCAATTTTTTGGAGATTTGGACCGGTAGTGAAAATTTTGATATCGGGGTCGGATTCTGATTCCGGAAGTTATAGAAGGTCCGTAATGTCAATTATGACTTGTGTACAAAATTTGGGGTCTTTCGGACGTGATTTGATTGGTTTCGGCATCTGTTGTAGAAATTTGAAGTTTCAAGTTCTTTAAGTTTGAATTGGAGGTGATTCATGATTTTAGCATTGTTTGATGTGATTTGAGGGCTCGACTAAGTTCGTATGGTGATTTAGGACTGGTAGGTATATTTGGTTGAGGTCCCGGGGGCCTCGGGTGAGATTTGGGTGCTTAACGGATGGAAACATTGGACTTATGCAATTGCTGAAGACTTTCTGGTTCTGGTGTTTTCGCACATGCGAAAGGGAGACCGCAGGTGCGGACTCGCACATGCGAAGTTAAGGGCGCAGGTGCTCTTTTGGTCATGAGTGCCAGTAATCACAGGTGCGATGCGTAATCCGCAGAAGCGGAGCCACATCTGCGGAAGGGTGATCGCAGAAGCGGAATGGAGAGGGAAGCTGAGTTGGCCAGGTTTTCGCAGAAGCGGACGGATGAGCACAGATGCGCGTCTGCAGGTGCGGATGGGTGTGCACAGGTGCGAGCCTGGGAGTTTAATAAAATTCTGCAGGTGCGGAGTTTTAGCCGCAAAAGCGGTTGCACAGATGTGGCTCACAGGTGCGGTCACTCCTGGCCAGAAAAGAGAAATTCGAGGGTTTGATTTTATTCTTTGTTTTTGGACTTGAGATCTCGGAATTTGGCGATTTTTCGAGGGATTTTCAGAGAAAACTTTGGGGTAATGATTCCTAACTCGTTTTTGGTTGTATTCCATTAATATATAGTTATTTTCTCCATTTAATTTCGGATTTGGGTTGAAAAGTTTGGAAAATGGGGAAAAAGTTCTTCAACCGAATTTCTGAGTTTTTATTGGGATTTAGACATCGAATTTGGTTAATTTTGGTACTAGTGAACTCGTGAGTGAATGTGTGTTCATGTTTGGTAACTTTAACTCAATTTCGGGATGTGGGCCCAGGTCGACTTTTTAGGACGGATTTCGAAAATTTTGTTAAAGTCTTGATTTCATTAATTAGATTAGTCTATTATAATTGTATTTATGATATGTAATTATTTTTGGCTAGATTTGGGCCATTCGGAGTCGGATATTCGTGGTCAAGGCATTTGTTACTGATTGATTGAGCTTGGTTCGAGGAAAGTATCTTACCTAACTTCGTGTGGGGGAACTACCCCTTAGGATTTGAGTCTTCTATGTTGATTTTAGTCCATGTACGCGAGGTGAAAAGTACGTACTCTGACTTATTTGTGGAATGTTGGCCTTTTAGGGTTCTTAGGTACTTATATTCACTGAGTATGAAGTTGTTCTTGATATGATTAAGTTCATATTTACTAGTTTCACCTCTACATGCTTTTATTTGAATTATTGCTTCAGGATTCACTCTTATTTGACTTAACTGAAGATTTTATCTTTTCTATTGCCATGCTATCTTTTCATATCTACTTATCTTTATTTGGAATCATTATTATCTCGTCCTATAATTGTTCAGTCTTAATTCAGGTTATGATTATCTTTACACTGCTTATCCTTAATTGAATTGTTGAATATCCTTCATAATTTCTCAACCTTAAATGAAGTTTAGATATCCTATATCTTAGTTGACTTATTTTATTTGGAATTATTTGACTCATGTTAGCTTCCCTATTGTTGAAATGTATTTTGTGGGATCGTTGCTACATATTAGTTTTCCCTCGTTGAGCTGATCTCTTTACTCCTAGAATTCTTTACTGTGGTTATTCCTTGCGAATTGGTTCTACCGTTTCTTGTGATTTAAAATTCTTGAGTTGATTTACTTGTTGTACTTCGTATTATTATCATTTTTGTTATTGTACTTGTTGTGGTGTTGCACGAGGTTTCTGTCGTGCGGTTGTGGTTATTGTGATGCACGAGGTTTCTGCCGTATTGTTGTTGTTATGGGGTTTCACGAGGTTTCTGCAGTGCTATTGTTACTATTGATATTTGCACATGCGGCGTGACAAGGCGGGATATATATATATATAGCGCATGTGGCGAGACAAGGTAGGAATATTGTTATGCACGTGTGGCGAGACAAGGCGGTCACTTACTTTATTATTGCACACGTGGAAAGACAAGGTGGGTTGTATCAGGGATTAATTTGTGATGGCCTGGGGCATTCTTGTTGTTGATATTTGTGTAGTGGTACACTTACCTGTGTGAGCTTTATCTTGTGAAAGCTGTGAGAAAATATTCTATGTGATATCCGTTCTTTTTCCTTATGCTTATTTCCTGGTATGGACTATATTAGGACACTTGCACAAGCATACATGTAGTTAAGCACTCATATCAGATAAGAGGTGTTCTTGATATTGTTGAGCATAGATGCTCACCCTTGTTTACTTGCCTTCTATGTGAGAATGACTCTATTGGCACGTGAGTCGTCAGTGCGGTTATGAAGTGTAATGAGGGCACATGATGCCAAGTGTTAGGGTTCAGGTATTGAGACTCGTGAGTTGTGATTTGTCCGAGGTTCGGTACCTCGTGGAGTTTGATGACTAAAACCTGATGTAAAAGCGGTTGTATTTGCTGAGTTATTACTTGTCCTTGCTGTATTTGTAGTTCCGGATCTAGGTTGTGTTCCATTTACTTTTTTAAGTCATTTTTTTATGGTATTCCGCTGATACTTGTTGTTTCCTTTCTTATTGCCATTACTGTATTGCGAGCCATATTGCATAGTCTTTATGTAGATATCATATTTTTGTTGTTCATATACTTATACTTGTTCAGTTTATTAGACCAGTGGGTGTCTTGACTGTTCCTCATCACTACTCCATCGCGGTTAGTCTTGATACTTACTGGGCACCGCTCCGATGTGCTCATTCTACACTTCTGCATATTTTTGTGCAGATCCGGGTATTTGTTCGTTAGCCTCTATGTGGGTCGTTGCTGTGGAGACTCAAGGTAAACTTGTTGTTGCGTTCGCAGGCTTCGGAGTCACCTTCAAGTTTTCGTTTGGCACTGTTTATTCTTAATTCTGGACAGTTGTATTTAGAAGTTTTCTAGTAAACACTCTGCAGATATTATGGCTTGTACTGCCGATTTTGGGAATTGTAAATATTAAGAGATTTCTATTTCAAATTGTTAGATGTTATTTAAATAATATTGTTGTTTCAATTAATGTTAGGCTTACCTAGATCCTAAGACTAGGTGCCATCATGATACCCAAAAGGAGGAAAAATTGAGTCGTGACACAATAACTATTACTCATTGTGTAATTTCTGAAGGGCACACAAAATTTTAGGCGATTCAAAACCCGTTGCCCAAATTCATGAAGATGCGTGGACATTAGCACATGAAAAATCGAAAAACGTCTGAAATTCCTGTTTTATGGCCCTAAAATATCAAAAACGAGGAATAATCATGGCGAAGTGATGACTATTGATCATTATGTCATTTATGAAGGGCCCACAAAATTTAAGGCATTTCAGAGGCCTTCGATCTAATTCATGATGATGGTGTGGACATTAGCACGAGAAAAATTAGAAAACGTTATGAATTCATGTTTTATGGCTCTAAAATTCCAAAAAATTAGAAACAGACATGGAGAAGCAATGACTATTGCTCATTATGTCATTTCTGAAAGGAACACAATATTTTTCACGATTCGAAGCCTGTCGCCTGAATTCATGAAGATGGCATAGACATTAGCACACGAAAAATCAAAAAAGTCATGAATTCCTATTTTATGAGGCTAAAATGCTAAAAACGAGGAACGGGAATGGAGACGCAATGACTATTTCTTATTATGTCATTTCTGATGGGCCCATAAAATTTTTGAAGATTCATAGCCCGTCGCCTGAATTCATAAAAATAGCGTGGACATTAGCACACGAAAAATCATAAAATATCCTAAATTCCTATTTTATCGCCCTAATATGACAAAAATTAAGAAACGGTCATGGATAAGCAATAATTATTGTTCATTGTGTCATTTCTGAACAACCCACAAAATTTTAGGCGATTTGGAGTCGATCGCCTGTATGAAGATGGCGTGGACATTAGCACACAATAAATCTAAAAATATCATGAATTCCTATTTTGTGGCCTAAAAATACCGAAAAATGAGGAGAGGGCATAGCGAAGCAACAACTATTGCTCATTATGTTGTTTCTAAAGGTCCCACAAAGATTTAGGCGATTCGGGTTCCGTCGTCCGAATTCATGAAGATGGTGTGGACATTAGCACACGAAAAATTAAAAAACGTCCGGAATTCCTATTTTATAACCCTAATATTCCAAAAAACAAGGAACGGGCATGGTGAAGCAATGATTATTGCTCATTATATCATTTCTGAAGGGCCCATAAAAAGGTTAAAGCGATTCGCAGCCCGTCGCCTGAATTCATGAGGATGTCGTAGACATTAGCACACGAAAAATCAAAAAACGGCCTTAATTCCTTTTTTATGGGCCCACAAATTTTAGGTGTTTCGGAGTTTGTCGCCCGAATTCATAATGAAGACGTGGACATTGCACACAAAAAATCGAAAAAGTCTTGAATTCCTGTTTATGGCCCTAAAATGTAGAAAAACAAGGAACGAGCATGGAGAAGCAATGACTATTGCTCATTTAATCGTTTCTGAAGGGCTGGTAAAATTTTAGGCAATTCGGAGCCCGTGGCCCAAATTCATGAACATGGTGTGGACTTTAGCACACAAAAATGGTCCTGAATTCCTGTTTTATAGCCCTAAAATGCCAAAAATGAGGAATGGGCATGGCGAATCAATGACTATTGCTCATTATGTCATTTCTGAAGGGCCCAAAAAATTTTAGTCAATTTGGAACCCGTTGCCCAAACTCATCAAGATGGCGTGGACATTATGATAATAGACTAGAATCACGTATTTTAGCCGCATTTTGCATTCTAATTACTGCACATTGAGTGTGTTTGAGCTTAAATGATTGTGATTTGTACTTATTACGTATTTTATGCTTTGTAGGAGATGATTTTGAGTTACGAAGATGTCTCGGAGCTAAATCGAATAATTTGGAGCTTTGAAGTCGGAGTAAGAGTCCAAGGAATTAAATCGGGATCGCATCCGGGGGTCGTGGATCATCACTGCATACGAAAGTTGGAAGAAAGAGCAAGGGCTAGAGCAAAATGTACTAGTGCATCGCATAAGGCGTGGCATTAAGCGTCGCATTAGTACAAAATTTTGTCAGAAGTTTGAGAAGTTCAGAGACTTGGAGTTTTTAGGTCTGACAGAAAACTACACTAATGCTACGCATAGTGCGAGGCATAGTGCGAGGCATAGCGTGTGGCATAGTGCGAGGCATTAAGAGAGTTTACAACCGAGAAAATTACATTAATGCGACGCACCCTGCGTAGCACTTCATGAAGTGTAAAAAGTTTGTAGGTTTTCCCACTTCAACTCAAAGAGGGTAGTTTTGTCCGGGTTCGTTCCTACTTGGTATAAATACACTGGAAACACGTTTTTGAAAGGACTTTTGACCTTGGAAGCTTTGAGAGAGCATTGGAGGCTACAAGACTCAGGATTTCATCATATTTCCATCAATTCAATACGGGAGTTTGGATTGTAACGTTAGATTGATGCTTCCTTTTTCATTAATTATATTTGTGATAATTTTCTCCATGATTATTGTAACGACCCAACCGGTTATTTTTCTTTCTAGATCCCCGTTCCCCTAAATAAGACTCCCCGTATGTGCTTTTACTGTTTTATGACTTGCGGAGGTGGTTAGTTCGGGATTTGGAAGCGTTCGGATTGAAATCGGAACACTTGGCTCCTTAAGGTTGGCTAAAAAGGGCTAAGTTTGACTTGAGTCAACGTTTTGAGTAAACGACCTTGGAACCAGGATTTGACGGTTCCAATAGGTTTGTATGATGATTTTGGACTTAGGCGTGTGTTCGGATCGGGTTTTGGATGACCCGGGAGCGTTTCGGCGCTTAATATTGATAATTGGAACCCTGAAGGTTTTAAAGTTCTCTAAATTTAGTTTAGAGTAGGTTTTGGTGTTATCGAGGTCTGTTTGGTATTCCAAGCCTGGGAATAGTTCCATATAGTGATTTAAGACTTGCACGCAAAATTTGGAGTCATTTCGAGTAGTTTAAGTATGTTTCGGCATGTTTGGACTAAGTTGGAAGAACTTGAAGTTCATAAGTTGATTCAATTTGGTTTGGGGTGTGATTCTTAGTTTTGGTGTTGTTTTCTGCATTCCGAGGGTTAGATCAAGTCTGTCTCATGTTTGCGTACTTGTTGGTATGTTTGGGCGAGGCCTCAGGTGCAATTTGGGCGATGCACGAATTGAACTAGGACACAAAAAGGGTTGATGGTGCACCAACTATGGTGTGCCCGCACCTGCGAGCTTTTGGCCGCAGATGCGAGCCCGCAGGTGCGTGATTTTGGCCGCAGAATCAGCCTGGGAGCAGTTGGCCAGTGGTCTGTAGAAGTGAAGGGGAGTGCGCAAAAGCGGACTCGCTTGTGCGATGAGGAGCCGCAGGTGTGAGAAGGCTGAAGATGCGCTTCCCTGACCACAAAAGCGGGGTCACGTCCGCAGAAGCGGCTAGCGTTGGGCCTGAGGAATTCCGCAGAAGTGGACCTAGTTCCGGAGAAGCGAGACCGCAGATGCGGCCCAGTGACCCCATGTGCGAAATCGATGGAGGCAGAATGGTCCATTTAATGCGGGACTTAGGCTATTTTGACTCACTTTCTTTCATCTCTTGGGCGATTTTGGAGCTCTTGGAGAGGGGTTTTCACCTAGTACTTTGAGGTAAGTAATTTCTATACAATGTGAGTTAAATACATAGATTTTGGGTAGGTTTTAACATGTAGAAATTATGAAAATAATAGATTTAGGTGAAAAAATCAGGTTTTGATAAAAATGGGATTTAACCACGAAATTGGTTATGGAATTGAGTGAAACTATATATTTGAGTTCGTGAGGTTATGGGTAATAACTTTCTTCGAAAATTATCGGAATCCGGGCTCGTGGTCCCGAGGGTGAGTTTTAGGAATCTTCCAATTTGGGTTGGGTAATTACTCTAATAATTAAATTATTAACTTTTGAACATGTATTGATTAATTTATATAACCTTTGACTAGTTTCGGGTCATTTGGTAACGAGTTGAGGATTTAAACATATTTGTGGATCGGGAGTGATCTTGAGAACGAGGTAAGTCTCTTGCCTAACCTTGTAAGAGGGAACTCATCCCCTTAGGCATATTTTGTTGTGAATTGTATGTGTGGGGAGCTTCGTACGCACAAGGTGACGAGACTCAGTGCGTAGCTATATTCTATGTAATGTCCAGGTAGTCTTAGGCTTACACCATGCTTTGTTTGCTCTATTATGTTGGTCATACATATTAATTGTCTTAACTAGAGTTGAGATTTAAGGATTTTAAGATTTAAAGTCTCCTGTTTAAATTTCTTATGTGTGGGGAAGAATTGGAGTATTTTATAATAACTTTGAGAAATCTATGCCCACTCACGTCGCAAGTATTTCCGCGAGCGAGGTAAATTTCCTCTACTCTCATGGGAGCGGGCCGTTCGCCTCAGCAGGTTAGTAGATGTATTTATGGTTCATGCCGCTCGAATATCGGCAGTGCACACAGTATATACATATATTTTGGATCGGGCCATACGACCTCGGCATAAATCGTGCGTAATAATACATGGAGCATAATCTTCTTGATATGATTTTATTGGCTTGAGAGGTTATAATTATTTAAATGACAGAAATTGACTTGGGATTTATTATTAGTGAAAGAAATATTTGTTTATCGCTTGTTATAGAGATTTATGGTTGTTTACATAACTCATGCTTATTTAGAATTTCGGTATTTATTTTTAGCCCATAGTAAGTGTCGAAGTCGACCCCTCGCCACCACTTCTTTGAGGTTAGACTAGATACTTACTGGGTACATGTTGTTTATGTACTCACGCTATACTTCTGCACTAACCGGGTACGATCTGAGGCAGGTGCATCTGGACATCATCCCGGCGCGCACTCCTGATACATCGAGACTTACGTTGAGCTGCCTTCCAAGCCATTCTGCAACACTCGAAGTCTTTCTTTTGTATTTACTTTCTGTCTACTTTATTTCAGACAATAGTTTAGTGATTTGTGTATTCTACTAGTAGCTCATACACTTATGACACCAGGTCCTGGAATTTTGCTAGTAGATACTTAATGATTTTTGAGTACTTATTTCACTACACTTGATCTTACAATTTGTTATGTTGTATTTTATAAACTTTCCTCATCTCTTACTTATGTAATAATTAAAAATCAAGTAATTCAAAAATGTTAAGGGACTAGATACACGGTTAGTTCACTGTTGGCTTGCCTAGCGACGACGTTGGGCGCCATCACGACCTATAGGAAACTGGGTCATGACAACATGGTATCAGAGCACTAGGTTCACGTAGGTCTCACAAGTTATGATCAGGCCTAATAGAGTCCTGCGGATCGGTGCAGAGACGTCCATACTTATCTTCGAGGGGCTATAGGGTGTTAGGAAACTACTCTTTCTTCATCTCCTATCGTGCAGTTGATGTTGTACTAAATATCTCTCTCGTCCTCTCATATATGGCGAGAATGCGTGCAGCGGATGTACCCGATCATGGAGGAGTTGCTCCCCCTGTAGCTAGAGGCTGAGGTAGGGATCCAGATCGTGGTATAGAATGAGGACGTCCCAGAGTTGCTCCAGTTATGCCACTAGTGGATTCAATAGAGGATCCTATTAGTGAGGAGCAGGGCGAGGTGCCTGCAGCAGAGCCAGCCTCGGTGGATTTCATGTCCGCACCTGGATTCCAGGAGCTCTTAGATTGTGTGCTATGGTTCATGGATTCTATGACTCGGGCTGATTTATTTCCAGTAGACCCAGCCACATCTCAGGCGGAAGGGGAGCATAGAACTCTACCGCTCAGGCTCCAAGGCATGCATCTGTCGCATATCAGACCCCGGGCGCACTACCCGTGGACGGAGCTCAGC
The DNA here is from genome assembly GCF_000390325.3 of Nicotiana tomentosiformis. Classification (NCBI taxonomy): domain Eukaryota; kingdom Viridiplantae; phylum Streptophyta; class Magnoliopsida; order Solanales; family Solanaceae; genus Nicotiana; species Nicotiana tomentosiformis. Next base: position 7,513,396 of record NC_090819.1, read on the forward strand.
CAGTTGCAGCAGCTATACCGAGGCCCATATCGGCTATGGCCGGTGATCCGCATAGGCTATTGGATAGATGGACCAAGCTACAACCTCCTATCTTTAGAGGTGAGCGATACGAGGACCCCCACGACTTTATTGATCGGTGTAGGGACAGACTGCACAACATGAGGATATTGGAGTCCCATGGGGTGAATTTTACTACCTTCCAGCTGGAGGGCAGGGCCCATAGGTGGTGGCAGTCATATCTTCTCGGCAGACCAGCAGGTTCTCCTCCAATGACTTGGGACCAGTTCATACGCCTCTTCTTGGACAGATATATTCCACCCTCTTAGAGGGAAGAGTTGAGATTTGAGTTCGAGCAGCTCCATCAGGGCCATATGTCGGTGATCGACAATGAGGCGAGATTTTCTGAGTTGTCTCGCCTTGCACTTATGATACTTCTGACCGATGCAAAGAGAGTGCGGAGGTTTGTGGTAGGTTTGCACTCTTCTAGCCAGGCCACTATGGCCCGAGAGGTTGAGATGGGGACTTCTTACGACCTAGTTATAGAGATAGCTCAGAGGATCGAGGGTGCATGCCAGCGTGGTCAGGAGCAGGCTATGAGGGATAAGCGGTTTCGGTATTCTGGAGAGTTCGGTGGTGCCCCGGCTGGGGGCAGGAGTCAGTTCCTCGAGGGGTCAATCTAGCAGGCCCACATATCCTTAATTGCCGCCTCCTTGGGGTGCTCCAGTGCTGCCCTACTTCAGTGCCATGCCAGAGAGTTCCTACTGGTCGCCAGCTATTCAGGGTTCCTCCAGTGGGTATTCAGTCCATCAGAGTCAGGCTTCAGTTCAGCAGTCCTTCATTCTGAGGGGTTGTTATGAGTGCGGGGATCCTGGCCACACGAAGAGGTTTTGTCCCAGACTTTGGGGTAAGGCAGTACAGTAGGGTCACCAGCCCATGATTATATCACCAGCTGTCGCACCAGCCATCCGGCCGCCCAGAGGCGGAGGTCAGGTGGGTAGGGGTAGTCCTAGAGGTGGAGGTCAGATAGGTAGAGGCCAGGCAGGTGGTGCTCCAGCTAGATTCTATGCTTTTCTGGTCAGACTAGATGCAGTGGCCTCAGATTCCATGATCACATGTATTATTTCTATCTGCGGTAGGGATGCTTCGGTATAATTTGAACCAGGGTCTACCTATTCGTATGTTTCATCTTTGTTTGCTCATTTCCTGGGTGCTACTCGGGAGTCTTTGGGTACTCCTGTTTATGTGTCCACTCCAGTAGGCGATTCTGTTGTTATGGATCGGATCTACCGGTCCTGTATTGTTACATTTTGTGGTTATGAGACCCGAGCGGATCTTTTGCTACATGATATGACTGATTTTGAGGTCATCCTAGGCATGGATTGGTTTAGATTCTTAGTTAATTTTAGTTTTAAATCACATAAATCTAAATTGTTAATCATCTTGGATAGCAATCTAGCTACAAACTATGATAATATTGTTTAACTCCAATTCCTGTGGATACGATATTATATTATACTATATTATATTAATCATCTTGGATAGCAATCTAGCTACAATAATGTTTGAAATAGTTTGTAGTGCTAATTCAAGAATTTTTCTTTTTATTTTATTTTTCTCTTTTTAGGTTTGGTGTTCCTTGACTATATGCAGGCTACAGGTTAGATTGGTTCATGACTCGATCCTCTGGGAAGGAAGTGCTTCCATACAAACCAGAAATTGAGAAGCAACTGTGAGAACTGGGGAGGGAAAGAGATCTCCCCAAGAATACAGAGAAGGTTGGGCAATCTTCAACCAAAGAAATTATGTCGGGAGATGATGATAATGTTGATTTGGCTGCAAGAGAGGCAACCCAGCAAAGAGAAAAAACCTGCAAGGAATGTTGAGGAAAAAGCTCTTCGAAATGCACAACTTGTCTTTGAAGAGGAGAGGGCTCGAAGAATTGCTCAGAATCAACCCGTGGGTGCAAACCAGTTCGGAAACATAGCTCCCGGTGTTGGGAGACCACTTGGTGATTATGCTAGACCGGTCTACAACCAAGGCTTATCAAGTGTGAGACCACTTCCAATTGCAGCTAACAATTTTGATTTAAAGCAGGGGTTGCTTCAAACTCTTCAAAACAGTTGTGTCTTCAGAGGAAAGATGAACGAAGATCCAAACAATCATCTAATGGACTTCGAGGAGATTATGAACACCTTTCAATATAATGGTATATCACAAGATGCAGTCTACTTAAGGGCATTCCCCTTCACACTCAAGGATGATACAAAGCACTGGCTTCGAAACTTGCCTAATGGATCGATTAGAACATGGGAGGAGATGACCAGAAAATTTCTTGATAAATATTTATCATCAGCTAAGACGTGAAAGTTTAGAAGAGAAATCCATAACTTCTGCCAAAACGAGACTAAAACTGTGTTTGAAGCTTGGGAGAGGTTTAAGGAGATAGTGCAAAAGTGTCAACGTAGCAGAATTGAACTCTGGATACAACTCCAGGATTTTTGGGATGGATTGACACCAGCCTCACGCAGAACATTGAGCAATGCAGCTGGAAGCCCGTTGATGAAAAAGACTTCAGGGGAGATAGTCAAAATTCTAGATGAGTTATCTGAGGATGCAAATCAGTGACCCTCTGAAATTGCTGAGACAAGGAGATCAACTGGTGTTCACCAAGTTGACACTAACACATATGTGCAGGTACAGCTTGATGCCATGGCCAAAGAAATAAGGAAGCTGACCTTAGCCTCGATACACAGTGAGCCCCATACAGCTTGTGAAATATGTGGAAGATGACACCCTACTCATGAGTTTCAAGCCTCGATTGAGGAAGTTAATGTTGTTGGGAATTATAACTTCAATGCAATGGGTCAGAAGCACCCTGATTTCTCATGGAGTTCACCTGGGGGTACTGCAAATGCATGGCAACAAAACAATCCCAGATTTTAAAGAGCTCCTGGTTTTGTGAATCAGCCTTGGCCGCAGTTTCAGCCTCAAAAGCCAAGTCAGACTGGGTTAGAAGATCTAATGAAGTCCTTCATTGTCAAGACAGATAAGAGATTAGATGCTCATGGTTCAGCTATCAAAGAACTTGGAACTGGTTTGCGAAACTTGGAGAAGCAACTGGGTCAAATTGCAACTATATTGTCTGAGAGAATTCCAGGAACTCTGCCAGCTGATACTGAAAGGAACACCAAAGAAATGGTGAATGTTGTGACCTTGAGAAGCGGGAAAGTGCTGAAAGATCCCACTCCGGTCCAAAAAGAGATTGTACCTAAAAAAGAAATTGAGGAGCAGCTGAAAAATAAAGTTGATAGGAAGAACATAGGCAAGAAGGGAGATGAGAAAAAGAAGGAGGAGGAAATTTCAAGAAGGGAGAAATCTAATGAAGAGAGCAAGATCATGCATGCTCTACCTTTTCCCCAAAAGCTATATAGAGAAAAGCTGCACAAACAATTTGATTCATTTCTAGATATGCTGAGACAGGTTAATGTAAATTTATCGTTCACAGAAGTTATCTCACAAATACCAGCTTATACCAAATTCTTCAAGGAGATCCTCACAAAGAAGAGGAAGATAGAAGAGACCTCAGTGGTCAAGCTCACAGAGAATTGCAGTGCAATCTTGCAAAATAAATTCACACAAAAGTGTGGAGATCCAGGGAGTTTTAATATACCTTGCTCGTTATGCACTCTTAATTTTGTTAAGTCTTTGTGTGATTCTAGTGCCTCAATTAATTTAATGCCTTTGTCTATTTACAGGAAACTGGAGAATGAGCTTGGAGAGATAAGGTTTGCGCCAATATATTTGTAGCTGGCAGACCAAACAACTATAATACCCAAGGCGATAGTGGAAGATGTCTTAGTTCGGGTATATAAGTTCGTATTTCCAGCCGACTTTATAGTAGTGAAGATGGAGGAGAACAAGGAGATACCCCTAATCATAGGAAGACCATTCTTAGCAATGGGTAGAGCAATATTAGACATACATGATAGAAAACTCATGCTGAGAGTGGGTGAGGAGACTGTGACTTTTGAGATGAATGTAGAGATGGGGGTGAAAAAGGAGAAGCTAGCTGCAAGTGTTGAATGGAAGGTGAAGAGTTCGAAAGAGAAGGTCCAGGTGATAGAAAAAGACAAGTATGGGGTGTACCCCAAGAAGGCTGAGAAAAAGTTGTCTGCATGGATTCCTGCACTAGTTCGGGAGAGAAGAATGGAGTCCGACATTGATTCAGACCCTGGCTAGATATTCAGGGAAGTTTCCTCTACCTTATGCTTTTTATTTGTGTGTCATGGGGACATGCCACAACTTAAAGTGTGGGGTGGGAAAATATTTGTATATTATATGTATATTAATTCTAGTTTCTTTGGGTTAGTTGTAGCTGTTTGATAGAGAAAATATTGAATTAAAAACAACATAAAAGTTTTAAAATTTTCGATTTGTCTCTACGATGTATATCAATCGACATGTTTCTTGAGGGATTAAATTCGAAAGAAAAAGACAAAAAAAGATTTTCTTTTGTTAGGTAGTGTAATAATTCCCATTGGTTTTTCTTTGTGCCGCGGTTCTTTTCCTAGGGTTTTGTTTGAACCGGGTGTAGTTAGTTTTTGTTTTGTAAAATAGTAGGAAACATTGTTCTATGATTTGAATTGAATGCAATGTCTCTTGACTTGATTATGCCTTGAGAATAGAGTACTTTAGTTGTGACACTTAGGCTCAGTTTTTTACGCTTGTAGAAGTACCTTAAAGTGTATGTTCTTAACTTTACTTAACTGCTTTGACTAGAGTGTCTTGATAGTCTAATCCTGAGTGAGTTATGTGCCATGTGGGTGTGAGGTTTTGTGTTATTATGTGCATTGCATTTGATGTCTAGAACTTTCCCTATGTGGGTGCAAAGCAAAATAGTAGTTTTGTTCAGTCTTGGAAGTGATATAGGCGTTTCATTGTTGAGCCAGTTATATGCTTTTGCTCACCTAATTGTTATGTATCTTAGTTAACCTCTTTGAGCTTGTAATCATGTTCCTTTGGCAACTACATTACAAGCCTTACCCATTTGTTTGAATTGACCATCTATTTGAACCTTGTACCTCTCATGAGCACTTAAAATTGTTATGAACTTTATAAAAAGTTAAAGTGTGGGGTGGTTGGTTTGGCTTTTCAGTGGAACTAATGAAATAAGGAGAAAGGTGCACTGTTTTGAAAAAAAAAACGTAAGAGCCACTTGAAAGAGAAAAGAAAAAAAATATAGTTGTATTGTTGTGCAAAATATTCTTTGATAGTGGCAACTCTTGGTGTAATTGTACTTAAAGAAGTTAGGAGTTAATGTATATTGATGTGAAGGTAGAGTTATGGTTTGACATAAGAGTGGGGTTTTGAAAGGTTAATTGTATATATTAAAGTGCTTAGGGAGATGTAGTCACTCTTAAATTTAAATGTATCCTACATGTCCCGCAGCTTACATTACAACCAATTAAAGTCCTACTTGATCCTTGACTGAATGAGCTTAATTAGTAGAATAGTACACTATCGGCAAGCTATGGTTCATTTTTTGTGGCATATGAATGTTGTTTCTGAGAGTGAGCGAAACATTTCTATCTTGAGTTCCTAATTGTTCTTAATTTCTATGGTGTTTGGAACTACTCTCTATTGTTCTGTGAGGGCACTTAATTCATGAAGAGAAGGTAATATCGTTGACCTCTAGGTTAGAGTAGTGAGCGGGTTATTAATAATGCATGGTACCTACGAGTCAAATGTTGAGGCTAGGATGTTACACTATTGTGCTTAATCTATTTTAAATATTCTTGGTATGATGAGTTATAAGAGTTGTGTAATAAGGCCGTGTCTTTACAAAGTGTAGTTTGATTGCTCGATGATAGGCTATAATCTCGGGTTTTAGTCGCTTATTGCACTAATTTACTGCACTTTAATTGAGTTGAGCTTTCAATCGCTAGTGTTTTGCACTAATTGTGTGTTTTATGCCTTGTAAGAGTGATTCCGAGTTATGTAGATATTGTGGAACTAATTTGAGTTATTTGGAGCTTTAAAGTCCAAGTAAAAGCCCAAAGGAATAAGCCGGGATCGTGTTCGGGGATCGAGGATCACTGTTGGATGTAAAAATACAAGGAAGAATCAACTGCTGAAAAAATACACTAGTGTGACGCACTGTGCGACGCATCAGTGTAAATTTATATCAGAAATTGGCAAAGTTTAGAGGCCACCCAGGTGCACGAGCGTGCACTAGGCGTGCAAGTTAGGCAGAATACTGTCGAAAGTGCACGGCCAAATGCGCGAGCACACTCCCAGGTGCACGGTCGCGCACATCCTATTCCGAAAAGAGTCTTATTTCACGTAAGAGAAGGTGTGTTCGTTTGGGGCCGACCCTACTTGGTATATATACATGGAAACGGGTATTTTCTGTACTTTTGACATATTTGAGACCTAAGGAGGCTAAGGAGTAATTGGAGAAGCAAAAGCACAAGGAGTTCATATTTCAATCCTCACTCAAGACCCGAGTTTGGATCGTTTTATGTTTTCCTTTTCTTTAAACATATTTGTGATGAATTACTCCATATCTATGGAGTAGTTCTCTTTAAAATTTGATGCATTTGGTATATTGATATTTGTTTGTGGATTATAACTCTAGTTTTTATGTATTGAATTATTTTGGATGATTTAATTATTGCATCTATATTCACATGTTCATGTAATCGAGAGAGGTATAACTTGTGATATTGTTGCATTATCTTGTTGGTTGAGTTCATTAATTCTTCTTAGTAATCGAAAGAGGCTAGTTGAATTATTGTTTAGACCTAGTTAGGAGGATAATCGAAAGAGGTTCTTCTAAAGACCAATCCACTATGAATTCTAGCATATCTTCATCAAGCGTAAATTGGTTCATATTATGAGGTTGAGACTTAATCGAGAGAGGAGTTTCTACTGAAAGTTTGAACTAATAATTGAGTTAATTTGAGAGACTCATTTGAACATTAGGAGTGATTTAACTAGAGTTAATCCCATGCAATTATCTTTCACCTATCCAATCAATCCCTATTTTCTCCCATTGATATCTTCCTTGCTTACTTTTGTTCGAGTGTCATTCGTCAATTAGGTTTAGATTCTTAATTAATTTTAGTTTTAAATCATATAAATCTAAATTATTAATCATCTTGGATAGCAATCTAGCTACAAACTATGATAATATTGTTTGACTTCAATCCCTATAGATACGATATTATATTATAGTATATTTGACTAGCGAGCATATTTAAGTGTGTGGTTTGCACTCTTCAAAGGGTACATCCATCAGTACATCTAGTCGGGTTATCTCCTTTCTGAAGGCTTGACTCATGGTCGAGAAGGGGTGTTTGTCTTATCTCGGTTATGTTCGGGATACTACTGTAGAGACTCCGGCTATTGATTTAGTGCCCGTGGTCCGAGAGTTCTCCGATGTGTTACCTTCTGATCTTCTAGGCATGTGTCACGACCCGGGAGACTGTGAAGTCTAATAGCCTTTATTTGTGTTTATATGTACTCCTGTCTACTAGAACTTGACTGTCTTTCATGTTAAAAATCATGCTTAGGCTATATTCCTGCTCATGGTAGTTATATTCAGTCATAGTGATTCTTGTACATGTTTACCTCAGTCTCTGCTATTTTCCCTGATGATATACTGTAACACTTTGATTTGGGTTGTTTTCCCTTTCTTTATTGAGAGCTATGAGAGTAGAGAGGTTCATGACTAAGTGAGGTTGGGGCATGTTTGTGAGGTATTGTACCTTATCACGTGAGTTATCTTTGCATATTCTGATGTGATATAATGGCATATCAGTTGTCCGTGCGGGCCTTGATATGATATTATAGCACGTGAGTTTTTCGTGAAGCACATGAGTTGTCCGCGCGGATTATAGCGCTTGGGCTATAGGAGCCCCTCATGAGTCTGAACACCCCCAGTAAACGCAGGTACCTATTAAGCGTGTGCATTGAGGGATGAGAGTTGAGTGTCGAGTTATTGAGGGTTCGAGTGCCAGTGTCTGTGAGGTTTCATCTATTTCACTTTGTTGCTGCATTTAGCAGATAATTGTCTGGCAAGAATTGGTAATTATGCAACTGATCTTATACTCATGTTTACTCTTAACTGTGAAAATTATCAACTGAATTGTTCTGTATAGCTCGTCACTACTTATAAATTCCTTATTTATTGTTGTTACTTAATGAGTTGGTTGTACTCATACTATACCCTGCACTACATATGTAGATCCATGTGTGTCTGTGTACGGAGACTGTTGAGTCTAGGCCTGTTTGAGTTTCGGAGACTGCAAGGTAGCTTCCAGCGTCCACAGGACCTTATTACTCCTTCCACATTTCTTTCCGTTTGTACTGATATTTAGACATTGGCTGTAATAGTTTTATATACTTAGACACTCATGACTTGGTGACACCCCGATGTTTGGGGCTCATTTTCCGCACTTTGTATCCAATTTGAGTTTAACTTTGATTTTATGAAAATATTCCTGATATGGAAAGCTTTACTTTACTTTTATATTTCGTTTGGAAGTATTTTTGGGAAGGTCGGCTTGCCTAGTACCACCGATAGGCGCCATCACGACATGTTAGGTTTCGGGTCGTGACAAGTTGGTATCAGAGCCTAGGTTACATAGGTCTCACGAGTCATGAGCGGGTTAGCAGAGTCTTGCGGATCGGTACGGAGACGTCTGTACTTATCTTCAAGAGGCTGCAGAACCCTTAGGAAAATTTCACATTCTTGGATTCTTGTCGTGCGAATCTGTCTATTCTGGAAACTAAACACTTGTTGTTTCATTCTCTAACCGATGGTGAGGACTCGTGCTACCGGTCAGGAGGGCCAGCCACCAGTTCCACCAGCCAGGGCTGCGAGAGGCTGAGGCCGCAGTAGAGGCCATGGTAGAGGCAGAGGTGTAGCTTGCACAGCAGCTGGGGTAGTACCTGCAGATCCACCAGTTGTCCCAGATCAAGACCAGATTCCAGTTATTGATGCACCAGCTCAGGTATCATATGTGCTTATTGTGATTCCAGGCCTTCAAGATGCCTTATCTCAAATTCTGACCGAGTGTACCAGTCTTGCTCAGGCGGTCTCTGTTCCGACCGCAGCAGCTACTTCTCAGGCCGGGGGAGGTTCTCAAACTCCCGCTACCCGCACACCAGAGCAGGTGGTATAGGGATTCTAGACACCGGGAGTACCACCAGCCCAGCCAGTTGCAGCTGCTCAAGATTATGCAGTTCCTGCTATGCCTGAGGATGATCATCATAGGTTGGAGAGGTTTGGGAGACTCCAGCCTCCACCTTTTAGTGGCACAGAGAGAGAGAGAGGATGCCCAGGACTTTTTGGACATGTGTCAGAGGATACTCCATACAGCTGGTATTCTGGAGACTTGTGGGGTCTCATTCACTACCTTTCAGTTTTCTGGGGCTGCACTCAGATGGTGGGAGACTTATGAGAGGCGTAGGCCTGTTGGCGCAGCACCCCTTACTTGGCAGTAGTTTTCCGTGGTCTTTTTGGAAACATTCGTGCCTCAGTTCCACATAAAGGAGCTGCGCAGAAAGTTTAAGCAGCTTCGCTAGGGTGATATGTCTGTGACGCAATATGAGATGCGATTCTCAGAGTTGGCCCGTCATGCTATCTGGTTGGTTCCCACAGATAAGGAGAGGATCATGAGGTTTATCGATGGTCTCATTTTTCAGCTACAATTTCTTATGATCAGAGAGAGCGTGTTTGGTGCTACCTTTGATGAGGTTGTCAACATTGCTCGGCAGATTGAGATGGTTCGCAGTCAGGAGAGGGTTGAGAGGGAGGCCTTGTGGTCAGGGTGGATTAAGCGGTGCTCCTTCTGGGGCTCAGTTCTAGCACGGTAGAGGTCGTCATTTCAGACAGGCTCAGTTAGCTCGGCCATTTCACTGTGGTGCGTCATTTGGAGATGCTTCTCACAGTCATCAGCAGGGCCAGTCATCATTCAGTGCACTACCAGCGCAGAGTTCTCATCATGCCCCGTTCGCTCAGACATCCCCGGCAGTTCTTTTGGGCATCAGGAGCAGCAGTTTCGTCAGAGGAGGGGTTGTTTCGAGAAGGGGGGCAGATCAAGGAGTGGCCAGGCCCGTTTCTATGCCCTCCCTGCCAAAATAAATGCTATTGCTTCATATGTTGTGATTACAGGTATTGTCTCAGTTTGTCACAGAGATGCCTCTGTATTATTTGACCCTGGTTCCACGTATTCATACGTTTCCTCGTATTTTGCTCATTTTTTGGATATGCCCCATGAGTCTTTAGTTTCATCTGTTCATGTATCTACTCTTATGGGTGATACTATTATTGTGGACCGCGTATATCGGTCATGCGTGGTGACCATTGGGGATCTGGAGAGCCGAGTGGATCTTTTGCTGCTTAGTATGGTCAATTTTGATGTGATATTGGGTATGGATTGGTTGTCTCTATGTCATGTTGTTCTAGATTATCATGCTAAGACTGTGACATTAGCGATGCCGGGGCTGCCGAGGGTTGAGTGGAGCAGTTCTATAGACTGTGTTCCCGGTAGAGTGATTTCATACTTGAAGGCTCAGTGGACGGTTGAGAAGGGTTGTCTATCCTATTTGACTTTTGTGAGAGATATTAGTGCAGAGACTCCTGCCATTGATTTTGTTCCGGTGGTATGGGATTTTCCGGATGTTTTTCCTGTAGACCTGCCGGGCATGCCGCCTGACAGGGATATTGACTTTGGTAATGATTTGGTGCCGGGCACTCAACCCATTTCTATTCCACTGTATCGTATGGCACCGGCGAAGTTGAAGGAGTTGAAGGAACAGCTTCAGGAACTCCTTGATAAGGGGTTTATTCGGCCAAGTGTGTCACCTTGGGGTGCACCGGTTCTATTTGTAAAGAAAAAGGATGGTTCCATGAGGATGTGCATGGATTATAGGTAGTTGAACAAGGTCACAGTCAAGAACAAGTATCCTTTGCCTCGTATTGATGATTTATTTGACCAGCTTCAGGGGGCAAGGGTGTTCTTTAAGATTGATATGAGGTTCGGTTATCACCAGCTGAAGATTCGGGATTCGGATATTCTTAAGACAGCTTTCAGGACCCGATATGGCCATTATGAGTTCTTGGTGATGTCTTTTGGGCTGACCAATGCCCCGACAGCGTTCATGCATTTGATGAACAGTGTATTCCAGTCCTATTTGGACTCATTCGTTATTGTATTCATTGATGACATCCCAGTGTACTCTCGTAGCTAGGAGAAGAATGCTCAGCACTTGAGGATTGTATTACAGAGATTGAGGGAGGAGAAACTTTATGCAAAGTTCTCCAAGTGTGAGTTCTGGCTTGGTTCTGTAGCATTCTTAGGGCACGTGGTGTCTAGTGAGGGTATTTAGGTGGATCCGAAGAAGATAGAGGTGGTGCAGAGTTGGCCTAGACCGTCCTCAGCCATGGAGATTAGGAGCTTTCTTGGTTTGGCGGGCTATTACCGTCGCTTTGTGGATGGATTTTCATCTATTGCATTGCCCTTGACCAACTTGACTCAAAAGGGTGCTCCATTCAGGTGGTCGGATGAGTGTGAGGAGAGCTTTCAGAAGCTCAAGACTGCTTTGACCATGGCTCTAGTGTTAGTTCTGCTATCAGCTTCAGGCTCTTACACTATGTACTATGATGTCTCGAGTATAGGTATTAGATGTGTTCTGATGCAGGAGGGTAGGGTGATTTCCTATGCCTCGCACTAGTTTAATACCCATGAGAAGAACTATCCTATCCATTAGCAGCCATTTTTCACGCCTTGAAGATTTGGCGTCATTATTTGTATGGGGTTCATTGTGAGTTCTATACTTCACCGAAGTTTGCAGCATTTGTTTAAGAAGAAGGATCTTAACTTGTGTCAGCAGAGATGGTTAGAGCTTCTTAAGGACTACGATATCACTATTTTGTACCATACGGGGAAGGCCAATAAGGTGGCCGATGCTTTGAGTCGTCGGGCGGAGAGTTTGGGGAGTTTAGCATATCTCCCAGTAGCAGAGAGACCGTTGGCATTGGATGTTCAGGCCTTAGCGGGCTAGCTTGTCAGATTGGATATTTCGGAGCCGAGTCGGGTATTGGCTTGTATGATCTCCAAGTCTTTTCTTCATGACTGTATCAGGGAGCGTCAGTATGATGGCCCCCACTTGCTCGTTCTTTAGGACACGGTTCAGCAAGGTGATACTAGGGATGTGACCATTGGTGATGACGGCGTGTTGAGGATGCAGGGCCAGATATGTGTGCCTATGTATATGGGCTCATGGAGTTGATTCTCGGGGAGGCCCACATCTCGCGGTATTCAATCCACTCGAGTGCCACAAAGATGTACCAAGATTTGAGGCAGCACTATTGCTGGAGGCGGATGAAGAAGGATATAGTTAGGTTTGTGGCTCGGTATCTCAACTGTCAGCAAGTTAAGTATAAGCATTAGAGACCGGATGGCTTGCTTCAGAGGTTAGAGATCCCAGAGTGGAAGTGGGAGCGGATCACCATGGACTTCGTAATTGGACTCCCACGGACTTCGAGGAAGTTTGATGCTATTTGGGTGATTGTGGATTGGCTGACCAAGTCCGCGCACTTCATTCCAGTTGGTACTACCTACACTTCAGAGTAATTGGCTGAGATTTATATCCGAGAGGTTGTTCGCCTGCATGGTATTCCAGTTTCCATCATTTCAGATAGAGGTACTCAGTTTACATCGCAGTTTTGGAGGGCCGTGCAGTGAGAGTTGGGTACTCAGGTCGAGTTGAGCACAACTTTTCACCCTCAGATGAACAGACAATCCAAGCGCACTATTCATATATTGGAGGACATGTTGCGCGCTTGTGTCATTAACTTTGGGGGGTTCATGGGACCAGTTCTTGCCTCTCGCGGAGTTTGCATATAGCAACAGTTACCAGTCGAGTATTCAGATGGCACCGTATGAGGCTTTATATGGGAGGAGGTGTAGATCTCTAGTAGGATGGTTTGAGTCGGGTGAGGATAGGGTCTTGGGTACAGACTTGGTCCAGGATGCATTAGATAAGGTGAAATTGATTCAGGAGCAGCTTCGCACGGCGCAGTCTAGGAAGAAGAGCTACGCTGACAGGAAGGTCTGTGATGTGTCTTTTATAGTTGAGGAGAAGGTTTTGCTGAAGGTATCACCTATGAAGGTTGTTATGAGGTTTGGGAAGAGGGGAAAGTTGAGCCCCCGGTTAATTGGGCCTTTTGAGGTGCTTCAGAAGATAGGGGAGGTGGCTTATAAGCTTGCCTTGCCACCCAGCTTGTCGAGTATGCATCCATTATTTCATATTTCCATGCTCCGGAAGCATGTTGGCGATCCGTCCCATGTTTTGGACTTCAGAACGGTTTAGTTGGAGGGTAATATGACTTATGATGTGGAGCCGGTGGTCATTTTGGATCGGGAGGTTTGGAATTTGGAAGTGCAGTTGAACTACTGTTGGTGGTGTTTTTCCGCACCTGCGGAGGTGGAGCCGCAGGTGCGAGGTCGCGGGTGCACTTGGGGAGCCACAGATGCGGACATAGAGGACCTGGGTTGGAACCACAGGTGCATAAAAGTGGTCGCATCTGCAAGCCAGCAGATGCAAGGCTGAGTCGCAGATGCAGAAGTGAGGAGTTGGTCGATTTCCGCAAAAACAGAGAGGGATGCGCAGGTGCGCAATCACAGGTGCGAGATTCGGCCGCAGATGCGGAACCTGGAAGTTTTAGTCAGTTCCGCACCTGCGATGGAAATTTCGCAGGTGCAGTATCGCAGAAGCGTAAAAGGGATCGCAGGTGCGGTTTCGCTAGGCAGCAGGTATAATAAGGGGACTTCGTGATATTTGCTCATTTCCACCATTTTCAATTCGGACCTTGGAGCTTTTGGAGTGAATTTTTGAAGGGTATTCAAGGGTTTTCATAGAGGTAAGTTGCTTGAGCTATAATACTCCTAGCTATGGTGTTTTCCTGTTGTTTTCCCACCTAATTAGTAGGATTTTTGAAGTGAAATAAGGGGTTAGGGCTTGGGATTTTGGAGAGTGTAATTTGAGGATTTGAGGGACCAAATGATGTCGGATTTTGATAAATTTAGTATGGGTAGACTCGTGAGTTTCGGGTTTTGTGACTTTTGTTGGATTTCAAGACGTGGGCCCGGGGGCCGGGTTTGAGTGAATATCGGGATTTGGCCTATAATTTGGTATTTTCCTTGTGGGATTCATTCCTTTAGCTCATATTGATCGTATTTTATTGCTTGTGGCTAGATTCGGGTCATTTGGAGGCTGGTTCGAGAGGAAAGAGCATTCTGGAGTAGGAGTTCTACGCTGTTGAGGTAAGTAATAGTTTTAAATCTGGTCTTGAGAGTATGAAACCAAGAATTCGGTATAATGTGAATGTTTGGAGGTGGCACCCATGCTAGGTGACGGGCGTGTGGGTGTACGCCGTGAGGGATTGATACTTGGTCCGTCCTGGGAGACTGTGAAGTCTAATAGCCTTTATTTGTGTTTATATGCATTCCTGTCTACTAGAATTTGACTGTCTTTCATGTTAGAAATCATGCTTAGGCTATATTCCTTCTCATGGTAGTTATATTCAGTCATAGTGATTCTTTTACATGTTTACCTCAGTCTCTGCTATTTTCCCTGATGATATACTGTAACACTTTGATTTGGGCTGTTTTCCCTTTCTTTATTGAGAGATATGAGACTAGAGAGATTCATGACTGAGTGAGGCTGAGGGCGTGTTTGTGAGGTATTGTACCTTAGCACGTGAGTTGTCCGTGCAGATTTTGATGTGATATGGTGGCACGTGAGTTGTCCGTGTGGGCCTTGATATGATATTATAGCACGTGAGTTGTCTGTGCGGATTATAGCGCTTGGGCTGTAGGAGCCTCTCATGAGTCTGAACACCCCCAGTGAGCGTAGGTACCTATTGAGCGTATGCATTGAGGGCTGAGAGTTGAGTGTCGAGTTATTGAGGGTTCGAGTGACAGTGTCTGTGAGGTTTCATCTATTTTACTTTGTTGCTGCATTTAGCTGATAATTGTCTTGCAGGAATTGGTAATTATGCAACTGATCTTATACTCTTGTTTACTCTTAACTTTAAAAATTATCAACTGAATTGTTCTATATAGCTCGTCAATACTTCTCAATTCCTTATTTATTGTTGTTACTTACTGAGTTGGTTGTACTCATACTACACCTTGCACTACATATGTAGATCCATGTGTGTCTGCGCACGGAGACTGTTGAGTCTAGGCCTGTTTGCATTTCGGAGACTGCAAGGTAGCTGCCAGCATCTGCAGGACCTTGTTACTCCTTCCACATTTCTTTCCGTTTGTGCTGATATTTAGACATTGGCTATAATAGTTTTATATACTTAGTCGCTCATGACTTGGTGACACCCCGATGTTTGGGGTTCATTTTCTGCGCTTTTTTTCAATTTGAGTTTAACTCTGATTTTATGAAAAAATTCATGATATGGAAAGCTTTACTTTACTTTTATATTTAGTTTGGAAGTATGTTTGGGAAGGTCGGCTTGCCTAGTACCACTGATAGGCGCCATCACGACACATTAGGTTTTGGGTCATGACACCATGCCACCAGATCGTGATATCGATTTCTGTATTGATTTGGCTCCAGGTACCCAGCCTATCTCTATCCCACCGTACCGCATGGTTGCGAAAGAGTTGAAGAAGTTGAAAGAATATCTTGAGGAATTGCTAGCAAAAGGGATTGTCAGACCGAGTGTGTCATCTTGGGGTGCACCGGTGTTATTCGTGAAGAAAAAAGATGGAACTATGCGGATGTGCATTGATTACCGCCAGTTGAACAAGGTTACCATTAAGAACAAGTACTGTTGCCTCGTATTGATGATTTATTTGACAAGTTGCAGGGTGCTAGGGTGTTCTCTAAGATCGACTTGAGATCAGGCTACCATCAGTTGAAGATTCGGGATTTGGATGTTCCGAAGACGACTTTCCAGACTATATATGGCCATTATGAGTTTCTAGTGACGTCCTTCGGTTTGACTAATGCTCCGGCGGCGTTTATGGGTTTGATGCTCTGGGTGTTCAGGCCATATATCAATTCGTTTGTCATTGTCTTCATTAATGACATTTTGATCTACTCACGTAGTATGGAGGAGCACGAGCAGCATTTGAGAGTGGTGCTTCAGACCTTGCGGGAACAGAAGTTATATGCTAAGTTCTCCAAGTAGTTTCAGTTAGATTCTGTGGCATTCTTGGGACATGTTGTATCAGGCGAGGGTATTAAGGTAGATCCTAAGAAGATCGAGGCAGTTCAGAGTTGGCCTCGTCCTACTACATTGACTGAGATCAGGAGCTTCCTAGGGTTAACAGGTTATTATCGTCGGTTTGTGGAGGGTTTCTCATCCATTGCAGCACCTTTGACTAGATTGACCCAGAAGGGTACTCTGTTCCGATGGTCCAACGATTGCGAGGTGAACTTTCGGAAACTCAAGACCGCATTGACTTCAGCACCAGTGTTAGTGTTGCCTTCTAGTTCGGGGATGTATACCGTGTATTGCGACGCTTCACGCATTGGTTTAGGTTGTGTATTGAAGCAGTAGGGGCGAGCTATTGCATATGCTTCGCATCAACTGAAGCCCCACGAGAAGAATTACTCTGTGCACGAATTGGAGTTGGCCGCGATTTTTCATGCTCGTAAGATCTAGAAGCATTATCTTTATGGGGTGTCCTGTGAGGTTTACACTGATCATCGCAGCTTGTAGTATCTGTTCAAGCAGAGGGATTTAAATCTAAGGCAGCGCATGTGGCTCGAGTTACTAAAAGATTATGACATTACCATCCTTTATCATCCGGGCAAGGCGAATGTAGTTGTGGATGCCTTAAGCAGAAAGGCAGAGAGTATGGGTAGTTTGGCCTCCATTTCAGCAGAGGAGAGGCCACTAGCTTTGGACATTCAGTCATTGGCTAACAGACTTATGAGGTTAGATATTTCAGATCCCAGTCGAGTTCTCGCATGCGTCGTCGCTCAGTCTTCACTATTCAAGCAGATTAAGGCTCGCCAGTTTGACGATCCGCACTTGTTGGTTCTCAGAGAGACGGTACTATAGGGTGGTGCCAAGGAAGTTTATATCGGCGAGGATGGTGTTTTGCGACTCCAGAGTCGCCTATGTGTTCCTAATTATGATGGCTTGAGGGAGAAGATCCTAGAGAAGTCACACAGTTCTCGGTATTCTATTCATCCAGGTGCTACAAAAATATATCACGACCTGAGGCAGCACTATTGGTGGCGGCAAATGAAGAAGGACATAGTTGAGTATGTGGCGAGGTTCCTAAATTGCCAGCAGGTCAAGTATGAGCATCAGAGTCCAGGTGGCCTACTTCAGTAGATGACTATACCTGAGTGCAAATAGGAGTGCATTACTATAGACTTCGTAGTTGGGTTGCCGTAAACCTTGCGGAAGTTCGATGCAGTCTGGGTCATTGTCGAGACAAAGTCAGCATACTTCATTTCGGTTGTGACCACATATATTCAGGAGATTGTTCGGTTGCATGGCGTGCCTGTCTCTATTATATCAGATAGAGGCCCTCCGTTTACTTCGCAGTTTTAGAGAGCAGTACAAAGTGAGTTGGGGACCCGTGTAGAGCTCAGCACAGCCTTTCATCCGCAGACCGACAGGCAGTCGGAGCAGACAGTTCAAATTTTGGAGGATATGCTCAGAGCATATGTGATTGACTTCGGAGGGAAGTGGGACCGATTCTTGCCTTTGGCCAAGTTCTCTCTCAACAACAGTTATCAGTTCAACATCGAGATGGCTCCATTTGACGTTTTATATGGTCGGCGATGTTGTTCACCCATCGGATGGTTTGATCCCGACGAGGATACATTATATGGTACTAATTTGGTAAAGGATGCCTTGGAAAAAGAAGTTGATCCAGGAGCGACTTCGCACAGCACAGTCCATACAGAAGAGTTACGCGGATCATAAGGCGCGTGATTTATCTCTTTTGGTGGGCGAGAAGGTTTCCTTGAAGGTCTCGCTGATGAAGGAGATCATGAGGTTCGGAAAGAAGGGCAAGTTAAGCCCAAGGTTTATAGGTCCGTTCGAGGTGTTAAGACAAGTTGGGAGGTTTCTTATGAGCTTGATTTGCCTCCCAGTCTATCAGGAGTTCATCCAGTTTTTCACGTGTCTATGCTCCGGAGGTGTCATGATGACAGGTCGCATGTGTTGGACTACAGCACGATTCAGTTAGATGATAGCCTGGGTTATGAGGAGGAGTCAGTTTCCATTGCTTTAAGTATGTTTCGGCGCGTTCGGAGTAAGTTGGAAGAACTTGCATTTCATAAGTTGATTTAATTTGGTTTGGGTTGTGATTCTTAATTTACGGACTTGTTGTTATGTTTGGGCGAGGCCTCGAAGGCCTCGAATGCAATCCGAGAGATGCACGGATTGAACTGGGACTCAAAAAGGGCTGCTGGTGCACCAGTTCTGGTGTGCCCGCACCTGCGAGCTTTTGGCCGCAGAAGAGACCTGGGAGCAGTTGGCCAGTGGTCCGCATAAGTGAAAGGGAGTGCGCAGAAGCGAACTCGCTTTTGCTTTGAGGAGCTGTAGGTGCGAGAAGGCCGCAGGTGCGCTTCCCTGATCGCAGAAGCAGGGTCACGTCCGCAGAAGCGACCAGCGCTGGGCCTGGGGAATTCTGTAGAAGCAGACCTAGTTTCGCAGAAGCGAGACCGCAGATGTGTCCCAGTAATCGCAGGTGCAAAATCGCTGGAGGCAGAATGGTCCATTTAATGCGGACTTAAGCTATTTTGGCTCACTTTCTTTCATCTCTTGGGCGATTTTGGAGCTCTTGAGAGGGGTTTTCACCTAGCACTTTGAGGTAAGTAATTTCTATACAATATGAGTTAAATACATAGATTATGGGTAGGTTTTATCATGTAAAAATTGTGAAAATCATGGGTTTAGGTGAAAAATCTAGGTTTTGATAAAAATGGGATTTAACCACGAAATTGGTTATGTAATTGCGTGAAAACTATATATTTGAGTTCGTGAGGTTATAGGTAATAACTTTCTTTGAAAATTTCTGGAATCCGGACTCGTCGGGGGTGAATTTTAGGAATCTTCCAATTTGGGTTGGGTAATTGCTCTAATAGTTAAATTATGAACTTTTGAACATGTATTGATTAATTTATATAACATTTGACTAGTTTCGGGTCGTTTGGCAACTTGTTGAAGATTTAAAGCATTTTTGTGGATCGGGAGTGAGCTTGAGAACGAGGTAAGTCTCTTGCCTAACCTTGTAAGAGGGAACCCATCCCCTTAGGCGTATTTTGTTGTGAATTATATGGGTGGGGAGCTACGTACGCACTACGTACTCACCATGCTTTGTTTGCTCTATTATGTTGGTCATACATATTAATTGTCTTAACTAGAGCTGAGATTTAAGGATTTCAAGATTTAAAGTGTCCCGTTTAAATTTCTTATGTGTGGGGAAGAATGAAAGAATTTTATAATAACTTTGAGAAATCTATGTCCACTCGCGTCGCAAGTATTTCTGCGAGTGAGGTAAATGTCCTCCACTCTCTTTGGAGCGGGTCATTCGCCTCGGCAGGTTAATAGATGCATCTATAGTTCGTTCTGCTCGACCCTCGGTAGTGCACACAGTATATACATATATTTTGGATCGGGTCATACGACCTCGGCATAAATCGTGCATAATAATACTTGGAGCCCAATCTTCTTGATATGATTTTATTGGCTTGAGAGGTTAAAATTATTTAAATGACGAAAATTGACTTGGGATTTATTATTAGTGAAAGAAATATTTATTTATCACTTGTTATGGAGATTTATGGTTGTTTACATAACTCATGCTTATTTTGAATTTCGGTATTTATTGTTAGCCCATAGTAAGTGTTGAAGTCGACCCCTCGCCACCACTTCTTCGAGGTTACTAGGTACATGTTGTTTATGTACTCACGCTACACTTCTGCACTAACCGTGCACGATCTGAGGCAGGTGCATCTAGACATCATCCCAGCGTGCACTCTTGATACATCGAGACTTAGCGGTGAGCTTCTTTCCGAGCCGTTCTGCAGCACCTGAAGTCTTTCTATTGTATTTACTTTCTGTCTACTTTATTTCATACAGTAGTTTAGTGATTTGTGTATTCTACTAGTAGCTCATACACTTGTGATACCAGGTCCTTGAATTTTGCTAGTACTTAATGTTTTTTTAGTACATATTTCACTACACTTGATCTTACAATTTGTTACGTTTTATTTTATTAAATTTCCTCATCTATTACTTATGTAATAATTAAAAATCAACTATTTCAAAAATGTTAAGAGAGTAGATACATGGTTAGTTCATTGTTGGCTTGCCTAACGGTGACGTTGGGCGCCATCACAACCTATAGGAAATTGGGTCGTGACAATTATGGAGTAGTTTGCCTTAGGGTTTGACGGATATGGTGTTTTGATAAATATTTGCGGATTTTAACTCTAGTTCTTACTTGAATTCGTTTATAGAATTTTGAATTATTGCAACTTTATTCACCAATTTATTTAATCGAAAGAGGAATATTCTGATGATTATCTTTGCATTATTTTATTTGGTTTAACACAGTGATTCTCCTAAGTAATCGAAAGAGCTTGTTGAATTGTTGATTAAATCAAGTTAGGAGAATATTTGAGAGACATTTTCCTAAAGACTAATCCATTAATGCATGCTTGCATACTTTCACAGTGCGTATATTAGTTCACCTAGTAGAGTTAAGATTTAATCGAGAGAGGAGTCTTGACTACACGTTTGAACTAATCATCGAGTGAATTCATGAGAATCTTTAGAACAATAGAGTGAATTAAACTAGAGTTAAATCCCAAATAGCTATCTTGCACCTATCTTATCACAACCCTTATTCCTCACATTGATAAGAAACCAACTCTGCTAATCTCTAGTTCCGTGCAGTCAATTATCAATTGCTTAACTTTAGTAGTTAATCGTAGTTCGTAATCAATCCAAATCAAGTTTTGATCATCCTGAATATCCGTTAAACCAGAAATTACTAGAGCATTGTTTAAATCTAATCCATATGGAGACGAAAATTAAATTATACTATCTTTGGCTAGCGAGCATCAATTTCATGTTATGTTTTGCGATCGCTAAATTTTGGCGTTATTGCTAAGGATTGGCAATCAATAGTGTTCAAAATAGTTTTTGGTGCTAATTAAGGAATTTATTTTATTTTATTCTTCACGGGTTTCTCTTCCGTGTGTAGGCAACAGGTTGACTTATCTAGTGTATGACTCAATCTTCTTCAAAGGAAGTACTACCCTACAAACCGGAGTTGGAAAAACACCTGCGACAACTGAGGAAAGAGAAAGATCTCATCAGAAAGTTCTTGGGGCAACCTTCAAACCAAGAACACATGGCTAATAACGATAACGATGGGGTAGATTTAGCTGCAAGATAGGCAGCAAAACATAGAGAAGAAGTTGCATGAAGAGCAGCTGAGGCAGCCCGTAGTACTGCTGATAAGACCGTCAAAGATTATGGGGGTCAAATATTCAATCTAAATCGACCCTTGGTTGAACACTAGTTCGAGAAAGCGATACCCAGGCCTAACAGAGCATTGGGTGATTATGCTAGACCAGTCTACAATCAAGGACAGTCCAGTGTCAGACCTCCACCAGTAGCAGCAAATAATTTTGAGTTGAAGCATGGCTTGCTTCAAACTATCCAGAACAAATGTGTCTTTAGAGGGAAGGTGAATGAAGATCCTTACACTCACTTGATGGATTTTGAGGAAATTATGAACACCTTCCAGTACAACGGAGTGTCAAAAGATGCAGTATACTTAAGGGCATTCCCCTTTTCACTGAAGGATGATGCAAAGCAATGGCTTCATAGCTTACCAACAGGGTCGATCAGGACATGGGAATATATGACAAAAACGTTTCTTGACAAATACTTCTCAGCTGCAAAAACAGTGAAATTCAGAAGAGAAATTCACAACTTCTGCTAGACGGACACTGAAACAGTTTTCGAAGCTTGGTAAAGATTCACGGAGATAGTGAGGAAATGTCAACATAATGGGATTGAATTGTGGATGCAACTCCGTGACTTTTGAGATGGACTGACACCTCCCTCACGGCGGACTCTGAACACTGCAGTTTGAGGTCCTTTAATGAAGAAGACTCTTGGGGAGATTGTGGCAATTCTTGATGAGCTCTCTGAAGATGCTAACTAGTGGCCTGCTGTGAATAATGATAGAAGATTCTAACATATCAGTACAAGCCCAGCTAGACGTCATGGCCAAAGAGATAAGAAAGTTGACCTTAGCCAAGGTCCAGAGCCAACCATCATCAATTTGTGATTTCTATGGAATGGGTCATCCAACGCTTGAGTGTCAGGCCTCCACTGCAGATTAAGTGGTAAATGTTTTGGGAAGCTTTGACAGAGGCAACTACCATAGTGGTAATAATTTTAACTCTATGGGACAGAGGCACCCAGGCTTTTCTTGGAGTTTACCAAGTGGTAGCCTGAACTCATGCCAGCGGAATAATATGAGACCCCAGGGACAAGGAGCTCCAGGATTTCAGAATCAGCAGAGGCAGCAATACCATCCTCTACAGTCTAATCAGTCTAGCATGGAATATCTAATGAAAGATTTCATTATTAAAACGGATGAGAGATTGGAAACTCACGGTGCATCTATTCGAAACTTAGAGAGGCAAGTGGGGCAGATTGCTAGTCTGTCATCTGAGAGGTCTCCAGGAACCCTCCCTACGGATACCGAAAGGAATCCAAAGGAAATAATAAATGCAGTGTTGTTGAGGAATGACAAAGTATTGCAAAATCCATTGGTAGCAGAGAAGAGTGAGTTTACAGGAAATTAATTTAAGAATGAATGAGGGTATATATGTCTGATCTACCTTTCCCGCATAAACATAGAAGATAGGAGTTGGACAAACAATTCGGGCGCTTTCTATTAGTGCTCAAGCAGGTAAATGTGAATATACCTTTCATGGAGGTGCTTTCACAGATGCCAGCTTATGCTAAATTCTTGAAGGAGATATTGTCCAAAAAGTGAAAAGTGGAAGAGACATCGATTGTCAAGCTCACAGAGCATTGTAGTGCCATTCTGCAAAATAAGCTCCCTCAAAAATGTAGAAATCCAAGGAATTTTACTATACCTTGCTCGTTAGGAAGCACTAAATTTAAAAATTCTTTGTGTGATTCAATTGCTTCTATTATTCTTATGCCTTTGTCTATTTTCAGGAAATTAGAGGGAGATATTAGAGAAATCAGGTCGATACTTGTGTCCTTGCAGCTAGCGGATCATACCACAATCATACCTGAAGGAACAGTGGAAGATGTGCTAGTTGGGGTGGATAAATTGGTGTTCCCTATGGACTTCATTGTGGTGAACATAGAGGAGAACTGGGAGATCCCTCTGATTTTAGGAAGACCCTTCTTGGTTACGGGTACAGCAATTCTGGATATTCAGGAAAGGCAGCTCATGCTTAGAGTGGGAGAGGAAAGGCCGATCTTCAAGATGGAAGGAGAAAGGGGGTCCCAAAAGGAGCAACTTGGAGAGAGTAAAATAAATAAGTGTAGAGTGTACCTAGAAAAGGCCGAAAAGAAGCTCTCAACATGGATGTGTGCATTGGGTCGGGCATGCAAATGAGATCCTGACTTAGATTCAGACCCCAACTAGATGAATCAGGGAAGTTTCTTTTACCCCTTGCTTGTTATTTGTGTGTCATAGGGACATTCCACAATTTAAAGTGTAGGGTGGGTGATGTAAATATGTACATTTGTGTTTGTTTTTGTTTCTTTTGAAAAACAAAGTTTGACTTTTCCCGACGATGGAGTTCCTCGACTTTCTTCTTGAGGGATAAAAGTCGAAGAAGAAAAAAATATTTTGTTTTTCTTAGGTAGTGTAACAATTCTCCCTTGGTTTTTCTTTGTGTCTCGGTTCTTTTTCAAGGGTTTTGCTTGAACCGGGTGTAGTTAATTTTTCTTTTATTAGGAATAGTGAAGTCATGTGATATGGTATTAATTGGAGATGACTTTTCTTGACTTTGTTATGCCTTGAGAGTAGCGAGTGCTTTAGTTGTGACACCTAGGATCAGTTCTTGACTCACGGATAGGCATCTTAAATTGTTTGATTGTGACTCAGCTTAATTTCTTTGACTAAAGAGTCGGGATAAATCTGGTCCTAAGTGAGTTGTGTGCATGTGCATGTCAGTTGATGTCTCGAACTTGCTCCGTGTGTTTGCAAAGTAAAATAATAGTTTTGTTCTTTCTAGGAAGTGATAGAGGCGTTTCTTTGTGAGCCAGATATATGATTTTACCCACCTAACTAATGTGTATCGTAGTTAGCCCCTTTGAGCCTGTAATCCTATTCCTTTGGCAACCACACTACAAGTCTGGCCCTTATTATTTGAATTGACTATCTATTTGAACCTTTTACCTCTCTTGAGCACTTGAATTTGTTATAAGCTTGTAAAAGCTAAGTAGAGGTATGATCAGGTTTTTGAGTGGAACTATTAAAAAGGAGAAAGGTGCACTGTGTGAAAAAATTGTGCCACTTGTAGGGAATTGAAAAAAGAAGAAGAGAAAATCAGAATCTAGAAAAAGAAAAAAAAATTGTGTCTGTATATGTTATAAAGAAAATTATTCCTTGCTAGTGGTAAATCTTGCTTTGTCTGTGCTTAAAGAAATTAAGATCTTGGTATTAATATGATGTGAAGGTTAGGATGTGGTTCAACACAAGTGTGGTTTTAAATTGTGAAATTATAAGTATTAAAGTGCTTAGGGAGGTATAGTCATTATATCCAAATGTATCCTACCCGTCCCGCAGTCTACATTACAACCAAAATAAAGTCATACTTGATCTTTGACTGAATTAGCTCAATTAGTAGAGTATTACACTACGGTAAAGTATTTGGTACATTCTCTGTGGCGCATAAATTTTATTTCTGAGAGTGAGTTAATTCTGTCTATCCAGAGTTACTATTTGTTCATAAATTTTATTGTGTAGAACTACTCTCTATTGTTTGTGTGAAGGCACATGATTTGTGAATGTAAGGTAAAGTCTTTGACCTCTGTGTTAGATTAAGTGAGCAGGTTGTGAAAAATGTGTGGTGCTTTGAGTCGAGTGTTGAGGCTAGGGTGTTATGATATGGTACTTAGTTTGTTTTAAATATTCTTGGCATGATGCATTAGGGAAGTTGTTTTATGAGAAGGTCGTTTCTATGCGAAGTGTAGTTTGATTGCTCGAGGACGAGCACTGGTTAAGTGTGGGGTGTTGATGGTAGGCTAGAATCACGTATTTTAGCCGCATTTTGCACTCTAACTACTACACTTTGAGCGTGTTTGAGCTTATATGATGGTGATTTGCACTTATTACGTGGTGTATGCTTTCTAGGAGATGATTCTGAGTTAAGAAGATGTTATGGAGCTAAATCGAATAATTTGGAGATTTGAAGTCTGAGTAAAAGCCCAAAAAATTAAATCGGGATCGCGTCCGGGGATCGTGGACCGTCGTTGCATACGAAAGTTCGAAGAAAGAGCAAGTGCTAGAGAAAAATCTACTCGTGTGTCGCATTAGGTGTGGCATTAAGCGTCGCATTAGTATAGAATTTCGTCAAAAGTTTGAGAAGTTCAGAGATTTGGAGTTTTTGGGTTTGACAAAAAAATACACTAATGCTACGCATAGCGCGTGGCATAGTGCGAGGCATTAGTACAAAATTTTTGTTAGACAAGCTAAGTTCAAAGAGTTTACAACCGAGCAAATTTCACTAATGTGACGTACCCTGCATAGCACTGTGCAATGCATGAAGTGTAAAATATTTGTAGGTTTTTCCACTTTGGCTCAAAGAGGATAGTTTTGTCTGTGTTCGTTCCTACTTGGTATAAATACACTGGAAACGCATTTTTGAAGGGACTTTTGACTTTGGAAGCTTTGGGAGAGCATTAGAGGCTACAAGAATCAGGATTACATCATCTTTCCATCAATTCAATACTGCAGTTTGTGATGACTTCCTCCAAGATTATAGAGTAGTTTGCTTTAGGGTTTGACGAATATGGTATTTTAATAAATATTTGCGGATTTTCACTCTAGTTCTTACTTGAATTCGTTTATGGAGTTTTGAATTGTTGCAACTTTATTCACCGGTTTATTTAATCGAAAGAGGAATATTTTGATGATTATCTTTGCATTATTTTATTTTGTTTAATACATTGATTCTCTTAAGTAATTGAAAGATCTCGTTGAATTTTTTATTAAATCAAGTTAGGAGAATATTCAAGAGACGTTTTCCTAAAGACTAATCCATTAACACATGCTTGCATACTTTCACAGTGCTTATATTAGTTCACCTCGTAGAGTTAAGATTTAATCGAGAAAGGATTCTTGACTAACGTTTGAACTAATCATCGAGTGAATTTGTGAGAATCATTAGAACATTAGAGTGCATTGAACTAGAGTTAAATCCCAAATAGTTGTCTTGCACCTATCCTGTCACGACCCTTATTTCTCACATTGATAAGAAACCAACTCTGCTAATATCTAGTTCCTTGTAGCCAATTGTCAATTGCTTAACTTTTGTAGTTAATCGTAGTTCTTAATCAATCCAAATCAAGTTTTGATCATCGTGAATAGCAGTTAAACCAGAAATTACTAGAGCATTGTTTAAATTCAATCCTTGTGGAGACGATAATTGAACTATACTATCTTTGGCTAGCGAGCATCAATTTCGTGTTGTGTTTTGCGCTCGTCACATTAGCGCATGAAAAATCGAAAAAACGTTCTGAATTCCTATTGTGTCGCTCTAAAATGGAAAAAATGAGGAATAGGCATAGCGAAGCAATGATTATTGCTAATTATGTCGTTTCTGAAGGGTCCACAAAATTTTAAGCCATTCGGAGCCCGTCGCCCAAAATCATGAAGATGGCATGGACATTTAGCATACGAAAAATTAAAAAATGTCATGAATTCCCTTTTAGTGCCCAAAAATGCCAATAAATGATGAATTGCTCATTATGTCATTTATGAAGAGCCTAGAAAATTTTAGGCGATTTGGAGCCCTTCACCTGAATTCATGAAGATTGCATGGACATTATCATACGAAAAATCAAAAAATGTCAAGAATTCTTGTTTTATGCCCCTAAAATGCCAAAATACGAGGAACAATCATGGCGAAGCTATGACTATCGGTCATTATGTCGTTTCTAAAGGGCCCAAAAAATTTAGGGGATTCGAAGCCCGTCACCCGAATTAATGAATATGGCGTGGACATTAGCACACGTAAAATCAGAAAAATGTCTGAATTACTATTTTATCGCACTAAAATGCCAAAACATAAGGAATGATCATGGAGAAGTATTGACTATTGCTCATTATGTTGTTTTTGAAGGGCCCACAAAATTTTAGGTGATTCGGATCACGTCGCTCGAATTCATGAAGATGGCGTGGACATTAGCACACGAAAAATCAGAAAACATCCTGAATTCCAGTTTTAAGGCCCTACAATGCCAAAAAAACAAGGAATGGCAAGGAAAATCAATGACTATTGCTAATTATATCATTTCTAAAGATCCCCCAAAATTGTAAGCGATTCAGAGCCCTCACCCGAATTCATGAAGATGACGTGGACATTAGCAGACAAAAAATCAAAAATCATCTTGAATTCCTGTTTTAACGTCCTAAAATGCCAAAAATGAGAAAGGGGCATGGTGAAGAAATGACTATTGCTCATTATGTAGTCTGAAGGGCCCACAAAATTTTAGGCGATTCAGATCCAGTCGCACACGAAAAATCAGCAAACGTCCTGAATTCCTATTTTATGGTCCTAAAATGCCAAGAAATGTGGAACACTCATGGCGAAGCATTGAATATTGCTCATTATGTTGTTTCTGAAGGGCCCACAAAATTTAGATGATTCGGAGCCCGTCGTCCGAATTCATGAAGATGTCGTGGAAATTAGCACACGAAAAATCTGAAAACATTCTGAATTCTTGTTTTGTGGTTAGGCGATTCGGAGCCCGTTGCCCGAATTCATGAAAATGGCATGGACATAAGCACACGAAAAATTGAAAAATTGAAAAACGTCATTAATTCCTGTTTTATGGCCCTAAAATGCAAAATAACATGGAACGGATGTGATGAAGCAATGATTATTGCTCATTATGTCATATTTGAAGATCCCACGAAATTTTAAGTGATTCGGAGCCTGTTGTCCGAATTTATGAAGATGGCTTGGATATTACACGAAAAATCGAAAACGTCCTGAATTCCTATTTTATAGCCCTAAAACGCCAAAAAGTGAGGAATGGGCATCACAAAGCAATGAATATTGCTCATTATGTCACTTCTGAAGGGCCCAAAAAATTTTAGTCGATTTGGAACTCATCAAGATGGCGTAGACATTAGCGCACGAAAAATCGAAAAACATTCTGAATTCCTATTTTATGGCCCTAAAATACTAAAAAATAAGGAACATACATGGTGAATTAATGACTATTGCTAATTATGTTATTTCTGAAGGGCCCAAAAACTTTTAGGCAATTTAGAGGTTGTTGCCCGAATTCATGAAGATGGCGTGGACATTAGCACACGAAAAATTAAAAAATATCATGAATTCCTGTTTTATGGCCCTAAAATGCCAAAAATGAGGAACGGGCAAGGCAAAACAATGACTATTGCTCATTATAAGGGCCCATAAAATTTTAGGCGATTTGGAGCTCATCGCCCGAATTCATAAAGATGGCATGGACATTAGCGCACAAAAAATAAATAAAAAACGTCCTAAATTTTTGTTCTATGGCCCTAAAATGCCAAAAAACGAGGAACGATCATGGCGAAGTAATACCCACAAAAAAGTTATTATAATCAGAAATTCGTGTTGCATGACCCCAAAACGTTGCAAAAAGAACCCGAAAGTCATTCAGAAGCAATAAATATTGGTCACTAGGTCGTTTCCTATGTACCTACTAAATTTGAAGCCAATCTAAGTCCATCAAAAAAATTCTACAGAATTAGCATGTACTAATACACAAAAAAAGTAGATATAATCACAAATTTGTGTTGCATGATCTCAAAAATTTATAAAATGAACTCGAAAGTCATAGCGATACAATAAGTATTGGTTTTAGGGCCTTTTCTATGGACTTACAAAATTTTAGGTCGATCGAAGTAAAGCTTCTACAGAATCAGCATGTACTAATACACACGAAAAAGTGGATATAATCACAAATTCGTATTGCATGATTGTGATACGTCGTAAAATAAACCCAAAATTTATGGTGAATCAATAAGTATTAGTCACTATGACGTTTTTATGGTCTTACAAAATTTCATGTCAGTCAGATTTTGTCAAATTATTTTATAGAATCAGCATGTACTAATACACACGAAAAAGTAAATACAATCACAAATTCGTGTTGCATTACCTTGAAACGCCATAAAATTAACCCTAAAGTCATGGCAAAGCTATAAGTATTGGTCACTAGGTCGTTTTCTTTGGACTACAAAATTATAGGTCAATCAGAGTCCATCAAAAAAAATTCTACAGAATCAACATGTACATACACACGAAAAAAGTGAATATAATTACAAAATTGTGTTGCATGGCCTTGGAACGCCATAAAATGAACCCAAAATGAATGGCAAAGCTATAAGCATTGGTCACTAGGTTGTTTCCTTTAGACCTATAAAATTATAGATTAATTGAAGTCTGTCAAAAAATATTCTACTGAAATCACCATGTACATACACACGAAAAAGTGGATATAATTACAAATTCATATTGCATGACCCCGAAAAGCCATAAAATAAACCTGAAAGTCATGGCGAAGCAATAGGCTTTAGTCACTAGGTTGTTTCCTATGGATTTATAAAATTTCAAGCCAATCGGAGTCCGTCAAGAAATTTTTAAAGAATCAGCATATACTAATGCATACGAAAAAGTAGATACAATCACAAATTCGTATGGCATGGCCCCAAAACGCCAAAAAATTAACCCAAAAGTCATGACAAAGCTATAAGTATTGGTCACTAAGTCGTTTCCTATAGACCTACAAAATTGCAGATCAATCAGAGTCATTCAAAAAAATTCTACAGAACCAGTATGTACATACACAAGAAAAGGTGGATATAATTACAAATTCGTATTGCATAACCCCGAAACGTCATAAAATAAATTTGAAAGTCATAACAAAGCAATAAGTATTGATCACTAGGTTATTTCTAATGGATCTACAAAATTCCAAGCCAATTGAAGTCCGCAAAAAAATTCTATAGAATCAATGTAATAATATACACGAAACAATAGATATAATCACATATTTCATATTGCATGATCCCGAAACGCCATAAAATGAACCCGAATCATGAAAAAGTAATAAATATTGATCACTGGGCCCTTTTCTATGGACCTAAAAAAGTTTCAGGACAATCAGAATCTGTAAAAACAATTACAAAATTAGCATGTACTAATACGCACAAAAAAGTAGATATAATCAAAACTTCATGTTGTATGATCCCAAAACACCATAAAATAAACTCGAACGTCATGTATAAATATTAAGTATTGATCACTAGGTCGTTGCCTATGGACCTACAAAATATTAGGCCAATCAGAGTCCGTTAAAAAATAATTACAAAACCAGCATGTACTAATACACACGAAAAATATGATATAATCACAAATTCATGTAGCATAACCCCGACATGCCATAAAATGAACTCGAAAGTTATGGCGAAGCAAATAAGTATTGATCACTAGGCTATTTCCTATGTGGACCTACAAAAGTTCAGGAAAATCGAAAAATATTATAAAATGAACCTGAAAGTCATGGCGAAGCAATAAGTATTGGTCATTAGGTCATTTTCCATGAATTTAGAAAATTTCAGGCCACTTGGAGTCTGTCAAAAAAATTCTACAAAATATAGATATGATTACAAATTCGTATTGCATGACCCCGAAACACCATAATATGAACCCCAAAGTCATTGTGAAGCAATAAGTATTAGTCACTAGGTCGTTTCCAATGGACCTACAAAATTTCAAGCCAATCTGAGTCTGCCAAATATTTTTTACAAAATCAACATGTACTAATACATACGAAAAAGTGGATATAATCACAAATCCGTGTTCCATGACCCCAAAATGCCATAAAATTAACCTGAAAGTCATGGCGAAGTAATAAGTATTGGTCACTAGGCCGATCTCTAGTAACGACCCGGTCGGTCGTTCCGATAGTTGTAGCCCCATTTTCCCCATTTCTGCTTATTTATGGGTTGTTCAGCTGTGTTGAGTTGTATCGAGTTGATAGGTTTGGGTTTGGAGTAGTTTTGGAGTGAAATGAGATACTTAGTCTCTTAGTTAGAAAGCCAAGTTAGAAAAGTCAACCGGAAGTTGACTTATGAGTAAACGAGTTCGGACTTGGATTTTTATGATTTGGTTAGCTTCGTTGAGTGATTTTAGACTTAGGAGTGTATCCGGAATGTAATTTGGAGGTCCGTGGTAGAATTAGGCTTGAATTGGCGAAAGTTAAAAATTTGGCAATTTTGGTCGGCAGTGGAAAATTTGATATCGGAGTCGGAATGGAATTCCGAGAGTTGGAGTAGGTTCGTAGTGTCATTTGTGACGTGTGTGCGAAATTTGAGGTCATTCGGACGAGGTTTAATAGGTTTCAGCATTGGTTGTGAAAGTTTGAGGTTTCAAGTACATTAAGCTTGAATTGGTGTGCGATTCATGTTTTTGTTATTGTTTGAGGTGATTCGAGAGCTCGATTGAGTTGGTATGGTATTTTAGGACTTGATGGCACATTTGGTTGAGGTTCCGGAGGCCTCGGGTGTGTTTCGGGTGAGTTTTGAGCGAGTCCGGGCATTACCGAAACTGAGGCATGGTTCTAGTGCTTAATATTTCGCGGACGGCGGCACAATTTCGCTGAGGGAGGCAAAATTTCGCTGAGGGCGGCGAAATTTCGCTGAGGGCTGAGAAGGGGGTGCGGACCGTGTAAATTTGGTCGCGGAGGCGCTCCAGGGCAGATCTGCAGATTCGCTGGTCCAACTTCATAAGCCTATATCTTTTGATTTACAAGGAATTTTGAGATGATTCAAAAACAAAGGTTGTAGCCCTTTGTGTCTAGTTTCCAGAAAGCTAAAGAAATAATCGTTTGGACATCTATAGAGAAAGTTATGACTAAAATACCAAAGCCTGTCACTACAGCCACCAGAAGCGCGGACAGCGCTACTTTTTCACGACTGCAGGGGTTGGATTTTCACGGCCGCGCCTGGATTTTCGCAGTCAGAGTAGTGGAGATCAGAGAGTGCACTATATAAATGGGGTTTAGGGCATTATTTCTCATGTTGGACCTAGGGAGCTCGGTTTGTGGCGATTGTTCGAGGGTTTTTCAAGAAATTCATCGAGGTAAGTGATTCTAACTTGGATTTGGTTAATGTACATGAATATATCACTTATTTCATCATTTGATTAGTACTTTGGGGTGAAAAATTGGGGAAAATAGTAGAAACTTCATAAAATGAGTTTTGAGAGTTGAATGTCGATTCGGAGTTGGATTTTGACAAATTTGGTATGGTTGGACTCGTGAGTGAATGGGTTTCCTAGTTTTGTAAATTTTATCGAATTTCGAGACGTGGGCCCGGGGGCCGGGTTTGACTGAATTAGGGATTTTTAGTCTGATTTGATAATTTTCATGTGGGCTTCATCCCTTTAGCAAATATTGATGATAATATGCTGATTTTGGTTAGATTCGGAGCTTTTGGAGATTGAGTCCAGAGACGAGGGCATCCCGGAGTAGGATTTTTACGTTGTTAAGGTAAGTAACAGTTTTAACTCTGGCTTTGAGGGTATAAACCCGGAGATTTGACTTCACATGATTGTTTGGAAGTGATACCCACGCTAGGTGACGGGCGTGTGGGTGTGCACCGCGAGGGATTGAGACTTGGTCCGTCCCGTAAGGCTGTGAGGTCTAATGGCTATTATCTATGATTATGTGTTTATTTGTTGTTGAACTTGTTTGCCTTCATGTTAGAGATCATACTTAGGCTTTATTCATGCTCACAGTATTTGCACTCAGTCATTGATATTATTGTACATGTTTACCTAAGTCCCTACTATTTTGCTGATATGCTGTGATACTTGACGTGGGTTGTGTTTTCCTTATTTTTTGATGATGGTGAGGCTAGAGAGGTGCATGACTGAGTGAGGCCGAGGGCCTGTTGTGAGGTATTTAATTGAGCCACGTGAGTTGTTCGTGCAGCACGTGAGTTATCCGTGCGGATCCAGGTATTGATACCATAGCGCGTGAGTTGTCCGCGTAGCACATGAGTTGACTATGCCGATCCAGGGATTTATATTATGGCACGTGAGTTGTCCGTGCACGTGAGTTGTCCGTGCGGATCCAGGTATTGATACCATAGCGCGTGAGTTATCCGCGTAGCACGTGAGTTGACCGTGCGGATCAAGGGATTTATATTATGGCACGTGAGTTGTCCGTGCAGCACGTGAGTTGTCCGTGCTTAGCGTTTAGGCTTTGGGAGTCCCTCCGGAGTCTGTACACACACCCAGTGAGCGCAGGTACCTATTGAGTGTTGAGTGCTGAGTGCGAGTACCGAGAGCCGAGTGTTGAGTGATGGAGTGACATTGCTGTGAGGATTGATTGCGTTTGTTGTTGCTGCATTTTACCCGTTAATTTCTTTGTAGCATTTATTGAGTTGATGGAATTTACCTGTTTATTTCTGTTTATTTAAAATTGTGATAAAGAAATAATTGAATTGTTCTACTTAGCTCGTCACTACTACTCAGTTCCTTAGTTATTTCTGTTACTTGCTGAGGTGGTTGTACTCATGCTACACCCTGCACTTTATGTGCAGATCCAGGTGAGTTAGAGCGCGGCGATCGTTGAGTTCAGGCCGGCTATCGTTGGAGACTGCAAGGTAGCTGCTAGCGTCCGCAGGACGTTGTTACTCCTTTTATCATTTCTTCTTTTGGACTGTATTGACAGTTAGACAGTTTTATTCCTTAGTTCATAGATTTAGACGCTCATGACTTAGTGACACCCCGATGTTTGGGGCTCGTTTCCGTATTTTCTATAATTATATTTAGAGTTGATTTAGTTTATGAAAAATTCAAATATTTTATTAAATTCTTATAATCGATTTAGTAGCAATATTTTGGGAAATAGGCTTGCCTTGTAACACGATAGGCGCCATCACGACCATGGTTAGATTTTGGGTTGTGACATCCATAGGAAACGGGCTGATGACTAATACTCATTACTTCGGCTCGACTTTCGAGTTCAGTTTTTTGTATTTTAGGATCATGCAACACGAATTTCTGATTACTCACTTTTTCATGTGTATTAATACAAGCTAATTTTATAGAACTTTTTTGACGAACTTCAATTGGCTTGAAATTTCGTAGGTCCATAGGAAACGGTTTAATGACCAGTACTCATTGCTTCCCTATAAGTTTTGGGTATATTTTATGGCGTTTCAAAGTCATAAACGATGAGTTTGTGATTATATCTATTTTTCGTGTGTAGTACTACGTGCTGATTTTGTACAATTTATTTTAGGGACTCCAATTAGCCTAAAACAATTTAGGTCTATGGGAAATATTTTAGTGACCAATACTCATTGATTCACCATGACTTTCGGCTTCATTTTATGGCGTTTCAGGGTCATGCAATACAAATTTATGAATATATCCACTTTGTCGAGTGTATTATTACATGTTGATTTTGTAGAATTTTGTTGACGGCCTCCGAATGGCCTGAATTTTTGTAGGTCGTAGGAAACGGCCTATTGATCAATATTGATCACTTCGCCATGACTTTTAGTTGATTTTATAGCGTTTCGAGGCCACACAACACAAATTTGTGATTATATCTATTTTTCGTGTGTATTAGTACATACTAATTTTATAGTAGTTTTTTTACGGACTTCAATTGGCCTGAATTTTTGTAATTCCATAAAAAACAGTCTAGTGACTAGTACTTATTGTTTTGCCAACTTTCGAGTTTATTTTCTGGCTATTCATGGTCATGAAAAATGAATTTGTGATTATATCCACGTTTTTTGTGCACTAATACATGTTGAATATGTCGAAGTTATTTTACGGACTCCGATTGGCCTGAAATTTCGTAGGTCCATAGAAAACGGCCTAGTGATTAATAATCATTTCTGCGCCATGAATTTCGAGTTTATCTTATGACTTTTTATCGTCATAAAAGATAACTATTTGATTATATCCAATTTTTTGATTGCATTAATACATGCTGATTTGTAGAATTGTTTTGACGGGCCTTCGATTGGCCTTAATTTCATAGGTCCATAGGAAACGATCTAGTAACCAGTATTCGTTGCTTCGCCATGAGTTTCGAATTCATTTGATGGTGTTCTATGATATGCAACATGAATTTGTGGTTATATCCACTTTTTCATATACATTAGTATATGTTGATTCTGTAAAAGAATTTTGACGAACTCTGATTGGCCTAAAGTTTTGTAGATCTATAGGAAACAGCATAGTGACCAGTTCATTGCTTCTTCATGACTTTCGGGTTTATCTTATGGTATTTTTTTGTCATAAAAGACGAATTTGTGATTATATCCACTTTTTTATGTGTATTAGTACATGCTGATTTTGTATAAGTTTTTGACGGATCCTGATATGCCTGAAATTTCGTAGGTCTATAGGAAACGACCTAATGACCAATATTCATCATTTCTCTATGACTTTCGGGTTCATTTTTTGTGTTTTCAGGTCATTCAATATGACTTTTTGATTCTATCAATTTTTTCGTGTGTATTAGTAAATGCTAATTTTGTAGAATTTCTTTGACGGACTTTGATTGGCCTGATTTTTTGTAGATCCATAGGAAACGACCTAGTGACGAATACTTATTGCTTTGCTATGACTAATACTGTTCATTTTATGGCATTTCGAGGTCTTGCAACATGAATTTATGATCATATCCACTTTTTGTGTATAATAGTACGTGCTGATTTTGTAAAAATATTTTGATGGACTCTGATTGACCTAAAATTTCATAGGTTCATAGGAAACGGCTTAGTGACCAACAGTCATTGCTTCTCCCTGACTTTCGAGTTCATATTATGGCATTTTAGGGTCATGAAACATGAAGTGTATTACATGCTAATTTTGTAAAAAAATTTGACGGATTTTGATTGGCCTGAATTTTCTTAGGTCCACAGGAAACGGTCTAATGACTAGTACTCATAGCGTCACCATGACTTTTGAATTCATTTTATGGTATTTCAGGGTCATAAAAGACGAATTTATGATTATATTCACTTTTTGTGCATATTAGTACATGCTAATTTTGTAGAAGTTTTTTTACGAACTCCGATTGGCCTAAAATTTTGTATGTCCATAGGAAATGACCTAGTGACCAATACTAATTGCTTCACCATGACTTTCGGGTTTAATTTTTTGTGTTTAGGGTTTATGCAATGCGAATTTGTGAATATATTAATTTTTCGTGTGTATTAGTACATGTTGATTCCGTATAATTTTCTTAACAAACTCCAATTGACCTACAATTTCATAGGTCCATAGCAGTGTTTTAAAAGGTATGGGCGTAAGGCGAGTGTCACGACCCAAACCGATGAGCCGCGATGGGCACCTGGTACCTTACTCAACCGTGTATCAACGTAATGTATCTTTCTTATTACTTCATCATATACACGTGACATACGGGCCTAATAGGCCAACGTGATCATTTATAAACTCAAAACATAGGCCGACAAGGCCGTACAATCTTTCACGTACACGACATATGTATACAAGCCTCTAAGAGTATATAATTATCATAAAGGTCGGGACAGAGCCCCGCCATACCAAACCATATACATCTAAATCATACTGACCAAACAAGCAACTCTGGAGCAAATGGAGTGCACCAATATCTTCTGCTGAGCTGATCGCCTACTTGGAGGACTCTCAACCTGTCTATCGAGACCTGCGGGCATGAAACGCAGTGACCCCAAGCAAAAGGGACGTCAGTACAAATATTGTAACAAGTATGTAAGGAATGAAAATTAGTAAATAATAGACATGCGAGAAACATGGAGTAAAAGACTCGACATGTACGTGTGCATAGCTCTGTGAGTCATTTTATTTTTTTTTATAATGCCATGCATATGCGTATAAATATCATACCATGCATAGGTATATGCGTTCATAGCATCATCAAGCCTCTGAGGGCATCCCATCATATCATTTTAGCCACTGTGGGCAAATCATCCACGTATACTAGCTGACCAGGTTGTGGTACGTATATAACGACGTAACTTTTTTCCATATCCCATATACATATATATATACATATATACGCATATATAACGCCATCTGGTCATGGGTCAATGTATATGTATAAATGCATGAAATGCATAAGAAATACGTTAATAATATTTTCTCGGAATGTCATAAAAATAATATGCCTTAAGAAATACGTTAATAAGATTTTCTCGGAATGTCATAAAAATAATATGCTTGTCGGATAAATTTTATCAAATACGTATTTTTCTGAGAATCATGAATAGAAGATATAATAATAATTCACATGGGGAATCAAGAATATAGACACTCCTAATATTTCTATGAATAGAGTCATTTATGGAAATTGTGCATTTGCTCGTTTCGTTTGTATCGTATTAATCATGCCAAAAGAAAGAAGGGATAGCCTTAACATACTTGGAGTAGGGAAAATCCGTATAATATTCTTGAAAAAGATTGCACCGTACTCCTTTAGAACCATAAAATTTTACGTTGTTATGGTTCTATCAATTCTCGTTGGAATTGTTTGGTTTCAAGAATTTCGTTGAAAGCTTTGTTTTGGATGGAGTTTAGCGTCTGTTAGTGTCTTGAATTGTAACTGCAATTGTTTGGTTTCATGTAGGAACTTGAATTGTAGGAAGTGCTAACATTTTTTATTGTAAGAATGTCTAATGTTTTGATTGTAGTGATTGTATACAAAGCATAAAAAAATGAGGTGTATTGAAATTATTGTGGTATGTTGCCACCTAACCACAAATGACCAAGAGTCATTTGTTTATTTAGGTGCTTTGCTGCCACTTGGGGGTTGGGGGGAAATTTTTAATCTTTATCCAACTTATTAGTTAATTAGGTAATGTCCGGTTACCCGATAATTAATTAATTACCCGCATAATTAAGAATTATCTCAAATTACTTTAAAATACTACTCACTTTTTAACATACTTTATACACCTTACTATCGTGGCCATGTGGTACCTTGTATGGTACTAGCCCGTAAATATCGGGTATTTTAGCTCGGGCCATATTTTATCCCAAAATGTCAAACTTTGACGAAATTTATTTTCTTCGGTTTGCTCACCCTCTCACCTTCACCAATTTACTCATCACTTGTTTAAAATAGCATAATGCTTATAATCACGAAAAAATTTTATTCCCGAACTTGCGTCGATTATCTTACGAAGAAACTTTATCGTACGAAAATGCGGGATGTAACATCATTCCCCCCTTTGAAACATTCGTCCTCGAATGTTGACTGATATACTTATCATTTTCATAACTTATGTCCTCTGAATACTTTAGTACTTTCCTTGCCATCTAAGAAACTGTTCTGTGAATAATTTTAAGGGCCAGGGCATTCCCCCTTTAAGCTTCTTTCTCACACCACGACTTGTAGTCGAAATCCTTCTAATCTCGTAACTGTTGCTACCTTCTATCATGCAACCATTACGATTCTAACTTTGTATGTGCGCCTATGCGACTCTTCTCTTCTCTTTCCTCCAGCTTTTAGCCAATCTCTAGGCTTCACTTTGTGAACATATACAAAATTATGTCAAGTTGTCCCTCTGGGCGTCATTAGCTTTAAGCCATACTATACCATAATTCTTACTTCGATTTATCGTTGCGGAGGTCTGCTACCAAATTCCAGCTTACTCTTATTGCTTATCCCATATTTATAAATCTAAGTCCTTTAATGCTTCCTCATTACTGTTCATCTTAAGAATGACGACCTAATCTCAGCCTATACTTTGTGACCTTTATCCATCCATTGTTGATTCATCTTAATACCGACAACTTGGCCTCTTATGTAACACTACCGCTAGGGCTCACGTCTCATTGGGGACATCTGGAGTAATTAGATTGATCCACCTAGGGGCGATACTATACTTCCATAACCGTATTTCATAGTATCCCAATGTGATTCACCTTACGTAGGTATTTTAATCCCGTACAATTCGTGAAGTCCTCTTCAAGTCATTACTCAATCGAAGGCCCAAACGTTATTCTTTATCCATCACAATTACATCCTCATTCTATTACCAGGGCAGCATTTCATTTCTTCTAAAAGTCATTAGTCTTAGACTCCTTTGAGTTCATTCAGGCTATACTGAGCTTTGTATAACTTAGAGAAATCATCAGCTCTTCTTGTTTTTATGGGCTTAATCGTGAGGACCTATCCATTCTCGTCACCTTCTCACTTATCCTTATTCCTGACTTCCTAAAACCTTGTCGCTTTACCATACTTTAGTTTGCCACTTACACATATCCATTTATACTACTCACAACCTCTTTTCAACTTGCTTGTACCATAGATTTCCTTACGTTATTTCTGGAATATCGAGCCAGACATAGCATTGTCTCATACTCTTCTT
Organism: Nicotiana tomentosiformis; assembly: GCF_000390325.3. NCBI lineage: Eukaryota > Viridiplantae > Streptophyta > Magnoliopsida > Solanales > Solanaceae > Nicotiana > Nicotiana tomentosiformis. Next base: position 7,553,100 of record NC_090819.1, read on the forward strand.
TACTCTCTTGACTAGATCTATCAGTACTTAGAAACCATAGGCTGGAAGGCACGCCACTAACGACGCTGCTATCATTCTTGGATATTGAATCCCAGAGCTTCTAGCCTTCTATCTGAAGCATGGACTATTCACGACCTTCTGCCTTTGAGTATCTTGTACGTTGTTTACCTTTACCTTATTTACCTTAAAATCTCGCATCGTATCTTCTATCTTTTTCATGACCTCCCTTCCACATAGGTATAATTCACGTCCATAACTTGAAGCTATATTATACTACTTGCACCTATGGTGCATACGAAATCCGGTGGGAGTTTTGTACTGACTTCTTATGAGGCTGGTACTTTTCTAACCGGCTTTATCGTAGGGTCTTTATAGAATATGGTCGTTGTACTATCCCTCCGGTACCTCTGATATTAAGAGTGATCCTGTAATGTTCTCAATCACGATTTCTATAATTTTTTGGGTCCAATAATCAAATTCTTGATTTACTTCGTTCATATAACTCTTTAGTTTCCTCCTTCTTCTGATCAGTCTTTATGAAGGCTTAAGATATCTCTTGATTTGTGGCTCATGGTATTAGTTATTACGTTTAGCCTTTCATGGGCGTTGAGGAATGTCCATGATACAATCCTTTAATAATACAATCCTTCATCTATGACCTGGGCTCAATTCTTTCTTTTAACTTATACCGGAATCTTCTACAGCTGTATATGATGCATGTATAAAACTTTCAAACTCTTAAGTGCGTTCATAACGTAACTAACTCTGGATCATGAATCTAATAATTCTTTTTGTTCCATCTCAGCTTTCTTCAAACGTAAGCAATTACTTTTCCTCGTCTTTCTGCACCCTTTTGCGTGCATACTTATCTTATCTTCGTGCCCATGCATATTGAAATTCTATACAACCCATATGATCTCGAATATCACCTTTTGATTTTGATATATATATATATATATATTCTTCTTCCCGTTCATTAGCCACGATAGGTGCCACCTGCTGATGGAGTGCATACAATGTTATTGTGAGACTGTTGTTACACGACCATTTCCTCTACTAGTCTTTTATTGTAGTACTTAGGGAGGACTCTCTGATTCTTGCAAGGCTGCGAGCTTATTACATCGTATACTCGACAGAATTTTTGATGTTCGTACTCACATATAAAATTCCTTAGTTACTTACCTCCATACTTATATGCTTGTACGGTTGCTCCCGAACTGAAGTTTTGACTGACTTCCCAGTGGCACTCTCTTTTATCTCCGTAACACTCATATGGTACCTTTAACTATCCCAACTCCTATCTGAATATTTCTCAAGGATCACAATGTCATATATGCGAGTTTGGATTCACCATATTGGGTTTTACTATGTTTATTTTGCACGATCTACTACCTCGTATGTAACCCCCTGTTTAGCCATAACTAGGCTCTTCCTGAATCAGTTACTAACTACTCGTTGGCCCCTTCTCATATCAATATTCCGCGTAATCTTTCTTGGGTCATTTCCTTTATCTTAACCCACGTCTCGCACGTGCTCCTTATTTATCAATAACATCTCATGCAGGAACCCTTACTTCCTCTCCTTGACATCGTGCTTGCATAATATTCTGGAATCGTATCACATCTGTAGGATTTGAATACGTGCAATATCATCCCCTTTTCATTTTTGTCGCACTCTTCCTTTACCATTCCATAGTTACTAGAATTACTTAATTCTGACTTAATGCCACGTAACTCCATATTCCCCCTTTTATGGGAATACTAAGAGTTGAAACCACGAGGATCTACCTATAGATGTTTTACCTCTTCATCTTTGGCGTCGTTTCACAACATCAATGACCCTTACTTGCCTTGCGGCAATCCTTTTGTACCCAGGATAACAAATTCCCTTACTGGCAATGGCGACACTTAGTGCAACTGACACATACAATCCCTTAACCTTAACTTTGCTCATATTGCTTGCTTTAGGGAAGCGTCTTCCTGAATGACCATTTTCTAAATTTCTCATGAATCGTCTTCTGTTGTCCATTCTATTATCGCCGGAACGCAAATCTGAAATTCTCATGATGCTGACTATTATCAAGTCACTCAGTCCCTAATTCATGTTTAATTTATCTTGTTCACCAGCCCATACTGGTTTCTATTATTCTGGGGTCTAACTTTTCCTTCCGGTAGTTATGTTGGAGTCACGAACTTATTTTTCGAAGTGAGGATATGACTTTATGGCCTATACTCTTTTGTTGCATCAAGGCCTGTCACCTCTTGTATTTTCCCTCCCCTTACTATTGACTCTATAATACTGCTATTTTTGTTTTGATCTACCGTTGTCATCCATGTTGACATCTTACTCATAATGCTTCATTAACTCTCTTCTTATTTCCTTGCTAACATCTCTATCTATCACCTTATTCTGAAAACTTCAACAAGACATTCTCTTGCTTTTAGAGACCCTTGCTCCATCTACTGGCTTTTCGGATTGCCTAACATTCTCTCTCTACTAAGGACGGGAGCCATACTAAGATAATATTTATCCCTTCTAGGCTTCCAGTGCTTATCTTCGTAGGACTCATATCTAGCTGTACTATTTTAGGGTGCACCATCGAGGTGTCTCACAAGGAGATCCATTACCACGTCTGCACCATCCTTCAGAAATTGTCAACTAACTCTACTAATCTATCCACTATTTTGGGTTACTCTATCCCCAACCGGATCCTGATAACCCATCCTTCTCTTAAACTATGTATGTTAGCTCCGATTAGTACATACATCTGTCACCGTTGAAGGTAACTCAAAATGCTTATATCTCCCTTCCTGAATAATGATAATCTTTATTAACTGGGTACCTCGTACCCTTCTTCATCTTGCTTCTTTTACTCCTTGAAACTTGTATTTATCTTCTGAATCTCTCATTGTCTTTCACCATAAAGGTGGATAAATATTCTTGCCTTAAGGCTCCTTATCAAGAGGCTTACACGTCTTAGTACAGACATGATCTGCTGAATACCTCATGTTTATCCATCATAAGCATGATGCAAAAATCGAGTCTCTCTGACTCAACTCTTCCACAGCTATATCTCTTACCAGCCGTCTTTCTGAATGTAGGCATCGTTGTATTATGACTAGGATAGAGTTTAGGAAATTGAGTTCTTACAACTGAGCTCTACCACACGATCTAGAGCAAGAAGAAAGTTTGACAGGCCTAAATGCCCTGTAGCCTCCTGCTTATAAGTGTGGTGCACGACACGCCCATAAACAAGACTCTACTAGACACGGCTTGTACACTCCCTAGGACAGAACTGCTCTGATACCACTTATGTCACGACCCAAACCGATGAGCCGCGACGGGCACCCGGTACCTTACTCAACCGAGTACCAACGTAACGTATCTTTCTTATTACTTCATTATATATACGAGACATACGGGCCTAATAGGCCAACATGATCATTTATAAACTCAAAACATAGGCTGACAAGGCCGTACAATCTTTCACGTACACGACATATGTCTACAAGCCTCTAAGAGTATATAATTGTCATAAAGGTCGGGACAGAGCCCCACCATACCAAACCCCACACATCTAAATCATACTGACCAAACAAGCAACTCCGGAGCAAATGGGGTGCACCAATATCTTCTGCTGAGCTGATCGCCTACTTGGAGGACTCTCGACCTGTCTATCGAGACCTGCGGGCATGAAACGCAGCGTCCCCAGGCAAAGGGACGTCAGTACAAATAATGTACCGAGTATGTAAGGAATGAAAATCAGTAAATAATAGACATAAGAAAAACATGGAGTAAAAGACTCGATATGTACGTGTGCATAGCTCTGTGAGTCATTTTATTTTTTTTATAATGTCATGCATATGCGTATAAATATCATACCATGCATAGGTATATGCGTTCATAGAATCATCAAGCCTCTAAGGGTATGCCATCATATCATTTCAGCCACTGTGGGCAAACCATCAACGTATACCAGCTGATCAGGTGGTGGTGCGTATATAACGCCGTAACCTTTTTCCATATCCCATATATATATATATATATATATATATATATATATATATATATATATATATATATATGCGCGTATATGACACCATCTGGTCATGGGTCAATGTATATATATAAATGCATGAAATGCATAAGAAATACGTTAAAATATTTTCTCGGAATATCATAAAAATAATATTAATATGATTTTCTCGGAATGTCATAAAAATAATATGCCCGTCGGATAAATTTTATCAAATACGTATTTTTCTGAGAACCATAACAGAAGATATAATAATAATTCACATGGGGAATCAAGAATATAGACACCCCTAATATTTCTATGAATAGAGTCATTTATGAAAATTGTGCATTTGCTCGTTTCGTTTGTATCGTATTGATCATGCCAAAAGAAAGAAGGGATAGCCTTAACATACCTGAAGTAGGAAAAAATTCGTATAATATTCTTGGAAAAGATTGCACCGCACTCCTTTAGAACCGCAAAATTTTATGTTGTTACGGTTCTAACAATTCTCGTTGGAATTGTTTGGTTTCAAAAATTTCGTTGAAAGCTTTGTTTTGGATGGAGTTTAGCGTCTGTTAGTGTCTTGAATCGTAACTGGAATTGTTTGGTTTCACGTAGGAACTTGAATTGTAGGAAGTGCTAACATTTTTGATTGTAAGAATATCTAATGTTTTGATTGTAGTGATTGTATACGAAGCATAAAAAAATGAGGTGTCTTGAAATTATTGTGGTACGTTGCCAGCTAACCACTAATGACCAAGAGTCATTTGTTTGTTTAGGTGCTTTGCTGCCACGTGGAGGTTTGGGGGAAATTTTTAATCTTTTTTCAACTTATTAGTTAATTAGGTAATGTCCCGTTACCCGATAATTAACCAATTATCCGTATAATTAAAAATTATCTCAAATTACTTTAAAATACTACTCACTTTATAACATTTTATATATCTTACTATTGTGGCCATGTGGTACCTTGTATGGTACTAACCCATAAATACCGGGTATTTTAGCTCGGTCCATATTTTCGTCCCACACCATCGCCTAGGGGCGTTTTTGGTGCGCCTCGCCACAGGGCTCGCCCCAAAAACGCCTTTTAAAATATTAGTCCATAGGAAATGGTCTAATGATCGGTATACGTTGCTTTGCCATGACTTTAGAGTTCATCTTATGACGTTTCATAGACTAATTTTCTGTTGAAATAAGCTTATGCTCTGAGTTGACATGTCTCCCTGCATTGGTAAACCAAGAAATCTATTTATATGCATGAAATGATTATAAAGATAGATATTTTTTATACTTATATCATTTCAATTTATGTGACAAAGTTTGATTAAACAAGTTTAAGAAAGACATGATGAAAAGTTTTGAAATTTATAGGTTTAAACATGCTATAATATTTGTGACTAAGACTTTTGAACAAGCAATGTACGAAAAGGGGAGGTGTAGAGGGAGATTTTAGGGTCATGTCATAGCATAAGTCAGAGGAAAACTATAGGCTTAAAGTTTGTTTCAGAAGTTAAGATCCATTTTCAACACTCTCAAATAGGAAAAGGGCTGCATCTTTACAATAGGTGAAGGGCCAACATCCTCAATTTCAAAGTTCCTTATGATTCAGGCTCCTGTATTAGCAACTAGATATAAAGGGGAAGAAAATTTTATCTCTGCACATAAACTAAAATAAAAACAGCTTCTGTACAATCTCCACCAAAAAGTTTGAGCACTTACAAGATGATAGACTCGGAGGACGCATCTATGAAGATCGTTGTAGTTCAGTATGAATAAGAATGGTACAACAGTCAATCAAATCATCTCCACAAACAAAATAATAAGAGCGAACAAACCCAAAAGAGAAGCACATAGCTCAACAATCCAGCTTTGACAGGATGCACTTCATTGACCAGCTGATGGGTTTGTCAACAATTCAAGTGATTTTTTGAGGTAGTCTACAGCAATAGAAACGTCATCAAATGCCAAAGCCCCGACAGCAAACCTTGCAGCCTTGTGTGCTTCAGCAATCTTATCTGGTGGAGGTTGGTAATTGCTGTCGTATTGATATGTTTTAGTAGGAATAGCTGAAGGCTCCACTGCACTCCCATTTCTATCACTTGAGTTGTATTGGCTGTTTGATGGATAATTAGCCACGCTAGATGGTGGCATAGTGGAATAGGAAGTATCAGACCCTTGATAGTAAGAAGGCTGATGTGATGGTGCAGCAGGTAGGCTGCTCTCTGTAAAGCTAGGATACGACTGGAAATTGGGATACGAAGATGGAATGTCTTGAGAAGGGTAGTGTTGTGGCAAGTGCGATTGGGGTTGTTGCAAGTAAGGTTGATGCTGATACAACTGAGAGTAAGAAGAATTTTCGTGTCTGCTAGCCGATGGAGGTTGCGGGAAATTATGAGAAGAAAGATCTTCATTAGAAGGATAATCACCACTAGAATATGAAGGATGAGACGGAGGAGCATGTGAAGGAGGTGGTGGTGGGATGGATGGCGGAGGTGACTGACTATTTGCAGTATACTGTACATTGTCATATAATCGAGGGGAAGAATCTGATTCTGGAGCAGGTTTGATGGCTGAATTAGCTCCACTAGGTTCAACATCCTGCATAAATGCTATAGTCAGATTTGTCCATGATACCCAGAACTATTAAATTCACTAATGCTGTAAAAGGAACTAATTGTTGGCATCTAGCCTGCATGTAAAAGTTCAGCTCCTAACCTACTGAAACACAGTCAAAGATCCTTTTATGCTCAATTATTTTACAAATAAGAACTCAAACTTCGATTCAACAGAGGGAACAAATACAAACAAAAACAATTCTTAACAGATACAAACTAAAGAGTAATCTTTTTTAAGATTTATCTAAAAGCATGGCCTTTTCCTCATACTTGATCCCAAATAAAAAAACATGGCCTTTCATAAATGGAAAAGTTACTCAAAGCCACTGGATCACCATGCTGATATACCTTTTTCTTATAAGGTACGCTGATTACCTCCCACAACTTTAAGTAATAGGACTATTCTTAATCAACAAATTATAAATTGTAGCACACTCGTTGGTCTACAAATTTAAATAGAAGTTTTCATTTTATTTTAAATACAAGTTGCCAAAAAACTGAAAGTGGAATCATACTTCTAAATATTTTTTTCAAAAATATAAACAATTAGATGAAAACGTGACAATTTACTAAAAAGTGGGGTAGTAGAGATACCACAGCAATTAACCAGAATTCTTTAAGTTAGTGGCATGAACACAAGAAATGTTGGGTTAAACTTATATGGAAATCCTTTTAGGGTTTCAGGCAATAGTGCAAATTTGTGGAGCATGAATCATACGTATTCGCCACTTGTTGCACTGGACAGCTCCGAAACATCACTTTCACCACCAGGAGGGCCTGGAACAGGCTTCCGTCCTTCTTTTATAGCTTTCCTTATATCTGCTGCCTTCCAAACTGCATACTTCTGTTTCTGCTCAAGCTGGTGACGAATGAACAAGTCAACAAACAGGGAAAACAGAGGCTATATGGACACAGGAAAACATGTTTTTTTCTCAAATTTACAAAATGGAAGAATGCTGGTAGAACGGTGATTGTAATGCAAAAGGATGAATACTCAATATTGCCATGGTATGATGGAAACTCACATCAGGCTGGAGTTCACCAAACTGATTAAGGATCTCGAAAAAGATACTTGCTGCATAAAACGTCTTTGCTGTATTCCTGTAAAACCCAGATAATTTATGTGAACAACTTCCTAATCATCAGATAACAATCAACATTCACAGCATGCAAGTGTTGAATAAATGTTTTTTCAATTAGTATGACATATTCAATATGTTACACAGAAAAATCTACAAAACATAACTAAAGTCGGAAGGTCGCCACAAATTATTTCAACAAATAAAGAGGGAGGGTGGAGAAGTCCCAAAATTCCAGCAAATAAATTTGAGGTTAATCTAAGAGTAAAAATGCTAACGTGTTAATATAGAGGCCAAAAAAGAGTTAGCACTAAGCATTTCATTATATATCTTATGCGGCATGAGGATAGCACACCTAAACCAGATACAATGGACGAAGTGCTACCGTTACAAAGGACAAACCTATGACCATCGATTTTGATTAAGAATGGTGCAATTATAAACAGAATTCACTTGGTGTAGCTCAAGTGACTCTTACAAGTCTGCTCGACCAGCTCGATCTTGTTTGTCTGCCTTTGCAAAAACATTCAAGGCAAATCCCTCCAAATGCAAATGATCATCAGGCCCCAATTTCAACGACATCTTATCCTGTAGAATACAGAAAAATGATTCACGAGAATAGAAAGAAGTATAACATTAACACTTGGGTAACTCCCTAGCTACGAGTTCGTAGAATGTTAACCATTACAAAAGATCTACTTTACTTTAGCCTGATCAATAGATTGGTCACTCTAAAAAACGGAAGATTTCGCCAACCTAAACCTTGAGTGAAAACATGTTAAAGTAAAACAATATCAGAATTACCTAAACGTTTTCTGGTGTCTACTCCCTGAGAAATAAATTGTTTATCATATAGCAATCAAGGATAATATCTCCATGTTCAAGTTAAAAGAAGAAATGCAAATGGCTGTCCATGTCAATATTCCTCAAATTTTATTCCTTGCCAATATGGCTAGATATTCTCCAAACTATGATAGTGTTCTTTCTTGATGATCCTTTTACAGCTCATGCGCCAAAAGTTTCTAACCATTTAATCTTACACCCAAGTGATTTCCCCCTCCCCACCCCCCTCCCACCCCCCCAGAAAAAAGAGAAACAATCAATCAATCAATCAACTACACCTCAATCCCAAACTAGTTGGGATCAGATACGTGAATTCTCTATGTCCGTCCTGCTTTATTTGAACCTATTTCATTCCAATATTGGTAAATAGTTTGTTCTATGGCCCAAAATAAAATGCAAAGAGAAAATTTAAATTTTAAAAAAAAGGAACCTTTTCAAGCTGTTTCATAAGGGACACAAGGAGGGCACCGGTGGTCTTAGTACGATCACTTTGAGGAATCTTCAATCCTCGTTCCATCGCGTACAATCGACCTGCATAATATTTGCATAGATAGTCCTTAGCATATAACTTTGAACCAACAAACACACTAATATATTCAATCAATCAACCAATCAACTACGTTTCGATCACGAACTAGTCGGCTCAGCTATATAAATTCTCTGTAATCATTTTCACATAACCATGTTATCACCTCAACTATTTCACCTAATACTTGCTATAGTTTTCTTCTTATTTTTAAATAGTACCTGCTATTTGAAAAAACTTTGCATTCTTAACATACAATTTCCAACCAATCAATCAATCACAAACTAGTTGGCTCAATTATATAAATTCTCTCTATAATCATTCTTTTTATAAGTTGTCCCTGCCCAGTTTGCCCGCCCCTCAACTATTACACCTATTACCTGCTTTAAATTCTCTATAATCATTCTACTTGATCTGGGCAATTTGAACCAATCAATCAATCAAATTGGGTCAACTATATAAAATTCTCTATTATTATTATTTATTATAATTGTGTTGTCTGGCACAATTTGTCCATACCTCAACTATTCCACCGAGTGTCTTCTTTAAATTCTCTATAACCATTCTGCCTGATCCTGGGCAATTTGAACTTTGAACCAATCAATCAATCACATATGGTTGGCTCAACTATATAAATTCTCTATAATCATTCTTTTGTATAATGAGTGCTATCTGAGCCAGTTTGCCCGCACCTCAATTATTCCACGTAGTACATGCTATAAATTCTCTATAATCATTCTGCTTGATGATGGACAATTTGAACCTATCAATCAATCATAAACTAGTAGGATCAACTATATAAATTCTCTATAATCCTTCTCTATTTGGGCCAGTTTGCTCGCACCTCAATTATTCCACGTAGTACATGCTATGGATTCTCTATAATCATTCTGCTTGATGATGGGCAATTTGAACCTATCAATCAATCATAAACTAGTTGGATCAACTATATAAATTCTCTATAATCATTCTCTATTTGGGCCAGTTTGCTCGCACCTCAATTATTCCACGTAGTACATGCTATGGATTCTCTATAACCAATTTTATTCTATAAACCAATCAATCAATCACAAAGTAGTCAGATCAACTATATAAATTTTCTTTAAAATCATTTTCTTTTATAATCATACTGTCTCGGCCAGCTTGCTCGCCCTTCAATTATTTCACCTTGTACCTGTTATAAATTATCTATAATCATTCTGCTCAACTCTAGGCGAGAACACTCAGATAACATACATATTAAATAAGAGAGAACGCATAAAATTCCAACTTTGATACGATTTTAACGAAATTAGGGTTTTAAAATGCCAAAAAGACGTACAGTAATAGGCAACAAGGGGTTCGTGCTTCTGCAACTCATCAGCACGTTGAAGGTAAGGCAATAAGAGCTTTGCTGGTTCGTTCTCCTTAGACATCGTCACAAATTCAATTCCAACACCAGAGAATTATCGATATTTGGTGAAGATCGGAGTTTTGCTGAAAAAAAGAAGCACCCAATTTGACTTCTCCGTCAAGTTAACGATGCTCTCTCATTAAACGGCGCCGGTTTGTGTTTTTGTGCTTTTTTATACCGGTCGTAGAATTTTCTGAATCAATTTTAAATTATCATGAAAGTATTCTCTTTGTCCCAATTTACAATTCTGTTTTTGAGAATTAATTTGACTAATTTTAAAGCTATTTTAAATTAGATAAACTTCAAATATTTAAAAACTATACTGATTACTAAGTTGTAAATCTTTTTACGTCAATACGATGACAAATTATATTTTAAAATATTGATTAAAGTTCACATAGTTTGAATCTCAAGAACCAAAAAATGTTATATTGTAATGACTCGGCCGGTCGTTTTGAGTATTACAATCTCGTTTCCCCATTTACTGCTCAATTTATGCTTTACAGTTGTTATGTGACTCGTCGGGGTGATTGGTTCGGGTCCGGTGAGGTTTTGGAATGAATTGGAACACTTAGTTCCAAGGTTTAAAGTTTAAGTTGAAATAGTTGACCGGATGTTAATTGTATGTAAACGACCCCGGAATAGAGTTTTGATGATTCCAGTAGCTCTGTATGGTAATTTTGGAATTAGGAGCATGTCCGAAAAATTATTTGAAAGTCCGTAGTTAAATTAGGCTTGAAATGGCTAAAATAGAAATTTAAGTTTAGAAGTTTGACCGGGGAGTTGACTTTTTGATATCGGGGTCGGAATCCGATTCTGAAAATTGGAATAGGTCTGTTATGTCATTTATGACTTGTGTGCAAAAATTTGAGGTCAATCGGATTTGATTTGATAGGTTTCGGCATCGAATGTAGAAGTTGAAAATTCTTAGTTTCATTAGGCTTGAATTGGGGTATGATTCGTGTTTTTAGCATTGTTTGATGTGATTTGATATATTATATTATAGCACAAGAGTTGTCCGTGCAGCACGTGAGTTATCTGTGCGGATCCAGATATTATATTATAGCACGTGAGTAGTCCGTGCAGCATGTGAGTTGTCCGTGCGGATCCAGATATTATACTATAGCACGTGAGTCGTCAGTGCGGATTATAGCGCTTGGGCTGAAGGAGCCCCTCCGGAGTCTGTACGCACCCCTAGTGAGCGCAGGTACCTACTGAGTGCGAGTGCTCAGTGCTGAGTGAATGGAATGGATGAGTGACTGTGGTCCTGAGAGGATGCATTTGATTTCATTATTGTTACACTTCAGCTATTATATATCACTGTTTTGAAAATTTCTGAGAGATATTATCTTATGTTTCAGTTGAACTTGACATGAAATTACTATTTTGGCCTTAAATGTTAAACTTGAAAGCATGCCTACCTTATTATGTTGGAAATTACTGTAATTGGACTCAGTTGTGAAGCTCGTCAATACTTTCAGTTCTTTATTTAGTATTGTTACTTGCTGAGTTGGTTGTACTCATACTACACCATGCACTTCGTGTGCAGATCCAGGTATTTCCGGACACAGTAGGTGTTGATTTCTTCGCACAGTTGATTATCCAAAGATTTCGAGGTAGCTGCTGGTATTTTGCAAACCTTATCTCTCCTTCCTTATCTTCTTTATTACTGTATTTGGTCTCAAACTATTATAGACCGTATTTTTCTAAAGACACGTAATAAAGTACCGTAATAAACTTTCTTGTAAGGACACGTAATAAAGTACCGTCTTGAGACCTAAGGACACGTACTACCAGATCGGACGGTCATCCACTAGTGCCACTGATTAAGGTCGCGAGAGGTTGGGGTCATGGTAGAGGCTGAGGTAGAGGTCGAGGTGTAGCTCGTACAACAGTTGGAGCAGCAGTTGTAGCACCACTAGTTGCACTAGCTCAGGAGCAGATTCCAGATATAGTTGAGCCGGCAGGACTAGCTCAGGCACTAGCTGTGCCTGTTGTGATTCCAGGACTTCATGAGGCTTTGTCCAAGATATTGATAGTTTGCACTGGCCTTGCTCGGGTGGTTTCGGCTCATGCCGTACCAACCACTTCTCAGGCCAGGGGAGGTACTCATACCCCTGTTTCCCGTACTCCACAGTAGGTAGTGCAGGGACTTCAGATACCGGGGGCACTGCCAGCCCAGCCGGCTGCAGCTGCTCAGACCCCGGTAGTACCCGTTATGGCTGATGATGAGCAGAGGAGACTTGAGAGATTTGGGAGGCTTCGACCTCCATCATTTTGCGGTGCTGAATTAGAGGATGCTTAGGGTTTTCTGGATAAGTACCAGTGAATGCTTCAGACAGCGGGTATTCCGGAGATCAGTGTGGTTTCGTTCACTACTTTTCAGTTTTCTGGGGATGCTTTCAGATAGTGGGAGGCTTATGAGAGGCGCAAGCCAGTCGGTGCAGTGCCACTTACATGGCAGGAGTTCTCTATTCTCTTTTTGGAGAAGTTCGTCCCGCAGTCTCGTAGGGAGGAGCTGCGTAGACAGTTTGAGCAGCTTCGGCAGGATGGCATGTCTGTGACCCAGTACGAGATGAGGTTTTCTGAATTGGCTCGTCACGCAGTTTGGTTGGTTCCCACTGATAGGGAGAGGATTAAGAGGTTCATTGATGGTCTCACGTATCAGCTGCGGTTGCTTATGACTAGGGAGAGGGTATCTGGTGCCACTTTTGACGAGGTGGTTGACATTGCTCGGCAGATAGAGGTGGTCCGTAGCCAGGAGCATGGTGAGAAGGAGGCCTCGAGGTTCGGGCACTTTTGGTGGGGTACCTTCTGGGGGCAGTCCTACCACAGTAGGGGTCGTCCTTATAGGCCCGCTGAGACGACTAGTCCATCTCATCGTGGTGCATCAGCTAGCCATTGTTCTTACAGTGCTCACTCAGGCTAGTCTTCATTCAGTGCACTACCAGCGCAGAGTTCTCATCATGCCTTGTCCGCTCAAGCTTCTACAGGTAATTCCTCGGATTATCAGGAGCAGCAGTTCCGTCAGAGGAGGGGTTGTTTCAAGTGCGGAGAATTTGGTCATTTCAAGAGAGATTGTACTAGGTTGTTGGGTTGGGCTCCACAACAAAGTTCTCGGCTGACGGCACCAACACCAGCAGTTACACCGCCCGCCCTGCTAGCTCGGTGTGGGGATCAGCCAGTTAGGGGTCGCCTAAGAGGGGGAGGTCGATCAGGTGGCGGTCAGGCCCTATTCTATGCTTTTTCTGCCAGGCCAGATGTCGTTACTTCAGATGCAGTGATCACACGTATTGTCTCAGTATGCCACAGGGAAGCTTCTATATTATTTGACTCTGGTTCTACTTATTCATATGTATCATCATACTTTACTCATTATCTAGATATGCCCCGTGAGTCCTTAGTTTCACATGTCCGTGTGTCTACGCTGGTGGGCGATACTATTATTGTGGACTGTGTGTATCGGTCATGTGTGGTAACTATTGGGGGACCGGAGACTAGAGTTGATCTCTTATTGCTTAGTATAGTTAATTTCGATGTAATCTTGGGTATGGATTGGTTGTCTCCATGTCATGCTATTCTAGACTGTCACGCAAAAATCATGACATTGCGATGCCGGGTTTCCCGAAGGTCGAATGGAGAGGTTCTCTAGATTATGTTCCCAGCAGGGTAATCTCTTATTTGAAGGCCCAACATATGGTTGGGAAGTGGTGTTTATCCTATTTGGCCTTGGTGAGAGATGTTGATGCAGACACTCCTACTATTGATTATGTACTGGTAGTGAGAGACTTTCCAGATGTATTTCTTGCAGACCTGCCGGGTATGCCACCCGACAAGGATATTGATTTCGGTATTGACTTGGTGTTGGGCACTCAGCCCATTTCTATTCCTCCATATCGTATGGCACTAGTTGAGTTGAAAGAATTGAAAGAGCAACTTTAGGAACTTCGCGATAAGGGGTTTATTAGGCCTAGTGTGTCACCTTGGGGTGCACCGGTTCTGTTTGTGAAAAAGAAAGATGGTATTGTGTGGATGTGCATCGACTATAGGCAGTTAAGCAAAGTTACAATCAAGAACAAATATCCTTTGCCGCGTATTGATGATTTATTTGACCAGCTTCAGGGAGCGAGGGTATTCTCCAAAATTGATTTGAGATATGGGTATCACCATTTAAAAATTCTGGATTCGGATATTCTAAATATGATATTTGGGACCCATTATGGTCACTATGAATTTCTCGTGATGTCTTTTGGGCTGACCAACGCCCCAGCAACATTTATGCACTTGATGAATAGTGTATTCCAGCCATATCTTGATTCATTTGTCATAGTATTTATTGATGATATCCTGGTGTAATCACATAGCCATAAGGAGCATGCACAGCACTTGGGTATTGTATTATAGATGCTGAGAAAGGAGAGACTTTAAGCCAAATTCTCTAAGTATGAGTTCTCGCTTAGTTCAGTGGCATTCTTGGGACACATAGTGTCCAGTGAAAGAACTAAGGTAGATCCGAAGAAGATAGAGGTAGTTTAGAGTTGGCCCAGGCCATCTTCAGCTACTGAGATTCGAAGTTTTCTCGGCTTGGCCGATTATTATTATCGCTTTGTGGAGGTTTTCTCGTCTATTGCATCGCCTTTGACTAAATTGACCCAGAAATGTGCTCCGTTCAGGTGGCCGGATGAGTGTGAAGAGAGCTTTCAGAAGCTTAAGACAACTTTGACTACAGCCCCAGTATTGGTATTGCCTATAAGTTCACAGTCTTATATTGTGTATTGTGATGCATCGCGTATTGGTCTCGGCGCAGTGCTGATGCAAGACGGTAGGGTGATTGCCTATGCGTCTAAACAGTTAAAGGTACATGAGAAGAATTATCCGGCCCATGACCTTGAGTTAGCAACTATTGTTCATGCCTTGAAGATTTGGTGACATTATTTGTACGGTGTCCATTGTGAGGTTTATACCGATCATCGAAGTCTACAGCATCTGTTTAAACAGAAGAATCTTAATTTGCAGCAGCGGAGGTGGTTGGAGTTGCTTAAGGATTATGATATCACAATTCTCTATCATCTCGGAAAGGCCAATGTGGTGGCCGATGCCTTGAGTCGTAAGGCGGAGAGTTTGGGCAGCTTAGCATACTTACCAGTAGCAGAGAGGCCTTTAGCCTTGGATGTTCAGGCCTTGGCCAACCAGTTTGTCAGATTGGATATTTTCGAGCCGAGCCATATTTTGGCTTGCGTGGTTTCTCAGTCTTCTCTTTATGATTGTATCAGAGAACGTCAGTATGATGACCCCCATCTGCTTGTCCTTAAGGACATGGTTCAGCACGGTGATGCCAAGGAAGTCACTATTGGGGATGACGGTCTATTACGGATGCAGGGCAGGCTGTGTGTGCCTAATGTAGATGTTTGCATGAGTTGATTCTCCAGGAGGCTCATAGTTTGCGGTACTCCATTCATCCAGGTGCCGCGAAGATGTATCAGGATTTGAGGCAACACTATTGGTGGAGGCGAATGAAGAAAGATATAGTTAGGTTTGTAGCTCGGTATTTAAATTGTCAAACAGGTGAAGTATGAGCATCAGAGACCGGACGGATTGCTTCAGAGACTTGAAATTCCGGAGTGTAAGTGGGAACGTATCACCATGGACTTCTTAGTAGGACTCCCACGGACTTTGACGAAGTTTGATGTTGTTTGGGTGATTATAGATCGGTTGACCAAGTCAACGCATTTCATTCTAGTTGGTACTACTTATTCTTCGGAGCGGTTGGCTGAGATCTATATCCGCGAGATTGTTCGCCTACACAGGGTTCCAGTGTCCATAATTTCAGATTGGGGCACGCAGTTTACATCACAGTTTTGGAGAGTAGTGCAGCAAGAATTTGGTACACAGGTTCAGTTGAGTACAACATTTCACCCTCAGACGGACGGACAATCCGAGCACACTATTCAGATATTGGAGGATATGTTACGCGCCTGTGTAATTGATTTTGCAGGTTCTTGGGATCAATTTCTTCCACTCGCGGAGTTTTCTTACAATAATAGCTACCAATCGAGCATTCAGATAGCTCTGTATGAGGCTTTATATGGGAGACGATGTCGGTCTCCGGTGGGCTAGTTTGAGCTGGGTGAGGCTAGGCTATTGGATACTGATTTGGTTCAGGATGCTTTGGAGAAGGTTAAATTGATTCAGGAGTGGCTTCGCACGGCGTAGTCTAGACAGAAGAGTTATGCCGACATGAAGGTTCGTGATGTCGCTTACATGGTTGGGGAGAAGGTTCTGCTCAAGGTTTCACCCACGAAGGGTGTGTTGAGGTTCCAGAAGAAGGGCAAGTTGAGCCCTCGGTATATTGGGCCTTTTGAAGTACTTAAGAAGATTGAAGAAGTGGCTTATGAACTGGCATTGCCGCCTAGTATATCGGGTGTTCATCCAGTATTTCATATATCTATGCTCCAGAAGTATGTCAGAGATCCGTGCCATGTTCTGGATTTTAGTACAGTGCAGTTGGATGGCAATTTGACTTATGATGTGGAGCCGGTGGCCATTTTAGACCATCAAGTTCGAAAGTTGAGATCAAAGAACATAACTTCAGTGAAAGTGCAGTGGAGAGGCCAGCCAGTCAGAGAAGCTACTTGGGAGACTGAGCTGGAGATGTGGAGCATTTACCCACACTTATTTGATACACCAGATATAATTCTAAACTCGTTCGAGGATGAACGTTTGTTTAAGGAAGGAGAATGTAACAACCCGACTGGTCGTTTTGAGTATTACAACCCCGTTCCCCCATTTACTACTCAATTTATGCTTTACAGTTGTTATGTGACTCGCCGGGGTGATTGGTTCGGGTCCGATGAGGTTTTGGAATGAATTGAAACACTTAGTTCCAAGGTTTAAAGTTTAAGTTGAAATAGCTGACCGAATGTTGATTATGTGTAAACGACCCCGGAATAGAGTTTTGATGCTTCTAATAGCTCTGTATGGTAATTTTGAACTTAGGAGCGTGTCCGAAAAATTATTTGAAAGTTCGTAGTTAAATTAGACTTAAAATGGCTAAAATAGAAATTTAAGTTTGGAAGTTTGACCGGGGAGTTGACTTTTTGATATCGGGGTCGGAATCCAATTCTGAAAATTGGAATAGTTCTGATATGTCATTTATGACTTGTGTGCAAAATTTGAGGTCAATCGGACTTGATTTGATAGGTTTCGGCATCGAATGTAGAAGTTAAAAATTCTTAGTTTCATTAGGCTTGAATTGGGGTATGATTCATGTTTTTAGTGTTGTTTGATGTGATTTAAGCTTTCGATTAAGTTCGTATAATATTTTAGGACTTGTTGGTATATTTGGTTAAGGTCCCGGGGGCCTCGGGTGTGTTTCGGAGGGTTAACGGATCAATTCCTCGACTTGGAATTTTGTTGGATTTTCTAACGTATGTATCTGATTTCCTTATACGCGATCGCATGAACTTCTCCGCGATTGCGTAGGCTTAGCTGGACAGTGGAGGTTTTGTTCTATGCGATTGCGTAGAGTTAATTGAGGGTTGCTGAGTTTTGTTCTATGTGATCGCGTGAAGAGGGATGCAATCGCGTAGCTCTGGGATTTTGTTATTCGCGAATGCGTGGCTAAGGCCGCGTTCGCGTAGAGGAAATGGAGCAGAAGTGGAGGTCACGCGTTTCTGATTTGCGATCGCGTGGACGAGTTCGCGATCGCGTAGGTCTGTGAAGTTGTGCATCGCGATCGTGTGAAAATCATCCAATCTTTTCTAGTACCAACACAATATGAAAGAATCCTTTAGAATTTCTTAGTAGAAGAGAGATACTTGGGAGAGGGTCGTCTTGGAATTGAGCTGCTTAAAGTTCCAACAAAATAAATAAAAATAAATCTAGAATAAAAGCAACAAGCACAAGTGATCTAGTGGTAGAATAGTACTCTGCCACGGTACAGACCTGGGTTTGATTCCCGGCTGGTGCATTCCAATGGGTTTGCTATGATGATTTATCTGCGCTCAGTGCGGTGATTTGGGTCTCCGCCCTTGTCCTATCGACGACAACCTGCGCTCTGAGCTTTCCCATTTTTCTTTTGTTTTTCCAAATTATTGTTTGGGATTGTCGCTACACTAGGAACAAGAAAACCCAAGCACATATGCTAGTAAAAAGAAATTAAAGTATCTCTACACCTTGATTGCCAATTAATATTGTCAATTTAATAATCAGTATCAACCAATATGCTCATGGTAAATTTCACAAATTGTCATATACTTTTTTTCATCAAAGTCATATAACTTTGTTTTCTAACACAAAAATCATATAACTTTGTTTTCTCTCGCACAAAAATCATAAAACTTTCACTAACTCACATAAAAATCGTAGTGGTCGGAAAACAAATTTTCCGATACTATTTTCTTATTTTACGTTTTTTCTATTTTTTATTTTCGAACAAGAGTGGGTTGCTCTAGTGGTAAGCACCATACACTTCCAACCAAAAGGTTGTGAGTTCGAGTGAGTTCGAGTCACCCCAAGAGCAAGGTGAGGAGTTCTTGGAGGGAGGGAGGGGTAAGGTCTGCGTACACACTACCCTCCCTAGACTCCACTGATGGGATTATACTGGGTTGTTGTTATTGTTGTCATCTATTTTTTATTTTCAGTCTAATTAATAATTACCCAAAAATATAAGTATATTTTTCGTCCTCCCAAAGATAATAGCCGACAAAATATTTTTTTATGTATGTGTGTATTATATACATATATATATATATATATATATATATATATATATATATATATATATATATATATATATATATATATGCAATGAGTAGGTCGGAGGGTTAATTTTATATTTTTTCCTTAAAATAGGAATGACCCAACCCAGCCTGATCCAATAACCATATACGCAAGTTAAAATAATACGAAAAGTGAATTCTTCCCCATAAAAAATATAGCTCGGAATGCATGAGATTATGACCAAAATAAATAAAGAAATAAAAGGTATAATTAGAGAGCACTTGAAATAAAAATTTCTACCAATTTGAATAAAAATCTTGAAAAAAAAAAGATAATATTAAATATTATGTTTTGAAGGATTTACTATTTATTTTTAGTATTATTTTAATTTATATATATATATGAGTATTGGGTCAGTAGGACAAGTCGGGTTGGGTCATCCCTATTTTAATTGGATTATTATTTATTAGACTGAAAATAAAAAATAAAAACCACAGAATAAGAAAATACTACTGAAAAATTATATTTTCCGACTATGATTTTTGTGTGAGTTAGTAAAAGTTTTATAATTTTTGTGTGAGAAAACATAGTTATGACTTTGTTGAAAAAAATTATATTAATATGATTTTTGTGTAAGAAAATAAAATTATATGACTTCGATGAAAAAAAAGTCATAGTTATATGACCATTTGTGAAATGTACACATGCTCAAGGAAAGTCTAAATGTGAAACTAAAAAATAGGAACAAGAATACAACCACATTCCATATTATAGACCTTTTCCATACTGAGGGGGCAGAGCTAGTATTCAGTTTACGCGTTCGCCCGAGCCTAGTAACTTTGGTCCAAACTTTGTATTTATCTTTGAAAATTCATTAAATATATATAAATTATTAATTTAGATCGAGTAACATAAAGGTACAAGAATCCCAAACCCATAGCTTCAAATCCTGGCTCCACTTCTGTCCATATTATACCAACTTTTTTACCTAGTTAGTCGTAAGGATTCCTGAAATTTTTGAGAAGTTCAGGGATGTCATAACCAAGCATGTCATCAACAGCTTGTATTAACTTAGGTTTCAACTTCTCAAACTTGTCAATGCTATAACCACTCAAAACTTCTCTAAAATGTTCAACATTTGGAAAATCCCCGGCTGGTAGATGATGTTCTTTCTGAATCTGTTTGGAAAAAATGAAAACATTAAGACATAATACTCGATATAAAGTTCGTGTCAGGAGCGTTAGCAAAGGGGTACGAGAGACAAACCTTTACGAATTCATCTTCCAAGTTATCGATAAGTCTTTTCTGTGTCTTCGCTTTGCCCATCATAGCAGGCATTTCCTTTTTCAGGTGACTTATTATATAAGCATGTATCTTGGCAGCTCTAGCACGTTTTACGAATTCATTTATCTGTACGCAACAAAACTTGCTCTTCATCCTTGTTTAAAGTAAATCAGAAGCAGACTTTATGACCAAAAAATTTTTTAGGATCACACTCAGAGAATGTTAACTTACACGACGATCACAAGCCTTCTTTGGTATGTTTTTCAGGTCCGAAAGGAGATCATCTTGTTCCTTTTCAAAAAGTTCTTTCCCCACAGGCCCGGTCGGAGCCTCATTTATAGGTCTGTCATTAAATGATCTGTAAAAGCCAAAACATCCAAAGAATTTATGCAAATTGCACAACTCCAAAACAAAAGAATTTTGTTTGCCGTCTAAAAATAAGAAGGGGAGAGCCTTGGAGCAACGGTTAAGTTGTCTCCATGTGACCTATAGGTCACGGGTTCGAGCCGTAGAATCATCCATTGATGCTTGCATCAGGGTAGGCTGCCTACATAACACCCCCTTGGGGTGAGGCCCTTCTCCGGACCCTGCGTGAAAGCGGGATGCTTCGTGCACAATATTTTGTATGACTTTAAAATAATGCTTTCAAATAGACAGAACTATGAAATGAACATGTATATTTAGATATTTAAGAACATTATCTCTGCACTAAAGCAAGAGATAATGTATTTAGTGAATTTCTATTCTCACAATATGATAATGTTCTGCAGCTTAATTACATTTATTTTGCTAAAATAATCCCTTCTAAATTGATTATGAACTAATTGAAAATAGCGAGATCATACCCTATGTAGACACGCGTAACTTCAGGGGTATTCAGAACTTTCCCTAAAGACCACATTAATGCTCCATAAACCCTCATTAGCTGCAATATATAATAGGGAACAGTTAATAAAATAAATTTTAGCATAGTCAAGAAAGAGGTCGTGGACATGAACGAGAGAAAATGTAATATGCCTTACTTGTTGAGTATCAACTTGGTCAGCCTTGTTCAAAACAACTCGTATCTTATCATCATGACCTTGAAGAGATGCAATCACACGTTTGAATTCATCGCTAATATCAAGTTTGTGGGGATCAAACAATAGCAGAATGAGATCACATTTGGCAGCAAACCAAGACGTCACCCCCGTAAAATCATAGCTCCTTTGTGTTCGCTGCTTTTCCCCTGATAAAACTCCCGGAGTATCCACAATAGTGATATTCTCTAACAGCTTTTTAAGGGAAAAATGATATCATTAGTTTCTATAAAATTTGTTTTCATTATGTGGTATGAGTAACAAAGAGTCCATTAACTCACAGGATGCGGCATTTGAGAACACTCAAACTTTGACAAAAATGCCGTTCCAAAAGTTGTCAAACCGCTAAATGGCATATCTGCTTGAACAGCAATTGTATTCCCCGGGACACTTCTTTCGTCAGGTCCGTTCTGTGTAATACACAATTAAAGTGAATGAATGTCTAACAAATGATTTGGCATACCAACACCATTAAACAAATCTACTTTCAAGAATAAATTCTCTTCTCCTACTGAACGTCTCCATTAACCAGAGGCGGATCCAGGGTTTTAAGTTTATGGTTCTCACAACGACTAAGTTAATATGCAATAATATTAATAACTATGTTCGCAGTCCAATATTTTTAGCTATTTAATGAATTTCTTAATGCATATACAGGGTTTGGGTAGAAGCTACTGGATTCACGTGAATCCATAGGTAGCTCAAATAGTTAAATATAGTAGTTTATATATATTGATGAAAAGTAAACTGTTATAGAATCAAAAAAACGTCGGAATCATAAAAAGTCGTCTAAAGTAAGGAGACACTATTTCTGGGACAGCTTTTAACAAAAAAGATTCTACTCCGGTAGAGTATAATTTTTCTTCTACTCAGCGCCATACCAAGAAGGATAATAAGTGAGTGAACACAGTATATCAGTAAAAATCAGATATGTGAAAGTACCATGACGACGACAAATCTATCTGTTGTAGGCTCTGGTCCAATATGAGCACCTACAAACATAAAAGAATCATACATGTAAATGAAGACCCGTCAATGCACAGACAAAAGCACATAAAAGCGGAAAAAAATTCTTATTTGCTAACCTGGATAACTGGTTCTGAGTAAATGCTTAATGAAGGTTGTTTTTCCAGTGGAGTATTGACCCAAAAGCATCACCATTGGTTTGGCATCAAAATCACTATTTGCCTACCAAAATAGCGTAATAAACAAGTTAACAATGTGTATTGCCGTCATCATGATACAGATAACAAAGAAATGAAATTAAGTTTTTTTCTCATTTGTTTCAAATAAGCATAGCTAAACTGAAATGCTAACTAAACCTACCAATAGAGGAGAGACAAAATCACTGAAGTGATATGTAACTTCCAATGGCTTTAGTTTCTTGACGTACAACTTCTTCAGTCCATCAATTATTGATGTGACATAGTTTGAAGAAACCTAAAGGGCAAATGAAAATGATCGAGCATCATCTCAGGAGCAAAAACAGGAATTAGCATTGAACATACCAATGGAAAGCTATAACAGAAGTCTACTTGTAAACTGTGAAACCTATACAGAATACAATAATTTAGAAGTTTGTCAATCATTTTAAGACATTGCATAACAGAAGTCTGTCACGTAATTTGGAGTGAAGATAGTGTGGAAAGGTACACCTTCTAGGAAAGGATATCAAATAGACAACTATAATATGAAAGCCTAGCATTTGATGCAAAACAGACGGAGTCATTCAAATAAAGTTAATATTCAGAGTTTACAACAGGCAAGCCTCTGAGAAGTGCATTTGTTAAGCAAGAGAAAGCACAAGATATGAGAGTCTATACACATAGAGGATAAATGAGAGAAGGTGTTTGAGATGGTTTTGGTCACATCCTATGTCAACCTCTAAATGTTCTCGTCCATAGGTGTGAAACCATGGTGATTGAAGGTGTTAAAACAGGACGAATAAACCCAAGATCACGTCGAAGGAAGTTGTCTAAAAAGACTTAGAGATCTCTTGGAATTTATGCAGACTTGGTGCAAATTCAACACAAGTATTCATATTGGCGATACCAATAAGTATGAAGGTTTAGTCATGTTGGTACAGTACACTGACTAAGCCCAAGAAGGCATGACAAGAGAACAAATTCTAGTGTTAGAGAACAAATTCTGTGAGTGTTCTAATCGCCGACTTAATTTCACCCGCACTTCTAGTGTTAGAGAATCTATAGAACTGATATTGGGTCTAAATAGAGCAAGATGTTTAGTGATGATTCAAATCGCCGACTCCACTACCTTGGTATTGAGGCGTAGTAGTAGTTTGTTATATATAAAAGAATAAAGACAATAACCACACTCACCTTCTTTGAAGATTTTGATGATGAAAACCAATTAGCTCGTGAAGGTAGCACAAGACTGCCTGCTTTACAATCCAATTAGTTAGACGCAGAGGCTCTATCCACTTCCCCTTCCCAATTTCCCAAGAACGTAAACAAACAAAATAAAAGAACGATCTTCTTGTATGTAGTATGTACTGAAGTAACATTACCATTCTGGTCAGGTACCCATTTAGCCACACGCTTCTTCTTCTGTAAAACATTTTAAGTTAACAGTTGATCTATGAATGAAATTAAAAAAAAATAAATACGTGAATCTAGCGTACTTACAGCAAGAAGTCTATCCAGACCTTCCAGTGAAGGTAGCTGCAAATTTTCAAAATCAACTGCATAGGATTGAAATTGTTCTAATTATAAGATCTTTATAAGAGAACGAATTCTGCATGCTAAAGAAAATCAATACAAGGCATGACAAAGAATCAACTAAGTTTCTAGAATAGCAGTCAAGTGAATACTAAATTCTCTCTTTCTTTTTTTTGGTTTCCTGCTAGAAATACGGTACCAACATTAGAGCCCGACTAAATCCGGATTCGTGTTGGGAAGTCCTATATTGGGGGTAAAGCACTCCCCTAACAAAGGCTAACCCATACTCAAGACTCGAACCTGAGACCTGTGGTTAAGGACGAAGGAGTACTTACAACCCATCACAACCCTTGTTGGTGACAACTGAAATTACTAGCATACTGTTTTGATATAGCTGAAGTTATCCTACTTACCTTCGGCATTTAAGAAATCACTTGTCACTGCATGGCCAGCTTGAGCCAAAGAGACCAACTACATAGTGAAATGCAAAGAATGATCTGCATTTTAGAGGGAAGAAAATTAACTATAAAAGGTGAAATGAGAGGCCACACAAAGAGTTATGTACCTGCATTGCAGTAATAAACTCTTTAAAACCGAGAAATCCTTGCCGTTTGGAATCTGCAATTGCCCATACCTTAGGAAAAACAGAGAAGTAAAACAATCTGTTGATGTTTAAACAGTAAAAGCAATTCATGAGAACTGCAAAGAATCGTAGGAACACATAAAATATTGCGATTAATTGATTAAACATAGCTACTAAATGCCTTATAAAAAAACATAGCTACTAAATGCATAAAAGGTACAGTATTAAAAAACTCTGTTAAGAGGAGGACAAAAGCCTATTGGGTTGGGACAGCTTATTCAGATGTCTTTCATCTTGATAATTTTGAATAGTTACATAGCTCTTTATTAACCATTGCTCGTTTTCTCTAACCATTCAATTTTATAATCATTCAATCGTGGTTCATAATCACATCGCAACTCAAAGGATCGTTTTCTTAAATAGTGCATAATAGAACTCAATTGAACATTAGTTGTACCAGTCTGAGGACGATATCTTAAACTATAGTATCTTTAACGGCGTACGCTTTTGCTTTTCTATTTTGCGCTCGTCAACTTGTGACCTAAAGCAAATTTTGAACCCTCTTTGCCACTAGAATAAAATCTTCCTTTACATGAAAGGGAATCAACAATTTATATACAAAAACAAAAAAGTCCTTTTGCAGTATAATTTTCCAATGAAGACGATTCCATTGAACCCCTTCCGTCCACTTAAATTAGTTTGTCCATTCTATTAAGTTTCATTTGATTCTTTAGTACAATATTAGATTATGTTGAAGCTGACAGTGAATTTACCCAATAACTTGGTTATACTTTACTCACACGAGGGCGGAGGCAGAAGCTCAAAAATGAGTTAAGCCGAACCTAGTAACTTTTGCTCAAACAGTATTTTTGCGTTAAGAAATCATTAAATATGTATCAGTTATTAGCACATGAAGTTATTGATCTAAAATTCAAAACCCATAAAGTTGAAATCTTTACTCCGCCAACGATTACTATGAGTTGTTTTTGAAAGAATTAAGCCCGAAAAGAAAAAAACCTGCTTGAGATGATCACGAGGCAAGTTTGACATTGCAAGGAAGTTGGTGGCATCCTTTCCAGTGAGACGTCCATCTCCATCTGTAATTAACCCAATTTTTTGTCAATAACCAAATTGCATGCACATCTTTAAATACAAACGATATGTGTGTGTGTGTGAGAGAGAGAGAGAGAGAGAGAACAGACCCGAATCAGCAAAACAAAACCATTCTTGATATATCTTCTCGTGCTTTTTGGAGCAGCGATTAATGGGACAAGTATCAAACTCCATTTTCTTCAAAGAAGCCAAAGTTTTGAAGAAACTAGCGCCTTCTTCCTTAGACACCCCCGCTCTATTTTTCCTTTATGTTAAAGGGGAAGATCTATTTAGTGGGCGTTTGGACGCAAGAACCAAAAATGATATTTGAAAATTAAAGTTGTATTTATTTTTGAATTTTGTGTGTGATATGAGTGAAATTTTAAAAATAGTTTTTTGGAGTTTTTTAAATTTTCGAAAAATTCTAAAATTTATTTTCAAGTAAAAATTGAAAATTTTATGCCCAAACGCTGATTTTGAAAAAAAGTGAAAGAATTTTCATGGCCAAACGGGTTTGATATCCAATATTTGTTGAAGAGGTTTAAATTTTTTGCACTAAAAAAAGATTTATAATATCAAGTTACATATAAGATACTTAATAGAATAAATTTATTGATAAAAATTAATTAATAAGCAGATAGCTATAATAATCTACATGTAAATCTCTTGATGAGTATTAATTCATAACCAAATAAATTAAGTATAATTGGTACATAATTAATATGGTATTACAGTAGATAAAAGTCTTATATTCAAGTTTCCGTATATTTGGCTCATGAAAAAATCAGGCTAGGAAAGTACATAAAAATATTTTGCTAAAATTTTAAACTTTTAGATAAGATAACCATATATATACAACTTAAATAAACAATAAAATAAGATCAATAGAAGGTTGGGGTTTGATAGCTTTTGGACAAGCTTTTTGGAAGAGTTTTTCGAACTATTTTTAACAATTTGCATTTGAATGAATTACAAACTATTTGGAAAAATTACACTGTATAGCCGCTGTAAAAATAATAACCAAAAAAATATATAAAATTTATATATTTTTGTATATATACACATATATATGTTATATACAAAGTTTATACACTTTTTCGGCTATCACATGTAAATAATTTATGGCGCGGGCTATAAGTGATAATACCCTTACTATTTCATAAAGAAAATTTTCTAAACAACAATGCATTTGGCATTTCAAAATGTTAACAAAATTTTCTTTGGTAAACCAACAAAAATACTTTCTGTTTTTAAAAGAAAACATGGCTGATGATCACAAAACAGGAAAAGTACAGAACAAAGCAGCATATAGGGCGAGATGAAATCATGCACGCACCACCACACCAAGTTATCTAATGAGACGAATAAGCTATCTCTCAACTTTTAATCAGAGGTCTCTTATCTCGCAACGTGATCCTACGTAGCGTAATCTGAATTAGTAGGGTCATATCATATGCAACGCAAATCTGAATTAGTCGAGTATTAAGCAACATAAATTTGAATTAGTCGGATATACCATTCAAAGCGTTGCTATATATATATATATGTTCGTGCTCTCTATATATTTTCTTTGTGCTTTCTCCTCCCCCGTTGTATAATAAGGAGAGGAAAAAGACACAGTTTATAGAAGAGACGAAGCCTTTGATCGAACTTTTTGTCTTTTAGAAAAGAAGAGAAATCTGCATGGTTGAACTTACTGGAATAGAAGAAGGCAGAAGGCGAAAAGAAAGGAGGACAAATGAGATAAATTGAGGCTGACCCTATAAAACAAAAATAAGGAAAAGAATAGAAAAAAAAATAAAACAGGAAATGAAATAAGATAAAATGTGATAAAACTTTGGGATGTATTTGATAAAACAGGAAATGAATAATATTTGTGTTGAAAAATATTATTCGGTCGGTCCACTCATAAAGTATGCTAGATAACTCATTAGCTCATTAATTATTACTCCCTATGTTTCAATTTATTTGAACATATTTCCTTTTTAGTCCGTGCCAAAAAGAATGACTTATTTCCTTATTTGGAAATAATTTACCTTTATGCAATGATTTATAGCCACACAAAATATATGTGCTTCATTCTACACCACAAGTTCAAAAGTCTTCTCTCTTTTCTTAAATTCCGTGCCCAGTCAAATGGGTTCACATAAATTGAAACGGAGGGAGTACTTCACATAAAATCATAACGTTAGCCTATATAAATTATATCATTATGGGTGTTAAAAAATAAGCTTTTAAAGAAGATCTATCTATGCATTTGAGGACCGGTGACTTAAGTCGTACGTATTTATTGCGATTCTTGATGATCAATGATTCAATTTGTGGTTGTTGTAGATCAGCTCCCGCTAAGGAAAAAATCTGTAATTCTCGTACGCTAGTAATATTTATGTTGCAGTTTGCTTTATATATGTCCATTAGACCATTTTAAAAATTCTTGAAGAGTTCAACTTTTATGCCGTATATAGAAATTAATTATTACGCTACCAAGTCACTTAAAAAGTAGTTAAAGGTAATTACTCATAATAAATGGTATTTTTGACAATATAATATGTTACAAAAGCTTAAATTACTCTAATAGTGTAAAAAAGTTAAATCGCTTTTAATATGTAAGTGCTACCAAAATGTGGTGGTTGA
Organism: Nicotiana tomentosiformis; assembly: GCF_000390325.3. NCBI lineage: Eukaryota > Viridiplantae > Streptophyta > Magnoliopsida > Solanales > Solanaceae > Nicotiana > Nicotiana tomentosiformis. The sequence goes on from NC_090819.1 coordinate 7,581,648, forward strand.
ATCATTTATTTTAACCATCTAGCATCAGCAGGCAAGTTTTATTGTTGAATATTCAGAAGAAACCTACATATAAGCAGGGTATATAGACTAAATTTAGTATTGGTTTACTTTGGGAAATCTACATTTTCCTTAATAAATCTTTGGGAGGAATATGTATCTGAGTAATTAGTTAGGAGAAAATACTTTCTAAAGAATATAAACCAATTCGGATCTTAGAGCTTTGCTCAAATTTGTCGCAGCTAAAGGGTAGCTGCAACAGTTCGTCACAACTTGCAACCAATGACGTAGGAAAGATTTTATGCAAGCAGTGTCCGTCTATTGTCACAATTCTTTTGTACTGGTTTAATTTATCTCGTCGGAAAATGACGTTATATAGCCGTTTTCAAAATAATAACTGAAAAAATATTTTTTTTTTGTATATATATACATTATATATGTTATATACAAAAATTATACAAATTTTATAAACTTTTATGGCTACCAAATATAAATAGTTTCTGGCGCGGGCTAAAAGTGATAATACCCCTAATTTCTTTTGTATCCCTTACGGATATGGTTACCAAAAGGATTCTTTTTTGTGTTGTCATTATTTATCCTAATGAAATCAGTCATGGGCTAGAAGTAATTTTAAATCATGTTAATTCACACAAAAGCCAGAAGTAACATGACATATATAACATATTTACTCAAATAGCTGCAGTGAAGGTGGCATCAGAACTACAATCCATCCTGATAAGTTATTTAGCAAGCAAAAAAACAATAAGGAAAAAAAAAAAAACAGTCTGGTGCACTAAACTCCCGCTACGCGAAAAGAAAGAATATGATATCAGAAATAATACAAAAGTTGAATCAACAAATAGCTCTATGCACACTCGCTCGCCTTCTAAGAAGGGCAAGGACTTATGAACACAACAACACAACGAAATGATGAAATGAAGAAGAATGAACAGGAGGCACCGGAGGAAAAAGATTGATCTCATATATATCCGCATCGTTTGATATTTTTGCAGTCTAATCATTGCTCGAGTCAAAAAGTCCGTTTCTGATAGCCGATGATTCAAGAAATGCCAATAGTTTTGCCAAGCAACCAAAGAACCAGTGATAGTTCTAATCCAAATATGGTGTGAATAGAACTTCTATCCAACATGAATCCATAAATTGTTACCCCTGCTCTGTTGTTCTCAAAATATTTCACTGCAATAAGTGTGACAAAATGAACTACAATTAGATAATACTAGCCAAGCAGTGTAGGATTAAACGTATACAACAACAACAATAAACCTAATCCCACGGGTGGGTTTGGGAGGGTAATATGTATCCAAATCTTACCCTACCTTGACAATATCAATGTAATATATAGGAGCAAATGCCACAACATGTAATAATAAAGAACCAGGAATAAGAAAATACAAAAATAGTACTAGTACTACTGGTAAGACTAAGAGACGCTATCGAGAGTCATGTTCTTGGTAAGCTGGAGTACGATTAAACATATATAATTGTAAATTTATTTACATTATCTGTTACAGTAGGCATAGGCGGACCCAAAATTTGAAGGTGGTGGGGGCACATGAGCGGACTGCTCAATCAGTGCCCTTGTCTAACTTTTTATCTTAAGAGTTCCAAGTAAAATATATGATCATTTTCAACATATACATATATATTCAGAGTTTTTGCCGAAGTTAACGGTGTTGGATTTTGCATCTGTTACTGCTACTGTTCAACCTTCTTGCTGCTTGCATATTTTTTCTAAAATCCATAACAGTGGTATCAGAGCCTCCATTGATCTTGACGGATATCTGATTTCGCTGAAAAATAACTAATTTCAACCACTTTTAAACCATACACGTTTTTATCCATACCGATTTTTAATCAAATTTTTAACAATGGCAAGCAGCGGTCTCTCTTTGAATACCCCACAAACTTTCACTGGTGAAAACTATCAGATTTGATCAGTGAAGATGAAATCTTATCTTAAAGTTTATGATCTATGGGAAGTTGTAATGGAAGACAAACTTATACAACCACTTCCTGCAAATCCTACCCTTGCCCAAATCAAAGCTCATTCAGATGAGAAAACCAAACAATACAAAGCCAAAACTATAATTCAAAATTCAGTTGCAGATTCAATCTTTTCTAAAATCATTGCATGTGAGACAGCAAAAGAAGCTTGGGAAACACTCAAACAAGAGTATCAAGGAAGTGAACGAGGCAGACACAATCAGATTTTAAATTTGAAAAGAGATTTTAAATCTATTAGAATGTAAGATAACGAGACCATCGCTAAGTATTCTGACCGAATTTCTTTAATTGTCAATAAAATCAGGTTACTTGGCGAGGATTTCAAAGATGACAGGATAGTTGAAAAAATTATTGTGACAATTCCCGAGAGATTTGAATCCAAAATTTCCTCTCTAGAAGAGTCTAAAGATCTTTCTACCATCTCTGTTGCAGAATTAATAAGTGCTCTTCAAGCACAAGAGCAAAGAAGGGCCTTCAGACAAGACAAAGTTACTGAGGGTATTTTTTATGCGAAACACCAAAAAGAAAAAGTCGATTATCATTATTGCAAATATTGCAAAAAGAAAACACACTTAGAAAAGTTTTGTTGGTGGAGACCTGATGCATTATGTGGAAATTGCAAACAAAAAAGGTCATGTTACAAAAGTATACAAGTTCAAAGATGCTAATGTACAAGCACTAATAGCAGACGAAGGAATTGAGGATGACCTTCTTTAGACTACAGCAACAGAAGCAAGGAGGAGTGTTGGATTTTGCATCTGTTACTGCTACTGTTTTCTAGAATAATTAGTTGTTTAGTTTTAGGAAGAGTCTGCTAGAAGATTCAGAATTTTAATTATAGTAAGAGTTTACTAATTTAGTTGTAGGAGGAGTTTACTACTTTATTTATTTGGCTATTTAAAGCCCTATGATTAGTAAAATTTTAGAGACATTTTTTCAATTCTATTTTCAACTTTCTTGCTGCTTGCATATTTTTTTTCTAAAATCCATAATAAACGGGGTCACTCCAAACATAGGTTCGATCTGACAGTAGGTATTTATTATATTTCCCAAGTTACTATATTATACATTGTCAGTGCACAAAAGTTAAACGGATAATGATATTAACCAGCATACCTAGTGCCTGTCTTTTCTGGAATGAAATTGTGCTATAGGCATAAGCAGGGACAAATATCGTATTGTCCAACTCATCTTCTTCATCTCCAACATCATCAGAATCAGATCCTTTGGAACATTCAGGAAAACCTTGGCCACAGGTTGCCCGAGTAATTGGAGTCTCACCTTCAATCGAATCGAATGAGTCTATTGTTGCACATACATGCCACTTGGCTGCAAGGCATGTTACAGATTGAGCCTTGTGAGTGATTTTGGTCGCACTTCGCAACAGTATCATGAGACCAGCAAGAAGACTGACAGAGCAAAGCTGCATATTAAGACGACGACGACATTTAGTTACAAGTAACAGCAACTAACAGATGATTAAAGATGAAGATCTGATGGAAGAGCTAGGGGAAATGAGTTAAAGTGCTAACTAGGGGCAGTGTCTCGGTCATCTAAGATAAAATTCATAATATATCAGCCCTTGATTTCGTTTCATATGACAGTATTTGACTGAGTACAGATTTTAAGAAAAGAAAAAAAAAGGCTTTAGCCACATAGTAGAAGTACCATTAGACCGCTAAAAGAGCATGTCATCAGGGGTAGACGTGAAGTGAAATAAAAACGAAGAATTAACCTAAATAGCCATCCACCTAACTTGCTGGAAGAGCTAATGAAAAGGAGTTAAACTCCTAAACTAGATGGTAGTTCCTCGGTCATCTAGGATAAAATTTATAATAGATCCACCCTTGCTTTGTTTCGTACGACAGTATTTGACTGAGCATGAATTTTGAAGAATAAAAAAAAGGTTTTATCCACATACCAGAAGTACCATTAGACCGCTAAAAGAGCATGTCATTAGGGTAAACATGAAGTTTAAAAAAATCGAAGAATTAATCTAAATAGCCGTTCACCTAACTGCTTAAACTAAAATTAGTCGGCAGTTGTATATATGTATAATCCATATATAATATGTGTATAACCATATATAATCCGACCGGCTATTTGTATAAAGATCCCTTTAAAATTAAAGATCTATCAAATATAGAATAGTGTCATTCTTTTTAGAATAGATATAAAAGGAAAATGTCATATAAAATGGAACAGAAGGAGTGATTGATTTGGCAAATCTGTTCTGTTGCTAGAAATACTTGGACAGTGAAATACATGTGCTTGTGCTACATTCTCATTAGTTGAGTGTCACATTTATATCAATTGTGATCAATGATCTAGTTCTAACTATTTCTGTTAAATATAGGAAGCAATGAAAAATAAGAATTTGTATAAGGCATACCGCAAGTTCACCACTTTTATAGATATGAAGATCTGCAGTTGAGCGCGTAGTCATGAGAAGGGACGCGAATTGGCTTGCTGTAATGAACATCAACGCCCACAAAATGAATGCACGATACCTATGGCTAATGATCCTCAAATGCCTCCTGATTCTGAGATGCTCTCTCAACACTGATTCAACGTCCGAATCTACATGAAAAACCTGAGCAAAATCTTGTAGTCGGAGAACTTGAAGGTAACATATCAACCGGAATAGGACACAAACTAGAAAGAACACGACCGTCCTATAAAGCCAAGAACTCAGCTCTAGAATGCACGCGACAATGTCACTCGCGATGACATTGCCTAAGAAGGGGATTTGTGTGCCACCTGAACTGTACCACCAAATCTTATACGCGCATTCAGCAGCAAAACATGGTAGGACAAATATGAATAGGATCTTTAGTGAACTCTGCATATTGAGAAAAACAGTTACATTATTGTTAAATTTTGTTGAATCAAGGCATACAAATTGCTTCCTATTAACTGATCTGACAAATATGAAATGCAACTTAATTACTTCTGTTTCCCTAACAGATGGCTAAGGTCATTTTGATAACATCTGGAGAAGAAGAGTCCTCTGGATCTCGACTGTCCAAATCATAAAAGGAAGAAACCTTTGACATCAAAGTTGATCAATTCTCCATCCTTTCAACTTATATAGGAGTAAATCAACAATATTTTCTATTCTGAAATTTCTAATAAATTGACACAATTCCAATAATAATGTTAATAAATGTGAGTGCCAAAACTTTCAAGAATGCATTTAACCATTCAAATTTTAATCTTTGATTTGGCTATTTTCTTCGACCAAGAACAACAACAAATTCAGTGTAATCCCCGGTAGCGTAGCCACATAGAGTGAAGGGTGTTCAACTGAACATTCTTTATCGGAAAATTACACTAAGTATATAAAAAAAATAATACTATGAGTTTATGCGTTCTGGTCAAAAATTATTTTTTGAACACCCTTTGTAAAATTTTTGGCTTCGCCACTGGTCAGAGGCGGAGTCAGGATTTGAAGTTATGGGTTCGGAATCTAATAAGTTATTGGGTTCTAAATTAATAAATTATATATATTCGATAAATTTTTTAAGACAAATATATAGTTTGGACAAAATTTACTAGGTTCGGCCAAACCCGTAGGTCGTACTCTAGCTTCGCCCCTGCCACTGGTAATCCCATAAGTGGGGTCTGGGGGAATAATGTATACGTAGACCTTATCTCCACCTTGTTAAGGTATAGAGGTTGTTTCTGATAGGCTCTCGGCTCAAGGAACAGTAAAAAGGAAGCAACAAACCATAGCAACAATAAGGTAATAAGATAACGGAAGCGAAAGCGAACGACACAACAACTAATATGAATAAGAAAATACAAGAATATTACTAACCGAAATTGAATAAGAACTTAAAATAAAAAAGAATGAATAAGAAGAGGAGAAGACGTACATTGAGCTGTTGTGTGTAGCATTTTCTGACGGTTTCACTCTCATCACAAAGCTTGTCAAGAAACAAGAACCTCCTCAGTCCATATTTCTTAACAAACCGAGAAAGACAGATAAAAGAGAGAGCAGCAACACTGCTTAGCGACAACTGAACAACATTGTCATAAGGTCTACTGTGCGCAGCATCACAATCGCTACAAGCTAGAGAGAAATGAGAAAGACAAGGCACAACTATAGCCAACAGAGCAAAAACAAACCAAGAAAGACAAGCTGAAAATGGATCGGATTGATCTACACACATCCATTTTAGCCATGTCCGAAAACTCCTCAATTCGTCGTACTCATTCGATACACTTCTCCCTAACTCCTTGTTCTTGTTGATCAGTAAAGCTTCGCTTTTGTCACACATTGTTGTTTCTGACCGAGGTGGAGCTAGGATTTTGAGTTTATGCATTCTGGATTCTAGAAAATACGGCGTCTGAACCAAAGTTACTGAATTCTGTCGAATCACTAAGCAGAATTATACTTTGTTAATGGTGTCTAAAATGGAGGTCCAAGAGAGAATGAAGTGCGGAGGAAGAAAGAGATGATTCTATAAGTTTCTTTTTAAGCCAAAAGGAGCAATGCAGAGGACAGTGAGGACTGAGAAGTATACTTTTATAATGGAAAGTTAATAGTAATGCATTATGGTTCAAGATTCTTCCAATCAATGACCAAACTTGGCATATTGATTTGGTGTCTATATAATATTAACTAGATTAGTTGTATTATATTTTTTTTTTAAATTATTGCTATGTAGTATATTTAGTAGTAGTTCACTTTTTTTTATTTCTCATCCGGCATTTGATATTCGTTATCTGGGATTTATTTTGCTCTTTTAAATTTTCTAAATTTTACGTGTTAACAATCTAGTAACGCAATTTATAGGGTGATTAAAGATAACAATTTGTATTTAGTAGTAGCATATATATTAATTTATTTACTTTGTTAAAAGTAAAGAATAAATACTCTTAGAGTAGTTTTGTTCAAGGACAAAATTATATTGAAATTATAATGAAGAAATTGTAATATTGAAAAACTAATTCCTTAATTATTGAGTACTAATATTTTGCTTGGTTCATTGAACTATTAAAGAAGAGATATATGATGCATCGTACAAAATATGTGTTTAACTTCCAAGATTTAAAGTTTGATATAAACATCAAGTGTTGGCAAGTATTTAATTTAACGATGATTAATAGCGAATAAACCTACTTTTCTGGGACATGTGAAGTGTTCTCAATATTACTTCAGCAGAAAAACTGATGTATACATTTGATTGGAGTGATTAGAGTCAAAGAGAGAATTTTCTTAAAATTATTCACACACTTATTTATATCAAATCAATAAACACATGCATGACGTCTGTAATTATTCATATGCATTTTTACCAATAATCATGGGAAATTTATACATAATCATAAATAAACTAATGTGATTTAATCTTGTTCGGTATATTGCCATTAGGTCGGGCTCTTCCATAAGGGATGTTAATTAACTCGTTATTAGTTAATCCTTCAAATCCTAATTAAATGCCTATAAATATACTATTACGGGTGTTGGAAAAATAAGCTTTCGAAGAGAGTGGTAGGATTTGAAATTCTCTATATCTTCCGGGAGAGTATTTAGGCTGTAGAAATAAGAGATCCAGGATCGATCTGCTTTGTAAAAATTCTTATCGATCAGTAATTTAAGTCCGACTAGTAATTCAAGTCGCGATCAAAAGAGATTCGCTCTCGCAAAGAAAACTCATGTAAATCTCCTAAATTAATTCTTACATTGAATTACTTAAGATCTAAACATCAAACATAAGTAAGTTTTTCAAATTCTTTATATGATTTTGCTTGCCTAGGAATCTTAGGCAAGTCTCGTGTCAACATACTAGCTAGTAAGCTAACCAAAGCTGTAAATATATATATATATATATATATATATATATATATATAGCACCAAACTTGATTTGTTTGTTAGTTTTGTCTGTACATATATGAAACAATGAAAGAGACTCGCAAAATTTAATTACAAGACAAAATGAGATCATATGCAGAGCAGCTACAAGCTACAGGTGTATTAAGTTTATAGGCCAAAACATGCGATTATGCAAATGGCCAACCTGCCCATTTCCCACCCCATTATCACAACATGTGAAATCCAACTTTCTTCTCTTTATAAAATGCACTAGATTAGGCGTCGGCCCGTGCTAGCACGGGCACAACCAATTAAACGCTCCAATACGTACCTTTAATGTTTGTTTGAAAATATTTATTGTATTAAGTTTGAGTAAATTAGCAATTTGGTATATTTATCTTTGTATATAATTTCTTAGTCAATATGAAATTGAGCTTTATTAAAATGAGGTGATTACAAGCCCCGATTCTCAAGGGAGCAAAACATTGATGGTAATTACATGATGAAATTTTGAATTCATGTTTTTTTCTTTTTAAAGTATATTATAAATAAAATAAAATACTTTTTTCTTTCTCACATTTGACTCTAAAAATGTGCGTGCTTGCTCTTGAATTCCAAATTCTATTCCAAGTACCCATTTGTCTTCTTACTATTGGTCCTCAGTATTTGTTTAAAGTGTCCGTATTTAAAATTAATTTATATTCATCCTTATAGCTTGTTTGGATGGTTGTTACATATCGTTTCATAAAGTATCGTATTGTATTATACTGTACTGTACCGTATCATTTGATGAATACAATATTTGGATAGATTGTATCGTTTGCCGTTGTTTCATGATATCATGCACTAGCAATATGAAGAATAAACTTGCAATATTATAAAGAAAAATTATGACACGGGTAAAATTGTTATACAAAAAGGTAGAGTAAATGATAAAATAAAATTATTTAATAATAATAAAAGGTGAGATGAGTGAAAAAGATAAGGTAACGACGCGACCACACCAAATCGGTCGTTACATAAAGTGGCACATTTCGTCGTTATGTAACGACAGATTTAACGATACGATACAATACAATAAAATTTAAGTAGCAATCAAAACAAACATCGTATTTAAAGTAACAATATGATACAATACAATAGGTAACAACCATCCAAACTAGTCAAATTTAGAGGTTTTAGTTCTTTTTTATCCCCAAAGCCGAATGCCAGATGAGTGAAGATGTAGTATGATGATTCCGCTGTGCAAGAACAAAGGTGATATCCAGAATTGTAACAACTATAGGAGCATCAAGTTATTAAGCCATACCATGAAAGTTTGGGAGAGGGTGGTGAAAGGGAGGGTAAGGAAGGTGGTGTCTAATTCTAAAAACCAGTTCGGGTTCATGCCGGGGCGTTCTACTACGAAAGCTATCCACCTTATCAGGAGGTTGGTGGAACAGTACAGGGATAGGAAGAGGGATTTGCACATGGTGTTTATTGACCTAGAGAATGCGTATGACAAGGTCCCTCGATACATGCTTTGGAGATCCCTGGAGGTGAAAGGGGTGTTGGTAGCGTACATTAGATCGATAAAAGATATGTATGATGGAGCTAGGACACGGGTCAGGACCGCGGGAGGTGACTCAGAGATGTTTCCGGTGGTTATGGGGTTACACCAAGGATCCGCTCTTAGCCCGTTCTTATTTGCCCTGGCGATGAACGCCCTGATACACCATATTCAAGGGGAGGTGCCATGGTATATGTTGTTCGCTGATGATATAGTTCTGATTGATGAGATGCGGGGAGGCATTAATGAGCGACTGGAGGTTTGGAGGCAGACCCTGGAGTCCAAAGGTTTCATGTTGAGTAGGACAAAGACGAAATATCAGGAGTGTAAGTTCAGCAGCGTGACGGGGGAAGCGGACATGGTAGTGAAGCTCGACTCATAAGTCATCCCTAAGAGAGAAAGTTTCAAGTACCTAGGGTCAATCATCCAGGGAGATGAGGGGATCGACGAGGATGTCACACATCGTATTGGGGTGGGTGGATGAAATGGCGGTTAGCGTTTAGAGTCTTGTGTGACAAGAAGGTGTCACCGAAACTCAAAGGTAAGTTTTACAGAGCGGTGATTAGACCGGCTATGTTGTATGGGGTTGAGTGTTGGCCAGTGAAGAATTCACATATCCAAAAGATGAAAGTAGCCTAAATGAGGATATTGAGATGGATGTGTGGGCATACTAAACTGGATAAGATAAGGAATGAAATATTCGATAGAGGGTGGGCGTTGCCCCCGTAAATGATAAAATGCGGGAAGCGAGGCTTAGGTGGTCCGGGCACGTGCGGAAAAGAACCATAGATGCCCCGATTAGCAGGTGTGAGCGGTTGTCTTTGGTAGGTACGAGAAGAAGCAGAGGGCGGCCTAAGAAGTATTGGGGCGAGATAATCAGGCAGGACATGGCGCGACTTCAAATTTTCGAGAATATGGCTCTTGATAGGAACATGTGGAGGTCGAGCATTAGGGTGGTAGGCTAGGGGTAGTCGAGAGTTCTTCCCTCTTTGTATCGGGTAGTTTGATAGAGTTTTGTTTAGACATATGATCATGATCCCAACTCCTTCCCTACACTTCTGAATAAAGACAAAAACAAGGAAAATAAACACTTGGTGGCACTTTCCTTTTTGGCATGTCCCAAAAAGAAAGTCGCTTTTATATATTTAGAGATAATTTAACTTTAAATTTTCCCTTTTATACTAAATGAGATGAATTACAATCACACACATATAGAAAGGTGCCTAGTCTTCACACAAATTAGACCACAAGTATCACAAATCTTCATTTATTTTTTAAACTCCGTGTCCAATCAAACAGTGCCATATAAATTGGGACGGGGGGAGTAATTCATACCACCAAAAAAAGTTGTGAAACGACGCTATTCACCCAAAACATTCAATTTCTAATTAGACAACCAAAGAAGAAACGAGAAAACGAGAAAAACACAAGGCATTCATAAACCGATTCTCGTTCTAAGAATTAAGAACTTAGGGCTGGGTATAAATTCGAAAAAACTATAGAGTGTTACGTATAATTACCGTACCTGTGGAAAGAACGAAAGAGAAGCAAGCGGCGAAGTCACCGGAGAAGTGCGGTGGCGCGCAATGACGAAACCCTAATTCGAAGTAAAGTTGGCAGTAGAATCTAATCTAGAGCTCTGAAATACTTGAAATGCTTGCTAGTTTATAGCTAGCGGGATTCGACCTTAATAGTTTTGTTTTGCTTTTCCGTAAAAGGAAAATAAAAAAGGGATAGCGGTCAATTAAATTTCATTTCCTTTCTTCTTAGATGTGGATTAAATCTAAATTCGCACCGACTAGGTGATTTATATGCACCGGTTAATTTATGATTTTTTATTGACTAAATCTAAATTCGTGCTGAATAGATGTTTTACATGCACCAGTAAATTTATGAATTTGAAAATACTTTCTGTCACGACACCAAATTCTCTCCGTAGGATGTCGTGATGGCACCTAGTCTCTAAGACTAGGTAAGCCTATCAATGCGGAATAATAATAAATATCTGAAATAAATAAACTACAATTCAAACAATTTCAACTCCCAAAACCCAGTAGAAATAAGTTACAAGCTTCTAAGAATTTATTCTCAATGTCTCTATATGTCAAGGTCTAAATAAAATATAAGGAAGCAACATAAAATGATAGAAGGGGACTCCGGAGTCTGCGGACACGCTGGCAGATATACCTCGAAGTCTCCGTGCGCAAGTAACTCACTGACGTCTAGGCTGGTAAAATGTACCTGGATCTGCACAAAAAGATGTATAGAAGCGTAGTATGAGTACACCACAGCGGTACCCAGATAGTGCCAAGCCTAACCTCGGTAGAGTAGTGACGAGGTCAGGTGAGGCCCTACTGGAATATAATAATGGCATGGTAAAATATCTATCAATGTAGTAAAATAAAATGACATTGAAAATGAATCAAATAGTATGTCACATTTAATGATATCAAATAATTACAAATAATATCTCGTGGAATCAAAACAGAATTTCCTTCAACTTTATGAAAATCACAACAATTAATCGAAAGCAACTATGGCCATAAATCAATATCAACAAGGGCATTCACGAGGTACCGCCTCGTAGTCCCAAATCATAAATAAATTCACAATATCTCATTTTCTTATATCACCGCGGGAGCCTTCACAATTTATTTTTAAAAAATATTTTTTCCGAAATAGCATCCCGCGTTTTAGCCACCCTTATCACACCGCATGACTTCTAGTAGTTTCCCTACTAGCCACGCGTATCAAGCCACTCTTATCTCACCGCATGCGTTTCAACACCCAGACCTTATACCACCGCATGCGTATCAATATCACAATATATCACAATTTGCACCTCAAGTGTCCAATATTTTAATTTTTTCAAAAATAAATCGACAATAATATTTTTCAATAATAAAGAGCTCATGGCTCATGCCAAAATAATCCAACAATAATATTTTTCCACAATAAAGAGCTCACTGCTCCATCACAATGAGTACAAAAATATTCAGGAGTAAATAATTCAGGAAAATAATATTTCAAAATCTTTAATACGTTGCTTCAATATCAAGTTTAAAAATGTCAAATACTTCATATTAATAATATTTAATCTAAAGAAAATCAACCTTCAAATAATGCACAGAATTAAAGAAACCAAGTTTCAACTAAACAGGTCAAACAATTAGTAGAAAAAGGTCAAACAAATTTGAAGTATATATCTCATATCATTGATGAAGAATATAACAAGATAAAATAATTTAATAAATGCTCAATAGCGATCTACACAATTTAAAAATATAATCTTTCACATTTAGCCCGTGTACACACTCGTCACCTCGTGTACACGACTTTAAACACATTTTAATAATCACATTCATATTAATTCTAGGGGAAATTTCCCCCATACAAAGTTAGACAAGTCACTTACCTCGACTTGCTCCAATTTAACTAAGTATTATGCTTTTTCCTCGAATTTCTGACTCCGATCGACTTGTATCTAGTCATAATTAATTCGATACAGTCAACAAAAATTATAGTAATCAATTTCATAAGAAAATATTACGTTTTCATTAAAATCCGAAATTAGCTCAAAATTTGCCCGTGGGGCCCACATCTCGGAATCCGGCGAAACTTATAAAATCCGATAACCCATTCAATTACGAGTCCACCCATACCAATTTTACCAAAATCCGATAACAACTCGATCTCCAAATCTTAAATTTTCGTTTCTATGAGATTTTCTAAAATTTTCCAAATTTCAATCTCAAAACACTAATTAAATGGTGAAAACAATGATATATCCATGTATATTGACCAAATTCGAGTTAGAATCACTTATCCCAATGTTTTCCCTTGAAAATATATCAAATATCGCTTCTGCTCAAGCTCCAAGTTGTTAAAAATGGCGAAATGGACGAAGCCTCCCTGTTTTTATAACTTACAGATCTGTCCAGGGTAACCTCGATCATGGGGTCCGATCATGGAGTCCGATCATGGGGAGTCCGATCATGGAGTCCGATCATGGGCTGCCTCGATCATGGGCTGCCTCGATTTGTTAGGGACCTCAATTTTGTAAGGGACCTCGATTGTTATGGACCTCGATTTGTAAGGGACCTCGATTTGTAAGGGACCTCGATTTTGTCAGGGACCTCGATTTTGTCAGGGACCTCGATTTGTAAGGGACCTCGATTTGTCATGGACCTCGATTTGTAAGGGACCTCGATTTGTAAGGGACCTCGATTTCTTAGGGACCTCGATTTGTAAGGGACCTCGATTTGTCATGGACCTCGATTTGTTATGGACCTCGATTTGTAAGAGACCTCGATTTGTTATGGACCTCGATTTGTCATGTACCTCGATTTGTTAGGGACCTCGATTTTGTCAGGGACCTCGATTTTGACAGCAGCCCGATTTTTGACAGCATTTCCAGCAGAAAAATTGCAGCAGCTAAGTCCCACTTTTGATTCGTTAACCATCCGAAACTCACTCGAGGCCCTCGGGACCTCAACCCAAAACACCAACAAATCCTAAAACATCATACGAACTTATTTGAAACCTCAAATCATATCAAACAACGCTAAAATCACGAATCATGCTCCAATTCAATCTTAATGAAACTTAGAATTTCTAACTTCTACATTCGATGTCGAAAGTTATCAAATCAAGTCTGAATGACTTCAAATTTTGCACACAAGTCATAAATGACATAACGGAGCTGTGAAAATTTTCAGAACTGAATTCCGAGCCCGATATAAAAAAGTCAACTCCCTGGTTAAACTTCCAAACTTTAAATTCCTATTTTAGCCACTTCAAACCTAATTTTACTACGGACTTCCAAATAAAATTCCGATCACGCTCCTAAGTCCAAAATCACCATACGGAGCTGTTGAATCATCAAAATTCTATTCCGGGGTCATTTGCACATAATTCGATATCCGTTCACTATTTAAACTTAAACTTTAAATTTTTCATCAAAATTCCTTATCTCGGGCTAGGGACCTCGGAATTTGATTCCGGGCATACGCCTAAGTCCCAAATAACGATACGGACCTACCGGAACTGTCAAAATACTTTTCCGTTTGCTCAAAATATTGACCAAAGTCAATTTAGTTGAGTTTTAAAGCTCTAATTCACATTTTAATCTATTTTTCACCTGAAAACTTTTCGGAAAATTTTATTGACTGCGCACGCAAGTCGAGGAAGGATAAATAGTGCTTTTCGAGGTCTTAGAACACAAAATTAATTATTAAATTTAAAGATGACATTTTGGGTCATCACATTCTCTACCTCTAAAACAAACGTTCGTCCTCGAACGAAGTTAGAAAAAGTAACTAAGCTGGTGAATAAATGTGGATAACTGTTGCGCATATCAGGCTCGGTCTCCCAAGTCGCCTCTTTGACCGGATGACTCGTCCACTAAACCTTCACGGAAGCAATGTTCTTTGACCTCGGCTTTTGATCCTGCCTATCCAAAATAGTCACTGGTTCCTCAACATTAGATAGATCCTTGTCCAACTGAACCGAACTGAAGTCCAACACATGAGACGGATCGCCGTGATATTTTCGAAACATGGAAACATGGAATACCCGATGAAACCCAGAGAGACTAGGTGGTAGTACAAAATTGTAATCCACCTCTCCAACTCTCTCAAGAATCTCAAATGGCCCAATATACCTAGGGCTCAACTTGCCCTTATTCCCGAACCTCATCACACCATTCAAAGGCGAAACCCGGAGCAATACTCGCTCACCAACCATGAATGCAACATCACAAACCTTCCGATCCGCATAACTCTTCTGTCAAGATTGGACTGTACGAAGTCAATCCTGAATCAACTTAACCTTTTCCAGGGCATCCTGAACCAAGTCTGTACCCAAAAGTCTAGCCTCGCCTAGTTCGAACCAACCCACTAGGGACCGGCACCGCCTGCCATGCAAGGCCTTATACAGAGCCATCTGAATTTTTGACTAGTAATTGTTGTTGTAAGCAAACTCCGCAAGTGGTAAGAATTGATCCCAAGCACCCCCAAAATCTATTACACACGCACGAAGCATATCCTCCAGTATCTGAATAGTACGTTCGGACTGACTGTCCGTCTGAGGGTGAAATTTTGTACTCAACTCCACACGAGTACCCAACTCTCGATGTACAACCCTCCAAAACCGTAAGGTAAACTGTGTACCCCGGTCAGAGATGATAGATACCGGTACACTGTGATGTCTGACAATCTCGCGAATATATACCGGAGCCAGCTGCTCTGAAGAGTATGTAGTAATCAGAGGAATAAAATGAGCTGACTTGGTCAATCTATCCACAATCACCCAAATTGCATCGAACTTCCTCCGAGTCCGTGGGAGCCCAACAATGAAATCCATAGTGATTCGCCCCCATTTCCATTCTGGAATTTCCAACTTCTGAAGCAATCCCCCCGGTCGTTGATGCTCATATTTCACCTGCTGACAATTTAGGCACCGAGCTACATATTCCACTATGTCTTTCTTCATCCGTCTCCACCAATAGTGTTGTCTCAAGTCTTGATACATCTTTGCAGCACCCGAATGAATGGAGTACCGCGAACTATGAGCCTCCTGGAAAATCAAGTCGTGCAAACCATCTACATTTGGCACACATAGCATGTCCTACATCCGTAATACATCTTCATCTCCAATAGTGACTTCTTTGGCATCGCCGTGCTGAACTGTGTCCTTAAGGACAAGCAGATGTGGGTCATCATACTGATATTCCCTGATACGATCATAAGAGAAGACTGAGAAACCACTTAAGCCAAAACTCGACTCGGCTCGGAAACATCCAATCTGACAAACTGGTTGGCCAAGGCCTGAACATCCAAGGCCAAAGGCCTCTCTACTTCCGGTAAATATGCTATGCTGCCCAAACTCTCCGCCTTACGACTCAAGGCATTGGCCACTACATTGGCCTTCCCAAGATGATAGAGAATGGTTATAGCATAATCCTTAAGCAACTCCAACCACCTCCGCTGCCGCAAATTAAGATCTTTCTGTTTAAACAAATTTTGTAAACTTCGGTGATCGGTGTAGACCTCACAATGGCCACCGTACTAATAATGCCGCCAAATCTTCAAGGCATGAACAATAGCTGCTAACTCAAGGTAATGGACCAGATAATTCTTCTCATGAACCTTTAACTGTCTGGATGCGTAGGCAATCACCCTACCGTCTTGCATCAACACTGCGCTGAGGTCAATAAGCGACGCATCACAATACACAATATAAGATCCTGAACCTGTAGGTAATACCAACATTGGGGTTGTAGTCAAAGTTGTCTTGAACTTTTGGAACCTCTCCTTACATTCCTCGGCCCATATGAATAGATCACCCTTTTGGGTCAATCTGGTCTTAATAGTTGTTCATAATCAATTACAAAAACGTCAATTAACTTCATGTTAACAAAAATCTCGTTTTAAACCTTCACAATACTGATAACAAGATACGAGACATGAAGACCTCATAATTATTTACCCGAATTAACGAGTCACCTTTAACGTCACCTAGGAGGGAACCTACCTCATAGGTTAAAACTCAATAATTACAACACAAAATTGGCAAGTATGCACAGAGAATTTCATATAGAATTTTCAAATAAGCCTAACAGGCATGACTCCCTATTAGTACTATAGTACAAGTTAAAATTCACAAGGGAGAACTTAAACACAAGAATTTTCCTCACAAGGATCTCGTCCTTATATAACTTCCACCGCAACTCGTAGCCCAGTTTAAACATATCAGTTTATATTAAAATGCGAGGATCTCGTCCTCGGTTCTGAATCACAAGTAATATGCACATTGTGCCAATTGAAAATTTCCATTTTCTCCGTTTAAATAATTTCGGTTACACCAAATCACAACACATAATGAACCTCATATCGGTAAGGCATATAATTCACAATTTGTAATTAATTATCCGTAAATTACATAAAAACTTACCGAAATGAGTAACAGAAAACCACATTTAGCCTCACAGGTCTTATTAGTGACCAACATGGAATGATAGGCGTAGTTATCTCCATGGAATCTCCCAACAAGAGTAAACACATAAGTAGATTGTAGAATTATGAAACTCACTCATAAGTGGAGCACAATAGGAGGACTCGTCTCGATACTCAAAACCGAATCAAGTTAAGGAATTTATTCCTTTATATTGTATCAAGGTCGTACATGTAACGACACCAAATGATTTAGCGACCTCCACTATACCATAAAACAAATATATCAACGGTTGGGTCTCCACCTCCAGGACACCTTCTACCCGTCTGTCCTCCACCCCTAACTGGTCGTGTGGGTGGTGTAGTAACTGCAATGGGGCACGTAGCCTGAGTGCTTTGATGAAATAAGTCTCTCCCAAGTTTTTGACAATTTTTCTCATGATGTGCCTAGTATCACCGTATTCATAACAACCCCTTTGCGGGTTTGGATGCTCATATTGAGTCTGTGCAAGATAACTGGAATAACCATTGTAGGAACTCATGTCGGTGGTGCATTAAAAGAACTTACTGGAGCACCCCGAGTAATCTGATGTGCGGACTGGGCTGGCCGACTACCTGAGCCCCCTCCATAATGATTTATACTTGCAGAGTAGAATCCACTTAATCCCCCAGAACCTCGAGACGGCTTGGTCTCCTTAGTTTCTTTTTTCTTTTTCACCCCGAACACATTCTAATATCTTGGTAATTTGTACAACTAGCAGCAATGAAGTATCATCTTGTAGCTCCCAAGTCATACAAAATTTTACAATCATAATTGAGTCCTTTAATGAGTCTGTAAACTCGCCCTCTAGCTGTAGGAAGCAAAGTAGGAGTATGACGGGCTAACTTATTGAACTTGATGGCATTTATTGACACCGTCAATGGCGACCTGGCGCAACCGTTCAAACCCTATACGCCATGCATTACGGAGAGTCTGGGAAACAAACTCTTTCAAAAGCATTTCTGAGAACTGAGCCAAGTGGGCGGTGTTGCATTGGCTGGTCTGCCCTCTTCATAGGCTTGCCACGAATACCGGTGGAGAATTATCTCTCCCAAGGAAAATTTCTTCTTTTGTTATGCTGACTCAACACTGTTGAGCTGACCCATTTCTTAACATACTCTTTGATCACAACGATCACAAAAGTAGAGCTCCATATAAACAAATCTTGGCACGAACCACATAGTCCAGAATCTCGTCAACAACTGTACTTCCTACAAAGCACCCCAAAATCCGCAACAGTGACGTCCACGCTGAGAAGACCTTCTACAAATTTAGAGTTGTTTCTATAACTCCTTTGGTATTGAAGTATAGGATTATTAAGGAGGCGGACATACCGCAAGTCCCAACCTTATCCTCTACAAATCTCAGGCCTTAAACATGTGTAAATTTTAGGGAACCTTTCAGTACCACATATATATATATTTCAGGCCCAAAACCAATATAATACATGACCCCGCAATCCACCTATTGATAGTGGACGGCGTGAAGTCATAGGTCACAACGTCCGATGATCCACAATAATAACCTTCACAGCTCGTATAAATCAACCAGACGCCAATGTCCGTTGCACCCCGCACATGATTCACTAGGTGATCTCTCAATACGCCCACATCTTCAGTCGCAACCACACGTTAAGGCAATATTTGAGCATCTCTAGCTCCCTCGTAGTCCATCTGCGACATCACGAACCGTCGACACACAACTGATATTGAGTGCGCAATGTCATACACGAGTGGATACAAAGGAATATAAGATATATGTTTCATGCTAAATCAATGCCGCACGATAAGGAATCAAAGAAATGAATATTTCCTAACAGTTCCATAGCCTCTCGAAGATAAGTACAGACGTCTCCGTACCGATCCGCAAGACTCTACTAAACTTGCTTGTCACTCATAACACCTATGAACCTAGTGCTCTGATACCAACTTGTCACGACCCCAAATTCCCTCCGTAGGATGTCGTGATGACACCTAGTCTCTAAGACTAGGTAAGCCTATCAATGTAGAATAATAATAAATATCTGAAATAAATAAACTACAATTCAAACAATTTCAACTCCCAAAACCCGGTAGAAATAAGTCACAAGCTTCTAAGAATTTATTCTCAATGTCTCTATATGTCAAGGTCTAAATAAAATATAAGGAAGCAACATAAAATGATAGAAGGGGACTCCGGAGTTTGCAGACGCTGGCAGATATACCTCGAAGTCTCCGTGCGCAAGTAACTCACTGACGTCTAGGCTGGTAAAAATGTACCTGGATCTGCACAAAAAGATGTGCAAAAGCATAGTATGAGTACACCACAGCGGTACCCAGTAAGTGCCAAGCCTAACCTCGGTAGAGTAGTGACGAGGTCAGGTGAGGCCCTACTGGAATATAATAATGGCATAGTAAAATATCTATCAATGTAGTAAAATAAAATGACATTGGAAATGAATCAAATAGTATGTCACATTTAATGATATCAAATAATTACAAATAATATCTCGTGGAATCAAAACAGAATTTCCTTCAACTTTATGAAAATCACAACAATTAATCGAAAGCAACTATGGCCATAAATCAATATCAACAAGGGCACTCACGAGGTACCGCCTCGTAGTCCCTAATCATAAATAAATTCACAATATCTCATTTTCTTATATCACCGTGGGAGCCTTCACAATTTATTTTAAAAAAAATATTTTTTCCCAAATAGCATCCCGTGTTTTAGCCACCCTTATCACACCGCATGACTTCTAGTAGTTCCCCTACTAGCCACGCGTATCAAGCCACCCTTATCTCACCGCATGCATTTCAACACCCACACCTTATACCACCACATGCGTATCAATATCACAATATATCACAATTTGCACCTCAAGTGTCCAATATTTTAATTTTTCCAAAAATAATTCGACAACAATATTTTTCAATAATAAAGAGCTCACGGCTCATGCCAAAATAATCCAACAATAATATTTTTCCACAATAAAGAGCTCACTGCTCCATCACAATGAGTACAAAAATATTCAGGAGTAAATAATTCAGGAAAATAATATTTCAAAATCTTTAATACGTTGCTTCAATATCAAGTTTAAAAATGTCAAATACTTCATATTAATAATATTTAATCTAAAGAAAATCAACCTTCAAATAATGCACAGAATTAAAGAAACCAAGTTTCAACTAAACAGGTCAAACAATTAGTAGAAAAAGGTCAAACAAATTTGAAGTATATATCTCATATCATTGATGAAGAATATAACAAGATAAAATAATTTAATAAATGCGCAATAGCGATCTACACAATTTAAAAATATAATCTTTCATATTTAGCCCGTGTACACACTCGTCACCTCGTGTACACGACTTTAAACACATTTCAATAATCACATTCATATTAACTTTAGGGGAAATTTCCCCCATACAAAATTAGACAAGTCACTTACCTCGACTTGCTCCAATTTAACTAAGTATTATGCTTTTTCCTCGAATTTCTGACTCCGATCGACTTGTATCTAGTCATAATTAATTCGATACAGTCAATAAAAATTATAGTAATCAATTTCATAAGAAAATATTACGTTTTCATTAAAATCCGAAATTAGCTCAAAATTTGCCCGTGGGGCCCACATCTCGAAATCCGGCGAAACTTACAAAATTCGATAACCCATTCAATCACGAGTCCACCCATACCAATTTTACCAAAATCCGATAACAACTCGACCTCCAAATCTTAAATTTTTGTTTCTATGAGATTTTCTAAAATTTTCCAAATTTCAATCTCAAAACACTAATTAAATGGTGAAAACAATGATATATCCGTGTATATTGACCAAATCCGAGTTAGAATCACTTACCCCAATATTTTCCCTTGAAAATATATCAAATATCGCTTCTGCTCAAGCTCCAAGTTGTTAAAAATGGCGAAATGGACGAAGCCGCCATGTTTTTATAACTTACAGATCTGTCCAGGGTAACCTCGATCATGGGGTCCGATCATGGAGTCCGATCATGGGGAGTGGAGTCCTGTAATGACCCAACCGGTCATTTTAACTTTTAGAACCCCGTTCCCTAAAATAAAACTTTCCGTAGGTGCTTGTAATGATTTATGACTTGTGGGGATGGTTGGTTCGGGATTTGGAAGTGTTTGAGGTGAAACCGGAACACTTGGTTCCTTAAGTTGGCCTTAAAGTGCTAAGTTTGACTTCAGTCAATATTTTGAGAAAACGACCCCGGAATAGAATTTTGATGATTCCAACAGCTCCGTATGGTGATTTTGGTCTTAGGAGCGTGATCGGAATTTTATTTGGAAGTCCATAGTGAAATTAGGCTTGAAATGGCTAAAATAGGAATTTAAAGTTTGAAAGTTTGACCAGGGAGTTGACTTTTTGATACCGGAGCTGGAATTTAGTTCCGAAAATTTTCATAGCTCCGTTATGTAATTTATGACTTGTGTGTAAAATTTGAGGTCAATCGGAGTTGATTTGATAGGTTCCGACATTGAATGTAGAAGTAGAAAACTCCTAGTTTCATTAAGCTTGAATTGGGGTATGATTCATGGTTTAAGCGTTGTTTGATGTGATTTAGAGGTTCGACTAAGTTTGTATGATGTTTTAGGACTTGTTGGTATATTTGGTTGAGGTCCCGAGGGCCTCGGGTGAGTTTCAGATGGTTAACGGATCAGAATTTTGACTTAAAAAGCTGCTGCAATTTTTTCTCTTCTGTTGTGCATTCTGGACTGTCATCGAGCCCAGACCTCTAGCCCAGACCTCGAACCCAGGTATCGAACCCAGGCATCAAGCTAGAGTTGACGAGGCTCAGGCTCGAGCTTAGGTATCGAAGCCATGATCGAAGGCCCATCTCGAGGGCCATGATCGAAGGCAAAGCTCGAGGGATAGGATCGAGACCCAAGATCGAGGGTCGCAACCTTTGACTCAACTCGATGCCATGATCGATGCCATGACCGAGGTCCAGGTTCGAGCTGGTTGATCGAAGTCCAGTACGAGGGCCAGGATCGAAGGTCCAGTTCGATTCCATGATCGAGAGCAAGGCTCGAGGGTCACTATCGAAGGACCATGCTCGAGCCTGAGATCGAAGACAACCCTCGACGCCCTGATCGAAGGCACAAGTTCGATGTCACGATCGAGGCCCTGTTCGAGGCCCAGTTCCAAACTGCTGGGCAGTTATAAAAACAGAGGACTTTCGTCCCATTTGCCATTTTTTGGCGAACTTGAGCTTGAGCAGAGGCGATTTTTGGGCAGATCTTCAAGGGAAAAACATTGGGGTAAGTGATTCTAACTTGGATTTGGCTTATGAACATAAATATATCATTGTTTTCACAATCTAATTAGTGTTTTGAGATTTAAATTTGGAAAAATTTAGAAATCTCATAGAAACGAAATTTTTAGATTTCGGTATCGATTCGGAGTCGGCAAATTTTTAATTAATTTCGGGATTTTTATTCAAAATGTAGTATTTCCTTATAGAAGTTATTTCCTACAATTTTTAGTGATTGTACTGAATTATTTTGGTTAGATTCGAGCCAGACATAGTTGGATAATCGTGGAAAAGGCAAAATCTTGGATTAAATTGGAGCAAGACGAGGTAAGTCTCTTGTCTAATCTTGTGAGGGGGAAATTACCTCATAGGTGATTAAAAATTAAATAATTGTTGTCCGTGCGTAGCTACTATTAATGCTAAAATCCGGGTAGTTTAGGACTCAAAGCATGCATTACTTGTGTAAATTGTATTCTTGGATTAATTAATATTAATTGATATATATATATATATATGAATATATATTGTGAATTGTTAGATAAAGTTATTAAAGGATGAAAACCTCATATACTTGATTCTCTGTATAAATTATTAATTGTTAAAGAAATTATTCTTCCTCCCAAATTTATCTCATAATAAATATACTCTCCTTCCGGAGGTACATAAAAATGTCCTCCTTTCTTGTGGAGCGGGCCGAACGCCTCGGCAGGATAGATGCATCTATGGATCGCGCCGCACATCCCTCTGCAGTATACACGACACTCTGGATTGGGCCGTACGTCCTCGGTAGAAATCGTGCTTAATAATAAAAATAATTACACGATGCTTTAATAATTTATTTCAGCTTGTAAAGCTAATTAGTAAATTAAAAAATCTTTGGAATCTAATGAATTATTATTCTTGCTTGTTAAGGAATTAATTGTTACTCCTGTAAATGAGATTTAATTGATAAATTGGAATTTATCTGAATTAAAAGAATATAATTAATATATTGAAAATTGATACATTTGAAGGAATTTGATTATTTTCGCTGATTAAATAAATTCTGTAAATCACATTGATTTAAATATCCTAGTTTTATTTCAATTGTTATTGACCTATAGTGAGTGTCAAAGTCGGCCATCTCGTCTCTACCACTTTGAGATTAGGCTTGATACTTACTGGGTACACGTTGTTTACGTACTCATACTACACTTGCTGCACTTTTTGTGCAGGATCTGAGACAAGTACTAGTGGAGGACCTATCATCACATACCCACGTCATCCAGAGACATAGTGGTGAACTGCCTTTTTGAGCCGTTCTGCAGCTACCAGTGTCTCTTCTGATATTTATATTCTGTCTATTTTATTTCAGACAATATTTGGAGTTTTGTATAATCTACTAGATGCTCATTCACTTGTGACACCAGGTCTTGGCACACACATTGGTAGAGTTTGGGTTTATATTTTCTTGGTTTTAAATTTTATCAATGTATGCTTAATTTATAAGTTGGCTTGCCTAGATGTAGTGTTGGGCGCCATCACGACCTACAGATGAAATTGGGTCGTGACAACATGGTATCAGAGCACTAGGTTCATGTAGGTCTCACAAGTTATGAGCAGACCTAATAGAGTCTTGTGGATCGGTACGGAGACGTCTGTACTTATCTTCAAGAGGCTATATGGTGTTAGGAAGCTACCTTTCTTCATATTCTATCGTGCAATTGATGTAGTACTGAATATCCTTCTCTTATTCTTTCACAAATGGTGAGAACATGCTCTAATGATATTCCAGACCAGGGAAGAGCTACTCCTCTAGTTGCTAGAGGCTGAGGCAGAGGCCGAGGCCGAGGGAGGGCTCCAGCCCGTGGTAGAGGGCGAGGACGTCCCAGGACTATTCCGGTTATGCCGCCAGTGGATCCATTAGAGAATCCCATTATTAAGGAGCAGGGTGAGGTGCGTGTGGCAGAGCCAGCTCCGGTGGACTTCACATCTGCACCGGGATTTCAGGATGTTATGGGTCGTATACTGCGATTCATGGATAATATGACTCAGGCCAGTTTATTTCCGGCAGACCCAGCCACATCTCATGCGGGCGGGGGAGCACAGACCCCTACTGCACAGGCTTATGGACAGGCAGCTGCTATATATCAGACCTAGGGTGCATTACCCGTGGGTGGAGTCCAGCCAGTGGCAGCAGCTATACCTGAGCCCATGCAGGCTATAGCCACCGATCCTCAGAAACTATTGGACAGATGGACTAGACTACATCCTCCTGTCTTCGGAGGTGAGCGGCATGAGGATCCACATGATTTCATTGATCGTTGCAAGGATAGACTGTACAACATGAGGATATTGGAATCCCATGGGGTTGATTTCGCTACTTTTCAGCTAAAGGGTAGAGCCCGTAGATGGTGGCAGTCTTATGCTCTTGGCAGACCAGCAGATTCTCCTCCCATGACTTGGGACAGGTTCACCCGCATCTTCTTGGACAGGTATATTCCACCCTCCCGGAGGGAAGAGTTGCGGTTTCAGTTTGAGCAGCTCCAGCAGGGTCAGATGTCAGTGACCGATTATGAGGCGAGGTTTTCTGAATTATCTCGTCATGCACTAATGATACTCCCTACTGAGGCGGAGAGAGTGCGAAGGTTTGTAGCCGGTTTACATACTGGTATTCAGGCTACTATCGCTCGAGAGGTTGAGATGGGTACTTCTTATGAGCGAGTCATGGAGATAGCCCGGAGGATTGAGGGTGTACGTCAGCGGAGCCGAGAGCAGATTATGAGAGATAAGCGGTTCAGGTACTCTGGAGAGTTCAGAGGTGCTCCGTCCGGGGGCGGAGTTCAGTTCGTGAGGGGACAGTCCAGCAGACCCCCATATCCAGCACCACCACCTCCTCGAGGTGCTCCAGTGCGACCTTATCTCAGTGCTATCCCAGAGAGTTCTTACCGCCCACCAGCTATTCAGGGTCCTCCCAGTGGGTATTCAGGTCCCCAGGGCCAGACACTTAGTCAGCAACCCATCGCACCGAAGAGTTGTTACGAGTGCGGGGATCCCAGTCATATGCGGAGGTTTTTCCCCAGGCTTCGGGGTAGACCAGTACAGCAGGGTCAGCAACCTATGCTTACCGGACCAGTTGCTCCACCAGTAGTCTGACCACCCAGAGGTGGAGGATAGGTGGGTAGGGGCCGTACTATAGGTGGAGGTCAGCCAGGCGGAGGCCATCCAGTTGGCGCTCCAGCTCGGTTCTATGCTTTTCCGGCTAGACTAGATGCAGAGGCCTCAGATGCCGTGATTACAGGTATTATTTCTGTTTGTGGCAAAGATGCCTCAGTATTATTTGATCCAGGATCTACATATTCATATGTGTCATCTCTATTTGCTCCATTCCTGGGTGTTTCTCGCGAGTCCTTGAGTACTCCTGTTTATGTGTCCACTCTCCTGTGGGCGATTCTATTGTGGTGAACCGGATCTACCGGTCCTGTATTATTACATTCTGTGGTTATGAAACTTGAGCAGATCTCCTATTGCTTGAGATGACCGATTTTGAAATTATTCTAGGTATGGACTGGTTATCCCCATATCATGCTATTCTAGATTGTCATGCCAAGACTGTTACCTTGGCTATTCCAGCATTGCCTAAGCTGGAGTGGAAGGGTTTGCATGTTAGTTCATTTAATCGAGTTATTTCTTTTATAAAGGCTCAACACATGGTTGAGAAGGGTTGTTTGGCTTATCTAGCCTATGTTCGGGATACTACTGCAGAGACTCCTGCTATTGATTCAGTGCCTATAGTTCGGGAGTTCCCCGATGTATTTTCGTCAGATCTTCCAGGTATGCCACCTGATCGTGATATTGATTTCTGTATCGACTTGGCTTCAGATACCCAGCCTATATCTATCCCACCGTATCGTATGGCTCCGAAAGAATTGAAAGAATTGAAAGAACAACTTGAAGAGTTACTAGCCAAAGGGTTTGTCAGACCGAGTGTATCGCCTTGGGGTGCCCCAGTATTGTTTGTGAAAAAGAAGGATGGAACAATGCGGATGTGTATTGATTATCGCCAATTGAACAGAGTCACTATTAAGAACAAGTACCCGTTGCCGCGTATTGATGATCTATTTGACCAGTTGCAGGGTGATAGGGTATTCTCTAAGATCGACTTGAGGTCGGGGTACCATCAGTTGAAGATTCAGGATTCGGATGTTCCGAAGACTGCTTTCCGTACTAGATATGGTCATTATGAGTTTCTGGTAATGTCTTTTGGTTTAACTAATGCACCGGCAGCATTTATGGATCTGATGAACAGGGTATTCAGGCCATATATTGACTCATTTGTCATTGTCTTCATTGATGACATTTTGATCTACTCACGTAGTAAGGAGGAGCATGAGCAGCATATGAGAGTAGTGCTTCAGACATTGCGGGAACAAAAGCTATATGCTAAGTTCTCTAAATGTGAGTTTTGGCTAGAGTCTGTAGCATTTTTGGGACATATCGTATCGGGCAAAGGTATTAAAGTTGATCCCAAGAAGATTGAGGCAGTTCAGAATTGGCATCATCCCACTTCGGTGACGGAGATCAGGAGTTTTCTGGGTTTGGCAGGTTATTATCGTCGGTTCGTGGAAGGTTTTTCATCTATTGCAGCACCTTTGACCAAATTAACCCAGAAGGGTGCTCCATTCCGATGGCCCGATGATTGTGAGATGAGCTTTCAGAAGCTCAAGACATCATTGACTACAACACCAGTGTTAGTGTTACCTTCTGGTTCGGGGATGTATACAGTGTATTGTGACGCTTCGCGTGTTGGCTTGGGTTGTGTATTGATGCAGGAAGGGCAAGTTATTGCATATGCTTCACGTCAGCTGAAGCCCCATGAAAATAATTATCCGGTACATGATTTGGAGTTAGCTGCGATTGTTCACGCTCTTAAGATTTGGAGGCATTATCTTTATGGGGTGTCTTGCGAAGTTTACACTGATCATCATAGTTTGCAGCATTTGTTCAAGCAGAGAGATCTAAATTTGAGGCAGCGTAGATGGCTGGAGGCTGGAGTTACTAAAAGATTATGATATTACTATCTTGTATCATCCGGGCAAAGCAAATGTGGTTGCAGATGCCTTGAGCAGAAAGGCGGAGAGTATGGGTAGTTTGGCTTTCATTTCAGCAGAGGAAAGACCATTAGCCTCAGATATTCAGTCTTTGGCTAACAGACTTGTGAGGCTGGATATTTCAGAGCCCAGTCGAGTTCTTGCATGTATTGTGGCCCGGTCTTCACTATTTGAACAGATCAAGGCTCGCCAGTATGATGACCCACACCTGGTGGTTCTTCGTGAAACGGTACTACAAGGTGATACCAAGGAAGTTACTATTAGAGCGGATGGTGTTCTGCGACTCCAGGATCGTCTGTGTGTTCCTAATGTGGATGAACTGAGGAAAAAGATCCTACAAGAGGCACACAGTTCTCGATATTCTATTCATCCAGGTGCTACTAAGATGTATCATGACTTGAGACAACATTATTGGTGGCGACGAATGAAAAAGGACATAGTTGAGTATGTAGCTCGGTGTCTAAATTGTCAGCAAGTTAAATATGAGCACCAGAGGCCAGGTGGCCTACTCCAGCAGATGACCATACCAGAGTGGAAATGTGAACGAATTACTATGGATTTTGTAGTTGGGTTGCCGCGGACCTTGAGGAAGTTTGATGCAGTTTGGGTGATTGTTGACAGGTTGACCAAGTCGGCACATTTTATTCCTGTTGTGACTACGTATACTTCAGAGAGGTTGGCCCAGATTTATATTCTGGAGATAGTTCGGTTGCACGGTGTGCCAATTTCCATCATATCAGATAGAGGCCCTCAGTTTACTTCACATTTCTGGAGAGCAGTACAGAGTGAGTTGGGGACCCGTGTAGAGCTCAGCACAGCCTTTCATCCGCAGACCGATGGACAGTCAGAGTGGACAATTCAGATTTTGGACGATATGCTCAAGGCATGTGTGATTGACTTTGGAGGTCAGTGGGATCGTTTCCTGCCTTTGGCCGAGTTTGCTTATAATAACAGTTACCAATCCAGCATCGAGATGGCTTCATTTGAGGCTTTATATGGTCGGCGATGTCGTTCACCTATCGGATGGTTTGAGCCAGGTGAGGCTAAGTTATATGGTACTGATTTGGTAAGGGATGCCTTAGAAAAGGTAAAGTTGATTCAGGAGCGAATTCGTACAACACAGTCCAGACAAAAGAGTTATGCGGATCAGAAAGCGCGTGATATATCATTTATGGTAGGTGAAAAAGTTCTCTTGAAGGTTTCGCCGATGAAGGGAATTATGAGATTCGGGAAGAAGGGCAAGTTGAGCCCAAGGTTTATAGGCCCATTTGAGGTGTTGAAACGAGTTGGGGAGGTTGCTTATGAGCTTGCCTTGCCTCCCAGCCTATGTGATGACCCAAAATGTCATATTTAAATTTAATGATTAATTATGTGATCTAAGCACTATTTACCATTAATCGACTTGAGTGTGCAGTCCGTAAAAAATTTTCGGAAAGTTTTCAGGTGAAAAATGAATTAAAATGTGAATTAGAGCTTTAAAACTCAACTGAGTTGACTTTGATCAAATTTTTAGCAAACAGACCCGGATCAGTGTTTTGACAATTCTGGTAGGTATGTATCGTGATTTGGGACTTAGGTGTATGCCCGGAATCAAATTCCGAGGTCCCTAGCCCGAGATATGGAATTTTGATGAAAAATTAAAAGTTTAAGTTTAAATAGTGATCGGATGTCAAATTATGTGCAAACGATCACGGAATAGAATTTTGATGATTCCAACAGTTCCGTATGGTGATTTTGGACTTAGGAGCGTGATCAGAATTTTATTTGGAAGTCCGTAGTAGAATTAGGCTTGAAATGCTGAAAGTTGATTTTTTGGGAAGTTTGACCGAGGGGTTGACTTTTTGATATCGGGGTCGAAATCCGATTCTGAAAATTTTCATAACTCAGTTATGTCATTTATGACTTGTGTGCAAAATTTGAAGTCATTCCGAATTAATTTATGTGTTTCTACACAAGATATAGAATTTGAAAGTTCAAAGTTCATTCATTTTGATTTGAGGTGTGATTCGTCGTTTTGATGTTGTTTCATGTAGTTTGAAGCCTCGACTAAGTTCGTATGGTATTTTGGGACATGTTGGAATAATTGGTTAAGGTCCCGAGGGTCTCGGGTGGATTTCGGAAGGTAAACGGAATGGATTTCGGACAAAGTGCTGGAAATTTCTGTTTGCAGAAATTTCTCTTGCAGAAATTCCGTGCGTGGAGCCAAGTTTGGAAGCTTATATCTCGCAATGCATTAGGAATCAGAAAATGTGCAAAACATGAAAGTTGTATTCGTTGGATTATAGGTTCCAGAAAGTTAAACTATGTATTATTTGGACATTTGTACAGAAAGTTATGATGGATTGAATGAAGGCTGGTAGAGCAGTTTCGCCAGAAATTCTGATGCATGCACCCGACTTTGGGAGCCTATATCTCGCAATGCATAAGGAATCAGAATAATTGCAAAACACGAAAGTTGTAGTTGGTGGATTCTAGTTTCCAGAAAGTTAAACCATTTATCATTTGGACATTTGTACATAAAGTTATGATCAATTGAAGTAAGACTGGTAGAGCTATTTCTGGTAGACTTTTAGTGACGAAAAATGGACTTTTAATGACGGATTGACAGAAACTTAAGGACCAAAAATGCTCATTTCATTCATTTCGTTTTGGATTTTTGGAGCACGGTTCTTGGACATTTTTTGGGCGATTTTCACGGGAAAACATTGGGGTAAGTGTTTCTTATCCTATATTGATTATATTTCATGATTCCATACTCCTTTACATCATGAATCCGTAAATTTATGGAAGAAAAATCAAAATTTTTGCAAAATCTTCCAAAAACAAAAATTTAAGATTTGGAGGTCGAGTTGTTATCGGATTTTGGTAAAATTGGTATGGGTGGACTCGTAATTGAATGGGTTGTCGGATTTTATAAATTTCGCCGGATTCCGAGATGTGGGCCCCACGGGCAAATTTTGAGCTAATTTCGGATTTTAATGAAAATGTAATATTTTATTATGAAATTGATTACTATAATTTTTGTTGACTGTATCGAGTTAATTATGACTAGATACGAATCGATCGGAGTCGAAAAACCGAGGAAAAAGCATAATACTTGGTTAAATTGGAGCAAGTCGAGGTAAGTGACTTGTCTAACTTTGTGTGGGAGAAAATTCCCCTAGGATTGGTATTGATGTGATTATTGAAATGTGTTGAAAATCGTGTGCACGAGGTGACGAGTGTGTACATGGACTAAATTATGAAAGATTATATTTTTAAATTGCGTAGATCACTGTTGCGCATTTATTAAATTATTTTATCTTGTTTATTCTTCATCATTGATGTGAGATATATACTTCAAATTTGTTTGATATTTTCTTACTAATTATTTTACCTGTTTAGTTGAAACTTGGTTTCTTTTATTCTGTGCATTATTTGAAGGTTGATTTTCTTTAAATTAAATATTATTAATATGAAGTATTTGACATTTTTAAACTTGATATTGAAGCAACCTAGTAAAGATTTTAAAATATTATTTTCCTAAATTATTTACTCCTGAATATTTTTATACTCATTGTGAGGGAGCCGTGAGCTCTTTATTGCGGAAGAATATTATTGATGAATTATTTTGACATGAGCTGTGAGCTCTTTATTGTGAAAAACTATTATTGATGATTTATTTTGGCATGAGCCGTGAACTCTTTATTGTGGCAAACTATTATTGATGATTTATTTTGGCATGAGCCGTGAGCTCTTTATTGTGGAAAAATATTGTTGTTGAATTATTTTGGCAAGTTAAATTATTTGAGCACTTGAGGTGCAAATTGTGATATATTGTGATATTGATACGCATGCGGTAGTATAAGGTCTGGGTGTTGAAACGCATGCGGTGAGATAAGGGTGCTTGATACGCGTGGCTAGTAGGGGAACTACTAGAAGTCATGCGGTATGATAAGGGTGGCTAAAACGCGGGATGCTATTTCGGGAAAAATATTTTCTTTAAATAAATTGTGAAGGCTCCCGCGGTGATATAAGAAAATGAGATATTGTGAATTTATTTATGATTTGGGACTACGAGGCGGTACCTCAGGAGTGCCCTTGTTGATATTGATTTATGGCCATAGTTGCTTTCGATTAATTGTTGTGATTTTCATAAAGTTGAAGGAAATTCTATTTTGATTCCACGAGATATTATTTGTAATTATTTGATGTTATTAGATGTGACATACTATTTGATTCATTTCCAATATCATTTTATTTTACTACATTGATAAACATTTTACCATGCCATTATTATATTCCAGTAGGGCCTCACCTGACCTCGTCACTACTCTACCGAGGTTAGGCTTGGCACTTACTGGGTATCGCTGTGGTGTACTCATACTATACTTCTGTACATCTTTTTGTGCAGATCCAGGTACATTTTACCAGCCTAGACGTCAGTGAGTTACTTGCGCACAGAGACTTCGAGGTATATCTGCCAGCGTCCGCAGACTCCGGAGTCCCCTTCTATCATTTTATGTTGCTTCCTTATATTTTATTTAGACCTTGACATATAGAGACATTGAGAATAAATTCTTAGAAGCTTGTGACTTATTTCTACCGGGTTTTGGGAGTTGAAATTGTTTGAATTGTAGTTTATTTATTTTAGATATTTATTATTATTCCGCATTGATAGGCTTACCTAGTCTTAGAGACTAGGTGCCATCACGACATCCTACGGAGGAAATTTGGGGTCATGACAAGTTGGTATCAGAGCACTAGGTTCATAGGTGTCATGAGTCACAGGCAGGTTTAGTAGAGTCTTGTAGATCGGTACGGAGACGTTTGTACTTATCTTCGAGAGGCTATGGAACTGTTAGGAAATATTCACTTCTTTGACTCCTTATCGTGCGACATTGATTTAGCTTGAAAGATATATCTTATACTCCTTTGTATCCACTCATGTATGACATTGCGCACTCAATATCAGTTGTGTGTCGAGGGTTCGTGATGCTGCAGATGGACTACGAGGGAGCTAGAGATGCTCAAACATTGTCTTAACGTGTGGTTCCGACTGAAAATGTTTGCGTATTGAGAGATCACCTAGTGAATCATGTGCGGGGTGCAACGGACATTGGCGTCTAGTTGATTTATACGAGCTGTGAAGGTTATTATTGTGGATCTTCGGACGTTGTGACCTATGACTTCACGCCGTCCACTATCAATGGGTAGATTGCGGGGTCATGTATTATATCAATTTTGGCCTGAAATATATATATGTGGTACTGAAAGGTTCCCTAAAATTTACACATGTTTAAGACCTGAGATTTTGTGGAGGATAAGGTTTGGACTTGCGGTATGTACGCCTCCTTAATAATCCTATACTTCAATACCAAAGGAGTTATAGAAACAACTCTAAATTTGTAGAAGGTCTACTCAGCGTGGACGTCACTGTTGCGGATTTTGGGGTGCTTCGGAGTAAGTACACTTGTTGACGAGAGTCTGGACTATGTGGTTCATAACAAGATTTGTCTGTAAGGAGCTCTACTTATGTGATCGTTGTGTATAAATAGGGGTAAGGGTTACCCCAAAGAAGAATCAAAGAGTATGTTAAGAAATGGGTCAGCTCAACAGTGTTGAGTCAGCACTAGTGTTCGTGGTAAGCCTATGAAGAGGGCAGACCAGCCAATGCAATACCGCCCACTTGGCTCAGTTCTCAGAAACGCTTTTGAAAGAGTTTGTTTTCTGGACTCTCCGTAATGCGTGGCGCATAGGTTTTGAACGGTTGTGTTATGTCACTATTGACGATGTCAGAATATGCCATCAAGTTCAATAAGTTAGCCCGTCATACTCTTACTTTACTTCCTACAGCCAGAGGGTGAGTCCATAGACTCATTAAAGGACTAAATTATGATCGTAAAATTTTGTACGACTCGGGAGCTACAAGCTGATACTTCATTTCTGCTAGTTGTACAAATTGCCAAGATATTAGAATGTGTTCGGTGTGGGAAACAAAAGGGGAAACTAAGGAGACCAAGACGTCTCAAGGTTCTGGGGGATTCAGTAGATTCTACTCTGCAAGTATAAATCATTATGGCGGGGGCTCAGGCAGTCGTCCATCCCAGTCCACACATCAGATTACTCGGGGTGCTCTAGTAAGTTCTTTTAATGCACCACCGACATGAGTTCCTACAATGGTTATTCCAGTTATCTGGCACAAACTCAATATAAGCAGCCTAACCCGCAAAAGGGTTGTTATGAATATGGTGATACTGGAACATTAGGAGAAAAAATTTCCCAAACTTGGGAGAGACTTATTTCATTAAATCACTCAGGCTACGTGCCCCAATGCAGTTACTACACCACCCACACGACCAGTTAGGGGTGGAGGACAGACGGGTAAAAGGCATCCCAGAGGTGAAGACCCAGCCATTGATATATTTCTTTTATTGTATGGCGGAGGTCGCTACATCAGTTGATGTCGTTACAGGTACGACTTTGATATAATATAAAGGAATGATTTCCTTAAGTTGATTCGGTTCTCAATATCGAAACGAGTCTTCCTATTGTGCTCCACTTATGAGTGAGCTTCATAATTCTATAATTTACTTATGTGTTTACCCCTGTTGGGAGATTTTATGGAGATAACTACACCTATCATTTCGTGTTGGTCACTAATAAGAGCTGCGAGGCTAAATGTGGCTTTCTGTTACTCATTTCGGTAAATTTTGATGTAAATTCCGAATAATTAATTGCAAATTATGAATTATATGCCCTACCGGTGTGGGGTTCATTATGTGTTGTGATTTGGTGTAACCGAAATTATTTAAAAGGAGAAAATAGAAATTTGCAATTGGCACGATGTGCATATTACTTGTGATTCAGAACTGAGGACGAGATCCTCACATTTTTTATATAAATTGATATGTTTAAACCGGGCTACGAGCTGCGGTGGAAGTTATAAAAGGACGAGATCCTTGTGAGAAAAATTCTTGTGTTTAAGTTCTCCCTTGTGAAATTAAATTTGTACTATAGTACTAATAGGGAGTCATGCCTGTTAGGCTTATTTGAAAATTCTTATATGAAATTCTCTGTGCATAGTTGTCAAATTCGTGTGGTAATTATTAATTTTTAACCTAGGAGGTAGGTGCCCGCCTAGGTGGCGTTAAATGTGACTCCTTAATTTGGGTAAATAAGTTTGAGGTCTTCATGCCTCGTGTCTCGTTATCAGTATTGTGAAAGTTTGAAATGAGATTTTCGTTAACATGAAGTTAATTGATGATTCGGTAATTGATTATGAACAACTATTAAGACCAGATTAACCCAGAAGGGTGCTCCATTCAGATGGACCGAGGAATGTGAGGAAATCTTCCAAAAGCTCAAGACAGCTTTGACTACAGCCCCAGTATTGGTATTACCTATAGGTACAAGATCTTATACTGTGTATTGTGACGCGTCACGTATTGGTCTCGGCGCAGTGTTGATGCAAGACGGTAGGGTAATTGCTTACACGTCCAGACAGTTAAAGGTGCATGAAAATAATTATCCTGTACATGACCTAGAGTTAGCAGCTATTGTTCATGCCTTAAAAATTTGGCGGCATTATTTGTACGGTGTCCATTGTGAAATCTACACTGACCACCGGAGTCTACAACATCTGTTTAAACAGAAGGATCTTAATTTGCGGCAGCGGAGATGGTTAGAGTTGCTTAGGTATATTGGGCCTTTTGAGATTCTTGAGAGAGTTGGAGAGGTGGCTTACAAACTTACACTACCACCTAGTCTCTTTACCGGTCATCCGGTATTCCATGTTTCTATGCTTCGAAAATATCACGGGGATCCGTCTCATGTGCTAGACTTCAGTTCGGTTCAGTTGGACAAGAATCTATCTTATGTTGAGGAACCAATGGCTATTTTGGATAGGCATGTTCGAAAGCTGAGGTCAAAGAACATTGCTTCCGGGAAGGTTCAGTAGAGGGGTCAAAATTTAAGATTTGGAGGTCGAGTTGTTATCGGATTTTGGTAAAATTGGTATGGGTGGACTCGTAATTGAATGGGTTATCGGATTTTATAAGTTTCGCCGGATTCCGAGATGTGGGCCCCACGGGCAAATTTTGAGCTAATTTCGGATTTTAATGAAAATGTAATATTTTCTTATGAAATTGATTACTATAATTTTTGTTGACTGTATCGAATTAATTATGACTAGATACGAGTCGATCGGAGTCGAAAAATTGAGGAAAAAGCATAATACTTGGTTAAATTGGAGCAAGTCGAGGTAAGTGACTTGTCTAACTTTGTGTGGGGGAAAATTCCCCTAGGATTGGTATTGATGTGATTATTGAAATGTGTTAAAAATTATGTGCACGAGGTGACGAGTGTGTACACGGACTAAATTGTGAAAGATTATATTTTTAAATTGTGTAGATCACTGTTGCGCATTTATTTAATAATTTTATCTTGTTTATTCTTCATCATTGATGTGAGATATATACTTCAAATTTGTTTGATATTTTCTTACTAATTGTTTTACCTGTTTAGTTGAAACTTGGTTTCTTTTATTCTGTGCAATATTTGAAGGTTGATTTTCTTTAAATTAAATATTATTAATATGAAGTATTTGACATTTTTATACTTGATATTGAAGCAACCTAGTAAAGATTTTAAAATATTATTTTCCTAAATTATTTACTCCTGAATATTTTTATACTCATTGTGAGGGAGCCGTGAGCTCTTTATTGTGGAAGAATATTATTGATGAATTATTTTGACATGAGCTATGAGCTCTTTATTGTGGAAAACTATTATTGATGATTTATTTTGGCATGAGCCGTGAACTCTTTATTGTGGCAAACTATTATTGATGATTTATTTTGGCATGAGCCGTGAGCTCTTTATTGTGGAAATATATTGTTGTTGAATTATTTTGGCAAGTTCAATTATTTGAGCACTTGAGGTGCAAATTGTGATATATTGTGATATTGATACGCATGTGGTGGTATAAGGTCTGGGTGTTGAAACGCATGCGGTGAGATAAGGGTGGCTTGATACGCGTGGCTAGTAGGGGAACTACTAGAAGTCATGCGGTATGATAAGGGTGGCTAAAACGCGGGATGCTATTTCGGGAAAAATATTTTCTTTAAATAAATTGTGAAGGCTCCCGCGGTGATATAAGGAAATGAGATATTGTGAATTTATTTATGATTTGGGACTACGAGGCGGTACCTCGGGAGTGCTCTTGTTGATATTGATTTATGGCCATAGTTGCTTTCGATTAATTGTTGTGATTTTCATAAAGTTGAAGGAAATTCTGTTTTGATTCCACGAGATATTATTTGTAATTATTTGATGTTATTAGATGTGACATACTATTTGATTCATTTCCAATGTCATTTTATTTTACTACATTGATAAATATTTTACCATGCCATTATTATATTCCAGTAGGGCCTCACCTGACCTCGTCACTACTCTACCGAGGTTAGGCTTGGCACTTACTGGGTACCGCTGTGGTGTACTCATACTATGCTTCTGCACATCTTTTTGTGCAGATCCAGGTACATTTTACCAGCCTAGACGTCAGTGAGTTACTTGCGCACAGAGACTTCGAGGTATATCTGCCAGCGTCCGCAAACTCCGGAGTCCCCTTCTATCATTTTATGTTGCTTCCTTATATTTTATTTAGACCTTGACATATAGAGACATTGAGAATAAATTCTTAGAAACTAGTGACTTATTTCTACCGGGTTTTGGGAGTTAAAATTGTTTGAATTGTAGTTTATTTATTTTAGATATTTATTATTATTCCGCATTGATAGGCTTACCTAGTCTTAGAGACTAGGTGCCATCACGACATCCTACGGAGGGAATTTGGGGTCGTGACAGCCTATCGGGAGTTCATCCGATTTTTCACATATCTATGCTCCGGAAGTATCATGCCGACCTATCACATGTGTTAGACTTCAGCACAGTTCAGCTAGATGATAGCTTGGGTTATGAAGAGGAGCCTATAGCCATTGTTGATAAACAGATTCGCCAGTTGAGATCCAAGAGGATTTCTGCAGTAAAAGTCTAGTGGAGGGGCTAACCAGTCGAGGAAGCGACTTGGGAGACCGAGGAAGACATGCAGAGCAGATATCCACACTTATTCAACACTCCAGGTACAATTCTAAACCCGTTCAAGGACGAACGTTTGTTTAAGAGGTGGAGAATGTAATGACCCAACCGGTCATTTTAACTTTTAGAACCCCGTTCCCTAAAATAAAACTTTTCGTAGGTGCTTGTAATGATTTATGACTTGTGGAGATGGTTGGTTCGGGATTTGGAAGTGTTTGAGGTGAAACCGGAACACTTGGTTCCTTAAGTTGGCCTTAAAGTGCTAAGTTTGACTTCAGTCAACATTTTGAGAAAACGACCCCGGAATAGAATTTTGATGATTCCAACAGCTCCGTATGGTGATTTTGGACTTAGGAGCGTGATCGGAATTTTATTTGGAAGTCCGTAGTGAAATTAGGCTTGAAATGGCTAAAATAAGAATTTAAAGTTTGAAAGTTTGACCGAGGAGTTGACTTTTTGATACCGGAGCCGGAATTCAGTTCCGAAAATTTTCATAGCTCCGTTATGTAATTTATGACTTGTGTGTAAAATTTGAGGTCAATCGGAGTTGATTTGATAGGTTCCGACATTGAATGTAGAAGTAGAAAACTCCTAGTTTCATTAAGCTTGAATTGGGGTATGATTCATGGTTTAAGCATTGTTTGATGTGTTTTAGAGGTTCGACTATGTTTGTATGATGTTTTAGGACTTGTTGGTATATTTGGTTGAGGTCCCGAAGGCCTCGGGTGAGTTTCAGATGGTTAACGGATCAGAGTTTTGACTTAAAAAGTTGCTACAATTATTCCTCTTCTGTTGGGCATTCTGGACTGTCATCGAGCCCAGACCTCGAACCCAGGCATCGAACCCTGGCATCAAGCCAGAGTTGACGAGGCTCAGGCTCGAGCTTAGGTATCGAAGCCATGATCAAAGGCCCATCTCGAGGGCCATGATCGAAGGCAAAACTCGAGGGATAGGATCGAGACCCAAGATCGAGGGTCGCAACCTTTGACTCAACTCGATGCCATGATCGATGCCATGACCGAGGTCCAGGTTTGAGCTGGTTGATTGAAGTCCAGTACGAGGGCCAGGATCGAAGGTCCAGTTCGATTCCATGATCGAGAGCAAGGCTCGAGGGTCACTATCGAAGGACCATGCTCGAGCCTGAGATTGAAGACAACCCTCGACGCCCTGATCGAAGGCACAAGTTCGATGCCGCGATCGAGGCCCTGTTCAAGGCCCAGTTTTGAACTGCTGGGCAGTTATAAAAACAGAGGACTTTCGTCCCATTTGCCATTTTTGGCGAACTTGAGCTTGAGCAGAGGCGATTTTTGGCAGATCTTCAAGGGAAAACATTGGGGTAAGTGATTCTAACTTGGATTTGGCTTATGAACATAAATATATCATTGTTTTCACAATCTAATTAGTGTTTTGAGATTTAAATTTGGAAAAATTTAGAAATCTCATAGAAACGAAATTTTTAGATTTCGGTATCGATTCGGAGTCGGATTTGAGTGAAATTGGTATGGTTGGACTCGTAATTGAATGGGTTGTCGGATTTCATAACTTTTGCCGGATTCCGAGATGTGGGCCCCATGGGCGAATTTTTAATTAATTTCGGGATTTTTATTCAAACTGTAGTATTTCCTTATAGAAGTTATTTCCTACAATATTTAGTGATTGTACCGAATTATTTTGGCTAGATTCGAGCCAGATAGAGTTGGATAATCGTGGAAAAGGCAAAATCTTGGATTAAATTGGAGCAAGACGAGGTAAGTCTCTTGTCTAATCTTGTGAGGGGGAAATTACCTCATAGACGAGAGTCCGTTCGTAGCTACTATTAAAGTCCGGGTAGTTTAGGACTCAAAGCATGCATTACTTGTGTAAATTGTATTCTTGGATTAATTAATATTAATTGATATATATGAATATATATTGTGAATTGTTAGATAAAGTTATTAAAGGATGAAAACCTCATATACTTGATTCTCTGTATAAATTATTAATTGTTAAAGAAATTATTCTTCCTCCCAAATTTATCTCATAATAATTATACTCTCCTTCCGGAGGTACATAAAAATGTCCTTCTTTCTTGTGGAGCGGGCCGAACGCCTCGGCAGGATAGATGCATCTATGGATCGCACCGCACGTCCCTCGGCAGTGTACACGACACTCTGGATCGGGCCGTACGTCCTCGGCAGAAATCGTGCTTAATAATAAAAATAACTACACGATGCTTTAATAATTTATTTCAGCTTGTAAAGCTAATTAGTAAATTGAAAAAAACTTTGGAATCTAATGAATTATTATTCTTGCTTGTTAAGGAATTAATTGTTACTCCTGTAAATGAGATTTAATTGATAAATTAGAATTTATCTGAATTAAAGGAATATAATTAATATATTGAAAATTGATACATTTGAAGGAATTTGATTATTTCCGCTGATTAAATAAATTCTGTAAATCACATTGATTTAAATATCCTAGTTTTATTTCAATTGTTATTGACCTATAGTGAGTGTCAAAGTCGGCCATCTCGTCTCTACCACTTTGAGATTAGGCTTGATACTTACTGGGTACATGTTGTTTACGTACTCATACTACACTTGCTGCACTTTTTGTGCAGGATCTGAGACAGGTACTAGTAGAGGACCTATCATCACATACCCACGTCATCCAGAGACATAGTGGTGAGCTGCCTTTCTGAGCCGTTCTGCAGCTACCAGTGTCTCTTCTAATATTTATATTCTATCTATTTTATTTCAGACAGTATTTGGAGTTTTGTATAATCTACTAGATGCTCATTCACTTGTGACACCAGGTCTTGGCACACACATTGGTAGAGTTTGGGTTTATATTTTCTTGGTTTTAAATTTTATCAATGTATGCTTAATTTATAAGTTGGCTTGCCTAGCTGTAGTGTTGGGCGCCATCACGACCTACAGGTGAAATTGGGTCGTGACAAGTCCGATCATGGAGTCCGATCATGGGCTACCTCGATTTGTTAGGGACCTCGATTTTGTAAGGGACCTCGATTGTTATGGACCTCGATTTGTAAGGGACCTCGATTTGTTATGGACCTCGATTTGTAAGGGACCTCGATTTGTAAGGGACCTCGATTTGTAAGGGACCTCGATTTTGTCAGGGACCTCGATTTGTTAGGGACCTCGATTTGTCACGGACCTCGATTTGTAAGGGACTTCGATTTTGTCAGGGACCTCGATTTGTAAGGGACCTCGATTTGTCATGGACCTCGATTTGTAAGGGACCTCGATTTGTAAGGGACCTCGATTTGTCATGGACCTCGATTTGTTATGGACCTCGATTTGTTATGGACCTCGATTTGTCATGTACCTCGATTTGTTAGGGACCTCGATTTTGTCAGGGACCTCGATTTTGACAAGGACCTCGATTTTGACAGCAGCCCGATTTTTGACAGCATTTCCAGCAGAAAAATTGCAGCAGCTAAGTCCCACTTTTGATTCGTTAACCATCCGAAACTCACCCGAGGCCCTCGGGACCTCAACCCAAAATACCAACAAATCCTAAAATATCATACGAACTTATTTGAAACCTCAAATCACATCAAACAACGCTAAAATCACGAATCATGCTCCAATTCAATCTTAATGAAACTTAGAATTTCCAACTTCTACATTCGATGTCGAAAGTTATCAAATCAAGTCCGAATGACTTCAAATTTTGCACACAAGTCATAAATGACATAACGGAGCTGTGAAAATTTTCAGAACTGAATTCCGAGCCCGATATAAAAAAGTCAACTCCCCGGTCAAACTTCCAAACTTTAAATTCCTATTTTAGCCACTTCAAACCTAATTTTACTACGGACTTCCAAATAAAATTCCGATCACGCTCCTAATTCCAAAATCACCATACGGAGCTGTTGGAATCATCAAAATTCTATTCCGGGGTCATTTGCACATAATTCGACATCCGTTCACTATTTAAACTTAAACTTTAAATTTTTCATCAAAATTCCTTATCTCGGGCTAGGGACCTCGGAATTTGATTCCGGGCATACGCCTAAGTCCCAAATAATGATATGGACCTACCGGAACTGTCAAAATACTTATCCGAGTCCGTTTGCTCAAAATATTGACCAAAGTCAATTTAGTTGAGTTTTAAAGCTCTAATTCACATTTTAATCCATTTTTCACCTGAAAACTTTCCGAAAAATTTTATTGACTGCGCACTCAAGTCGAGGAAGGATAAATAGTGCTTTTCGAGGTCTTAGAATATAGAATTAATTATTAAATTTAAAGATGACATTTTGGGTCATCACACTTTCATTCATAATTAAATTGACTTATATTATAACTTGCTTCATTTGATTGTCTCGCATGTGGGTATCGTATGCTCGAGTAACTTTTCCTCTTTATTACTTACTTTATCTATCTATATTTATATCTATATTATTATAAAAATATGAATAATTTATGCTAAATGTTGAACGACTAAAATATCCCCGAAATATTGATTGACTTTTATGCACTTAAATATTTGTATAATTTAAGGATCTAATTATAAATTATCTAATGATAGAATTCTTTTTCGACGTAAACTACATATACACCAACCCTACAAAGTTGATTCTACTTAGATTAAAAAGGCATGTCCATAGTTTTCTTTTAAAAATAATTATTATTCCTAATCACAAAAAAAATATAATTGTGGGAGAATAGGAGATTTACAAAGCATATTGTAAAGTCAATACAAGATTCTTCCTCACGATGTGTTGTATTTGAAAAAGGAAGAGTCTATATTCAGTACGGCAATTCCGGAACGTGAGAATTTTGAGTTTTATTTGGAGAAGGAAATTTTTTTTAAATTAATTTAGGGATCTTAAATTTTTACAAATATAAAAGAAAAATTTAGTATTAAGCTCTAAAAACATTTATAACATTTTCAGTTAAGTAAAAAAATCTTACAACCCTTTAAAATCTTAATTTATATTAGTTCATATAAAGTTAAAAACTAAATTAAGTTAGATATCTTTTATAACATACTTTATGTTCCTAAATACTATGAGTTACTACATAATTCAAATAATTGAGTTAATTTTAAAATATTAATTAATAAAAAATAATTAAATAACAATTTTTAAAATATAAAATCTAATCTTAAAGGAAAACAATACAGGGGCAAGTTTCTATGAATATCTTTCTTTTACATGACAATAAAGCGGTTCTAATAATGCAGATGAGACTTATTAAGTAAATTCATGTCACGACCCCAAATTCCCTTCGTAGGATATCGTGATGGCACCTAGTCTCTAAGACTAGGTAAGCCTATCAATGCGAAATAATATAAATATCTGAAATAAATAAACTACAATTCAAATAATTTCAACTCTCAAAACCTGGTAGAAATAAGTCACAAGCTTCTAAGAATTTATTCTTAATGTCTCTATATGTCAAGGTCTAGATAAAATATAAGGAAGCAACATAAAATGATAGAAGGGGACTCCGGAGTCTGAGGACGCTGGCAGATATACCTCGAAGTCTCCATGCGCAGGTAACTCAATAACGTCTAGGCTGGTAAAATATACCTGGATCTGCACAAAAAGATGTGCAGAAGCGTAGTATGAGTACACGACAGCGGTACCCAGTAAGTGCCAAGCCTAACCTCGGTAGAGTAGTGACGAGGTCAGGTGAGGCCCTACTGGAATATAATAATGGCATGGTAAAATGTTTATCAATGTAGTAAAATAAAATGACATTGAAAATGAATCAAATAGTATGTCACATTTAATGACACCAAATAATTGTAAATAATATCTCGTGGAAATCAAAACAGAATTTCCTTCAACTTTATGAAAATCACAATAATAATCAAAGGCAACTACGGCCATAAATCAATATCAACAAGGGCACTCCCGAGGTACCGCCTCGTAGTCCCAAATCATAAATAAATTCACAATATCTCATTTCCTTATATCACCGCGGGAGCCTTCACAATTTATTTAAAGAAAATATTTTTCCCGAAATAGCATCCCGCATTTTAGCCACCCTTATCACACCGCATGACTTCTAGTAGTTCCCCTACTAGCCACGCGTATCAAGCCACCCTTATCTCACCGCATGCGTTTCAACACCCAGACCTTATACCACCGCATGCGTATCAATATCACAATATATCACAATTTGCACCTCAAGTGCTCAAATAATTTAACTTGCCAAAATAAGTCAACAACAATATTTTTCCACAATAAAGAGCTCACGGCTCATGCCAAAATAAATTATCAATAATAGTTTGCCACAATAAAGAGCTCACGCCTCATGCCAAAATAAATCATCAATAATAGTTTTCCACAATAAAGAGCTCACGTCAAAATAATTCATCAATAATATTCTTCCACAATAAAGAGCTCACGGCTCCCTCACAATGAGTATAAAAATATTCAGGAGTAAATAATTTAGGAAAATAATATTTCAAAATCTTTACTATGTTGCTTCAATATCAAGTTTTAAAATGTCAAATACTTCATATTAATAATATTTAATTTAAAGAAAATCAACCTTCAAATAATGCATAGAATAAAAGAAATCAAGTTTCAACTAAACAGGTAAAACAATTAGTAAGAAAAGATCAAACAAATTTGAAGTATATATCTCACATCAATGATGAAGAATATAACAAGATAAAATAATTTAATAAATGCGCAACACTGATCTACACAATTTAAAAATATAATCTTTCGCAAATTAACCCGTGTACACACTCGTCACCTCGTGCACATGACTTTCAACACATTTCAATAATTACATCAATACCAATTCTAGGGAAAATTTCCCCCACATGACTTTCCCTCGTGGTAGTGTAAGTTTGTAAGCCACCTCTCCAACTCTCTCAAGAATCTCAAAAGGCCCAATATACCTAGGGCTCAAATTGCCCTTCTTCCCGAACCTCATCACACCCTTCATAGGCGAAACCCGGAGCAATACCCGCTCATCAACCATGAATGCAACATCACGAACCTTCCGATTCACATAACTCTTCTGTCTAGATTGGGCTGTACGAAGTCAATCCTGAATCAAGTCTGTACCCAATAGCCTAGCCTCGCCCAGTTCGAACCAACCCACTGGGGACTAGCACCACCTACCATACAAGGCCTCATACAGAGCCATCTGAATGCTTGACTGACAACTGTTGTTGTAAGCAAGATACGCAAGTGGTAAG
Source organism: Nicotiana tomentosiformis (assembly GCF_000390325.3). Classification (NCBI taxonomy): domain Eukaryota; kingdom Viridiplantae; phylum Streptophyta; class Magnoliopsida; order Solanales; family Solanaceae; genus Nicotiana; species Nicotiana tomentosiformis. The sequence goes on from NC_090819.1 coordinate 7,626,642, forward strand.
AACTGATCTCAAGCACCCCCAAAATCTATCACACACGCACGAAGCATATCCTTTAGTATCTGAATAGTGCGTTCGAACTGCTAGTCCATCTGAGGGTGAAATGTTGTACTGAACTGTACCCAAGTACCCAACTCATGTTGTACTACCCTCTAGAACCGTGATGTAAACTGCATACCCCGATCAAAGATGATAGATACCGGTATGCCGTGAAATCTGACAATCTCGCGAATATAGATTCGAGCTAACTGCTCGGAAGAGTAGGTAGTCATCATAGGATTGCAATGAGCTGACTTGGTCAATCTATCCACAATCACCCAAGCTGCATTGAACTTACTCTGAGTCCGTGGAAGCCCAACAACGAAATCCATAGTGATCCTCTCCCATTTCCATTCTGGAATCTCTAACTTCTGAAGCAATCCATTTAGTCGTTGATGCTCATATTTCACTTGTTGATAATTTAGACACCGAGCTACATACTCCACTATGTCTTTCTTCATCTTCCTCCACCAATAATGTTGCCTCAAGTCCTGCTACATCTTTGCAGCACCCGGATGTATGGAGTACCGCGAACTGTGAGCCTCCTGGAGAATCAATTCACGAAAACCATCTATATTAGGCACACATAGCCTGCCCTGCATATGTAATACATTTTCATCTCCAATTGTGACTTCCTTGGCATCGTCATGCTGAACTGTGTCCTTAAAGACAAGCAAACGGGGGTCATCATACTAACGTTCCATGATACGGTCATAAAGAGAAGACTGAGAAACCACACAAGCAAAACTCGGCTCAACTCGGAAACATCCAATATGACAAACTGGTTGGCCAAGGCCTGAATATCCAAGGCCAAAGGCCTCTTTGCTACGGGTAAATATGCTAAGCTGCCCAAACTCTTCGCCTTACGACTCAAAGCATCAACCACTATATTGGCCTTCCCAAGATGATAGAGAATGGTGATGTCATAATCCTTAAGCAACTCCAACCACCTCTATTGCCGCAAATTAAGATCATTATGTTTAAATAGATGCTATAGACTTCGGTGATCGGTGTAGACCTCACAATGGACACCGTACTAATAATGCCGCCAAATTTTCAAAGCATGAACAATAGCTGCTAACTCAAGGTCATGGACCGAATTATTCTTCTTATGAACCTTTAACTGTCCGGATGCGTAGGCAATCACCCTACCGTCTTACATCAACACTGTGCCGAGGTCAATACGCGACGCATCACAATACACAATATAAGATCCTGAACCTGTAGGTAATACCAACATTGGGGTTGTAGTCAAAGTTGTCTTGAACTTTTGGAACCTCTCCTTACATTCCTCGGCCATATGAACGGAGCACCCTTCTGGGTCAATCTTGTCTTAATAGTTGTTCATAATCTATTACAAAAACGTCAATTAACTTCATGTTAACAAAAATCTCGTTTTAAACCTTCACAATAATGATAACGAGATACGAGACATGAAGACCTCATAATTATTTACCCGAATTAACGAGTCACCTTTAACGTCACCTAGGAGGGAACCTACCTCGTAGGTTAAAACTCAATAATTACAACACAAAATTGGCAAGTATGCACAGAGAATTTCATATAGAATTTTCAAATAAGCCTAACAGGCATGACTCCCTATTAGTACTATAGTACAAGTTAAAATTCACAAGAGAGAACTTAAACACAAGAATTTTCCTCACAAGGATCTCGTCCTTATATAACTTCCACCGCAGCTCGTAGCCCGGTTTAAACATATCAGTTTATATTAAAATGTGAGGATCTCGTCCTCAGTTCTGAATCACAAGTAATATGCACATTGTGCCAATTGAAAATTTCCATTTTCTCCTTTTAAATAATTTCGGTTACACCAAATCACAACACATAATGAACCCCATACCGGTAAGGCATATAATTCACAATTTGTAATTAATTATTTGGAATTTACATCAAAATTTACCGAAATGAGTAACAGAAAGCCACATTTAGCCTCGCAGCTCTTATTAGTGACCAACACGAAATGATAGGCGTAGTTATCTCCATAAAATCTCCCAACAGGGGTAAACACATAAGTAAATTATAGAGTTATGAAGCTCACTCATAAGTGGAGCACAATAGGAAGACTCGTTTCGATATTGAGAACCGAATCAACTTAAGAAAATTATTTCTTTATATTAAATCGAGGTCGTACCTGTAACGACACCATCTGATGTAGCGACCTCTGCCATACCATAAAATAAATATATCAACGGCTGGGTCTCCACCTCTAGGACGCCTTTTACCCGTATGTCCTCCACCCTTAACTGGTCGTGTGGGTGGTGTAGTAACTGCAATGGGGCATGTAGCCTGAGTGCTTTGATGAAATATGTCTCTCCCAAGTTTGGGACAATTTTCTCATGATGTGCCTAGTATCACCGTATTCATAACAACCCTTTTGCGGGTTAGGCTGCTCATATTGAGTCTGTGCAGATAACTGGAATAACCATCGTAGGAACTCATGTCGGTGGTGCATTAAAAGAACTTACTGGAGCACCCCGAGTAATCCGATGTGCGGACTCGGCTGGCCGACTGCCCGAGCCCCCTCCATAATAATTTATACTTGCACAGTAGAATCCACTAAATCCCCCAGAACCTTAAGACGTCTTGGTCTCCATAGTTTCCTTCTTTTTCTTTTTTTTTTCACCCCGAACACATTCTAATATCTTGGCAATTTGTACAACTAGCATAAATGAAGTATCAACTTGTAGCTCCCGAGTCGTACAAAATTTTACGATCATAATTAAGTCCTTTAATGAGTCTGTGGACTCGCCCTCTGGTTGTAGGAAGCAAAGTAGGAGTATGATGGGCTAACTTATTGAATTTGATGGCATATTTTGACATCGTCAATGGTGACATGATGCAACCGTTCAAACCCTATGCGCCACGCATTACAGAGAGTCCAGAAAACAAACTCTTTCAAAAGGGTTTCTCAGAACTGACCCAAGTGGGCGGTGTTGCATTGGCTGGTCTGCTCTTTTCATAGGCTTGCCACGAACACCGGTGGAGAATTATCTCTCCCAAGGCGAATTTCTTCTTTTGTTATACTGACTCTACACTATTGAGCTGACCAATTTCTTAACATACTCTTCGACTCTTCTTTGGGGTAACCCTTACCCCTATTTATACACAACGATCACAAAAGTAGAGCTCCATACAGACAAATCTTTTCATGAACCACATAGTCCAGACTCTCGTCAACAAGTGTACTTACTCCGAAGCACCCCAAAATCCGCAACAGTGACGTCCACGCTGAGTGGACCTTCTACAAATTTAGTGTTGTTTCTATAACTCCTTTGATATTGAAGTATAAGATTATTAAGGAGGCGTACATACCGCAAGTCCTAACCTTATCCTCCATAAAATCTCAGGTCTTAAACATGTGTAAATTTTAGGGAACCTTTCAGTACCACATATATACATTTCAGGCCAAAACTGATATAATACATGACCCCGCAATCCACCCATTGGTAGTGAACTCCCCCCACTCGGCGCTAAGTCATAAGTCATAACATCCAATGGTCCTCAATAATAACCTTCACATCTTGTATAAATTAACCAGACGCCAACGTCCGTTGCACCCCCATATGATTCACTAGGTGATCTCTCTATATGTCCGCATCTTCAGTCGGAACCACATGTTGAGGCAATGTTTGAGCATCTCTGGCTCCCTCATAGTCCATATACGGCATTACGAACCGTCAACACACAATTGATACTGAGTGCGCAATGTCATACACGAGTGGATTCAAAGGAATATAAGATATATGTTTCAAGCTAAATCAATGCCGCACGATAAGGAGTCAAAGAAGTGAATATTTCCTAACAGTTCCATAGTCTCTCGAAGATAAGTACAGATGTCTCCGTACCGATCCGCAAGACTCTACTAAACCTGCTTGTGACTCATAACACCTATGAACCTAGTGCTCTGATACCAACTTGTCACGACCCCAAATTCCCTCCGTAGGATATCGTGATGGCACCTAGTTTCTAAGACTAGGTAAGCCTATCAATGAGAAATAATAATAAATATCTAAAATAAATAAACTACAATTCAAACAATTTCAACTCCCAAAACCCAGTAGAAATAAGTCACAAGATTCTAAGAATTTATTCTTAATGTCTCTATATGTCAAGGTCTAGATAAAATATAAGGAAGCAACATAAAATGATAGAAGTGGACTCCGGAGTCTGCGGACGCTGGCAGATATACCTCGAAGTCTCCGTGCGCAGGTAACTCAATGACGTCTAGGCTGGTAAAATGTACCTGGATCTGCACAAAAAGATGTGCAAAAGCGTAGTATGAGTACACGACAGCGGTACCCAGTAAGTGCCAAGCCTAACCTCGGTAGAGTAGTGACGAGGTCAGGTGAGGCCCTACTGGAATATAATAATGGCATGGTAAAATGTTTATCAATGTAGTAAAATAAAATGACATTGAAAATGAATCAAATAGTATGTCACATTTAATGACACCAAATAATTGCAAATAATATCTCGTGGAAATCAAAACAGAATTTCCTTCAACTTTATGAAAATAACAATAATAATCAAAGGCAACTACGGCCATAAATCAATATCAACAAGGGCACTCCCGAGGTACCGCCTCGTAGTCCCAAATCATAAATAAATTCACAATATCTCATTTCCTTATATCACCGCGGGAGCCTTCACAATTTATTTAAAGAAAATATTTTTCCCGAAATAGCATCCCGCGTTTTAGCCACCCTTATCACACCGCATGACTTCTAGTAGTTCCCCTACTAGCCACGCGTATCAAGCCACCATTATCTCACCGCATGCGTTTCAACACCCAGACCTTATACCACCGCATGCGTATCAATATCACAATATATCACAATTTGCACCTCAAGTGCTCAAATAATTTAACTTGCCAAAATAAGTCAACAACAATATTTTTCCACAATAAAGAGCTCACGGCTCATGCCAAAATAAATTATCAATAATAGTTTGCCACAATAAAGAGCTCACGCCTCATGCCAAAATAAATCATCAATAATAGTTTTTCACAATAAAGAGCTCACAGCTCATGTCAAAATAATTCATCAATAATATTCTTCCACAATAAAGAGCTCACAGCTCCCTCACAATGAGTATAAAAATATTCAGGAGTAAATAATTTAGGAAAATAATATTTCAAAATCTTTACTATGTTGCTTCAATATCAAGTTTAAAAATGTCAAATACTTCATATTAATAATATTTAATTTAAATAAAATCAACCTTCAAATAATGCATAGAATAAAAAAAATCAAGTTTCAACTAAACAGGTAAAACAATTAGTAAGAAAAGATCAAACAAATTTGAAGTATATATCTCACATCAATGTTGAAGAATATAACAAGATAAAATAATTTAATAAATGCGCAACACTGATCTACACAATTTAAAAATATAATCTTTCACAAATTAACCCGTGTACACACTCGTCACCTCGTGTACATGACTTTCAACACATTTCAATAATCACATCAATACCAATTCTAGGGGAAATTTCCCCCACACAAGGTTAGACAAGTCACTTACCTCGACTTGCTCCAATTTAATCAAGTATTATGCTTTTTCCTCGATTTTCTGACTCCGATCGATTCGTATGTAGTCATAATTAATTCGATACAGTCAACAAAAATTATAGTAATCAATTTCATAAGAAAATATTACATTTTCATTAAAAATCCGAAATTAGCTCAAAATTTGCCCGTGGGGCCCACATCTCGGAATCCGGCGAAACTTATAAAATCCGACAACCCATTCAATTACGAGTCCACCCATACCAATTTTACCAAAATCCGATAACAACTCGACCTCCAAATCTTAAATTTTCGTTTTTGGAAGATTTTGCAAAAATCTTGATTTTTCTTCCATAAATTCACGGATTCATGATGTAAATGAGTATGGAATCATGAAATATAATCAATATAGGATAAGGAACACTTACCCCAATATTTTTCCGTGAAAATTGCCCAAAAATCGCCCAAAAACCGTGCTCCAAAAATCCAAAACGAAATGAATGAAATGAGCATTTTTGGTCCTTAAGTTTCTGCCAATCCGTCACTAAAAGTCCATTTTTCGTCACTAAAAATCTACCAGAAATAGCTCTACCAGTCTTACTTCAATTGATCATAACTTTATGTACAAATATCCAAATGATAAATGGTTTAACTTTCTGGAAACTAGAATCCACCGACTACAACTTTCATGTTTTGCAATTATTCTGATTCCTTATGCATTGCGAGATATAAGCTACCAAAGTCGGCTGCATGCATCAGAATTTCTGGCGAAATTTCTGGCAAAACTGCTCTACCAGCCTTCATTCAATCCATCATAACTGTTTGTACAAATGTCCAAATAATGCATAGTTTAACTTTCTGGAACCTATAATCCAACGACTACAACTTTCATGTTTTGTACATTTTCTGATTCCTTATGCATTGCGAGATATAAGCTTCCAAACTTGGCTCCATGCACGGAATTTCTGCAACAAAAATTTCCAGCACTTTGTCCGAAATCTATTCCGTTTACCTTCCGAAATCCACCCGAGACCCTCGGGACCTTAACCAATTATTCCAACATGTCCCAAAATACCATACGAACTTAGTCGAGGCTTCAAACTACATCAAACAACATCAAAACGACGAATCGCACCTCAAATCAAAATCAATGAACTTTGAACTGTCAAATTCTATATCTTGTGTCGAAACACATCAAATCAATTCAGAATGACTTCAAATTTTGCACACAAGTCATAAATGACATAACTGAGCTATGAAAATTTTCAGAATCGGATTTCGATCCCGATATCAAAAAGTCAACCTCTCGGTCAAACTTCCCAAAAATTCAACTTTCGGTATTTCAAGCCTAATTCTACTACGGACTTCCAAATAAAATTCCGATCACGCTCCTAAGTCCAAAATCACCATACGGAGCTGTTGGAATCATCAAAATTCTATTCCGGGGTCGTTTGCACATAATTTTACATCCGGTCACTATTTGAACTTAAACTTTTAATTTTTCATTAAAATTCCATATCTCGGGCTAGGGACCTCGGAATTTGATTCCGGGCATACGTCTAAGTCCCAAATCACGATACGGACCTACTAAAATTATCAAAACACTGATCCGAGTCCGTTTGCTCAAAATATCGACCAAAGTCAACTCAGTTGAGTTTTAAAGTTCTAATTCACATTTTAATTCATTTTTCACCTTAAATTTTCCGGAAAAGTTTTACGGACTGCACACGCAAGTCGAGTAATGATAAATAGTGCTTTTCGAGGTCTTAGAACACAGAAATAATTATTAAATTTAAAGATGACATTTTGGGTCATCACATTCTCCACCTCTAAAACAAACGTTCGTCCTCGAACGGAGTTAGAAAAAGTACCTAAGCTGGTGAATAAGTATGGATAACATATGCGCATGTCATGCTCGGTCTCCCAAGTCGCCTCCTCGACCGGATGACCCCTCCACTGAACCTTCCCGGAAGCAATGTTCTTTGACCTCAGCTTTCGAACATGCCTGTCCAAAATAGCCATTGGTTCCTCAACATAAGATAGATTCTTGTCCAACTGAACCGAACTGAAGTCTAGCACATGAGACGGATCCCCGTGATATTTTCGAAGCATAGAAACATGGAATACCGGATGACCGGCAAAGAGACTAGGTGGTAGTGTAAGTTTGTAAGCCACCTCTCCAACTCTCTCAAGAATCTCAAAAGGCCCAATATACCTAGGGCTCAAATTGCCCTTCTTCCCGAACCTCACCACACCCTTCATAGGCGAAACCCGGAGCAATATCCGCTCATCAACCATGAATGCAACATCACGAACCTTCCGATTCACATAACTCTTCTGTCTAGATTGGGCTGTACGAAGTCAATCCTGAATCAAGTCTGTACCCAATAGCCTAGCCTCGCCCAGTTCGAACCAACCCACTGGGGACTAGCACCACCTACCATACAAGGCCTCATACAGAGCCATCTGAATGCTTGACTGACAACTGTTGTTGTAAGCAAGATACGCAAGTGGTAAGAACTGATCTCAAGCACCCCCAAAATCTATCACACACGCATGAAGCATATCCTCTAGTATCTGAATAGTGCGTTCGAACTGCTCGTCCGTTTGAGGGTGAAATGTTGTACTGAACTATACCCGAGTACCCAACTCATGTTGTACTACCCTCTAGAACCGTGATGTAAACTGCATACCCCGATCAAATATGATAGATACCGGTATGCCGTGAAATCTGATAATCTCGCGAATATAGATTCGAGCCAACTGCTCGGAAGAGTAGGTAGTCATCATAGGATTGCAATGAGCTGACTTGTTCAATCTATCCACAATCACCCAAGCTGCATTGAACTTACTCTGAGTCTGTGGGAGCCCAACAACGAAATCTATAGTGATCCTCTCCCATTTCCATTGTGGAATCTCTAACTTCTGAAGCAATCCATTCAGTCGTTGATGCTCATATTTCACTTGTTGATAATTTAGACACCGAGCTACATACTCCACTATGTCTTTCTTCATCTTCCTCCACCAATAATGTTGCCTCAAGTCCTGCTACATCTTTGCAGCACCCGGATGTATGGAGTACTGCGAGCTGTGAGCCTCCTGGAGAATCAATTCATGAAAACCATCTATATTAGGCACACATAGCCTGCCCTGCATATGTAATACATTTTCATCTCCAATTGTGACTTCCTTGGCATCGTCATGCTGAACTGTGTCCTTAAAGACAAGCAAAATGGGGGTCATCATACTAACGTTCCATGATACGGTCATAAAGAGAAGACTGAGAAACCAAACAAGCAAAACGCGGCTCAACTCGGAAACATCCAATATGAAAAACAGGTTGGCCAAGGCCTGAATATCCAAGGCCAAAGGCCTCTTTGCTACCGATAAATATGCTAAGCTGCCCAAACTCTTCGCCTTACGACTCAAAGCATCAGCCACTATATTGGCCTTCCCAAGATGATAGAGAATAGTGATGTCATAATCCTTAAGCAACTCCAACTACCTCTGTTGCCGCAAATTAAGATCATTATGTTTAAATAGATGCTATAGACTTCGGTGATCGGTGTAGACCTCACAATGGACACCGTACTAATAATGCCGCCAAATCTTCAAAGCATGAACAATAGCTGCTAACTCAAGGTCATGGACCGAATTATTCTTCTTATGAACCTTTAACTGTCTGGATGCGTAGGCAATCACCCAACCGTCTTACATCAACACTGCGCCGAGGTCAATACGCGACGCATCACAATACACAATATAAGATCCTGAACCTGTATGTAATACCAACATTGGGGTTGTAGTCAAAGTTGTCTTGAACTTTTGGAACCTCTCCTTACATTCCTCGGTCCATATGAACGGAGCACCCTTCTGGGTCAATCTTGTCTTAATAGTTGTTCATAATCAATTACAAAAATGTCAATTAACTTTATGTTAACAAAAATCTCGTTTTAAACCTTCACAATAATGATAACGAGATACGAGACATGAAGACCTCATAATTATTTATCCGAATTAACGAGTCACCTTTAATGTCACCTAGGAGGGAACCTACCTCGTAGGTTAAAACTCAATAATTACAACACAAAATTGGCAAGTATGCACAGAGAATTTCATATAGAATTTTCAAATAAGCCTAACAGGCATGACTCCCTATTAGTACTATAGTACAAGTTAAAATTCACAAGAGAGAACTTAAACATAAGAATTTTCCTCACAAGGATCTCGTCCTTATATAACTTCCACCGCAGCTCGTAGCCCGGTTTAAACATATCAGTTTATATTAAAATGCGAGGATCTCATCCTCGGTTCTGAATCACAAGTAATATGCACATTGGGCCAATTGAAAATTTCCATTTTCTCCTTTTAAATAATTTCGGTTACACCAAATCACAACACATAATGAACCCCATACCGGTAAGGCATATAATTCACAATTTGTAATTAATTATTCGGAATTTACATCAAAATTTACCGAAATGAGTAACAGAAAGCCACATTTATCCTCGCAGCTCTTATTAGTGACCAACACGAAATGATAGGCATAGTTATCTCCATAAAATCTCCCAACAGGGGTAAACATATAAGTAAATTATAGAATTATGAAGCTCACTCATAAGTGGAGCACAATAGGAAGACTCGTTTCGATATTGAGAACCGAATCAACTTAAGGAAATTATTCCTTTATATTAAATCGAGGTCGTACCTGTAACGATACCATCTGATGTAGCGACCTCTGCCATACCATAAAATAAATATATCAACGGCTGGGTCTCCACCTCTAGGACGCCTTTTACCCGTATGTCCTCCACCCTTAACTGGTCGTGTGGGTGGTGTAGTAACTGCAATGGGGCATGTAGCATGAGTGCTTTGATGAAATATGTCTCTCCCAAGTTTGGGACAATTTTCTCATGATATGCCTAGTATCACCGTATTCATAACAACCCTTTTGCGGGTTAAGCTGCTTATATTGAGTCTGTGCAGATAACTGGAATAACCATTGTAGGAACTCATGTCGGTGGTGCATTAAAAGAACTTACTGGAGCACCCCGAGTAATCCGATGTGCGGACTCGGCTGGCCGACTGCCCGAGCCCCCTCCATAATGATTTATACTTGCACAGTAGAATCCACTAAATCCCCCAGAACCTTGAGACATCTTGGTCTCCTTAGTTTCCTTTTTTTTTCTTTTTTTTTCACCCCGAACACATTCTAATATCTTGGCAATTTGTACAACTAGCATAAATGAAGTATCAACTTGTAGCTCCCGAGTCGTACAAAATTTTACGATCATAATTAAGTCCTTTAATGAGTCTGTGGACTCGCCCTCTGGTTGTAGGAAGCAAAGTAGGAGTATGATGGGCTAACTTATTGAACTTGATGGCATATTTTGACATCGTCAATGGTGACATGATGCAACCGTTCAAACCCTATGCGCCACGCATTACTGAAAGTCCAGAAAACAAACTCTTTCAAAAGGGTTTCTCAGAACTGACCCAAGTGGGCGGTGTTGCATTGGCTGGTCTGCTCTTTTCATAGGCTTGCCACGAACACCGGTGGAGAATTATCTCTCCCAAGGCGAATTTCTTCTTTTGTTATACTGACTCTACACTATTGAGCTGACCAATTTCTTAACATACTCTTCGACTCTTCTTTGGGGTAACCCTTACCCCTGTTTATACACAACGATCACAAAAGTAGAGCTCCATACAGACAAATCTTTTCATGAACCACATAGTCCAGACTCTTGTCAACAAGTGTACTTACTCCGAAACACCCCAAAATCCGCAACAGTGACGTCCACGCTGAGTAGACCTTCTACAAATTTAGTGTTGTTTCTATAACTCCTTTGATATTGAAGTATAAGATTATTAAGGAGGCGTACATACCGCAAGTCCTAACCTTATCCTCCACAAAATCTCAAGTCTTAAACATGTGTAAATTTTAGGGAACCTTTCAGTACCACATATATACATTTCAGGCCAAAACTGATATAATACATGACCCCGCAATCCACCCATTGGTAGTGGACTCCCCCCACTCGGCGCTAAGTCATAAGTCACAACGTCCAATGGTCCTCAATAATAACCTTCACATCTTGTATAAATTAACCAGACGCCAACGTCCGTTGCACCCCCATATGATTCACTAGGTGATCTCTCTATATGTCCGCATCTTCAGTCGGAACCACACGTTGAGGCAATGTTTGAGCATCTCTGGCTCCCTCATAGTCCATATACGGCATTACGAACCGTCGACACACAATTGATACTGAGCGCGCAATGTCATACACGAGTGGATTCAAAGGAATATAAGATATATGTTTCAAGCTAAATCAATGCCGCACGATAAGGAGTCAAAGAAGTGAATATTTCCTAACAGTTCCATAGTCTCTCGAAGATAAGTACAGACATCTCCGTAACGATCCGCAAGACTCTACTAAACCTGCTTGTAACTCATAACACCTATGAACCTAGTGCTCTGATACCAATTTGTCACGATCCTAAATTCCCTCCGTAGGATATCGTGATGGCACCTAGTCTCTAAGACTAGGTAAGCCTATCAATGCGAAATAATAATAAATATCTGAAATAAATAAACCAATATTCAAACATTTTCAACTCCCAAAACCCGGTAGAAATAAGTCACAAGCTTCTAAGAATTTATTCTTAATGTCTCTATATGTCAAGGTCTAGATAAAATATAAGGAAGCAACATAAAATGATAGAAGGGGACTCCGGAGTCTGTGGACGCTGGCAGATATACCTCGAAGTCTCCGTGCGCAGGTAACTCAATGACGTCTAGGCTGGTAAAATGTACCTGGATCTGCACAAAAGGATGTGCAGAAGCATAGTATGAGTACACCACAGCGGTACCCAGTAAGTGCCAAGCCTAACCTCGGTAGAGTAGTGACGAGGTCAGGTGAGGCCCTACTGGAATATAATAATGGCATGGTAAAATGTTTATCAATGTAGTAAAATAAAATGACATTGAAAATGAATCAAATAGTATGTCACATTTAATGACACCAAATAATTGCAAATAATATCTCGTGGAAATCAAAACAGAATTTCCTTCAACTTTATGAAAATCACAATAATAATCAAAGGCAACTACGGCCATAAATCAATATCAACAAGGGCACTCCCGAGGTACCGTCTCGTAGTCCCAAATCATAAATAAATTCACAATATCTCATTTCCTTATATCACCGCGGGATCCTTCACAATTTATTTAAAGAAAACATTTTTTCCGAAATAGCATCCCGCGTTTTAGCCACCCTTATCACACCGTATGACTTCTAGTAGTTCCCCTACTAGCCACGCGTATCAAGCCACCCTTATCTCACCGCATGCGTTTCAACACCCAGACTTTATACCACCGCATGCGTATCAATATCACAATATATCATAATTTGCACCTCAAGTGCTCAAATAATTTAACTTGCCAAAATAATTCAACAACAATATTTTTTCACAATAAAGAGCTCACGGCTCATGCCAAAATAAATCATCAATAATAGTTTTTCATAATAAAGAGCTCACAGCTCATGTCAAAATAATTCATCAATAATATTTTTCCACAATAAAGAGCTCACGGCTCATGTCAAAATAATTCATCAATAATATTCTTCCACAATAAAGAGCTCACGGCTCATGTCAAAATAATTCATCAATAATATTGTTCCACAATAAAGAGCTCACGGCTCCCTCACAATGAGTATAAAAATATTCAGAAGTAAATAATATAGGAAAATAATATTTCAAAATCTTTACTACGTTGCTTCAATATCAAGTTTAAAAATGTCAAATACTTCATATTAATAATATTTAATTTAAATAAAATCAACCTTCAAATAATGCACAGAATAAAAGAAACCAAGTTTCAACTAAACAGGTAAAATAATTAGTAAGAAAAGATCAAACAAATTTGAAGTATATATCTCACATCAATGATGAAGAATATAACAAGATAAAATAATTTAATAAATGCGCAACAGTGATCTACACAATTTAAAAATATAATCTTTCACAAATTAACCCGTGTACACACTCGTCACCTCGTGCACACGACTTTCAACACATTTTAATAATCACATCAATACCAATTCTAGGGGAAATTTCCCCCATACAAGGTTAGACAAGTCACTTACCTCGACTTGCTCCAATTTAATCAAGTATTATGCTTTTTCCTCGATTTTCTGACTCTGATCGACTCGTATCTAGTCATAATTAATTCGATACAGTCAACAAAAATTATAGTAATAAATTTCATAAGAAAATATTACATTTTCATTAAAAATCCGAAATTAGCTCAAAATTTGCCCGTGGGGCCCACATCTCGGAATCCGGCGAAACTTATAAAATCCGATAACCCATTCAATTACGAGTCCACCCATACCAATTTTACCAAAATCCGATAACAACTCGACCTCCAAATCTTAAATTTTCGTTTTTGGAAGATTTTGCAAAAATTTTGATTTTTCTTCCATTAATTCACGGATTCATGATGTACATTTTGAAGCTTACATTTTCTTCCACAACTCGACAACTTTCATGTTTTGCACATTTTCGGATTCCTTATTCATTGCGAGATATAAGCTTTCAAACTTGGCTCCACGCACGGAATTTCTGCAACAGAAATTTCTGCAAACAGAAATTTCCAGCACTTTGTCCGAAATCCATTCCGTTTACCTTCCGAAATCAACCCGAGACCCTCGAGACCTTAACCAATTATTCCAACATGTCCCAAAATACCATACGAACTTAGTCGAGGCTTCAAACTACATCAAACAATATCAAAACGACGAATCGCACCTCAAATCAAAATCAATAAACTTTGAACTTTCAAATTCTATATCTTGTGTCGAAACACATCAAATCAATTCGGAATGACTTCAAATTTTGCACACAAGTCATAAATAACATAACTGAGCTATGAAAATTTTCAGAATCGGATTTCGACCCCGATATCAAAAAGTCAACCTCTCGGTCAAACTTCCCAAAAATTTAACTTTCGGTATTTCAAGCCTAATTCTACTACGGACTTCCAAATAAAATTCTGATCACGCTCCTAAGTCCAAAATCACCATACGGAGCTGTTGGAATCATCAAAATTCTATTCCGGGGTCGTTTGCACATAATTTGACATCCGGTCACTATTTGAACTTAAACTTTTAATTTTTCATTAAAATTCCATATCTCGGGCTAGGGACCTCGGAATTTGATTCCGGGCATACGTCTAAGTCCCAAATCACGATACGGACCTACTAAAATTATCAAAATACTGATCCGAGTCCATTTGCTCAAAATATCGACCAAAGTCAACTCAGTTGAGTTTTAAAGTTCTAATTCACATTTTAATTCATTTTTCACCTTAAATTTTCCGGAAAAGTTTTACGAACTGCACACGCAAGTCGAGTAATGATAAATAGTGCTTTTCGAGATCTTAGAACACAGAATTAATTATTAAATTTAAAGATGACATTTTGGATCATCACATTTCATCATCTTTGTAATTTAAGATGATATCATTTTGAATTCAAGTATTATGTTTATGTAATACCATTAATTTCTAGATTCAAAATGATTGTCGTGTTTTTATCACGTCAATTACTCTACAATGATCATTTCATCTTGTAAATAATTTGTTGATAAATTTAGTTAGTTGTTCTTTCATATAAGAGTTTTGACTAAAGATTTACGTGCAACACACGTGCATAATGACTAGTTATTATAAAAGCATGAATACAATATCGGTTTACAAAAATAACCTTATAATATTAAACACAATAACTCATAATGAAAGGATATAATCGAAATTCTAGATATTGGCCTTATAATCCTATTAGTTTTAGAACATAATATTATACATTAGGAATCCTACATGATTACCTTTAGGAATCCTATTAGTATAATTACTTTCGGGTTATCAAATTCATATAAAATTGAATAAGTAAATATCTTTAGTCATGTAATTCTATTACTTTTTGGATATACTTCTTAAAAATTTCTATTACTAATTTAATTTGAAAATGTATTATAATGTCATATTACTAATTTAATTTGAGAATGTATTATATTGTCCAAATTCATTTAGAAAAAGGAGAGCCTATATTATTATAAAGGAATAAATACAATATTAATATACCGAAATAACCCTAAATTATTAAACGGAAGAACTCATAGGAAGATGACATAATTGCAATAACCTATTTTTTAGACTACAATACCTTCTATGCTAATTTTTAATGTTTATGTCACGACCCAATTTCACCTGTAGGTCGTGATGGCGCCCAACACTACAGCTAGGCAAGCCAACTAATAAATTAAGCATACATTGATTAAACTTTTATTCCCAGAAAATAATAAAATACCAACTTCTACCAATGTGTGTGCCAAGACCCGGTGTCACAAGTGAATGGGCATCTAGTAGATTATACAAAACTCCAAATACTATCTGAAATAAAATAGACAGAATATAAATATCAGAAGAGACACTGGTAGCTGCAGAGCGGCTCAGAAAGGCAGCTCACCACTATGCCTCTAGATGACGTGGGTGTGTGATGATAGATCTTCCACTAGTAACTGTCTCAGATCCTGCACAAAAAGTGCAGCAAGTGTAGTATGAGTACGTAAACAACGTGTACCCAGTAAGTATCAAGCCTAATCTCAAAGCGGTAGAGACGAGATGGCCGACTTTGACACTCACTATAGGTCAATAACAATTGAAATAAAACTAGGATATTTAAATCAACATGATTTACAGAATTTATTTAATCAGCGAAAATAATCAAATTTCTTCAAATGTATCAATTTTCAATATATTAATTAAATTCCTTTAATTCAAATAAATTCCAATTTATCAATTAAATCTCATTTACATGAGTAACAATTAATTCCTTAACAAGCAAGAATAATAATTCATTAAATTTCCAAGGATTTTCCAATTTACTAAGTAGCTTTACAAGCTGAAATAAATTATTAAAGCATCGTGTAATTATTTTTTATTATTAAGCACGATTTCTGCCGAGGACGTACAGCCCGATCCAGAGTGTTGTGTACACTGCCGAGGAACGTGCGGCGCGATCCATAGATGCATCTATCCTACCGAGGCGTTCGGCCCGCTCCACAAGAAAGGAGGACATTTTCTTATGTGCCTCCGGAAGGATAGTATATTTGTTATAAGATGAATTTGGGAGGAGAACAATTTCTTTTGACAATTAATTGATTAAAACAGATAATCAAACCTGTGAGATTTCCATCCTTTAATATCTTTATCTAACAATTCACAATATATATTCATATAGATATCAATTAATATTAATTAATCAAAGAATACAATTTACACAAGTAATACATGCTTTGAGTCCTAAACTACCCGGACTTTAGCATTAATAGTAGCTACGCACGGACTCTCGTCACCTCGTGCGTACGTAGCTCCCACAATTTGCAACAATTATTTAATCTTAATCACCTATGAGGTAATTTCCCCCTCACAAGATTAGACAAGAGACTTACCTCGTCTTGCTCCAATTTAATCCAAGATTTTGCCTTTTTCACGATTATCCAACTCTGTCTGGCTCGAATCTAGCCAAAATAATTCAGTACAATCACTAAAAATTGTAGGAAATAACTTCTATAAGGAAATACTACATTTTGCATAAAAATCCCGAAATTAATTAAAAATTCGCCCGCGGGGCCCACATCTCGGAATCCGGCGAAAGTTATGAAATCCGACAACCCATTCAATTACGAGTCCAACCATACCAATTTCACTCAAATCCGACTCCGAATCGATACCGAATCTAAAAATTTCATTTCTATGAGATTTCTAAATTTTTCCAAATTTAAATCTCAAAACACTAATTAGATTGTGAAAACAATGATATATTTATGTTCATAAGCCAAATCCAAGTCAGAATCACTTACCCCAATGTTTTTCCCTTGAAGATCTGCCCAAAAATCGCCTCTGCTCAAGCTCAAGTTCGCAAAAAATGGCAAATGGGACGAAAGTCCTCTGTTTTTATAACTGCCCAGCAGTTCGGAACTGGGCCTCGAACAGGGCCTCGATCGCGGCATCGAACTTGTGCCTTCGATCAGGGCGTCGAGGGTTGTCTTCGATCTCATGCTCGAGCATGGTCCTTCGATAGTGACCCTCGAGCCTTGCTCTCGATCATGGAATCGAACTGGACCTTCGATCCTGGCCCTCGTACTGGACTTCGATCAACCAGCTCGAACCTGGACCTCGGTCATGGCATCGATCATGGCATCGAGTTGAGTCAAAGGTTGCGACCCTCGATCTTGGGTCTCGATCCTATCCCTCGAGCTTTGCCTTCGATCATGGCCCTCGAGATGGGCCTTCGATCATGGCTTCGATACCTAAGCTCGAGCCTGAGCCTCGTCAACTCTGTCTTGATGCCTGAGTTTGATGCCTGGGCTCGAGGTCTGGGATCGAGGTCTGGGCTCGATGACAGTCCAGAATGCCCAACAGAAGAGGAAAAATTGCAGCAGCTTTTTAAGTCCAACTTTTGATCCGTTAACCATCCGAAACTCACCCGAGGCCCTCGGGACCTCAACCAAATATACCAACAAGTCCTAAAACATCATACGAACTTAGTCGAACCTCTAAATCACATCAAACAACGCTAAAACCATGAATCATACCCCAATTCAAGCTTAATGAAACTAAGAGTTTTCAACTTCTACATTCAATGTCGGAACCTATCAAATCAACTCCGATTGACCTCAAATTTTACACACAAGTCATAAATTATATAACGGAGCTATGAAAATTTTCAGAACTAAATTCCGGCTCCGGTATCGAAAAGTCAACTCCCCGGTCAAACTTTCAAACTTTAAATTCCTATTTTAGCCATTTCAAGCCTAATTTCACTACGCACTTCCAAATAAAATTTCGATCACGCTCCTAAGTCCAAAATCACCATACGGAGCTGTTGGAATCATCAAAATTCTATTCTGGGGTCATTTTCTCAAAATGTTGACCGAAGTCAAACTTAACACTTTAAGGCCAACTTAAGGAACCAAGTGTTCCGGTTTCACCTCAAACACTTCCAAATCCCGAACCAACCATCCTCATAAGTCATAAATCATTACAAGCACCTACGGAAAGTTTTATTTTAGGGAACGGGGTTCTAAAAGTTAAAATGACCGGTTGGGTCATTACATTCTCCACCTCTTAAACAAATGTTCGTCCTCGAACGGGTTTAGAATTGTACCTGGAGTGCTGAATAAGTGGGGATATCTGCTCCGCATGTCTTCCTCGGTCTCCCAAGTCGCTTCTTTGACTGGTTGGCCCCTCCACTGGACTTTTACTGCATAAATCCTCTTGGATCTCAACTGGCGAACCTGTTTATCAACAATGGCGATTGGCTCCTCTTCATAACCCAAGCTATTATCTAGCTGAACTGTGCTGAAGTCTAACATATGTGATAGGTCGGCATGATACTTTCGGAGCATAGATACGTGAAAAACCGGATGAACTCCCGATAGGCTGGGAGGCAAGGCAAGCTCATAAGCCACCTCTCCAACTCGTTTCAACACCTCAAATGGGCCTATAAACCTTGGGCTCAACTTGTCCTTCTTCCCGAATCTCATAATTCCCTTCATCGGCGAAACCTTCAAGAGAACTTTTTCACCTACCATAAATGATATATCACGCGCTTTCTGATCCGCGTAACTCTTTTGTCTGGACTGTGCTGTACGAAGTCGCTCCTGAATCAACTTTACCTTTTCTAAGGCATCCCTTACCATATCAGTACCATATAACTTAGCCTCACCTGGCTCAAACCATCCGATAGGTGAACGACATCGCCGATCATATAAAGCCTCAAACGGAGCCATCTCGATGCTGGATTGGTAACTGTTATTATAAGAAAACTCGGCCAAAGGCAGGAAACGATCCCACTGACCTCCAAAGTCAATCACACATGATCTGAGCATATCTTCCAAAATCTGAATTGTCCTCTCTGACTGTCCATCGGTCTGCGGATGAAAGGCTGTGCTGAGCTCTACACGGGTCCCTAACTCACTCTGTACTGCTCTCCAGAAATGTGAAGTACCTCTATCTGATATGATGGAAATTGGCACACCGTGCAACCGAACTATCGCCTGAATATAAATCTGGGCCAACCTCTCTGAAGTATACGTAGTCACAATAGGAATAAAATGTGCCGACTTGGTCAACCTGTCAACAATCACCCAAACTGCATCAAACTTCCTCAAGGTCCTCGGCAACCCAACTACAAAATCCATAGTAATTCGTTCCCATTTCCACTCTGGTATGGTCATCTGTTGGAGTAGGCCACCTGGCCTCTGGTGCTCATATTTAACTTGCTGGCAATTTAGACACCGAGCTACATACTCAACTATGTCCTTTTTCATTCGTCGCCACCAATAATGTTGCCTCAAGTCACGATACATCTTAGTAGCACCTGGATGAATAGAATATCGAGAACTGTGTGCCTCTTCTAGGATCTTTTTCCCCAGTTCATCCACATTAGGAACACACAGACGATCCTGGAGTCGCAGAACACCATCCGCTCTAATAGTAACTTCCTTGGTATCACCTTGTAGTACCGTTTCACAAAGAACCACCAGGTGTGGGTCATCATACTGGCGAGCCTTGATCTGTTCAAATAGTGAAGACCGGGCCACAACACATGCAAGAACTCGGCTGGGCTCTGAAATATCCAGCCTCACAAGTCTGTTAGCCAAAGACAGGCTAATGGTCTTTCCTCTGCTGAAATGAAAGCCAAACTACCCATACTCTCCGCCTTTCTGATCAAGGCATCTGCAACCACATTTGCTTTGCCCGGATGATACAAGATAGTAATATCATAATCTTTTAGTAACTCCAGCCATCTGCGCTGCCTCAAATTTAGATCCCTCTGCTTGAACAAATGCTGCAAACTGCGATGATCAGTGTAAACTTCGCAAGATACCCCATAAAGATAATGCCTCCAAATCTTAAGAGCGTGAACAATCGCAGCTAACTCCAAATCATGTACCGGATAATTTTTTTCATGGGGATACAACTGACGTGAAGCATATGCAATAACTTGCCCTTCCTGCATCAATACACAACCCAAGCCAACGCGCGAAGCGTCACAATACACTGTATACATCCCCGAAGCAGAAGGAAACACTAACACTGGTGTTGTAGTCAATGATGCCTTGAGCTTCTGAAAGCTCACCTCACAATCATCGGACCATCGGAATGGAGCACCCTTCTGGGTTAATTTAGTCAAAGGTGCTGCAATAGATGAAAAACCTTCCACGAACCGACGATAATAACCTGCCAAACCCAGAAAACTCCTGATCTCCGTCACCGAAGTGGGACGATGCCAATTCTGAACTGCCTCAATCTTTTTGGGATCAACTTTAATACCTTCGCCCGATACGATATGTCCCAAAAATGCTACAGACTCTAGCCAAAACTCACATTTAGAGAACTTGGCATATAACTTTTGTTCCCGCAATGTCTGAAGCACTACTCTCATATGCTGCTCATGCTCCTCCTTACTACGTGAGTAGATCAAAATGTCATCAATGAAGACAATGACAAATGAGTCAATATATGGCCTGAATACCCTGTTTATCAGATCCATAAATGATGTCGGTGCATTAGTTAAACCAAAAGACATTACCAGAAACTCATAATGACCATATCTAGTACGGAAAACAGTCTTCGGAATATCCGAATCCCGAATCTTCAACTGATGGTACCCCGACCTCATGTCGATCTTAGAGAATACCCTAGCACCCTGCAACTGGTCAAATAAATCATCAATACGCGGCAATGGGTACTTGTTCTTAATAGTGACTCTGTTCAATTGGCGATAATCAATACACATCCGCATTGTTCCATCCTTCTTTTTCACAAACAATACTGGTGCACCCCAAGGCGATACACTCGGTTTGACAAACCCTTTGGCTAGTAACTCTTCAAGCTGTTCTTTCAACTCTTTCAATTCTTTTGGAGCCATGCGATACGGTGGGATAGATATAGGCTGGGTATCTGAAGCCAAGTCAATATAGAAATCAATATCACAATCAGGTGGCATACCTGGAAGATCTGACAGAAATACATCGGGAAACTCCCGAACTACAGACACTGAATCAATAGCAGGAGTCTCTGCAGTAGTATCCCGAACATAGGCTAGATAAGCCAAACAATCCTTCTCAACCATGTGTTGAGCCTTTATAAAAGAAATAACTCGATTAAATGAACTAATAGGCGAACCCTTCCACTCCAGCTTAGGCAATGCTGGAATAGCCAAGGTAACAGTCTTGGCATGACAATCTAGAATTGCATGGTATGGGGATAACCATACCCAGAATAATTTTAAAATCGGTCATCTCAAGCAATAGGAGATCTGCTCTAGTTTCATAACCACAGAATGTAATAATACAGGACCGGTAGATCCGGTTCACCACAATAGAATCGCCCACAGGAGTGGACACATAAACAAGAGTACTCAAGGACTCACGAGAAACACCCAGGAATGGAGCAAATAGATATGACACATATGAATACGTAGATCCTGGATCAAATAATACTGAGGCATCTTTGCCACAAACAGAAATAATACCTGTAATCACGGCATCTGAGGCCTCTGCATCTGGTCTAGCCGGAAAAGCATAGAACCGAGCTGGAGCGCTAACTGGCTGGCCTCCGCTGGCTGACCTCCACCTCTAGGACGGCCCCTACCCACCTGTCCTCCACCTCTGGGTGGTCGGACTACTGGTGGAGCAACTGGTCCGGTAAGCATATGTTGCTGACCCTGCTGCACTGGTCTACCCCGAAGCCTAGGGCAAAACCTCCGCATGTGACTGGGATCCCCGCACTCGTAACAACTCTTCGGTGCGATGGGCTGCTAACTAAGTGTCTGGCCCTGGGGACCTGAATACCCACTAGGAGGACCCTGAATAGCTGGTGGGCGGTAAGAACTCTCTGGGATAGCACTGAGATAAGGTCGCACTGGAGCACCTCGAGGAGGTGGTGGTGCTGGATATGGGGGTCTGCTGGACTGTCCCCTCACGAACTGACCTCCGCCCCCGGACGGAGCACCTCTGAACTCTCCAGAGTACCTGAACCGCTTATCTCTCATAATCTGCTCTCGGCTCTGCTGAGTACACCCTCAATCCTCTGGGCAATCTCCATAACTCGCTTATAAGAAGTACCCATCTCAACCTCTCGAGCCATAGTAGCCTGAATACCAGTATGTAAACCGGCTACAAACCTTCGCACTCTCTCCACCTCAGTAGGGAGTATCATTAGTGCATGGCGAGATAATTCAGAAAACCTCGCCTCATAATCGGTCACTGACATCTGACCCTGCTGGAGCTGCTCAAACTGAAACCGCAACTCTTCCCTCTGGGAGGGTGGAATATACCTGTCCAAGAAGATGCGGGTGAACCTGTCCCAAGTCATGGGAGGAGAATCTGTTGGTCTGCCAAGAGCATAAGACTGCCACCATCTACGGGCTCTACCCTCTAGTTGAAAAGTAGCGAAATCAACCCCATGGGATTCCAATATCCTCATGTTGTACAGTCTATCCTTACAACGATCAATGAAATCATGTGGATCCTCATGTCGCTCACCTCCGAAGACAGGAGGATGTAGTTTAGTCCATCTGTCCAATAGTTTCTGAGGATCGGCGGCTATAGCCGGCCTGGGCTCAGGTGTAGCTGCTGCCACTGGCTGGACTCCACCCACGGGTAATGCACCCTGGGTCTGATATAGAGCAGCTGCCTGTCCATGAGCCTGCGCAGTAGGGGTCTGTGCTCCCTCGCCCGCCTGAGATGTGGCTGGGTCTGCCGGAAATAAACCGGCCTGAGTCATATTATCCATGAATCGCAGTATACGACCCATAACATCCTGAAATCCCGGTGCAGATGTGAAGTCCACAGGAGCTGGCTCTGCCACAGGCACCTCACCATGCTCCTCAATAATGGGATTCTCTACTGGATCCACTGGCGGTATAACCGGAATAGTCCTGGGACGTCCTCACCCTCTACCAACGGGCTGGAGCCCTCCCTCGGCCTCTAACAACTAGGGGAGTAGCTCTTCCCTGGATTGGAATATCATTAGAGCGTGTTCTCACCATCTATGAGAGAATAAGAGAAGGATATTTAGTACTACATCAATTGCACGATAGAATATGAAGAAAAGTAGCTTCCTAACACCATATAGCCTCTCGAAGATAAGTACAGACGTCTTCGTACCGATCCGCAAGACTCTATTAGGTCTGCTCATAACTTGTGATACCTACGTGAACCTAGTGCTTTGATACCATGTTGTCATGACCCAATTTCACTTGTAGGTCGTGATGGCGCCCAACACTACAGCTAGGCAAGCCAACTAATAAATTAAGCATACATTGATTAAACTTTTATTCCAAGAAAATAATAAAATACCAAATTCTACCAATGTGTGTGCCAAGACCCGGTGTCACAAGTGAATGAGCATCTAGTAGATTATACAAAAACTCCAAATACTGTCTGAAATAAAATAGACAGAATATAAATATCAGAAGAGACACCGGTAGCTGCAGAACGGCTCAGAAAGGCAGCTCATCACTATGCCTCTGGATGACGTGGGTATGTGATGATAGGTCCTCCACTAGTACCTGTCTCAGATCCTACACAAAAAGTGCAGCAAGTGTAGTATGAGTACGTAAACAACGTGTACCCAGTAAATATCAAGCCTAATCTCAAAGTGGTAGAGACGATATGACCGACTTTGACACTCACTATAGGTCAATAATAATTGAAATAAAACTAGGATATTTAAATCAACGTGATTTACATAATATATTTAATCAGCGAAAATAATCAAATTCCTTCAAATGTATCGATTTTTAATATATTAATTATATTCCTTTAATTCAGATAAATTCTAATTTATCAATTAAATCTCATTTACAGGAGTAACAATTAATTCCTTAACAAGCAAGAATAATAATTCATTAAATTTCCTAGGATTTTCCAATTTACTAAATAGCTTTCCAAGCTAAAATAAATTATTAAAGCATCGTGTAATTATTATTATTAAGCACGATTTCTGCCGAGGACGTACGGCCCGATCCAGAGTGTCGTGTACACTGCCGAGGGACGTGCGGCGCGATCCATAGATGCATCTATCCTGCCGAGGCGTTCGGCCCGCTCCACAAGAAAGGAGGACATTTTCTTATGTGCCTCCGGAAGGACAGTATATTTGTTATGAGATAAATTTGGGAGGAGAACAATTTTTTTTGACAATTAATTGATTAAAACAGACAATCAAGCCTGTGAGATTTCCATCCTTTAATATCTTTATCTAACAGTTCACAATATATATTCATATAGATATCAATTAATATTAATTAATCAAAGAATACAATTTACACAAGTAATACATGCTTTAAGTCCTAATCTACCCGGACTTTAGTATTAATAGTAGCTACGCACGGACTCTCATCACCTCGTGCGTACATAGCCCCCACAATTTGCAATAATTATTTAATCTTAATCACCTATGAGGTAATTTTCCCCTCACAAGATTAGACAAGAGACTTACCTCGTCTTGCTCCAATTTAATCCAAGATTTTTGCCTTTTCCACGATTATCCAACTCTGTCTGGCTCGAATCTAGCCAAAATAATTCAGTACAATCACTAAAAATTGTAGGAAATAACTTCTATAAGGAAATACTACATTTTGAATAAAAATCCCGAAATTAATTAAAACTTCGCCCGCGGGGCCCACATCTCGGAATCCGGCGAAAGTTATGAAATCTGATAACCCATTCAATTACGAGTCCAACCATACCAATTTCACTCAAATCCGACTCCGAATCGATACCGAAATCTAAAAATTTCATTTCTATGAGATTTCTAAATTTTTCCAAATTTAAATCTCAAAACACTAATTAGATTGTGAAAACAATGATATATTTATGTTCATAAGCCAAATCCAAGTCAGAATCACTTACCCCAATGTTTTTCCCTTGAAGATCTGCCCAAAAATCGCCTCTGCTCAAGCTCAAGTTCGCAAAAAATGGCAAATGGGACGAAAGTCCTCTGTTTTTATAACTGCCCAGCAGTTCGGAACTGGGCCTCGAACAGGGCCTCGATCGCGGCATCGAACTTGTGCCTTCGATCAGGGCGTCGAGGGTTGTCTTCGATCTCATGCTCGAGCATGGTCCTTCGATAGTGACCCTCGAGCCTTGCTCTCGATCATGGAATCGAACTGGACCTTCGATCCTGGCCCTCGTACTGGACTTCGATCAACCAGCTCGAACCTGGACCTCAGTCATGGCATCGATCATGGCATCGAGTTGAGTCAAAGGTTGCGACCCTCGATCTTGGGTCTCGATCCTATCCCTCGAGCTTTGCCTTCGATCATGGCCCTCGAGATGGGCCTTCGATCATGGCTTCGATACCTAAGCTCGAGCCTGAGCCTCGTCAACTCTGTCTTGATGCCTGAGTTCGATGCCTAGGCTCGAGGTCTGGGATCGAGGTCTGGGCTCGATGACAGTCCAGAATGCCCAACAGAAGAGGAAAAATTGCAGCAGCTTTTTAAGTCCAACTTTTGATCCGTTAACCATCCGAAACTCACCCGAGGCCCTCGGGACCTCAACCAAATATACCAACAAGTCCTAAAACATCATACGAACTTAGTCGAACCTCTAAATCACATCAAACAACGCTAAAACCATGAATCATACCCCAATTCAAGCTTAATGAAACTAAGAGTTTTCAACTTCTACATTCAATGTCGGAACCTATCAAATCAACTCCGATTGACCTCAAATTTTACACACAAGTCATAAATTACATAACGGAGCTATGAAAATTTTCGGAACTGAATTCCGGCTCCGGTATCGAAAAGTCAACACCCCGGTCAAACTTTCAAACTTTAAATTCCTATTTTAGCCATTTCAAGCCTAATTTCACTACGGACTTCCAAATAAAATTTCGATCATGCTCCTAAGTCCAAAATCACCATACGGAGCTGTTGGAATCATCAAAATTCTATTCTGGGGTCATTTTCTCAAAATGTTGACCGAAGTCAAACTTAACACTTTAAGGCCAACTTAAGGAACCAAGTATTCCGGTTTCACCTCAAACACTTCCAAATCCCGAACCAACCATCCTCACAAGTCATAAATCATTACAAGCACCTACGGAAAGTTTTATTTTAGGGAACGGGGTTCTAAAAGTTAAAATGACCGGTTGGGTCATTACATTCTCCACCTCTTAAACAAACGTTCGTCCTCGAACGGGTTTAGAATTGTACCTGGAGTGCTGAATAAGTGTGGATATATGCTCCGCATGTCTTCCTCGGTCTCCCAAGTCTCTTCTTCGACTGGTTGGCCCCTCCACTGGACTTTTACTGCAGAAATCCTCTTGGATCTCAACTGGCGAACCTGTTTATCAACAATGGCGATTGGCTCCTCTTCATAACCCAAGCTATTATCTAGCTGAACTGTGCTGAAGTCTAACACATGTGATAGGTCGGCATGAAACTTCCGGAGCATAGATATGTGAAAAACCGGATGAACTCCCGATAGGCTGGGAGGCAAGGCAAGCTCATAAGCCACCTCTCCAACTCGTTTCAACACCTCAAATGGGCCTATAAACCTTGGGCTCAACTTGCCCTTCTTCCCGAATCTCATAATTCCCTTCATCGGCGAAACCTTCAAGAGAACTTTTTCACCTACCATAAATGATATATCACGCGCTTTCTGATCCGCGTAACTCTTTTGTCTGGACTGTGCTGTACGAAGTCGCTCCTGAATCAACTTTACCTTTTCTAAGGCATCCCTTACCAAATCAGTACCATATAACTTAGCCTCACCTGGCTCAAACCATCCGATAGGTGAACGACATCGCCGACCATATAAAGCCTCAAACGGAGCCATCTCGATGCTGGATTGGTAACTGTTATTATAAGCAAACTCGGCCAAAGGCAGGAAACGATCCCACTGACCTCCAAAGTCAATCACACATGCTCTGAGCATATCCTCCAAAATCTGAATTGTCCTCTCTGACTGTCCATCGGTCTGCGGATGAAAGGCTGTGCTGAGCTCTACACGGGTCCCTAACTCACTCTGTACTGCTCTCCAGAAATGTGAAGTACCTCTATCTGATATGATGGAAATTGACACACCGTGCAACCGAACTATCTCCTGAATATAAATCTGGGCCAACCTCTCTGAAGTATACGTAGTCACAACAGGAATAAAATGTGCCGACTTGGTCAACCTGTCAACAATCACCCTAACTGCATCAAACTTCCTCAAGGTCCTCGGCAACCCAACTACAAAATCCATAGTAATTCGTTCCCATTTCCACTCTGGTATGGTCATCTGTTGGAGTAGGCCACCTGGCCTCTGGTGCTCATATTTAACTTGCTGGCAATTTAGACACCGAGCTACATACTCAACTATGTCCTTTTTCATTCGTCGCCACCAATAATGTTGCCTCAAGTCACGATACATCTTAGTAGCACCTGGATGAATAGAATATCGAGAACTGTGTGCCTCTTCTAGGATCTTTTTCCCCAGTTCATCCACATTAGGAACACACAGACGATCCTGGAGTCGCAGAACACCATCCGCTCTAATAGTAACTTCCTTGTATCACCTTGTAGTACCGTTTCACGAAGAACCACCAGGTGTGGGTCATCATACTGGCGAGCCTTGATCTGTTCAAATAGTGAAGACCGGGCCACAACACATGCAAGAACTTGGCTGGGCTCTGAAATATCCAGCCTCACAAGTCTGTTAGCCAAAGACTGAATATCTGAGGCTAATGGTCTTTCCTCTGCTGAAATGAAAGCCAAACTACCTATACTCTCCGCCTTTCTGCTCAAGGCATTTGCAACCACATTTGCTTTGCCCGGATGATACAAGATAGTAATATCATAATCTTTTAGTAACTCCAGCCATCTGCGCTGCCTCAAATTTAGATCCCTCTGCTTGAACAAATGCTGCAAACTGCGATGATCAGTGTAAACTTCGCAAGATACCCCATAAAGATAATGCCTCCAAATCTTAAGAGCGTGAACAATCGCAGCTAACTCCAAATCATGTACCGGATAATTCTTTTCATGGGGCTTCAGCTGACGTGAAGCATATGCAATAACTTGCCCTTCCTGCATCAATACACAACCCAAGCCAACGCGCGAAGCGTCACAATACACTGTATACATCCCCGAACCAGAAGGCAACACTAACACTGGTGTTGTAGTCAATGATGCCTTGAGCTTCTGAAAGCTCACCTCACAATCATCGGACCATCGGAATGGAGCACCCTTTTGGGTTAATTTAGTCAAAGGTGCTGCAATAGATGAAAAACCTTCCACGAACCGACGATAATAACCTGCCAAACCCAGAAAACTCCTGATCTCCGTCACCGAAGTGGGACGATGCCAATTCTGAACTGCCTCAATCTTTTTGGGATCAACTTTAATACCTTCGCCCGATACAATATGTCCCAAAAATGCTACAGACTCTAGCCAAAACTCACATTTAAAGAACTTGGCATATAACTTTTGTTCCCGCAATGTCTGAAGCACTACTCTCATATGCTGCTCATGCTCCTCCTTACTACGTGAGTAGATCAAAATGTCATCAATGAAGACAATGACAAATGAATCAATATATGGCCTGAATACCCTGTTCATCAGATCCATAAATGCTGCCGGTGCATTAGTTAAACCAAAAGACATTACCAGAAACTCATAATGACCATATCTAGTACGGAAAGCAGTCTTCGGAACATCCGAATCCCGAATCTTCAACTGATGGTACCCCGACCTCAAGTCGATCTTAGAGAATACCCTAGCACCCTGCAACTGGTCAAATAAATCATCAATACGCGGCAATGGGTACTTGTTCTTAATAGTGACTCTTTTTAATTGGCGATAATCAATACACATCCGCATTGTTCCATCCTTCTTTTTCACAAACAATACTGGTGCACCCCAAGTCGATACACTCGGTCTGACAAACCCTTTGGCTAGTAACTCTTCAAGCTGTTCTTTCAACTCTTTCAATTCTTTTGGAGCCATGCGATAGGGTGGGATAGATATAGACCGGGTTTTAGGAGTTGAAATTGTTTGAATTGTAGTTTATTTATTTCAGATATTTATTATTATTCCGCATTGATAGTCTTACCTAGTCTTAGAGACTAAGTGCCATCACGACATCCTACGGAGGGAATTTGGGGTCGTGACAAGTTGGTATCAGAGCACTAGGTTCATAGGTGTCATGAGTCACAAGCAGGTTTAGTAGAGTCTTGCAGATCGGTACGGAGACGTCTGTACTTATCTTCGAGAGGCTATGGAACTGTTAGGAAATATTCACTTATTTGACTCCTTATCGTGCGACATTGATTTAGCTTGAAACATATATCTTATATTCCTTTGTATCCACTCGTGTATGACATTGCGCACTCAATATCAGTTGTGCGTCGACGGTTCGTGATGCCGCAGATGGACTATGAGGGAGCTAGAGATGCTCAAACATTTCCTTAACGTATGGTTCCGACTGAAGATGTGGGCGTATTGAGAGATCACCTAGTGAATCATATGCGGGGTGCAACGGACATTGGCGTCTGGTTGATTTATATGAGTTATGAAGGTTATTATTGTGGATCATCGGACGTTGTGGCCTATGACTTCACGACGTCCACTACCAATGGGTGGATTGCGGGGTCATGTATTATATCAGTTTTGGCCTGAAATGTATATATGTGGTACTGAAAGGTTCCCTAAAATTTACATATGTTTAAAACCTGAGATTTTGTAGAGGATAAGGTTGGGACTTGCGGTATGTCTGCCTCCTTAATAATCCTATACTTCAATACCATTATAGAAAGAACTCTAAATTTATAGAAGGTCTACTCAGCGTGGACGTCACTATTGCGGATTTTGGGGTGCTTCGGAGTAAGTACACTTGTTGACGAGAGTCTGGACTATGTGGTTCGTGACAAGATTTGTCTGTATGGAGCTCTACTTTTGTGATCGTTGTGTATAAATAGGGGTAAGGATTACCCCAAAGAAGAGTCGAAGAGTATGTTAAGCAATTGGTCAACTCAACAGTGTTGAGTCAGCATAACAAAAGAAGAAATTTGCCTTGGGAGATATAATTCTCCACCGGTGTTCGTGGCAAGCCTATGAAGAGAGCAGACCAGCCAATGCAACACCGCCCACTTGGCTCAGTTCTCATAAATGCTTTTGAAAGAGTTTTTTTTTTGACTCTCCGTAATGCGTGGCGCATAGGGTTTGAACGGTTGCATCATGTCACCATTGACGATGTCAAAATATGCCATCAAGTTCAATAAGTTAGCCTGTCATACTCCTACTTTGCTTCCTACAACCAGAGGGCGAGTCCACAGACTCATTAAAGGACTTAATTATGATCGTAAAATTTTGTACGACTCGGGAGCTACAAGCTGATACTTCATTTATGCTAGTTGTACAAATTGCCAAGATATTAGAATGTGTTCGAGGTGAAAAAAAAAACTAAGGAGACCAAGACGTCTCAAGGTTTTGGGGGATTCAGTGGATTCTACTGTGCAAGTATAAATCATTATGGAGGGGGCTCGGGCAGTCGGCCAGCCTAGTCCGCACATCGGATTACTCGGGGTGCTCCAGTAAGTTCTTTTAATGTACCACCGACATGAGTTCCTACAATGGTTATTCCAATTATCTGCACATACTCAATATGAGCAGCCTAATCCGCAAAAAAGGTTGTTATGAATACGGTGATACTAGGATCATCATGAGAAAAATTGTCAAAAACTTGGGAGAGACTTATTTCATCAAAGCACTCAGGCTACTTGTTCCATTGTAGTTACTACACCACCCACACGACCAGTTAGGGGTGGAGGACAAACGGGTAAAAGGCGTCCCTCAGGTAGAGACCCAGCCGTTGATATATTTATTTTACGGTATGGCGGAGGTCGCTACATCAGATGGTGTCGTTACAGGCACGACCTCGATTTAATATAAAGGAATAATTTCCTTAAGTTGATTCAGTTCTCAATATCGAAACGAGTCTTCCTATTGTGCTCTACTTATGAGTGAGCTTCATAATTCTATAATTTACTTATGTGTTTACCCCTGTTGGGAGATTTTATGGAGATAACTACGCCTATCATTTCGTGTTGGTCACTAGTAAGAGCTGCGAGGCTAAATGTGGCTTTCTGTTACTCATTTCGGTAAATTTTGATGTAAATTCCGAATAATTAATTGCAAATTATGAATTATATGCCCTACCAGTGTGGGGTTCATTATGTGTTGTGATTTGGTGTAACCGAAATTATTTAAAAGGAGAAATAGAAATTTTCAATTGGCACGATGTGCATATTACTTGTGATTCAGAACTGAGGACGAGATCCTCACATTTTTATATAAATTGATATGTTTAAACCGGGCTACGAGCTGCGGTGGAAGTTATATAAGGACGAGATCCTTGTGAGAAAAATTCTTGTGTTTAAGTTCTCCCTTGTGAAATTAAATTTATACTATAGTACTAATAGGGAGTCATGCCTGTTAGGCTTATTTGAAAATTCTTATATGAAATTCTCTGTGCATAGTTGTCAAATTCTTATTGTAATTATTAATTTTTAACCTACGAGGTAGGTGCCCGCCTATGTGGCGTTAAATGTGACTCGTTAATTCGGATAACTAATTATGAGGTCTTCATGCCTCGCATCTAGTTATCAGTATTGTGAAGGTTTGCAATGATATTTTTGTTAACATGAAGTTAATTGATGATTTTGTAATTGATTATGAACAACTATTAAGACCAGATTGACCCAGAAGGGTGCTCCGTTCAGATGGACCGAGGAATGTGAGTAGAGCTTCCAAAAGCTCAAGACAGCTTTGACTACAGCCCCAATGTTGGTATTACCTATAGGTTCAGGATCTTATACTGTGTATTGTGATGTGTCGCGTATTGGTCTCGGCACAATGTTGATGTAAGACAGTAGGGTGGTTGCCTACGCGTCCAGATAGTTAAAGGTACATGGAAAAAAAAATCGGTCCACGACCTTGAGTTAGCAGCTATTGTTCGTGCCTTGAAGAGTTTGGCTCCATTATTTGTACGGTGTCCATTGTGAGGTCTACACCGATCACCGTAATCTACAATATCTGTTTAAACAGAAGGATCTTAATTTGCGGCAGCGAAGATGGTTGGAGTTACTTAAGGATTATTATATCACCATTCTCTATCATCTTGGGAAGGCCAATGTAGTGGCCGATGCCTTGAGTCATAAGGCGGAGAGTTTGGGCAGCTTACCATATTTACCGGTAGCAGAGAGGCCTCTAGCCTTGGATGTTCAAGCCTTGGCCAACCAGTTTGTTAGACTGGATGTTTCTGAGTCGAGCCGAGTTTTGCTTGTGTGGTTTCTCAGTCTTCTCTTTATGACCGTATCATGGAACGTCAGTATGATGACCCCCGTTTGCTTGTCTTTAAGGACACAGTTCAGCATGACGATGCCAAGGAAGTCACAATTGGAGATGAAAATGTATTACATATGCAGGGCAGGCTATGTGTGCCTAATATAGATGGTTTTCGTGAATTGATTCTCCAGGAGGCTCACAGTTCGCGGTACTCCATACATCCGGGTGCTGCAAAGATGTAGCAGGACTTGAGGCAACATTATTGGTGGAGGAAGATGAAGAAAGACATAGTGGAGTATGTAGCTCGGTGTCTAAATTGTCAACAAGTGAAATATGAGCATCAACGACTGAATGGATTGCTTCAGAAGTTAGAGATTCCAGAATGGAAATAGGAGAGGATCACTATAGATTTCGTTGTTGGGCTCCCACGGACTCAGAGTAAGTTCAATGCAGCTTGGGTGATTGTGGATAGATTGACCAAGTCAGCTTATTGCAATCCTATGATGACTACCTACTCTTCCGAGCAGTTGGCTCGAATCTATATTCGCGAGATTGTCAGATTTCACGGCATACCGGTATCTATCATCTTTGACCGGGGTATGCAGTTTACATCACGGTTCTAGAGGGTAGTACAACATGAGTTGGGTACTCGGGTACAGTTCAGTACAATATTTCACCCTCAGACGGACGAGC
The DNA here is from genome assembly GCF_000390325.3 of Nicotiana tomentosiformis. Taxonomy (NCBI): domain Eukaryota; kingdom Viridiplantae; phylum Streptophyta; class Magnoliopsida; order Solanales; family Solanaceae; genus Nicotiana; species Nicotiana tomentosiformis. The sequence continues at coordinate 7,660,318 of NC_090819.1, forward strand.
AGTTCGAACGCACTATTCAGATACTGAAGGATATGCTTCGTGCGTGTGTGATAGATTTTGGGGGTGCTTGGGATCAGTTCTTACCACTTGCGTATCTTGCTTACAACAACAATTGTCAGTCAAGCATTCAGATGGCTCCGTATAAGGCCTTGTATGGTAGGTGGTGCCAGTCCCCAGTGGGTTGGTTCAAACCGGGCGAGGCTAGGCTATTAGGTACAGACTTGATTCAGGATTGACTTCGTACATCCCAATCTAGATAGAAGAGTTATGCGAATCGGAAGGTTCGTGATGTTGCATCCATGGTTGATGAGCGGGTATTACTCCGGGTTTCGCCTATGAAGGGTGTGATGAGGTTCGGGAAGAAGGGCAATTTGAGCCCTAGGTATATTGGGCCTTTAGAGATTCTTGAAAGAGTTGGAGGTGGCTTACAGACTTGCGCTACCACCTAGTCTCTCTGCAGTTCATCCGATATTCCATGTTTCTATGCTTTAAAAATATCACGGGGATTCGTGTCATGTGTTAGACTTCAGTTCGGTTCAGTTGGACAAGGATCTATCTTATATTGAGGAACCAGTGGCTATTTTAGATAGGCAGGTTCGAAAGCTGAGGTCAAAGAACATTGCTTCCGTGAAGGTTCAGTGGAGGGGTCATCCGGTCGAGGAGGCGACTTGGGAGACCGAGCATAATATACGTAGCCGTTATCCACACTTATTCACAAGCTCAGGTGCTTTTTCTAACTCCGTTCGAGGACGAACGTTTGTTTTAGAGGTGGAGAATGTGATGACCCAAAATGTCATCTTTAAATTTAATAATTAATTCTGTGTTGTAAGACCTCGAAAAGCACTATTTATCATTACTCGACTTGCGTGTGCAGTCCGTAAAACTTTTCCGAAAAATTTAAGGTGAAAAATGAATTAAAATGTGAATTAGAGCTTTAAAACTCAACTGAGTTGACTTTGGTCAATATTTTGAGCAAACAGACTCGGATCAGTGTTTTGATAATTTTGGTAGGTTCGTATCGTGATTTGGGACTTAGGCGTATGCCCGGAATCAAATTCCGAGGTCCCTAGCCCGAGATATGGAATTTTAATGAAAAATTAAAAGTTTAAGTTCAAATAGTGACCGGATGTCAAATTATGTGCAAACGACCCCGAAATAGAATTTTGATGATTCCAACAGCTCCGTATGGTGATTTTGGACTTAGGAGCGTGATCGGAATTTTATTTGGAAGTCCGTAGTAGAATTAGGCTTGAAATGCCGAAAGTTGAATTTTTGGGAAGTTTGACCGAGAGGTTGACTTTTTGATATCGGGGTTAAAATCTGATTCTGAAAATTTTCATAGCTTAGTTATGTCATTTATGACTTGTGTGCAAAATTTGAAGTCATTCCGAATTGATTTGATGTGTTTCGACACAATATATAGAATTTGAAAGTTCAAAGTTCATTGATTTTGATTAGATGTGCGATTCGTCGTTTTGATGTTGTTTGATGTAGTTTGGAGCCGCGACTAAGTTCGTATGGTATTTTGGGACATGTTGGAATAATTGGTTAAGGTCCCGAGGGTCTCGGGTGGATTTCGGAAGGTAAACGGAATGGATTTCGGACAAAGTGCTGGAAATTTCTGTTTGCAGAAATTTCTGTTGCAGAAATTCCGTGCGTGGAGCCAAGTTTGGAAGCTTATATCGCGCAATGCATAAGGAATCAGAAAATGTGCAAAACATGAAAGTTGTATTTGTTGGATTATAGGTTCCAGAAAGTTAAACTATGCATTATTTGGACATTTGTACAGAAAGTTATGATGGATTGAATGAAGGCTGGTAGAGCAGTTTCGCCAGAAATTTCGCCGGAAATTCTGATGCATGCAGCCGACTTTGGGAGCTTATATCTCGCAATGCATAAGGAATCGGAATAATTGCAAAACATGAAAGTTGTAGTCGGTGGATTCTAGTTTCCAGAAAGGTAAACCATTTATCATTTGGACATTTTTACATTAAGTTATGATCAATTGAAGTAAGACTGGTAGAGCTGTTTCTGGTGAACTTTTAGTGACGAAAAATGGACTTATAGTGACGGATTGACAGAAACTTAAGGACCAAAAATGGTCATTTCATTCATTTCGTTTTGGATTTTTGGAGCACGGTTCTTGGGCGATTTTTGGGCGATTTTCAAGGGAAACATTGGGGTAAGTGTTCCTTATCCTATATTGATTATATTTCATGATTCCATACTCAATTACATCATGAATCCGTGAATTTATGGAAGAAAAAATCAAGATTTTGACAAAATCTTCCAAAAACGAAAATTTAAGATTTGGAGGTCGAGTTGTTATCGGATTTTGGTAAAATTGGTATGGGTGGACTCGTAATGGAATGGGTTGTCGGATTTTATAAGTTTCGCCAGATTCTGAGATGTGGGCCCCACGGGCAAATTTTGAGCTAATTTCGGATTTTAATGAAAATATAATATTTTCTTATGAAAGTGATTACTATAATTTTTGTTGACTGTATCGAATTAATTATGACTAGATACGAGTCGATCGGAGTCGGAAAATCGAGAAAAAAGCATAATACTTGGTTAAATTGGAGCAAGTCGAGGTAAGTGACTTTGTCTAACCTTGTGTGGGGGAAATTTTCCCTAGGATTGGTATTGATGTGATTATTGAAATGTGTTGAAAGTCGTGTGCATGAGGTGACGAGTGTGTACACGGGTTAAATTGCGAAAGATTATATTTTTAAATTGTGTAGATCACTGTTGCGCATTTATTAAATTATTTTATCTTGTTATATTCTTCATCATTGATGTGAGATATATACTTCAAATTTGTTTGATCTTTTCTTACTAATTGTTTTACCTGTTTAGTTGAAACTTGGTTTCTTTTATTCTGTGCATTATTTGAAGGTTGATTTTATTTAAATTAAATATTATTAATATGAAATATTTGACATTTTTAAACTTGATATTGAAGCAACGTAGTAAAGATTTTGAAATATTATTTTCCTAAATTATTTACTCCTGAATATTTTTATACTCATTGTGAGGGAGCCGTGAGCTCTTTATTGTGGAAAAATATTATTGATGAATTATTTTGACATGAGCCGTGAGCTCTTTATTGTGGAAGAATATTATTGATAAATTATTTTTACATGAGCCGTGAGCTCTTTATTGTGGAAAAATATTATTGATGAATTATTTTGACATGAGCTGTGAGCTCTTTATTGTGGAAAACTATTATTGATGATTTATTTTCGCATGAGCCGTGAGCTCTTTATTGTGGAAAAATATTGTTGTTGAATTATTTTGGCAAGTTAAATTATTTGAGCACTTGAGGTGCAAATTATGATATATTGTGATATTGATACGCATGCGGTGGCATAAGGTCTGGGTGTTGAAACGCATGCGGTAAGATAAGGGTGGCTTGATACGCGTGGCTAGTAGGGGAACTACTAGAAGTCATGCGGTGTGATAAGGGTGGCTAAAACGCGGGATGCTATTTCGGAAAAAATATTTTCTTTAAATAAATTGTGAAGGCTCCCGCGGTGATATAAGGAAATGAGATATTGTGAATTTATTTATGATTTGGGACTACGAGGCGGTACCTCGGGAGTGCCCTTGTTGATATTGATTTATGGTCGTAGTTGCCTTTGATTATTATTGTGATTTTCATAAAGTTGAAGGAAATTCTGTTTTGATTTCCACGAGATATTATTTGCAATTATTTGGTGTCATTAAATGTGACATACTATTTGATTCATTTTCAATGTCATTTTATTTTACTACATTGATAAACATTTTACCATGCCATTATTATATTCCAGTAGGGCCTCACCTGACCTCGTCACTACTCTACCGAGGTTAGGCTTGGCACTTACTGGGTACCGCTGTGGTGTACTCATACTACGCTTCTGCACATCTTTTTGTGCAGATCCAGGTACATTTTACCAGCCTAGACGTCATTGAGTTACCTGCGCACGGAGACTTCGAGGTATATCTGTCAGCGTCCGCAGACTCCGGAGTCCCCTTCTATCATTTTATGTTGCTTCCTTATATTTTATCAAGACCTTGACATATAGAGACATTAAGAATAAATTCTTAGAAGCTTGTGACTTATTTCTACCGGGTTTTGGGAGTTGAAATTGTTTGAATTGTAGTTTATTTATTTCAGATATTTATTATTATTCTATATTGATAGGCTTACCTAGTCTTAGAGACTAGGTGCCATCACGACATCATACAGAGGGAATTTGGGGTCGTGACAGAAACGATCCCACTGACCTCCAAAGTCAATCACACATGCTCTGAGCATATCTTCCAATATCTGAATTGTCCTCTCTGACTGTCCATCAGTCTGCGGATGAAAGGCTGTGCTGAGCTCTACACGGGTCCCTAACTCACTCTGTACTACTCTCTAGAAATGTGAAGTAAACTGAGGGCCTCTATCTGATATGATGGAAATTGGCACACCGTGCAACCGAACTATCTCCTGAATATAAATCTGGTCCAACCTCTCTGAAGTATACGTAGTCACAATAGGAATAAAATGTGCCGACTTGGTCAACCTGTCAACAATCACCCAAACTGCATCAAACTTCCTCAAGGTCCTCGGCAACCCAACTACAAAATCCATAGTAATTCGTTCCCATTTCTACTCTGGTATGGTCATCTGTTGGAGTAGGCCACCTGGCCTCTGGTGCTCATATTTATCTTGCTGGCAATTTAGACACCGAGCTACATACTCAACTATGTCCTTTTTCATTCGTCGCCGCCAATAATGTTGCCTCAAGTCACGATACATCTTAGTAGCACCTGGATGAATAGAATATCGAGAACTGTGTGCCTCTTCTAGGATCTTTTTCCCCAGTTCATCCACATTAGGAACACACAGACGATCCTGGAGTCGCAGAACACCATCCGCTCTAATAGTAACTTCCTTGGTATCACCTTGTAGTACTGTTTCACGAAGAACCACCAGGTGTGGGTCATCATACTGGCGAGCTTTGATCTGTTCAAATAGTGAAAACCGGGCCACAACACATGCAAGAACTCGGCTGGGCTCTGAAATATCCAGCCTCACAAGTCTGTTAGCCAAAGACTGAATATCTGAGGCTAATGGTCTTTCCTCTGCTAAAATGAAAGCCAAACTACCCATACTCTCCGCCTTTCTGTTCAAGGCATCTGCAACCATATTTGCTTTGCCCGGATGATACAAGATAGTAATATCATAATCTTTTAGTAACTCCAGCCATCTGCGCTGCCTCAAATTTAGATCCCTCTGCTTGAACAAATGCTGCAAACTGCGATGATCAGTGTAAACTTCGCAAGACACCCCATAAAGATAATGCCTCCAAATCTTAAGAGCGTGAACAATCGCAGCTAACTCCAAATCATGTACCGGATAATTCTTTTCATGGGGCTTCAGCTGACGTGAAGCATATGCAATAACTTGCCCTTCCTGCATCAATACACAACCCAAGCCAACGCGCGAAGCGTCACAATACACTGTATACATCCCCGAACCAGAAGGCAACACTAACACTGGTGTTGTAGTCAATGATGTCTTGAGCTTCTGAAAGCTCACCTCACAATCATCGGACCATCGGAATGGAGCACCCTTCTGGGTTAATTTAGTCAAAGGTGCTGCAATAGATGAAAAACCTTCCACGAACCGACGATAATAACCTGCCAAACCCAGAAAACTCCTGATCTCCGTCACCGAAGTGGGACGATGCCAATTCTGAACTGCCTCAATCTTTTTGGGATCAACTTTAATACCTTCGCCCGATACGATATGTCCCAAAAATGCTACAGACTCTAGCCAAAACTCACATTTAGAGAACTTGGCATATAACTTTTGTTCCCGCAATGTCTGAAGCACTACTCTCATATGCTGCTCATGCTCCTCCTTACTACGTGAGTAGATCAAAATGTCATCAATGAAGACAATGACAAATGAGTCAATATATGGCCTGAATACCCTGTTCATCAGATCCATAAATGCTGCCGGTGCATTAGTTAAACCAAAAGACATTACCAGAAACTCATAATGACCATATCTAGTACGGAAAGCAGTCTTCGGAACATCTGAATCCCAAATCTTCAACTGATGGTACCCCGACCTCATGTCGATCTTAGAGAATACCCTAGCACCCTGCAACTGGTCAAATAAATCATCAATACGCGGTAATGGGTACTTGTTCTTAATAGTGACTCTGTTCAATTGGCGATAATCAATACACATCCGCATTGTTCCATCCTTCTTTTTCACAAACAATACTGGTGCACCCCAAGGCGATACACTTGGTCTGACAAACCCTTTGGCTAGTAAATCTTCAAGCTGTTCTTTCAACTCTTTCAATTCTTTTGGAGCCATGCGATACGGTGGGATAGATATAGTGTAATGACCCAATCGGTCATTTTAACTTTTAGAACCCTGTTCCCTAAAATAAAACTTTCCATAGGTGCTTGTAATGATTTATGACTTGTGGGGATGGTTGGTTCGGGATTTGGAAGTGTTTGAGGTGAAACCGGAACACTTGGTTCCTTAAGTTGGCCTTAAAGTGCTAAGTTTGACTTCGGTCAACATTTTGAGAAAACGACCCCGGAATAGAATTTTGATGATTCCAACAGCTCCGTATGGTGATTTTGGACTTAGGAGCGTGAACGGAATTTTATTTGGAAGTCCGTAGTGAAATTAGGCTTGAAATGGCTAAAATAGGAATTTAAAGTTTGAAAGTTTGACCGGAGAGTTGACTTTTTGATACCTGAGCCAGAATTCAGTTCTGAAAATTTTTATAGCTCTGTTATATAATTTATGACTTGTGTATAAAATTTGAGGTCAATCGTAGTTGATTTGATAGGTTCCGACATTGAATGTAGAAGTTGAAAACTCTTAGTTTCATTAAGCTTGAATTGGGGTATGATTCATGGTTTTAGCGTTGTTTGATGTGATTTAGAGGTTCGACTAAGTTCGTATGATATTTTAGGACTTGTTGGTATATTTGGTTGACGTCCCGAGGGCCTCGGGTGAGTTTCGGATGGTTAACGGATCAAAAGTTGGACTTAAAAAGCTGCTGCAATTTTTCCTCTTCTGTTGGGCATTCTAGATTGTCATCGAGCCCAGGCATCGAACCCAGGCATCAAGCCAGAGTTGACGAGGCTCAGGCTCGAGCTTAGGTATCGAAGCCATGATCGAAGGCCCATCTCGAGGGCCATGATCGAAGGCAAAGTTCGAGGGATAGGATCTAGACCCAAGATCGATGGTCGCAACCTTGGACTCAACTCGATGCCATGATCGATGCCATGACCGAGGTCCAAGCTCGAGCTGGTTGATCGAAGTCCAGTACGAGGGCCAGGATCGAAGGTCCAATTCGATTTCATGATCGAGAGCAAGGCTCGAGGGTCACTATCGAAGGACCATGCTCGAGCCTGAGATCGAAAACAACCCTCGATGCCCTGATCGAAGGCACAAGTTCGATGCTGCGATCGAGGCCCTGTTCGAGGCCCAGTTCCGAACTGCTGGGAAGTTATAAAAATAGAGGACTTTCGTCCTATTTGCCATTTTTGGCGAACTTGAGCTTGAGCAGAGGCGATTTTTGGCAAATCTTCAAGGGAAAAACATTAGGGTAAGTGATTCTAACTTGGATTTGGCTTATGAACATAAATATATCATTGTTTTCACAATCTAATTAGTGTTTTGAGATTTAAATTTGGAAAAATTTAGAAATCTCATTGAAACGAAATTTTTAGATTCGGTATCGATTCGGAGTCGGATTTGAGTGAAATTGGTATGGTTGGACTCGTAATTGAATGGGTTGTCGGATTTCATAACTTTCGCCAGATTTCGAGATTTGGGCCCCGCGGGCGAATTTTTAATTAATTTCGGGATTTTTATTCAAAATGTAGTATTTCCTTATAGAAGTTATTTCCTACAATTTTTAGTGATTGTACTGAATTATTTTGGCTAGATTCGAGCCAGACAGAGTTGGATAATCGTGGAAAAGGCAAAATCTTGGATTAAATTGGAGCAAGACGAGGTAAGTCTCTTGTCTAATCTTGTGAGGGGGAAATTACCTCATAGGTGATTAAGATTAAATAATTATTGCAAATTATGGGGGCTACGTACGCACGAGGTGACGAGAGTCCGTGCGTAGCTACTGTTAATGCTAAAGTTCGGGTAGTTTAGGACTCAAAGCATGTATTACTTGTGTAAATTGTATTCTTTGATTAATTGATATCTATATGAATATATATTGTGAACTGTTAGATAAAGATATTAAAGGATGAAAATCTCACAGGCTTGATTGTCTGTTTTAATCAATTAATTGTCAAAAGAAATTGTTCTCCTCTCAAATTTATCTTATAACAAATATACTGTCCTTCCGGAGGCACATAAGAAAATGTCCTCCTTTCTTGTGGAGCGAGCCGAATGCCTCGGCAGGATAGATGCATCTATGGATCGCGTCGCACGTCCCTCGGTAGTGTACACGACACTCTGGATCGGTTCGTACGTCCTCGGCAGAAATCGTGCTTAATAATAAAAAAAATAATTACACGATACTTTAATAATTTATTTCAGCTTGTAAAGCTAATTAGTAAATTGAAAAATCTTTGGAATCTAATGAATTATTATTCTTGCTTGTTAAGGAATTAATTGTTACTCCTGTAAATGAGATTTAATTGATAAATTGGAATTTATCTGAATTAAAGGAATATAATTAATATATTAAAAATTGATACATTTGAAGGAATTTGATTATTTCCGCTGATTAAATAAATTCTGTAAATCACATTGATTTAAATATCCTAGTTTTATTTCAATTGTTATTGACCTATAGTGAGTGTCAAAGTCGGTCATCTCGTCTCTACCACTTTGAGATTAGGCTTGATACTTACTGTGTACACGTTGTTTACGTACTCATACTACACTTGCTGCACTTTTTGTGCAGGATCTGAGACAGTTACTAGTGGAGGACCTATCATCACATACCCACGTCATCCAGAGGCATAGTGGTGAGCTGCCTTTCTGAGCCGTTCTGCAGCTACCAGTGTCTCTTCTGATATTTATATTCTGTCTATTTTATTTCAGATAGTATTTGGAGTTTTGCATAATCTACTAGATGCTCATTCACTTGTGACACCAGGTCTTGGCACACACATTGGTAGAGTTAGGGTTTATATTTTCATGGTTTCAAATTTTATCAATGTATGCTTAATTTATAAGTTGGCTTGCCTAGCTGTAGTGTTAGGCGCCATCACAACCAACAGGTGAAATTGGGTCGTGACAATATGGTATCAGAGCACTAGGTTCACGTAGGTCTCACAAGTTATGAGCAGACCTAATAGTCTTGCGGATCGGTACGGAGACGTCTGTACTTATCTTCGAGAGGCTATATGGTGTTAGGAAGCTACCTTTCTTCATATTCTATCGTGCAATTAATGTAGTACTAAATATCCTTCTCTTATTCTCTCACAGATGGTGAGAACACGCTCTAATGATATTCCAGACCAGGGAAGAGCTACTCCCCTAGTTGCTAGAGGCCGAGGGAGGGCTCCAGCCCGTGGTAGAGGGCGAGGACGTCCCAGGACTATTCCGGTTATGCCGCCAGTGGATCCAGTAGAGAATCCCATTATTGAGGAGCAGGGTGAGGTGCCTGTGGCAGAGCCAGCTCCGGTGGACTTCACATCTGCACCGGGATTTCAGGATGTTATGGGTCGTATACTGCGATTCATGGATAATATGACTCAGGCCGGTTCATTTCCAGCAGACCCAGCCACATCTCAGGCGAGCGGGGGAGCACAGACCCCTACTGCGCAGGCTCATGGACAGGCAGCTGCTGTATATCAGACCCAGGGTGCATTACCCGTGGGTGGAGTCCAGTCAGTGGCAGCAGCTACACCTGAGCCCAGGCCGGCTGTAGCCGCCGATCCTCAGAAACTATTGGATAGATGGACTAGACTACATCCTCCTGTCTTCGGAGGTGAGCGACATGAGGATCCACAGGATTTCATTGATCGTTGCAAGGATAGACTGTACAACATGAGGATATTGGAATCCCATGGGGTTGATTTCGCTACTTTTCAGCTAGAGGGTAGAGCCCGTAGATGGTGGCAGTCTTATGCTCTTGGCAGACCAGCAGATTCTCCTCCCATGACTTGGGACAGGTTCACCCGCATCTTCTTGGACAGGTATATTCCACCCTCCCAGAGGGAAGAGTTGCGGTTTCAGTTTGAGCAGCTCCAGCAGGGTCAGATGTCAGTGACCGATTATGAGGCGAGGTTTTCTGAATTATCTCGTCATGCACTAATGATACTCCCTACTGAGGCGGAGAGAGTGCGAAGGTTTGTAGCCGGTTTACATACTGGTATTCAGGCTACTATGGCTCGAGAGGTTGAGATGGGTACTTCCTTATGAGCGAGTTGTGGAGATAGCCCGGAGGATTGAGGGTGTACGTAAGCGGAGCCGAGAGCAGATTATGAGAGATAAGCGGTTCAGGTACTCTGGAGAGTTCAGAGGTGCTCCGTCCGGGGGCAGAGGTCAGTTCGTGAGATGACAGTCCAGTAGACCCCCATATCCAGCACCACCACCTCATCGAGGTGCTCCAGTGCGACCTTATCTAAGTGCTATCCCAGAGAGTTCTTACCGCCCACCAGCTATTCAGGGTCCTCCCAGTGGGTATTTAGGTCCCCAGGGCCAGACACTTAGTCAGCATCCCATCGCACCGAAGAGTTGTTACGAGTGCGGGGATCCCAGTCACATGCGAAGGTTTTTCCCCAGGCTTCGGGGTAGACCAGTACAGCAGGGTCAGCAACCTATGCTTACCGGACCAGTTGCTCCACCAGTAGTCCGACCACCCAGAGGTGGAGGACAGGTGGGTAGGGGCCGTCCTAGAGGTGGAGGTCAGCCAGGCGGAGGCCAGCCAGTTAGTGCTCCAGCTCGGTTCTATGCTTTTCCGGCTAGACCAGATGTAGAGGCCTCAGATGCCGTGATTACAGGTATTATTTCTGTTTGTGGCAAAGATGCCTCAGTATTATTTGATCCAGGATCTACGTATTCATATGTGTCATCTCTATTTGCTCCATTCCTGGGTGTTTCTCGTGAGTCCTTGAGTACTCTTGTTTATGTGTCCACTCCTGTGGGCGATTCTATTGTGGTGAACCGGATCTACCGGTCCTGTATTATTACATTATGTGGTTATGAAACTAGAGCAGATCTCTTATTTCTTGAGATGACCGATTTTGAAATTATTCTGGGTATGGACTGGTTATCCCCATATCATGTTATTCTAGATTGTCATGCCAAGACTGTTACCTTGGCTATTCCAGCATTGCCTAAGCTGGAGTGGAAGGGTTCGCCTGTTAGTTCATTTAATCGAGTTATTTCTTTTATAAAGGCTCAACACATGGTTGAGAAGGGTTTTTTGGCTTATCTAGTCTATGTTCGGGATACTCCTGCAGAGACTCCTGCTATTGATTCAGTGCCTATAGTTCGGGAGTTTCACGATGTATTTCCGTCAAATCTTCCAGGTATGCCACCTGATCGTGATATTGATTTCTGTATTGATTTGGCTTCATGTACCCAGCCTCTATCTATCCCACCGTATCGTATGGCTCTGAAAGAATTGAAAGAACAGCTTGAAGAGTTACTAGCCAAAGGGTTTGTCAGACCGAGTGTATCGCCTTGGAGTGCACCAGTATTGTTTGTGAAAAAGAAGGATGGAACAATGCGGATGTGTATTGATTATCGCCAATTGGACAGAGTCACTATTAAGAACAAGTACCCATTGCCGCATATTGATGATTTATTTGACCAGTTGCAGGGTGCTAGGGTATTCTCTAAGATCGACTTGAGGTCGGGGTACCATCAGTTGAAGATTCGGGATTCGGATGTTCCGAAGACTGCTTTCCGTACTAGATATGGTCATTATGAGTTTCTGGTAATGTCTTTTGGTTTAACTAATGCACCGGCAGCATTTATGGATCTGATGAACAGGGTATTCATGCCATATATTGACTCATTTGTCATTGTCTTCATTGATGACATTTTGATCTACTCACGTAGTAAGGAGGAGCATGAGCAGCATATGAGAGTAGTGCATCACACATTGCGGGAACAAAAGTTATATGCCAAGTTCTCTAAATGTGAGTTTTGGTTAGAGTCTGTAGCATTATTGGGACATATCGTATCGGGCGAAGGTATTAAAGTTGATCCCAAAAAGATTGAGGCAGTTCAGAATTGGCATCGTCCCACTTCGGTGACGGAGATCAAGAGTTTTCTGGGTTTGGCAGGTTATTATCGTCGGTTCGTGGAAGGTTTTTCATCTATTGCAGCACCTTTAACTAAATTAACCTAGAAGGGTGCTCCATTCCGATGGTTCGATGATTGTGAGGTGAGCTTTCAGAAGCTCAAGGTATCATTGACTACAACACCAGTGTTAGTGTTGCCTTCTAGTTCGGGAATGTATACAGTGTATTGTGACGCTTCGCGTGTTGGCTTGGGTTGTGTATTGATGCAGGAAGGGCAAGTTATTGCATATGCTTCACGTCAGCTGAAGCCCCATGAAAAGAATTATCCGGTACATGATTTGGAGTTAGCTGCGATTGTTCATGCTCTTAAGATTTAGAGGCATTATCTTTATGGGGTGTCTTGCGAAGTTTACACTGATCATCGCAGTTTGCAGCATTTGTTCAAGCAGAGGGATCTAAATTTGAGGCAGCGCAGATGGTTGGAGTTACTAAAAGATTATGATATTACTATCTTGTATCATCCGGGCAAAGCAAATGTGGTTGCAGATGCCTTGAGCAGAAAGGCGGAGAGTATGGGTAGTTTGGCTTTCATTTCAGCAGAGGAAAGACCATTAGCCTCAAATATTCAGTCTTTGGCTAACAGACTTGTGAGGCTGGATATTTCAGAGCCTAGCCGAGTTCTTGCATGTGTTCCCGGTCTTCACTATTTAAACAGATCAAGGCTCGCCAGAATGATGACCCATACCTGGTGGTTCTTCGTGAAACGGTACTACAAGGTGATACCAAGGAAGTTACTATTAGAGCGGATGGTGTTCTGCGACTCCTGGAGGAGGCACACAGTTCTCGATATTCTATTCATCCAGGTGCTACTAAGATGTATCGTGACTTGAGGCAACATTATTGGTGGCGACGAATGAAAAAGGACATAGTTGAGTATGTAGCTCGGTGTCTAAATTGTCAGCAAGTTAAATATGAGCACCAAAGGCCAGGTGGCCTACTCCAGCAGATGACCATACCAGAGTGGAAATGGGAACGAATTACTATGGATTTTGTAGTTGGGTTGCCGCGGACCTTGAGGAAGTTTGATGCAGTTTGGGTGATTGTTGACAGGTTGACCAAGTCGGCACATTTTATTCCTGTTGTGACTACGTATACTTCAGAGAGGTTGGCCCAGATTTATATTCAGGAGATAGTTCGGTTGCACGGTGTGCCAATTTCCATCATATCAGATAGAGGCCCTCAATTTACTTCACATTTCTGGAGAGCAGTACAGAGTGAGTTAGGGACCCGTGTAGAGCTCAGCACAGCCTTTCATCCGCAGACCGATGGACAGTCAGAGAGGACAATTCAGATTTTGGAAGATATGCTCAGAGCATGTGTGATTGACTTTGGAGGTCAGTGGGATCATTTCCTGCCTTTGGCCAAGTTTGCTTATAATAACAGTTACCAATCCAGCATCGAGATGGCTCCATTTAAGGCTTTATATGGTCGGCGATATCGTTCACCTATCGGATGGTTTGAGCCAGGTGAGTCTAAGTTATATGGTACTGATTTGGTAAGGGATGCCTTAGAAAAGGTAAAGTTGATTCAGGAGCGACTTCGTACAGCACAGTCCAGACAAAAGAGTTACGCGGATCAGAAAGCGCGTGATATATCATTTATGGTAGGTGAAAATGTTCTCTTGAAGGTTTCGCCGATGAAGGGAATTATGAGATTCGGGAAGAAGGGCAAGTTGAGCCCAAGGTTTATAGGCCCATTTGAGGTGTTGAAACGAGTTGGGGAGGTTGCTTATGAGCTTGCCTTGCCTCCCAGCCTATCGGGAGTTCATCCGGTTTTTCACGTATCTATGCTCCGAAAGTATCATGCCGACCTATCACATGTGTTAGACTTCAGCACAGTTCAGCTAGATAATAGCTTGGGTTATGAAGAGGAGCCAATGGCCATTGTTGATAAACAGGTTCGCCAGTTGAGATCCAAGAGGATTTCTGCAGTAAAAGTCCAGTGGAGGGGCCAACCAGTCGAAGAAGCGACTTGGGAGACCGAGGAAGACATGCGGAGCAGATATCCACACTTATTCAGCACTCCAGGTACAATTCTAAACCTGTTCGAGGACGAACGTTTGTTTAAGAGGTGGAGAATATAATGACCCAACCGGTCATTTTAACTTTTAGAACCCCGTTCCCTAAAATAAAACTTTCTGTAGGTGCTTGTAATGATTTATGACTTGGGGGGATGGTTGGTTCGGGATTTGGAAGTGTTTGAGGTGAAACCGGAACACTTGGTTCCTTAAGTTGGCCTTAAATGGCTAAGTTTGACTTCGGTCAACATTTTGAGAAAACGACCCCGGAATAGAATTTTGATGATTCCAACAGCTTCGTATGGTGATTTTGGACTTAGGAGCGTGATCGGAATTTTATTTGGAAGTCCGTAGTGAAATTAGGCTTGAAATGGCTAAAATAGGAATTTAAAGTTTGAAAGTTTGATCGGGAGTTGACTTTTTGATACCGGAGTCGGAATCCAGTTCCGAAAATTTTCATAGCTCCGTTATGTAATTTATGACTTGTGTGTAAAATTTGAGGTCAATCGGAGTTGATTTGATAGGTTCCGACATTGAATGTAGAAGTTGAAAACTCTTAGTTTCATTAAGCTTGAATTGGGGTATGATTCATGGTTTTAGCGTTGTTTGATGTGATTTAGAGGTTCGACTAAGTTCGTATGATGTTTTAGGACTTGTTGGTATATTTGGTTGAGGTCCCGAGGGCCTCGGGTGAGTTTCGGATGGTTAACGGATTAAAAGTTAGACTTAAAAAGCTGCTGCAATTTTTCCTCTTCTGTTGGGCATTCTGGATAGACCTCGAGCCCAGACCTCGAACCCAGGCATCGAACCCAGGGTTGACGAGGCTCAGGCTCGAGCTTAGGTATCGAAGCCATGATCGAAGGCCCATCTCGAGGGCCATGATCGAAGGCAAAGCTCGAGGGATAGGATCGAGACCCAAGATCGAGGGTCGCAAGCTCGAGCCTTGCTTCGAGGGTTGTCTTCGATCTCAAGCTCGAGCATGGTCCTTCGATAGTGACCCTCGAGCCTTGCTCTCGATCATGGAATCGAACTGGACCTTCGATCCTGGCCCTCGTACTGGACTTCGATCAACCAGCTTGAGTCTAAGGTTGCGACCCTCAATCTTGGGTCTCGATCCTATCCCTCGAGCTTTGCCTTCGATCATGGCCCTCGAGATGGGCCTTCGATCATGGCTTCGATACCTAAGCTCGAGCCTGAGCCTCGTCAACCCTGGGTTCGATGCCTGAGTTCGAGGTCTGGGCTCGAGGTCTGGGTTCGATGACAGTCCAGAATGCCCAACAGAAGAGGAAAAATTGCAGCAGCTTTTTAAGTCCAACTTTTGATCCGTTAACCATCCGAAACTCACCCGAGGCCCTCGGGACCTCAACCAAATATACCAACAAGTCCTAAAATATCATACGAACTTAGTCGAACCTCTGAATCACATCAAACAACGCTAAAACCATGAATCATACCCCAATTCAAGCTTAATGAAACTAAGAGTTTTCAACTTCTACATTCAATGTCGGAACCTATCAAATCAACTCCGATTGACCTCAAATTTTACACACAAGTCATAAATTACATAACGGAGCTATGAAAATTTTCGGAACTGAATTCCGGCTCTGGTATCAAAAAGTCAACTCTCCGGTCAAACTTTCAAACTTTAAATTCCTATTTTAGCCATTTCAAGCCTAATTTCACTACGGACTTCCAAATAAAATTCCGATCACGCTCCTAAGTTCAAAATCACCATACGGAGCTGTTGGAATCATCAAAATTCTATTCCGGGGTCGTTTTCTCAAAATATTGACCGAAGTCAAACTTAGCACTTTAAGGCCAACTTAAGGAACCAAGTGTTCCGGTTTCACCTCAAACACTTCCAAATCCCGAACCAACCATCCCCAGAAGTCATAAATCATTACAAGCATCTACGAAAAATTTTATTTTAGGGAACGGGGTTCTAAAAGTTAAAATGACCGGTTGGGTCATTACACTATTAGTATAATTACTTTCAGGTTGTCTAATTCATATAAAATTGAACAAGTAAATACCTTTAGTCATGTAATCCTATTACTTTTTGGATATACTTCTTAAAAATTTCTATTACTAATTTAATTTGAAAATGTATTATAATGTCATATTACTAATTTAATTTGAGAATGTATTATATTGTCCAAATTCATTTAGAAAAAGGAGAGCCTATATTATTATAAAGGAATAAATACAATATTAATATACCAAAATAACCCTAAATTATTAAACGGAAGAACTCATAGGATGATGACATAATTGCAATAACCTATTTTTTAGACTACAATACCTTCTATGCTAATTTTTAATATTTAAGATTTTAAAATTAATAAAATTTTATCTATTAAATTATTAATAAAAATATGTAGGGAGGTTTAATAAAATCAATTTCATAAAAATCATCCGTATTGGCAATACATTACCACTCCATAATGTCCAATACCAAGAAAAAAATAAAATTAATATTAAATGGACTGCATAAAGTGTTGATTATTGAGAAAAAAATACCCTCATGATAATATATTTTTATATTATATTTGAACTATTTTTCTGCTCAAATAATATTTTTTAATTAATTTTTTGTGTAATATTTAAAAATACCCATTTATTAAACAACAAAAAAAATATTTAAGAATATAAATGTGTGATAAAGAGAAAAAAATGGTTAGTAAGAGTCAATACCACTAATGATTCTACAAATATAAAGATCTAAAAGTGAAATGTCATATCAATCTTTTACTCTTTGAAAGTAAAATTTATGGTGGATAAAATTATAATTAAGATTAAATATTCAAAACAAGAGATGAACTAATATTAAGATTTGAATCGATATAGAATAAATTATTTTTATGTTAAAACCAAATAATTAAATATTTTAATTAATTATTTAGCAAGAGAATCCAATTCAATTATTTTTTAAATTCATCATATGAGTAAAATTCTTATTCGAGCTAAAAATAAAAATCTTAGGGTACACAAATTTATTCTATAAAAAGAGTGTTAGAAAATAAAGTAAAAAGTTAGTATATTCTTAAAAATCAAAATGATATACAAATGTGTGAGGAAGCACAGTCAAAGCTAAATCCCAAACAAGAATAAGCTTTCAAGACTATATTATAAAGAGTTGACTCTGCTATAACGGAATTATTTTTTGTAGATGCCTCCGGCGAAATCGAAATAATATTTTCATGTCATGCATTACTTGTAAAAATCATATCATGATACCAAAATTGGTATCTACTTGACAATTGACAGAGAATTAAACAGAGAAAGAAGAAGAATGAAGGGAAAAGAAGATAGAATCGAGAAGAAGGCAAAAAAGGCTAGAACAATGAGAGGGGATTTTAAATTTTCATTAACATTCAAAAGTACCTAATGGGAGATTACAACTTGCTATTTATACTTCTCAATAATCTACTGAAATTACAAAAATAAAGCAATGGAAACGAGCTAAAACAAGCTAACCGAATTTCCCGCCAAAAGCTAACATTCAAATTTTAACTAACAACTAACATAACTAGCTTTCAAATTAGTCTACTCATCAGCTGATGTGGCATCATGGACTTCATCTGTATTTTGTGTATTAATATCCCCCTGTTGAAAAACACCCTTGTCCTCAATGGTGAAGGAAGGAAATCTGGTCCTAAGGAGGGAAGCAAATTCCCAAGTAGCAACAGCACCATCCAAACCTTGCCATTTGACTAAACACTGTGCGACTGCCTTGTTACCCTTTTTGACCAATCTGCTATCAAGTATAGCTTCAGGAATAAGACATAGAAGACTAGAGAGATCCAAGACTGGTGGGTGGACAATTTCAGAAGGAAGGACTGGACAAAACTTGAGTTGGGATATATGAAAAGTAGGGTGGATTTGGACCTCAGGTGGTAGCAACAATTTATAAGCAACTGCTCCAACCCTTTCAACAATAGGATAATGACCAAAATAGCGAGAGGTAAGCTTATGATAGGGAGAGATAGACATAGTGGATTGCCTATGTGATTGAAGTTTCACAAAGACCCAATCACAAACTGAAAAATGCTTGTCAATGCAATGAGCATTAGCTTGATCTCGCATACGCTGTTGAGCTCGTGTCAGATGGTATTTAGCTAGTTGCAATTTAAACTCTCGTAGCAGCATGGTGTTCTCAATGTCATCAGAAGGAGAGTCACCAGGAAGATAAGAAAGGTAAAAAGGAGGATGGTAGCCATAAAAGAGTTCAAAGGGTAAAGTCTGAATGGCAGAATAGTGTGATGAGTTATACCACCATTCAGCCAAAGGCAAGAATGCACACCAATCAGCTGGTGAATCAGAACAGAAACAATATAGATAAGTCTCCAAACATTTGTTAAGAACCTCAGTTTGGCCATCAGTTTGAGGATGATAAGCCGTGGAAGTGTGCAAATGGACTCCTTGAGCAGAAAGAAACTCCTTCCAAAATGTGCTGATGAAAATAGGATCACGATCATTGGTGATGGTAGAAGGGAACCCATGTAATTTGAAAATGTGGTCAAGAAAGATAGCCACAAGGGATTGGGCAGTGTAGGGGTGAGCCAAAGCAATGAAATGGCCATACTTAATCAATATATAAACTATGACCCAAACAATTGTCTTTCCTTTTGATTTGGGCAAACCTTCAATAAAATCCATGTTGATATCTGTCTAAGGAACTGTAGGGAGAGGCAAAGGTTGCAATAAACCAGCTGAGGCAGAAGTATCATACTTGTTCCTTTGACACACAGAACAATTGCGCACATAGCTGAGGATATCAGTTCTGATGCCCTTTCAATAAAAGTAAGCCATCAATTGTCTAGTGGTTATATCAATGCCAGAGTGGCCACCAGATGGGGATGAATGCCACGGCTGCAAAGGCTTAGTCCTTAGGCCCAAATCATTTCCTACCATCAATTTACCCTTCCTCCTAAGCTGATTGTTTACCCAAGTGAAGTGTTTCTGTGGTTTGGTTTGTAAGGAGTTGATGAGGCTGTGTAACTCAAGGTCAATAAACCAATGATGTTTGGCATATTTCGATATGTGTTGATGTTACTTTGCCCATGCTTTAACCACTTTTTGATGTTATTTAATCTTTAAAACACCCAACATGGTGTAATTATTGGTTTGATGACTAATTAAGTTATGTGTGACGATTTAAGGTGTTCGGAGTGCAAAATATGAAGAAAAGGTGGTTTAGCTAGAGGAAGAAGGGTTGGATGCGTCGCATCCAACCTAGGAAAACATCATCCTGCATGCAACCTTAGCAGTGAAGTTGTGCCATCGCGTCCGCCATCGCGTGCGAAACTGGGAAGTAGAAGTGAAGCTGGATGCGTCGCGTCCACCATCGCATGCGAAGCTGAGAAATAGAGGACAAGGTGGATGCGTCGCATCCGCCTTCGCAGGCAAAAATTGAAATGGAGGACAAGGTGGATGCGTCGCATCCACCTTAGCATCAATCCCTGAAGCCGAATTGGACTAGGAATAGGAGAGCTTTGGCCCACGACTTTTGTACGCAATATATAAGCTAAAAACGCCTCTTTTAGGTTATCTAACATATTGGGAAGAGGAAAAAAACCAGGAAAAAGCCGTGAAGGCCGGAATTCATCAAGTTTCATCTTTCTCCCACCAAACTTAGTAATTTTTATATTTCTTTGTATGATTTGTTGTTTGGCTACCATGTCTATGTGGAGCTAAACTTCACGTTCTAGGGTTGTGGTTCTTTCATGACTATTGTTATTCGGATATTGATTTTGACTTCTTGATTTATCATATTAGTTTATTTATTCAATCTTGCACTTAATTATTTAATTGCTTGATCACCAATTGAATATTATCTACGAATCTAGAATTGAACTCGAAAGTGGGAATTCTATATTGCATATAGGATTGAGTAGGGCAAGTTCTTGAACTCGGGCATCGGGGAACGGATTCGTGGTTAGGATAGACATATACCTAATTACCTTGCTTGGTTGATTTACAGGAATTATAAATGCGTTCTTGTTGATTCTAACTCCATAGACATATGGGCGTTAGGTTAGCTTGAATAGGCGAGTAAGAACTCGATAGATTCTTATGAGCAATATTAACCCTGTCAACCAATAAGCTAGATAAATTAGTCGGTCAATTCAATTGAAGAATACAATAGGATTGTTAGATAGACCATAACCCTAGATCGTTTTCATTACATTGATATCATTAAAATCTGCTCTTCCTCTGTTCAAAGTTTATTATTTATATTTTTCTTATTTAATTAGTTAGAATAAAATATTTTTAGATTTAATTCTTATTTAGATAATTAAGATAGGCTAATTTAGTTAATAGCTAATCATAAGTCCTCGTGGGTTCGACATCCGACTTTGAGTCACTTTATTACTTGACGACCGCGTATACTTGCGTGAGTGTGTTTGGTCGCAACAAGTTTTTGGCGCCGTTGCCGGGGACTTAGAAATTAGCTATTTTTCTAGATTAGACATTTGTTTTTCTATTCTTTCTTTAGTTTAGTTAGTATTTTGTTTTATTTTTATTTTAGCATGGCACCTTGGAATGAGAATTATTCGAATGATGGTTATTCTTATTTTGATGATCCCTGTCCATATTGTGGAGGACCCCACTGGTGGAAAAATTGTCAGAATGTTCCCGGGAACGAGTTGTGCGCACAATCTCAATCCTTCAAGTGGAATATTTGTAATATGTGTGGTGGTCAAGATAGCCATTGGGATGGTTGTCCTAATTCTTTTCATCCTTCTCAGAGCCCTTATTATGATCTTTCTAACAATGTTTGTGAGTTTGATAGGGGCAATGAAGTGCAGGATATGGAACATGATGCATATATTAGGTATATTATGAGGCAAGTAGCAGAGCAACATGATGAACTCAAAAAAGATATGAAAAGAATGACGGCAACAATCACAAGAATGAAGGCTAATATGGAAGAATTGAATGAAGAGAGCGAGTTTCAAGAAAAGGAAAATTTTGAAAAAGTGGAGATTTTGAGCCAAACATGGCTAGTGGAACAAGCTGAAAAGTTAGAAATATATGAGGCTCAACGTGAGGAAATTACTGATAGGACGAGACACTTTATAGAAGGAAGAGCTGAACTGGGACAGGAGATTGAAAATTTTGGCACTGATATTCACGACTTGGGAGCTAAATTAATTGCAAAGGTTGATGCGTCTAACGCCCAACAAAATAGTTCTGAGTTGTGTGAAGCTGAAAAGGAGCTTATACGCCAAATTGAGGAGCTAAAAGAGAGAGTAAATCATTCGTCCATACTTGTATTGATGATGTCCATGTCGAGGAAAGCACTCTAGAGTCATGTGAGGAAGTAAATAATATTATATGTGAAGACTCTAGTGTTTGTACATATGAGGATGTAAAGAGTAATACAATTCTAAAGTTAGGGTGTATTGGTCCCCATTCCATACATTTTTCAAAATTGTGTTTGGATGATGACGTGGAAATCGAGTCATCTGAGCCTTTGGAGGAGCCAATGGATGAGGAACGGGGTGCTTACATTCTTGAATTTGTCGTGCCAGAGAGACAAAATTACATACCTCATCCGAAGGCCAAGAAGTGTAAAACGCGATATTGGTTGCTTGGCCCAATTAAATTTGTCTCACCGCCTTGGGAGCATAATAGAAAGCTTGAAGCCAATTAGGGGCTCAATTCATAAGTTCGAGGTGGAGGCAAAAAGTGGTTCACGTCGTGCCGCTACGTTAAATCAGGCGCTTGTTGGGAGGCAACCCAGCGTTACTGCTTTCTTTTATTTTTGTTTACTTTTTATTTTATTTTATTTTTATTATTTTGTAGTATTTATTTTTGTTTTGTAGGATTATGAGCATAGGAAGCAAAGCCATTAGAAGAGTGCAAAAGCGAGCTAGATGGTGAGGACTAAGTGTGGGGTGCCCACACAAAGGACGATGCCTGGGGGAAGTCTGAGTACCTCGTGAGCCGCTATTGCTTCGGCCTTTGGCCTACCAGGGAGTCTCGTTTACCCTCTTATTATTTATAATGTGCATTGAGGACATTGCAAAATTTTAAGTGTGGGGTGAGGAGATCGTTTGGATGAGTTTCTGTGCTATTTTAGCTTAGTTGTAGTACTCATTCTTAAGTGTAGTAGCTTTTGTGAAGAAAAAAAAAAAGAACGAAAAAGTAGAAAAATTGGACTTTTCCCGACGATTGATCTCCTAGACAGTTTTCTTGAGGGATTAAAGTCTAAACAAAAAAATTCAAAATATATCTTTTAGCTTTCTTTAGGTAGTAATAATCCCCTGTGGTTTTTCTTTGTGCCTCGGTTCTTTTCCATGGGATGTAGTTTGAACCGGGTAATTTTGTTTTCTTTTTAGAGTAGAGTAGGAATGTAGGGAATAAAAGGAGGAAGAATGATGAACCTAGGTGACCTTGACTTGGTTGATACTGGCATATTTAAGCGTTTACATATGTAATATCTTCCCTTCTCACTCTGAAATTATTGATGATGCCTTGTTAAAACGGATAGCATGTTTTGTTGCAGCCTATTTCTCATTTTCTTGACTTGTGTTCACTTTGCGCTTAATGCTTAATATCTCGTTGCTCCGTGAATACTTGCATTGTTTGAGAGTCGGAATGTAACCGTCCTTAATGAGTCATGTGCCATGGTGTGGTGAGGTTTTTGTGTAGTCCATGTAGTGTACTTGTGTCTAGAACTTGCCCGGTATGTGAATTGAAGCGAAATTTTAGGTGATGCTCGGTTTGAAAAATGATTTTAGGCTTTCTTTGATCTTTTTGAGCTTATTGCTTATCACAAATAAAATCTATCCCTAGTTAACCCTTTTGAGCCTGTAGACCTTTTATTTGGTACCCACATTACAAGCCTATACCCTTTTTATTCTTAATTGACATTGTTTTGATCCTTTTACCTCTTAAAGCACTTTAAGTGTTAGATGAGCGCTAAAAGAAGTAAGAAGGGACTAAGTGTGGGGTGACTTTTGAGTGGAACCAATGAAAGAAAGAAGGGTGCACTTATTTTGTAAAATAATACACCACTAGCGGAAATTGAAAGAAAGAAAAATATAAATGAATAAATTGTTGTCTTGTTCTTGCTAGTGGGTATGAATTAAAGTAGTGCTTAAAGAAAGAGGAAATATTGTTGGGGTGATATTATTTGTGAAATTGAAGTGGTGTTGAAGAATTTGCGCTTAAGTTATTTGATGATGTGTTAAAGTGCTTAGGAAGTTGAGTCACTATTCCTAAAATATATCCTACCCGTCCCTTAGCCCACATTACAACCATGAAAAAAGTCCTAATTGATTTTAGATCGAGCGAGCTTACATTAGTAGAGATTTACATTAAGGGCAAGCCTATGGTACCAACTGCATGCATGCGACTTCTTTTGTGAGAGTGAGCGATTTTCTTTGTGAGCATGAGATTCGAATGTGTGGATTGATTCTACTCTCTTTGCTTTTGTTGTGAGGGCACATGGTTTCACGAGGGATAGGTAACGTTATTAGACTTCTCTATGATGTTGGTTGTTCAAGCCATGAGTGCATTGTGACATTGAGTCGGTTTTTGAGGTTAGGATTGTTGTGAGCATGTTGTCTTTGTTCGAATATGTTTAAAGAAGGGCATAAGAAAAGGGAAGTGTGTTGATGCATAGTCTAGAGCCTAATTGTAGCAAATAACCACGGTCATAGGTGCAGTGTGCTTTGAACGATAAGAGTTTAATTTTGTTTCGTCTACTATATGATGGTTTGTTCGAGGACGAACAAAGGTTTAAGTGTGGGGTAGTGATGTTTGGCATATTTCGATATGTGTTGATGTTACTTTGCCCATGCTTTAACCACTTTTTGATGTTATTTAATCTTTAAAACACCCAACATGGTGTAATTATTGGTTTGATGACTAATTAAGTTATGTGTGACGATTTAAGGTGTTCGGAGTGCAAAATATGAAGAAAAGGTGGTTTAGCTAGAGGAAGAAGGGTTGGATGCGTCGCATCCAACCTAGGAAAACATCATCCTGCATGCAACCTTAGCAGTGAAGTTGTGCCATCGCGTCCGCCATCGCGTGCGAAACTGGGAAGTAGAAGTGAAGCTGGATGCGTCGCGTCCACCATCGCATGCGAAGCTGAGAAATAGAGGACAAGGTGGATGCGTCGCATCCGCCTTCGCAGGCAAAAATTGAAATGGAGGACAAGGTGGATGCGTCGCATCCACCTTAGCATCAATCCCTGAAGCCGAATTGGACTAGGAATAGGAGAGCTTTGGCCCACGACTTTTGTACGCAATATATAAGCTAAAAACGCCTCTTTTAGGTTATCTAACATATTGGGAAGAGAAAAAAAACCAGGAAAAAGCCGTGAAGGCCGGAATTCATCAAGTTTCATCTTTCTCCCACCAAACTTAGTAATTTTTATGTTTCTTTGTATGATTTGTTGTTTGGCTACCATGTCTATGTGGAGCTAAACTTCACGTTCTAGGGTTGTGGTTCTTTCATGACTATTGTTATTCGGATATTGATTTTGACTTCTTGATTTATCATATTAGTTTATTTATTCAATCTTGCGCTTAATTATTTAATTGCTTGATCACCAATTGAATATTATCTACGAATCTAGAATTGAACTCGAAAGTGGGAATTCTATATTGCATATAGGATTGAGTAGGGCAAGTTCTTGAACTCGGGCATCGGGGAACGGATTCGTGGTTAGGATAGACATATACCTAATTACCTTGCTTGGTTGATTTACAGGAATTATAAATGCGTTCTTGTTGATTCTAACTCCATAGACATATAGGCGTTAGGTTAGCTTGAATAGGCGAGTAAGAACTCGATAGATTCTTATGAGCAATATTAACCCTGTCAACCAATAAGCTAGATAAATTAGTCGGTCAATTCAATTGAAGAATACAATAGGATTGTTAGATAGACCATAACCCTAGATCGTTTTCATTACATTGATATCATTAAAATCTGCTCTTCCTCTGTTCAAAGTTTATTATTTATATTTTTCTTATTTAATTAGTTAGAATAAAATATTTTTAGATTTAATTCTTATTTAGATAATTAAGATAGGCTAATTTAGTTAATAGCTAATCATAAGTCCTCGTGGGTTCGACATCCGACTTTGAGTCACTTTATTACTTGACGACCGCGTATACTTGCGTGAGTGTGTTTGGTCGCAACAAGTTTTTGGCGCCGTTGCCGGGGACTTAGAAATTAGCTACGTGACTAAGTTAAGCTTCTGACATTTTTGACAAAGAATCAGCATCCACATTCTTCTTGCCCTTCTTATACTAGATTCAAAGTCAAAGGGTAACAATTTAGCCAACCATCTAATCTGCAAGTCAGTATGTAACTTCTGCTCCAAGAGGTACTTAAGGGCTTTTTGATCGGTCTTCATAATAAAATGTTGGCCTAAAAGATAGTGAGACCATTTGGTAATTGCAAACACCAAAGCCAACACCTCCTTTTCATACACAGACAAAGCCATATGTCTAGGAGCTAACCCTTTGCTAATGAAAGCTATAGGGTGGTCATCTTGCATAAGAACAACACCAATGCCTGTTCCACTAGCATATGTTTCAACTACAAATGAAAGTGTATAGTTAGGTAATGCTAACACTGGAGTAGAAGTAAGAGCTAACTTCAATGCTGCAAATACATCTGCAGCCTTAGCATTCCATTAAAAACCATCCTTCTTGAGTAAGTCAGTGAGTGGTCTACTAATAAGGCCATATCCCCTAATGAACTTCCCGTAAATACTTTAATACTAAATGGCCTTCCACCATACATGTTTGTTGTCAAGTTTATTATTTTTTACGTATGTTAGTGTCACTGTTTATATAGTAGACCAAGTTAAAATTGATATTCCATTGTATATAACTTGATTTTGAAGAAAAATATGCCTGTCATGCTACTGAAAAACTTAGATACGCCGAATACCTTATGTAATAGCACATAGATAGTATATAGAAGTTTTGACAATAATGTCATACATGCAAAAATTATGATACTGATCAATGTACTTCTAAGTATATTCTTATCCCTAAATTCAACTTTCGTCTTCCGAAACTAAGGAATATCCTTTTAAATTTGTGTGAAAATAATTTTTAGTATGTTTATGTTTTGCAAATATAATAAATAAAGTACAAGAACAAACATCCTAAATATTGGACTATTTTATATTTTGCAATTATAATAAATAAAGCACGAGGACAAACATCCTAAATATTAGACTATATTTATCGCAATATGTTTTCTTGCACAAACAACTATATGTTGCATTTTCAAGAGGAATATCAATATCGACAACAAGTATGAAACCTAAGGCAGAGCAACCAAGCATTAGGAGGAAACATACACAAAAAAATATTGTCCACAAAGAAGTGTTCGTTAAGATACCATCACATTAAATATTTTTAAACTATAATACAAAATTATCCAACTAACATGACAAAATTGATCATAAAATTGATCATTGGTGTAAGTTTTGATGATGTCCTTTTATTTTAAATTCATGTATTATGCTAATATAATAATATTTTTGGCATTTAGACGATTGTTGTATTATTATACATAAAATTTCTCTCATTAATTAAATTTTATTATTGCTTCATTTAAATAAGTATTTAAATCACCACGTGCCATCATTAACGTGCAACGCACGTTCATAGATACTAGTTATAATATAAGTGTGTAAACATTATGTCAATATTAGTATAAATATATATATTTTAGAATTGGTATAAATATTAGAAGCTGATTGATTTTTACTGTCTATCCCTCTATCCAAATGGTTGAACTAAGTTAAATGAACATATTTTAAAATATGTTAAGTTAATAGATGTATCATGATTAGGGGTTTACAAAGAAAATCGATAAACCGCACCAACTCGATAATTTGAGTCAAACCGAGGAAAAAAAAATGATTGTGGTTTGGTTTGATTTGGTTTAGTGTTGGAAAAAAAAAACTCGACCATAATTGGTTTGGTTTGGTTTTAACTAAAAGAAGTCAAACCGAAATCAAACCAACCCGACATTACATTTATACAATTTTAAAAAATATTTTATGCATATAAATATTTATTGTAATATAATTTATAAATATTTCTTAAACTTGTTCACAATTCTATCTTTAAAAGATTGTTTAAAGTTTGGACTTAATATTTTTGAATGGTCCAATAAATTTTATAGCCCATAAAGGTAGTAAGTCAAATAAAGTTCAAATCAATACTAATACTAATAAAGAAAATTCAATTAAACACTATGAATAGCAATAGTGTTGGATATCTATTTTTTAGTTTTGCATTGATTTATAATGAAAATGTATAACCTAGTTTATCTTTTTTCGGAAAAGGGCCTAAAATGCCCCTTTACTATATGAAATGGGACAGCCTAGCCCTCCGTTAAAAGTTGGTCTCTATTCTGCCCTTACTGTCAACAAATGGGCTCATATATGCCCTCCATCACTAACGGGAGACTCATAAAGCCACGTGGAATATATGTGAGGGCAAGTTAGACCTAGTTTGAATTGTACAGGGACATATATGAGTCGGTTATAATAGTCATTTCTCAAACACTTCACAACTCCATATTAGTTTACTTATACACTTAATTGACAACACCAAACTAATTATCACAACAAATAAACTATGTCATAGACACAAACATTCAAATGAACAGCAATGACTTCATTAAATCCTAGTAGCTCAAAGGGGTGGAATCATAACAAAAGACCCGGAATGTTCTAGTAGCTCAAAGGGGTCGAATCATAACAAAAGACCCGGAATGTTGTAGTAGCTCAAAGGGGTCGAATAAGAGGTGTCGTTGTGGACTTGCTGTCAATTATTTCATGGCATGGACTCATTTAAATGCTGGAAGAAGGTTTTTCAAATGCCCGAAGCATGAGGTAAGTAATTTTTTTGATGGGTTCTTTTAATTATTCTGATTTGCTTGTAAATTTATTTTATTTATTTTTGATTTTTTGGATGAAAAATATTTGGAAATGGCAAGATGAAGAGCTTCCTCCTAGAGTTTCAAATCTCATATGCAGTTTAAAGAAGGAAAAAGAAGCTCTAATCCGTGAAATAAATGCTCTCCAAAGGAAAGTTTGATCTTGAGAATGTTATGATGCTCGTCGATCATGGAGAAATAAAAGCCTTGGAATTGGAAAGAAATGTTCTAATGAAGAAAGTGACCGATTTAGAGTACTCAGTTGTGTTTGATGCTAAATTTCGGAAGAAGATATAAATTTTCATGTGTGTGATATTAGGATGTTTTGTTATGTTCTCTGGATCCGTGGAAAATGATATGTAATGTTAGTGTTATTGTGGCTTAATTATTGTCTTTTATTATGAAATGAAGCATTATGTTTTTGTACAAGGATTTAATGAAGTCATTGCCGTTCATTTGTTGTGTCTATCACTGAGTTTATTTGCTATGATAATTAGTTTGGTGTTGTCAAATATGTGTCTAAGTAAACTGATGTGGAGTTGTGAAGTGTTTGAGAAATGACTATTATAACTAACTCATATATGCCCCTGTATAATTCGAACTAGGTCTAACTTGCCCTCGCATATATTCCACGAGGCTTTATGAGTCTCCCGTTAGTTATGGAGGGCATATACGAGCCCATTTGTTGACGGCAAGGGCAGAATAGAGACCAACTTTTAACAGAGGGCTAGCCTTTCCTATTTCATATAGTAAAGGGGCATTTTAGGCCCTTTTCCGATCTTTTTTTATGCTTAGTTGTGTAATTAATATTTATTAGTTGTACTTATTTTAGCACGACATATATAGTATTTTTAGATTATGTTAATTTTTATTATGGTGTATTAATTAGTAATATTTTCTTTGTGCGATTTTATTATCTATGTTATTGAATATTTTAGTACAATGTTATGACTCATCTCATATTATTATTTTATTTTCTTGGAAAATACATTATATAGTTGTATCCTACTAGGACTAAAATAAATATTTGGAGCATAAGTTACATATTTTGTGCTATTAAGACTTTACCCGAAAATAACCCTAAAAAACGAAATACCCGAGAAACCCGAGATTGAAAAACCCGACTTTATTGGTTTGGTTTAGTTTATAAATTTAAAACCCGACACCATTAGTTTGGTTTGGTAATTGAAAAATTCGAACCAACCTGATCCATGTAAACCCCTAAACATGATCTAGTTCAAGTAAAATTTTGGGTTTAATTGGAGCTAAACATACTCAAAACCATTTCTTTCATTTGTTTGTTCCTTGTCTTACAATTTTGTTTGACTACAAGACCAAAAACCAAATCAGAAAAAAAAATCCAATAAAGAAAAAGTGTGCCAAATTTGTGCAGAAAATAATATACATAAATATCAAACAAAGAAAATAGAGTTCTTGGGAGATTTTTCTTGTAATTCAATTTGCTAAAGCTATTGATGGATAAATTTGGATATTGTCCAAGATGACTCGTCATTTATTTTTGGTACATTAGAAATTTGGCTAAATAAAATTCTTAAATTTTTTCATAAGCCGAATTTATCATGAATCATAGTCCTTCTCTTTGATTAACTTAGACAATACGCGACCCTCTTAATGTGCGATTATATACTATTTTTGGTTAATTTGACACCATAGAGCAGGCCAACAAAAGATGAAAAAAATTCGATACACGTATCTGTCTAAATATATAGTAAGATTTTGGAAAAAAGAGCAGAATAATATCTTCAAGAAACTATGTTTTTACGAAAATAAACCAAAATATAATGTTCCTCATCTAAAACGGCATACATCATTCACAAAACAAACACATAAACAATTACAAAGACAAGGTTAATAGACATTTTCCCCTAAGATAGCTTTTATAAAGAGAGAAAATCCTCCTAGTCCTACTTAAAATTTCTTCCCATGCAAATTTACCTTCCCTTTTTCCACTTCATGAAAAAGAGTTGAGAAAACAAGAGCTCCAAATTCCCAAACTTAGATTAACTTGTCAAAATAAGTGCACACCTTGAGCACAGAACCTCAGATTAGGTGTTAGAATGTCAAATCGCCAATGAGGGTATCATCCCTTACTGTCACTTCCTCAGCAAACGACTAAGGTTTGTCACCGACTGCGGCTTAGCTTAGCTTCTATCCCGACCCCGAGGACTCATTTCTACGCGCCCCACCAAATATTGGCCTCATGTAAGTGTCATCGAACCTCCTCCAATAGGAATGTATTGTATATACAGGTCTCTCAAACAGCATCGACAAGCTATCTTTCGCACGTAAAAGGTTAGTTGTGGCAGATTCTTCAAATGAAAGCAAAGGAAGCCTATCTTTTGAGATAGTTGGTTCTCTGTCTATACTCCTCCTTGTATGGTCATGATGTGGAAGTAGATAGTTAATAAGTGGTTTTGTTAAGAAGCCAAAAACCTGCAATGGAAGCAATGAGTTCTTTTATATACTCAAAGCAAATAAAGGAAGTACTAGATTTCAATTTCCACAAGTACCACGAGAGGTGGCAAATTGCAAGTTAAAACGGTCAAATTAATAGAGAAAATTTTATTAGCCTATGTTTTCCCACATGCATCCGGAATAGCCTTTAGGCCCAATTTATTGATAAATTGTAACCACTTTTCTCATTGCATAGATTTTTCTCCTCTTGAACCCCCCTCCCCCGCCTGATTTTTCTCTACCCAAGGTATAGTTCCCTTCCCGATGTACTTTCTCTTTCTACGTCTTCCCCATAACTTTTCCTTTTCCCCCACACACTTTACTTTTCTCTCTTCCATTTGCATATATATATATATATATATATATATATATATATATATATATATATATATTGTTACTTAGTAGTTAACAAGTGACTTTTACAAAGATGCTTGTATAAATCTGGACATGAATTTTTCCACTAGCTCAATTCATTTAGCATCATCCCCCTTCCTTATATTCATTTCTTTTCTTATTGATTCATTTTCTAATTTTGAGTTTCTACTTAAAAAAAAATGGAGAAACGCAATAATTTTGCTTCTTCTTCTTAATATGTACAAATGCTTGCTTGTTCTTCTTATTTTTGTTTATGTGATTACTTCTTCTTCATCATCTTCTTTATCGGGTGATATTTTATAAATACAGATCCTTTGATTGGTGGTGAGTTAAAATTTTAATGGTGTTTGGAAGATACAATGTAATTTCATATAAAATTTTTATATACACAGTGTATAAAAGTTGTATATGCACTGTTATATGTATATAATTACATTATATATAATAATGTTATTATGAAAATTGTATACAGACTGTTTTACAATGTATAAAAATTCTATATACACTATTACATTGTATAAATTTTGTATATAAAGTGTATCCTGTATTTTTCAGTGTATATTATAAAAATTATATATAAACTGTTATAAAATGTATAAAATTTGTATATATATTATTACGTTGTATAAATTTTGTATATAAAGTGTATCCTCTATATTTTAGTGTATCCCTAATGTATCGTTAGTGTATATTCATGGCCCCGACTTCTTTGCAGCAACATCCCAAATGTATATATGTTATATAATAGGTGTATATGTACGGTTATACAATTTATATACATTATTTATACAATGTAAATGTTGTTGGCCGTTTAATGGTATTTTGGTAGCCATTTTGGAGGTTGGAACTCAGTGATTCTAGGTTGGAACTCCATGATTCTTTTGGGATGAATTTATGTGTTGTGAAGAAGTGAAGGGTGAAGTGCATTTGTGCAGGTGGTTATTGTTGCTATCTTCTATGGATTCTAAAGGTCTTTGTATATGATATGTATAATTAGTTTATCTCATGTACAATAAATTCATATTTAGTATTTCTTTTGTATAATTTATGTATCTATATACACTTTGAGTTTTTATAAAGTATACACTAACTATACAATATATATACATTGATTATACAATTTTAACCATGAGAATGTTTTATTCTTTGGGTCATTTTCAGTGAGCAAAAAAAAGAGAGAGAGATTTGTAGGTGTTGATAGTGATCAACATTCGCCCATGAGGAAGATTTCTAGGTCCTTTGATTTTTCTATGTTAGGTATTGATAGTGAAATGCTTTCCTTTGTTTGGAGATTTAAAAGAAAGAATATTTTCGGAACAAAAACATTTCAAAAGACGAATTAATCCCAATTTAAAACATAAAATTTATTTCATTTCCAGATTTAAAAAATATTTCCTTACCATCATTGTTCGTAACACCCAAGTTCAAGCACAACCAACAGACCAAACACAAACTTTCTTTTATTCAAAACCCACATGGCCAAGATAAGAAACCACCATATCATGAGCCAAACCCAAAGAATTAAGTACAAAATACGTAGATATGTCATTAATCCAGTAAAAAAAACGACAGGGACCCATGAAAAACAAAGAAAGACTACTTATTCAACTAGCGAAATTGAAAAAATACCTCAATAAAAAGAGGAGAAGAAAAAACCAACAACGAACTGAACAGAGAAAAGAGTTTCTCACAAACGTTGAAAGGAGCAAACTTTTACCCCTTCAGAGAAAAACCTATTTGGATTTTTAGTTCGCCAACTGCTTGCGAGTCTTAACATTTAGATTCCACATTTTAGGAGGCAGAGATTAGTTTTTGTTGAGTTTTACATGAAGGACTGGAGAGTGAAGAAGGGACAAAGGGCCGCTCAAAAACTAATTGTTGGTTAGCATATGTTATTTATTTTTGGTTACAAGATATAATGTAAAACAATGGGCTAGCGAGTGATTCATGACCCGACCAACCCAAAGTTTGCTTGAGGCAATATGAGTTGGCCCAAGATGGGTCAAATAACTGGTCATAACTTAACTCACCCAACATAACCGACCTCATTTCCCTTTTTCTTTTTCTTTTTGGAAAATGTGAAAACTAATGTATATTTCTTAAATGATTAGCTAAAGTACTTCCAAATTTACATATTTCGGGATCTCCAAATTCGATTTTGTATATTTGGGTTTGTGTTGCATTTTGACGTGCTTTTACCCAATAGTTCGATGAAGGGCTGTTTCGGGTTCAACCCGTCAGGTCACGTCAATAAACGAGTATTAACCCAAACCCATTTAAGCTTGGATGGGTTGCGTGGGATGTTGCGAGATGAGTTAATTTTGCCACCTCTAAGAACCACAAATATCAACAACAAAAAATAATAGATTTTTCCATATCTGAAGTCAATGTTCTTTATCTTATCCGATTGGCATAAACTTACTAGTGTACTGAAGAGCACAACGATTATTGTAGTGGTAACCATTACGGCATGTACTGGGTCAACTGCAACACCAGAGTAAGTGAACTGCATTAAAAGTTTATAGGTTCAAAATTAATCAGACATATTCGAAGATACTCGATCCACTTCATTAACAAAACTAAGATCCGTATGTACGCTAAAGTACCTGCTTGAATGCCAAGGCAATAGAGACAGCGCCTCTCATAAGGCCAGCCCACCAAATTACTATCTGATAATAAATAGCACACAACATAAGCGCGCATGTTAACAACATTATTATTTCGAGTAATAACTTGAATGAGACCTGATGCTCGAACGATATTGAGGGTGCTCTTGTAGCATTTCGGTTCATGAAATTGGAAAGAGCAGAGAGAGGGAACACAAAAGCAGCACGCCCGACAGCTATCAACATGAGCACGGTGCCATATATTCCCATTGAAGTCCAAACACTGCCAGCATGAATAAGTAGTAGTTAAACATTCAGAAGCGAACCCAAGTATACAACTGAAATGAACGTAGGCAAACGGAATGGTATCCAACATCTTTATTCAAGTCACCAATTTGATAATCCACTCACTTTCTAGAAACATTTTATGTCTTTATCAGCTATCCCAATAAATTGAAGGTCACAAGAAGTTATGCATTAGTGAAATAGCTATTGGATGCAAGCATCGTAAACGAGTTGAGAAACCTTCACAGTTTCAAAGATGCCGCAACCCAAGTTCAAAGATGAATTGATAACCCCTAATATAAACGCATAATAGCTGAATGACTTAAAAATTGAGGGGATATCTCACCTTTGTTTGCTCATTTTCCACTTCTCAATGTCCAGTGCGTCCATCCCCACGTATAAAAATATGAACGTTTCAGCAATGAAAGACATAGCTTCAAATGCATGCCTGCGCTCCAAAATTATGCAGCATCTCAGTACATAATCATACTTTTTTACAAGTGCATTACACGATAACCTCGACATGGTAGAAAATATATAAATGACACCTTCATTGCATACCTCGTAGTGATTCTTGAACTATCAGTCACATTATGCCATGCATAGTGAGACATCAAAATTCCGGAAAAGAAGACGGTCAAAATCCCACTGAGGCTGAAAAGCTTTAAACAACATAATCACGCTGTAAATACCATGAGAAAACTTATAAAATATGAATTTTACACGGGAACTGAAAATATGAAAATAAACATGCAAAGGAACAGATCAGCAACTCTTAGACGCTTGCTTTGCCCACAAAGATTGAATAACATACCATGACTTAGATCACACCTTACGTAGAAAACGTGCTAATTAAAATTGATTTATCACTAGATGATCGCAAAAAGAGGGGACTGAAAAAAAAATTGGGGGGGGGGGGTTGTGACGAAGTTGACAGACTACAGCAAAATTGAAAATTGAGTGCAAGAAATTGCTATACCTCAGCCAACATGTAGGACAGATATGCCATCAAAAGCATGAGAGATATTTCACGAACGGAAGAATGCCTGCAAAGATATAAACAGCTAACTCTTGATTTTGCATATCATTTACATTTAGAATTTATAGGATGACGTAGAATCCAAGCTTTTATATATGCCGACAGAAACACCAAACAAATATTTTACCTTCCAAAGTATAAGCCCTTCAGAATGTACGATGTTAGAAGTCCAGCCTGCAAAAAGAATTGGACATACTCAGTAAGGCTATTTGCTCGTGGCACGTGTTCCAACTTCCAAGGAGCGAAACACATTTTAGATAAAGAACTATGCATTTGGGTGGATAAACTTACTAAAGGATTCACTAATCAAGAGTAAAAATATCATGTGAAAGACATCAATCATCAACCAAAATAATATAGTATTTGATTTTCATTATCCTCAGAGAAACACAAAAAGTTTGTTAAACTTGAAACTGAGCTCAATCTTATGCTGGATGAAATAGGCATCTTAATAGTGAATTTGTAGTATATTTGCTTAGACGACAATAATTCATCAATTACACCATCCTATATTTTAAACGCAACTTAAACAGTATTTTCATTTTTTTCCAAGTTTTTGCCATGGAAAGGTATGGCTTTCCTCTCCTCAATAGATAGAAAGGACAAGAGTAAGTTTCGCATACTGAATCCTTAATTCAATAGGAAATAGTTAAACCCTATTTCTACCACTTAGTACGGGATCAAAAGAGTTTAAAACTGACAGCAACTCCAAGAGCAGTGCTTGTGGAGAAGAGGTACAGAAAATCTAGAAAGATATGGACAGCCGACCAGCCGTTGAATCTATCAACATCAAGCTTTTGCACTGCATTGAAGAGAACAACTGATGTAGCATCATTCACTACTCCTTCCCCAAAGACAAGGCTGTATAGTAACGGAGTCTCGTCTTGATGAAGAACCTACACATGAATTTTGCAGCAGCACAGATATAATTAGCTGACTTCAATGAAACAGGACAAATGGCCTCAAATGCCATTATTACTAACCTGCAACGTACAAACAGTATCCGTCGACGAAAATATTGCTCCAATACCTTTACCATAGCAGTTACACATATTAATATCTCAGTGAAATAGCTGCTATCAATAATGAAAAAGCAAGCGTGGAAATTCAACTAGAAAAAGGACCAAACCAAGGTAGTCGCGAACACTCAATCCATCGAAATTTAACTTGGGAAACAGCCACCAGCTACCTATACCGATAGAAGATGAATGTAAATTAAAGAACTAGATAAAAGACAAACAAGAAATTGTGTTATTATTTTTTAGCACCTAAGGGTATAGCCTAGTGGTCAATGAATTGATGGAGAACCATGCCGTCTCAGATTCAAATCCCAATGAACAAAAACACAGGAAACAAAAACACTAGATTATTTCTTAGTTACCCAGTACCTGTGCTGGTGAGAAGTTACAGGCACCGGTGGAAGTTGAGGTGCGGACAAGCTAAAAAGCGGAGTCAGAATTTGAATTTTATGGATACAAAAATGTATTCCGTTTAAGTTATTGGATAATAAATTAATAATTTGTACATTTATAATGGATTTTTTAGGACAACTACAAGGGTTGGATCAAAGCTATTGAATATGGCCGAACCCATATCTCGCATGCTAGCTCCGCCCCAGAACAAGGACAGGCTAGCCTAGCCTGGACACCACCTTTTTAAGAAAAAATTAGGGGACAAAATCAGAAGCCCAGGAATGACAGATTACCAGCTGTGATAATACTTGATGATATGAAAACTCCAATAACTCCAAACGACATAATCGTTAAGAAGTTGTGGAAGAACTGCTTCTTCTTCACCTGGAATCTGGATAAGATATGA
Organism: Nicotiana tomentosiformis; assembly: GCF_000390325.3. Classification (NCBI taxonomy): domain Eukaryota; kingdom Viridiplantae; phylum Streptophyta; class Magnoliopsida; order Solanales; family Solanaceae; genus Nicotiana; species Nicotiana tomentosiformis. The sequence continues at coordinate 7,697,168 of NC_090819.1, forward strand.
ACAGACAACATGTCATTTTAAAATGTAAAATGCTTGAGATTTATGGAAATATAATTTAACAAAAAGCTTCTTACCCTGCATTAAATATTATTGGTGGAAGTAAATAAATGAAGAACACCTCTTCATTAAATCTAAGTATGTGAGAACTTTTTCCTTTGCTTATGAAAAGTATTATTGTCCCTGATATGCAACCCTATGAACCAGAGGAGAAGATTGTTACACTCGAGAGCCAGTCAACAACTAAGCAAATAATTCCGTAAACTAATATTAAAAAAATCAGAGATAAAATAATTCTGAGAAACTATCAAAAGGAGCAATGCAGTTTTTTACTATGTTTGATTCTGTTTACCTCAAAATGATATGTGTAAATGAACCACCATTTGCTATTGACTCCTAGTTGAATATGACTAAGGAGTATTCCCTCCGTGCCAATAACACTAATTCACTAACATTATTATTAATTTTTAATATTCGTTTTAAAGATGGTGTCCAAGTTAGCTTCCGCGTAGCTCAAATATTCCACTGGCTACATACTATACTATCTCCCACCAGCACAGGAATCGCGTAATATTGTCAATTAGGCAAAGGGAAGAAATCACCTAAGACTCACTCCCCATTATCTCCATGGAGTATCATTCACTCCATTGAACTACTAGACTAAAGAAAGAAAGAAGACTTTTAAAACTTGCGATCTTAAACAACAACAACAACAACAACAACCCAGTGAGTTTCCAGACCCAGTGGATCCGGGGAGGGTAGAGTGTACTCAGACCATCCCTAACCTGGAGAGTATGGAGAGTACGAAGGTTATTTCTGAAAAACCCTCGGCTCAAGAAGACGAAAAGAGAGTAATATATTAGTACCATCAATATAAAAATTTGTGATCTTAAAACATGACCATAATATAAAGCTTGTCAATAAAAATGAAAACTTTAAGTTACATTGTATCCAAATTTAGAAACTTTTGGAACTGACTAAAAAGTAAAGAAATCACATCAATTGGAACGAAAAGAGTAATAGGACAGGGCAGCCCGATGCTTTGTGCATCGGGCATTCAGGCAGAGTTCGGAAAGGACCGCATCCCAGGTAGGTGTGATGTAGACAACTTATTGTGTTAGTGGCTATTTCCACGGCTCGAACTCGTGACTTATAGGTCACGAGAATACAACACCGCACCCAAGAGGCGTGACATACTTAGTAGCTAATTCCACGGCTCTCGAATCGTGACCTATAAATCATAAGGAGACAATTTCACCATTGCTCCACGACTCCCTTCACGACTCCCTTCAGCCAAAGTTATTTGACTATTCAACTCTTAAATGTAAAGTTTCATACCACCACTCGAATATAAATCAAATTAACGTCTTAAAGTATATCCAATTTTGTGTCCATACATAATATAGAATGAAAGAAGAGGAAGAAGAATGTACAATGATAATGGCGGTGATGGACTCGTTAACCCAACGATTTTCTTCAAGTAAATGACCAATCACTAAACATAGGCACAAAATTGCCACGAAAACTGTCATTGGAACAACTTGCTCACGACTGCTATTCCCAAAATCCATCACAAAATCGAACAGTGCCATTTTTCCCATCTCCTATTTGAGTTTTCCTCTGTCCCTTTAATTACACAGTATTTATTGCATGTTAAAAGAAGATATATATAATTGCTGCTGCTGAAGAAACTAAGAGGTAGAACAAATTTGCGGTGCTCGCCGGAACAGTTGACACGTTGCAATAGGACGAAATATCATGCACAACTACACAAGTGTCAAACTTTTTATTTTCCGTTGTTGTACCTTTGTTGTCTTTTACTCTAAATGCAAAATTACATTTGCTCTTTTCTCTTTTGCTAGTAAGATTATACATACCTTTAAAATTTGGTAGATAAATGGTCTGACCTTTTACCAAGATATGTATTCACACGTACATTTTTAGTACTAGATCTTAGTTAATTAATAGAGTATATACTTTACTTTGATAACCATAGTAAATCCATATCATTTTGTATTAAAATCGCTTTTTACTCGAAACGACTCTCTTCTAATTTAGGCTCTTCAATATATATAGCGGTAACTAAGGACCCGTTTGGCTTTTAAGTTAAGTGCTTAAAAGTATTTTATAAGTGCTGAAACTTGTTTTATAAATAAGCAGTTACGTGTTTTGATAAAAGTGCTGAAACTTAAAACAAGCTGATGAAGTGTTTGGTAAACAAGTGCTGGTAAACACTTTTTCTTGTTAAAATGACTGAAATATCCTTAAAGTTGTTAACATTATAAAGAAGATGATGACCATAATATTATATTTTCCGTTCATAACTTCAAATTCAGGGGTAACGCGTAAATTCATTGAATGATTTGATTTTAGAATATAGTTGCACCAATTAAAAAAAAGGAAGGATTCAACGACCAAAAAACTATTGTTTGCTTCACGTTAAGAACTTCAAGAAATTGACAAATATTGGAGAATGGGAATAAAATAGTATGTTGTAGAGTTTTTACTTAGGGGTAATTTCGGGATTAAGAAGAATTATAAGGGATAAGAATGTAATATCATTGGTCAAAGCAATATGGCTTTTAAGCCAATTTAGAAAAAGTTGGGTTTTCCAACTTATTGGTTTTGACTTTTTTTAAGCAGATTTTAACTTTTTTTAAGTCCATTTTTTTGTTGCCAAACACTTCCACAAGTTAAAAACTAACCAGCTTTTAAGCCCATCCAAACAGACTCTAAATCTTGCTTTAGTAGAATTCGAACTTATGACGCGCAATTACCAATCAATATGTATGCTGAATCAAAGTCTTGATCACATTGCTAATCTTTTGTATATTTAATAATCTAAATCAAAAATACTACTCTTATGTTTTTTCCCTTTTCCTCCAATTACGTAAGCAATAATAAAAGTGCTTATATATATGATTGGGACATAGATGAGCTCCAGGCTTTCGACTGAAGTCACAATACATTGTTTGGGTGATGGATTTCTGCATATATAGGCGACTTTATGTCCTGTCATGCACATTCTGATACTAAGTTCTTGGTCATCTTATCATCCAACTTTACTTAAAACTGCTATAAAAAACAATTACAAGATTTATTTAACAAAAAAGAAAAAAAAAAACAAGTGAACCATGCCACTCATTTTAATTGTCATATATTATAATTTACCGAATTTGCATTTCTCAAATTGGTGGTGTTATAATATGTTATGATGCAACAGCACTTCAACAATTCAAGCTCCATAGCACTTTGGATTGCCAAACTCATGAATGCATGTGCGCTGCACGGGGATTTAACTTTACCCACCTTATGAAGAGTGTAAAAACCTAATTTCTGAAGTCTCTCTGTCGCAAGCAACCATAATATGCAAAATTTCAAGCAATATAAAACCTGAAAGCTGAATGATAAGACTACCTTGACGACATCCTTAGACGAAAACAGTAAGATGAATTCTGTCCTCAAAATTATGTGACATCACATTGCAAAGAGATGGGCTGATCTAACTCTAGCAGCTAAATTGGTTCTTAATATCCATTCTATCAATAGTAAATAACACAGGCAATATAATTCGAAGCTTTGGATGATATAACAGAAATCAGTTATAACTCTTAAGCAGCGCCACTTGCACCCTTCCCTTTCTTTTTCTGTAGCTTCTTCATGTAAAACTCCAGTTCCTTACCCTCCAAGATGTAACTGTCAAAGTTAAATGAGAAATGTAAGAGAATGACAAATAGTTAAATACAGATCAAACAGGAAAAGAGCATCAATTCAGATCATACTCTGAATCAAGTTTAGCCATATGAAAAGCAAAAAAGATGCAACTTTCACTCTCATAACCAAAGAAAACTAAAGCAAAAACTAGAACTCAAATTCAAAGAGTTTGAACTGCTACAAGTTTTCATAGTTAACAAAAAAAGTCAACACATTCCAGAGAACTTAGCCACAATCTTGGACTGCTATGTCATTTAAATGTGAACAATCAAAAAAGAACTTCTGTCATTTAAATGTGCCTGTAACAACATTAAGTAAAAAAACCTTGCTTAGCAGTTTGGTAAAGTGAAATGAAGAGATTACAAAGTTGAGCTAGACAGTTTTCAACAAAAGATCAAAGCTAATAGAGAAGAAAACTCATACCCATCAGCACGGCCACATTGGCCAGGTCGTGACGAGATTGCAGCCAATAGACGGCCACTAGCAAATTGCTCTTCAACATGTGGGTCAATCTTACGATCCTGTTGACGCTTTTGCAGCTTCCTTTGGACATGGTTACTTTTCTTCTCCTCTGCAGCTGGAGCAGCCTCAGCCTCCTGTGAACCAATGAATAGAAACCATCATATGATGCACTCGTTTAGTGCAATTTTTAGGTGGCAACCAAATTAATAGACCACCTAAACACATATTAAGACAAAATCCACCAGAAAAGACATTTGGAAAAGACATTCTTTTCTTCGCAAAAGAAGGGGAAGAAGTTTAAGGAATTTTCTTTACCACAAACAATTATCTGTTTCCATTTGCATAAGAGGCACCACATACAGCACATACAACAGTTAAAAGATAACAGAGGCTCAAGCAGAACCTATTATGATTAAGTGTGTCAATATTGAACTTGAAGTTAGAAAATACTCCGTAGCATCATAAAATTGATTATCAAATCAGCAGAAGTGGTTCATCATGAATTAAAAGAGCCCATGTAAAACAAGAAAAGCTTAAGCAAATACCTCCCCTTCCTTCTTGGTAGCACTCTTCTTCTTGCGACCAATATCAACTCCATAGTGCTGGAGATACCACTGCTTAAATGGAGCTGCATCAACTTGAACAATTGCACTCTTCACTAGAGTCTGTGTCCTAACCAACTCATTATTTGAGGCGTTATACACCACATCCAATAAACGGGTCTTCCTAGTAACAGCCTCACTGCCCCAAGAGAAGTTTCCAGTGTCCAACCTCAAAGCACGCCACTTCACATTGCCTCCTCGGACCCTTATCCTCCTAACAGTCTTAGCATTAGTCACCAGCTTTGTATTTGCAGGCTGTCTTCCGAGCTCATACCTTCACAGAGACAGAAAATCAAAAGTCAATCTCATAATGTGACCAATAAACACCAAACTGAAATCATATCTATGGACAGCCCAAAATTACAAAAAGCTACCTCACAGAATAATTTAAATAAGAGTTTGAGAAGATCTAGCCAAAAGAAAGACTCTAGGACTAACTGATTGCAATTATGCAACAAAAGCAAGCAATGGACATTCCGGGATTGTAATCCCGGGATTACTAACGCACATCCTATATGGGATAGCTAATACCAAAATTTTGGTCTAAAGTTTATCCCTTCTCCAATTTTATACAGGGATTAGTATCCTTATCCTAGTACTCAAACAACCCCTAAGGAATCTACATTTCTTCCTTCATAAAAGGTCCAACTTCACATCTGCATACCCCCCCCCCCCCCCCAAAAAAAAAAAAATCAAGTCAACCACAACCTCAGACTGAATGGAGTCGGCTATATGTATTACCAATATCCATTCCATCAAATTCTTTAAACTTACAGGTTCTCAGGAAAGAGAAAAAAACACTATCCTGTGACATCCACAGGATTTCTAGTTTTGTCTAACTTCATTAGCGCAAAATCCATACAATACAACAACAACAACAACCCAGTATAATCCCACTAGTGGGGTCTGGGGAGGGTAGTATGTACGCAGACCTTATCCCTACTCTGGGGTAGAGAGGCTGTTTCCATTAGACCCTCGGCTCCCTCCCTCCAAGAACACCCCACCTTGCTCTTGGGGTGACTCGAACTCACAACCTCTTGGTTGGAAGTGGAGGGTGCTCACCACTAGAGCAACCCACTCTTGTCCATACAATAGATGTAAGTAAAATAATTTTTCCAAAACAACCACACATAAACCAGCTTCAAAGCCCCAACCCGAACCCCTCATTTCTCTCTATCTATCAATCAATCAACTCTACCTCAGTGTCAAACTAAATAAGTCAGTTGTAAGAATCATCCATACCCATTCCGTCAAGGCGTCAACATATGTTGTTACTATGCAAATTAGCAATTCTTTAAAACTAGCGCTTCTCGAATAAAGAGAAACACACTTCTAGTGAAAACCATGGGTCTGTAAGTGTTTCTTAACTTCATTTGCCTATAATAATCAAGGATGATATATAACAAGATTTTGAAGGTGGAACAAAAACCTTATTATCTACAAGTCAGGACACAAGCAGTATGGCATGCAATAAATCAACTATACTCAATCACAATTAATTTGGGTCGACTATTTGAATCATCATATAGCAACCATTTCCTATATAGTCGGGTCCAAAATCGTAGATCACACAACAAATCAACTACACTCAATCCCAGATTAGTTTTGGTCGACTATACAAATTTTATGTACCCATTCCACTATATTCAGGTCAACATAGTTGAACACTTAATAAATCAACATTGCTCAATACCGAGTTAGTTTTACCAGATACCTACTACCTCCCACCAACATGGGTAACTCTTCCCACCAAGGGGTAGACAGATGGGAAGAAACACCTATTTAGTAAACCATATCAATCCTTTGAATCCATTCTATTCTAGGTCCAAAATAGTGTGACATTCAATAAATTAATTATGCACAGTCCAAATTTAGTTCGGATCGACTATGTGAATCCTCTGTATCCATTCAGGTCCAATGTAGTGAACATCAGATTGAGAAAAAAGGTAATTTAACTTACTTTCTCTTCTTCCTCCACGCCTTCTTCTTGCCTCCAGTGGCACGTCTCTTGTGCATCGAATCCCGAGAGATACCTATCACATACCATAAGCACATTCATTCCTCTGTCTAAGCTTATTTTCGCAATTTCATTAGAACATAAAACATACGAGATTAAGGACGATAATACGAAAGCTAAAAAGTTTAATAGTTTCGTTACCCATTGTTGCCGGCGACGAAGGATCCTAGGGTTCCGACGGTTATGCTCTAAGACAAAGGGCTTCAACAAAAATGAGATCGGCGGGCCTTTTAAACCACTTTAAAACCCTAGCTGTAATTAAATTACCAGTTTTGTCCTCCCTTTACGTATTAGTCCTTGTGTTTTGCCTCTAACTCAATCCGGTCCCCCAAATTTTATTTGTTCCAATTTGGTACAAGTATATGTACCTGAAGTTCACGCAAAAAGAATTGTCTTAATTTCAGCCGTGTGGCCATAGGTGTCTGAAGTTCACTCATGTATGTAACTTCAAATCCGTATATCTTAAGCTGTTCCAAAGTGACTAAATTTGTAATATTTATACATTGCTAGAGTATGGCTTAAATGGAGCCAGAGTTTTTATTAAGGGAGATCAAAATGAACTCACCAAGAAATACTTAGTATATATACATATTTTTTTTAAAACTATCTAACTACACAGTATAATTTTTCGACTAAGGGATATCGGTTGACACCCCTTGAGTGCATGTGGCTCCGCCACTGCTTAAATTAGGGGCGGGCATCGGTCGGTTCGGTTCGGTTTTGTAGAATTCGGTTAATTCGGTTTTCGGTTTGTGATTTTAATAATCAAAATCGAACCATAATAACTTCGGTTTGGTTCAGTTTATTCATGTTCGGTTCGGTTTTCGGTTTCAAGCCATGACAAAAATAGTACGAAATAACGAAAATAAATTACTTTTTGAAGCCGATGCAAGTGCTTCTACTGTCAATAGCGAAAAACATAGCTAGAAAAATTGGGTAAAATAGCAAACTGCCCATTCACTCTTTTTCAAATAGAGAAAGAAAAATATGTAGTATATATATTAAAGTGAAAGTGATTATTTCCATCAGTAATTTGCCCATTATTCTTAAGTCAATTCAACATTAGTATTTAAAAGTTAAGGGCTTCTATAGCATAAAAGCACATCATGTAACATGTGAACTGGATTATTCATCTACAACATAAAAATAATCCTCAAAACAATAGATGCAAAAATAATGAACAAAAGCAACTTGCACGTGATTTTGTTACATATAATTGAGAACTAGGCATTTTTTCATTTGTTTCATTATTACTACAAAATAATGAACCAATCATTTCTTCATTATAATGTTAGTTTTATCTTCGTATAATGCAGTCCCCTGAGGAATTAACGTAAAATGGCTCTGGTTTTTTTACAACTTGCATTTTTCTTTTGGATTTCTCACCGTCAGCTACTTATTGCAGAGGTCCGAAATTCGATTTTTCGGTTTAATTAAAAATCGAACCATTAAAACCGACCACCGAACCGAATACCGAATTTTTTAAAATTATAAACCGCAAACCGACCGAATAGGCCGATTTTTTCGATTCGGTCGGTATTATGCCCACCCCTAGCTTAAATGGTGATAGCAAAATCGGCTATCTATGCACTTCGCCCTCTTGTCACGACCGAAATTTCCACCTTCGGGACCGTGATGGCGCCTAATATTTTACTTGCTAGGCAAGCCAACGTTAGAATATAACTAGTCATTTTAACAAAATTTTAAATTAATTAATAATAAGGAAACAAATGCGGAAATAAAGTCTGAAATATAGTGAATAATCCATAATAATCGCGATATCTAAATACCATCCCATAACTGGAGTCACAAGTCCACGAGCTTCTAGAATAATACAAATAAAGGTCTGAATAAAATTTAAGTTGTTTGAAATATAATACACAACTGAGATAAGATAGAAGGGGACTTCAGAACTGCGAACGCTATACAATTATACCTCAAGTCTTAACCGGTAACTGTATTCGGGCAAATCTATAGTACGACATTGGGACCAACTCCGAAATCTGCACAAGAAGTGCAGAGTGCAGTATCAGTACAACCGACTCCATGTACTGGTAAGTGCCGAGCCTAACCTAGACGAAGTAGTGACGAGGCTATAACAAGACACATACATAAACAACATGTACAAGCATATACAAATACGAAGTAACAATAATACAATAAATAACAATTTATAAATTGTGAGGGAACATGCGAAGGGGAAGGATATACTAATTTCAGCAGGAGATGTATCACTTAGCAGTCAATTAATTCATCAACAATAAAATGGGCAAATGTTAATATGAAAATGGCACGGCACCACCCTTCGTGCTTTTACTCTCATTTGACACGGCATCACCCTTCGTGCTTTTACACTCACAAATGGCACGGCAATACCCTTCGTGCTTTTATACTCACAAATGGCACGACAATACCTTTCGTGCTTTTACACTCATAAATGACACGGCAACACCCTTCGTGCTTTTACACTCTTCCTTACCATAAAAATAATAATATAAATTCGGAAGAGTATTTAAATGCGGGGATATACACTTATCAATCAATTCAATACCAAAATACCGACTTTACCTTCCAAAATATTCAACAATAATTAAATAAATAAAAATTTCACGAATAATTATCAAATAATCAATAATAAACTTAAACATAAATATCTTTAATTAAATAGATAATTATTCACAATAAACAAATTCCTCCCCCCGCATGCTTTGACTCAACCACAACGCATAAGTACTCGTCACTTCTTATATACGGTGTACCCGTACATTAAATCATATAGCAAATAGACAAATAAGTCATACTCCCTGAAGTCAAGGCTAACCACGACACTTACCTCGCTTTGCAACCAAATTCAGGAATCCAATAAACCTTTGCCTCGCGAATTTTTGTCAGAAATCCTCAAATCTAGTCATAAATAATTCAATATACTCAATACAAATCGTAGGTATTAATTTCATATAAATTTACTAATTTTTCGGATTAAAATCCGAAATTCATCTAAAAAATCGACAATGGGGCCTACATCTCGAATCCCAAAAAAATTACGAAATCCGAACACCGGTTCCGATACGAGTTCAACCATACAAAAATTATCAAATTTCGATGTCAATTGGACCTTCAAATCTTAATTTTTCTTTTTTTAAATTTTTTTACAAAATTACCAATTTCTTCCATCTAAATCCGAGTTAAATGATAAATATAGACATGGATTCATGAAATAAAATAACTTTTGGTTATAAAACACTTACCCACTTCAAAGTCGTGAAAATCTCCTTTGAAATCGCCCAACTCCAAAAAATGAGTAAAAATGGCGACTTCCGAATTTATGGGTTCGCCCAGTGATTCCTTAATCGCGATCACGTGAATAGCCTCGCGATCGCGAAGCTCTACTTTGCTACCTCGGAAATTTACTCTATGTGAACGCGTAAAACTCCTCGCGAACGCGAACGACCTCACGCGTTCGCGATGAGTAAAGCGCGTGGCTCAGCTTTAGCCTCCTTAACTCTACGCGAACACGACCTTGGTCACGCGTTCGCAAAACACCACTTCACACCCCTATGCGATCGCGTACTCAAATTCGCGAATGCGAAGATCAAATTTAGCTGGCCTCTCAGATTGCCTTACGCGATCGCGAGATCTCCCCCGCGAACGCGATGAAGAAAAATTCTGCAACAAAACACTAGAAAATCTGCTATCTTCCTTATGTCCAAAATGACCCGTTGAGCATACCAAATTCACCCGAGCCCTTGGGGCTCCAAATCAAACATGCACACAAATCCAAAAACCTCATACGAACTCTCTCGCTCGATCAAAACACCAATTTAACACCTAGAATTACGAATCGGACACCAAATCAAATAAAAAAATTTAAAAACTTTAAAATTTCTATTTTTACAACCGAACGTCCGAATCACGTCAAATCAACTTCGTTTCTCACCGAATTCGACAGACAAGTCATAAATGACATAACAGACCTATAAAAAATTTCAGAACTCGAATCCGGCCCTGATATCAATCAAAGTCAATTTGTGGTCAAACTTTAAAATCTTTAAGCCTTTAGGCTTCTAGTTTCCGTTAAATTGCCATAACTTGAGCTAGAGACCTCCAAATTAGTTTCCCGGCATACGCCCAAGTCCTAAATCACGATACGGACCTACCAGAACTATCAAAACACTAATCCAGATTTGTTTTCTCAAAATGTTGACCAAAGTCAACTCAATTGAGTTTTAAGGCTCTATTTCACATTTTAATCAAATATTTCATACAAAAACTTTTCGCAAACTTATACGAACTGCGCACGCAAGTCGAGGAATAAAGAATAGTGCTTTTTAAGGTCTTAAAATATAGAATTAATTATTAAATTTAAAGATGACCTTTTGGGTCATCACATTCTCCATCTCTAAAACAAACGTTCGTACTCAAATGGAATTAGAAAAGTACCTGAGCTGGTGAAAAGGTGTGGATATTTACTCCGCATGTCCGACTTGGACTCCTAGGTAGATTCTTCTACCGGCTGACCTCTCCATTGCACCCGAACTGAAGGATAACTCTTACACCTCAACTGTCGGACCTGCCAGGCTAGAATAGCTATCGGTTCCTCTTCATAAGTCAAATCTTTGTCCATTTGGACTGAGCTGAAATCTAACACATGGTACAGATCATCATGATATTTTCGGAGCATAGACACATGGAACACCGGATGAACCGCTGATAAACTAGGTGGTAATGCAAGCATGTAGGCTACTTTACCCACCATTTCAAGAATTTCAAAGTGTCTGATATACCTAGGGCTCAACTTGCCTTTCTTTCCGAACCTCATTACACCTTTCATAGGTGAAACCCGGAGCAATATTCTTTCTCCAACCATGAATGCAATATCACGAACTTTACGGTCGGCATAACTCTTTTGCCTAGATTGAGGTGTGCGAAGTCGATCCTGAATAACCTTGACCTTATCCAAGGAATCCTGTACCAAATCGGTACCCAACAACCGAGCCTCTCCCGGTTCAAACCATCCAACTGGTGAACGGCATCGCCTTCAGTATAATGCCTCATATGGAGCCATCTGAATGCTCGACTAGTAGGTTTTATTATAAGCAAACTCCGCAAGTGGAAAGAACTGATCCCAAGAACCTCCAAAGTCTATAACACATGCACGAAGCATATTTTTCAATATCTGAATAGTGCGCTCTGACTGTCCGTCTGTCTGTGAATGAAATAATGTACTCAACTCAACCCGCGTGCCTAACTCACGCTGTACACCCCTCCAAAAGTGTAAGGTAAACTACGTACCTCGATCTGAAATAATAGACACGGGCACACCGTGAAGGCGGACAATCTCACGAATGTAAATTTCAGCTAACCGCTCTGAAGAATAGGTAACTGCCACTGGAATGAAATGTGCTGACTTGGTCAACCTGTCCACAATGACCCAAACTGCGTCGCATTTTCATTGAGTCTGTGGGAGCCCAACAACAAAATCCATAGTGATACTCTCCCACTTCCACTCAGGAATTTCTAACTTCTGAAGTAAACCACCAGGTCTCCGATGCTCGTACTTGACTTGTTGACAATTTAGACACCGAGCTACATATGCAACTATATCCTTTTTCATTCTCCTCCACCAATAATGTTGCCATAAATCTTGATACATTTTGGCGGCACCTGGATGGATAGAATACCTGGAACTGTGTGCCTCTTCAAGAATTAATTCACGAAGCCCATCCACATTAGGCACACAAATATAATCCTGCATTCGTAGAACTCCATCTTCCCCTACAGCAACCTGTTTGGCATCACAGTGCGCACTGTGTCCTTAAGGACAAGTAAATGATAATCATCATACTGCCGCTCTCTGCTGCGCTCATATAAAGAAGACCGAGCGACTGTGCAAGCTAGAACCCGACTGGGTTCCGAAACATCTAATCTCACGAACTGATTAGCCAAAGTCTGAACATCTGCAGCTAACGGTCTCTCACCAACCAGAATATACGCAAGACTGCACATACTCACATCCTTTCTACTCAAAGTATCAGCCACCACATTGGCCTTTCCGGGGTGATACAAAATAGTGATATCATAATCTTTCAACAACTCCAACCATATTCTCTGCCTCAAATTGAGATCTTTTTGTTTGAACAGATATTGCAAGCTACGATGATCAGTAAATACCTCACACGAGAAATCGTACAGGTAATGCCTCAAAATCTTCAGCGCATGAACAATGACTGCCAATTCTAAGTCATGAACAGGGTAATTCTTCTCGTGAACTTTCAACTGCCGCGACGCATATGCAATCACCCTGCCATCTTGCATCAATACTGCACCAAGACCTATCGCGCCCCATTTTTCTCTCGCGAGATCGGGCTTCGACATATGACCACTCTTTTAAAGGAGGTATTAAAAGAGGAGAGTCGCCACCTAACAGTTTTTAAGGGTGTTAGGGCACCTATTATGTAGATAACTCTGTTTGACTAGTCTACATCACCAAAGATTGGGTAAGGGATCAAGTTACCTCAAAGAGAAAGTGTTAGGCACTCCTCGAGGTCCATAATTATGAGTCCCGGCTGAATTTAAGATTATGTGGATTATGATTAAGCTAGGCGATCAAATAAACCAAGGAATTCAGAAGCCACAGAACTTTATTACAACAAAATTGACACATATCTTAGTGCGAATATATGGATACGACTATTTAGATCTAATAACGACATACAAAGAAGAGGGGGGGCCTAAGTTTTTTAGCCTAAAAGATCACCTCATGCAACATAAATAATACTTCGTAACTCCCTCAAGATGGGGTGTTACTCATATTATTCAGCGGGCATAAATTATCATCTCTTGCTACCCGATTACTATGTTAAAGTTGTTACCTAAAAGCATTCTAATTCACTTATAGGTCGTACCCTATGCGTGCATTACCCGTCCCATACCTATGGTCAAAGAGGTTTTGGACCTCTATTTAGATGGTTCTAGAATTTACGTAGGTTGCTTAAAAAATAATAAATCTAAGCGATATTCAAAACATGTAGGACTACACATAAAGACAATAAATGGCTCAAGTTGTCCTCCACATGTAAGCAACAAATGCACGCAAACAAGTTCATGTTATAGGCAGTAGACAAATTTCAGAATTAAGAACCTTAAGCCTTATAAACATAGTTTCTATGTGACTAGGCATTAAAACATACAAGAGGTTTCAAAGGCTAGGCGTTGCTTATCTCCAAATAATTATACGATTGTTGTATGCTGATTAGAGATTGCAGATTTCCTATAGATATTGTTTCTAGGTGATTTACACACTAAGTGACAATGAAATTTGTTGGAGAAGAGCCCAGAATTATTCATGCTTTTCTGACAGTAGCATAAACGAACAACAAACAACGTTTGGAAAATTAATCTTTTTAGGCGAGTAGTAATACCCTATATGCAGGATCTCTAACAATTGACGATTGAGATTAATTATATTGTTATATTTTAGCCCTATAAACATGCTTTCTAGGTGAACAATGCGATACAGTAGCAAATGGAATGATCAAAATCCTACAGGCATGATTTCTAGTGGATATGTTGTAGTTATGCGAATTGGAAGAAAGTTTAGTGGTATTTGTTTCCTATAGGCAAGTTTTCTAGTAATACATAGCAATAGAAATAACTGAAGCATTTGTACTCGTGTTTGCAAATAGCCGAATAGTGTAAGTGTGTGCCTCTCCTAATGACATGATTTTCACAGTGCACATAGAAATTAAATGGCATATATAGCAAGTAAATCATTGAATCCTGTAGGCATGTTTTCTACCTTATATGCAAGCATCAGAATCTACTCATTCCCCATTTTACTAATACCCCAATTATTTATTACAAAGTTATTACAGGCCCAGTAATGAATATGATTGCAAATATATTATACAAATAATGACAGTAGGCTCAGAGCAGGCCCAAAAAGGAAACATCCAGCATTGCGTAGGCCTTCAACAACTCTCACGTAGCATACCCAGGAACGATATTCATCAGCACAACCCATAATCCATAGAAGAACTCGAGCCAAATCATACAACCATAGGTTGGCCACATTACCCACACATTTAACCACTTGGACCAAGCAGTTCACATATTTAGTAGACAATAGAAAGAAAGAATTGAGTGTCAGAGATAGCTCAATAGTAAAGGGAGTGGCTAAAAGACCCCAAATCCCAGTGTGTCAGAGTTCACAATGGTTTCGAATGGACCCCGAGCAGTGCTCAGACTAGGAGGTTAGTAGTAAGAGCCTTGGTGGCCTTGGCTTTCAGCCGGCCAAGAATGATAGGTTCGAAATAACATGTGTAACAAATGAGAGAGAGGACAATAGTTTGAGGGGCAGAAGTTGAGGGAATAAATTTATAGCTTGAAGTAGACATAGCAAAGCTGAGAACACGGAGCAATTAATCAAACAGGTCACAAGACTTAGAAGCATGTTCAGCAAGACTTAAAAGCAAGTTCAACACTTAGAAAAATAACACATAGGCAGTCACATATTGAAAGAGTTAAGGGAGAAACAAGTTTGCAAGATTAACAAAGATTATCATACACAGGTGCATAATACTAAACAAGTTTAAGTAGAACATTAACTTAAAGTATTAGAACCTAGGGGACCAAATCATGTTAAGTATCCATCACAATATCAAAAGGCAGACATGTTAACTTATGAAGCAAAACAGTATCAAACATGGTAAGGAAACACAAGTTGAGATAGCTACTCTAAAGGTTCAAATAATCACTAAAGGATATGAGATTCAACAAACAAGGGCATGACAAAGTGTCAAAACTAGCATGGGAGCGGATCACAGTTAACAGTGAACTTATTACAGATACGAGTTAGTCATTACATGAATGCAGAACAGAGTAGGAAAAACAAACTCGTGTCAAACCGCAAGTATAGACATTCAGGTATCAACACATTAAGCTTAAAAGGGTCTAAATTATTCAGGTGAAGCATGTTCAAATAACATATTTCAGAACTGGCAGCTTTATTTAAAATCAAATGCTAAAGAGGTTCAAACAAGTGCAAAAACTAACAAGGGTGCACACAGAAGTAGCCCAGAACACATTAGGTCGTGAATTTAAGAGGTAAGAATATGCAAATTGTGAACACAGAAGAACAAAGTTGTAAAAGCCAAAAGACTTACCAGTTATCAGTTGACAAAAATAGATAACAAGAAAGAACCAACTCCACAATACTTTGAATATCAATCAAAGAGCGAGGACCCATAATCTTAGTGCATCAGAGTTCCCAAGGGCTTCGAATAAACCCCGGGCAGTGCTCGCACCAAGAAAAGTTGAAAAATTGAAAACAGGTAGCCTTGGCTTTCAGTCAGCCAACAATAAGAGTATAGAACAAGAGAATAAGAGAACAATAGAGTAATTGCTTCTATTTTTTTAGTGAATCCGGGTGATTAAAAGCCTGTCTTAAAGGGAAATATGGTTGGGTTTATATAGTAGTAGGATTTGAACGAACAAGCATGGAAAATAGTCAATCAAGCGCAAATAAGGAAAGAAACTATCACATGCAATCACTAATAGAACCATTGAAGGGAAAATCGAATTTCAAACACCAATCGGAATCGTACTCAGGGTAAATTTTTCACAGACTCTAATCACTACGGAATCAACGGGGATATGCCACAAACAAGAAGAAATTTATTCTTTCTGAGTGTATAAAATCATAATCGCATCCAGAACCATAGAATCGGAGCCAAATCTCTGAGAATCGAACTTGCCATAAGTATGAAGGTAAAAAAAGTTACCATAAGTGAATGATAATAGCAGAAAAGGTAAGTAGGATCCGCGTCTAACGCGTATGAAAAAGGGGAAAATGGGATCTTTTGGGCTGGTTAGGGTTTGGTCTCTGAAGGAGAAGAGAGAAGGTGAGGGAGGTTGTGCATATATGAGTGAGGTCTTAGGGTTTTGGTGAGTATAATAAAAAAAATGGGGGAAAGGGTTGTGGGTAGTTGATCATTTAAGATCAACGGCCAGGATTAGAGGAGAAGCGAGGCGGGTCAAATAAACGGGTACCGACCGGGTTAAGGTTAAAGGGTCGTTTGGATTGGGCTTCTGAAGATGAGAGTGAGTGGGCTGAGTGTTTGGGCCAAAATTGGTCCAAAAATTAGCCTAAAATTGGGTCAGCTTTTAAATAAGAGATTAAAGGGAAATAATTTAATAAAATAGCTAAGAAGAATATGAAAAAGCTACTTATGAAACTTAATAATTTAAAACAATAGTATAAGATTTTAAAAATGTAAAAAATTATTTTGACCTTGAATAAAATGACAAATGCAATAAATTACAAAATATAGGCTATTATTGCAAGATTGTGTAAATAGCCTAAATATACTAATATAATTATATGAAATGAAGTAAAATATTTAAAACATATGCAAATAATAATCTGGATGATTAATTCATCACAAGAAATAATTTTAAAAAAAAAATGGTGAATATTCAGGTAAATTAAATGCAAGAAAATTATTTTTAAAACTCTGAAAATTCGGAAAAATTATAAAAATGCTCATATAGATTTTGTAAATTAAATAGTGACGCAGAATGATATTTTGAAAGTATACATGCTATTTGAAAAATATGAGGGCAAAATTGGGTATCAACAACTGCCCCTCTTTATCCGAGAATGATGAAAGAGTTGCCGGGTAAAGAAAATAATGACAGATTTTGACCGAATGAGGTGATTTAAAAGATGAAGGTCAAACCCTGATTCCTGAGTTGCCTACATATCCCTGGTATTACGGGAATCAGGCCGTATGTAGTTCTGGATCCAAAGGTGAACTGAACCGATAGAATTGTTATAAGAATGATTGTGTGTTTCGGAAAGGGTTCCTTTGGGTAGGATAGTATTGGATGAATTTATGCGAAGTTATGAATGCGAATTTGAAACGTTATGGATGCAAATATCTGAACGGTCATAGAGTAAAAGGCGGGTAATTGATGGTGGTCGGTTATGTTTGAAACAATTGCAGGATGCGAACATTGTGAACAGAAACCGGAGCGAAGATTGCTCCCGTTAGGAGAACGGTTACTTTCTGGATTACCTGCAAAACTTAAAACATGATGCATGCAAGTATATATGGATTATTGCAAGAATTTAAATATGATGCAAATTCCCTTTGGGCCATGAAAGTTGTCTTTGGACGGTGAGGAAGATGTCCTTAGACCATGACGTCCTAGGCCATGAATCATGTGATAAGGATTCGCAGGCCATGAAATGATGTCCTCGGGCTATGAGAATGGTAACTCTGAACCATGACGCCTTTGAATAATGATGTGCACTTTTGAGAGATCCTCAGGCCGTGGAATGGTGTCTTCTGGCTATGAGGATGATGCCTTCGGACTATGACGCCTTTGGACAAAATGGCGGTGTTTCAGCCCATGGAATGCAAAGACATGATGTTTGGTCATATGCGAAGATACGACAAGACAAAGTTTAGTCTTGGGTAAGGTGAGGGCAATGCTTAGCCCTGTGTGAGTAGATGATAGTGTCAAGTTTTAGATGGCATAATGGAGATAACATTTAATCACGAGGAAAGGCAGTGCTTAGCCTTGTGGAATTAGGGAGGCAATGTTTAGCCTCATGCAGGAAGAGGAGACAATGCTTAGTCTCATGCAAGTAAGGGAAGCAGTGCTTAGCTTTAGGCAAGAAAGGCAATGCTTAGCCTTATGCAATTAAGGAGGCAGGGCTTAGCCTCGTACAAATAGGGAGACAATGTTTAGTATCATGCAAGGAAAGGCAGTGCTTATCCTTGTGCAGTCAGGGAGGCAGGTCTTAGCCTCATGCAAAATAGAAGACAATGCTTAGTCTCATGCAAATAGGAGACAATGCTTAGTCTCGATGCAAAAAAAGGAGACAATGCTTAGTCTCATGCAAGGAAAGGGCAATGCTTAGCATTATGCAGTCAGGGAGGCATGGCTTATCCTCATGCAAAATAGGAGACAATGCTTAGCCTCATGCAAAGAAAGGCAGTGTTTAGCCTTATGCAATTAAGGAGGCAGGGCTTAGCCTCATGCAAAATAGGAGACAATGCTTAGTCTCATGCAAATAAGAGACAATGCTTAGTCTCATGCAAAGAAAGGAGACAATGCTTAGTCTTATGTAAGGAAAGGGCAGTGCTTAGCCTTGTGCAGTCAGGGAGGCAGGGCTTAGCCTCATGCAAAATAGGAGACAATGCTTAGCCACATGCAAAGAAAGACAGTGTTTAGCCTTATGTAGTTAAAGAGACAGGGCTTAGCCTCATGCAAATAGGAGACAATGCTTAGTCTCATGCAAATAGGAGAAAATGCTTAGTCTCGATGCAAAGAAATGAGACAATGCTTAGTCTCATGCAAGGAAAGGCAGTGCTTAGCCTTATGCAATTATGGAGGCAGAGCTTAGCCTCATGCAAAATAGGATACAATGCTTAGTCTCGATGTAAGAAAAACGATGAGTGATAGTAGAGTGTTTCTTAGCTGGAGATGCTTGGGATAGATAATCTGCTATCTTGAAGGTAGGGACCTGATGTGTCTGCAAATATTATTGTCTTACTGTGCCTGCATCCAAAGAAAAATTATGAGTTTTGTAGGGGAAGGTTGATTCGCGCTTGTCTTCTGCTTTGCCTGTGTTTTTGTCTTGAGATCCTGTTTGGGTCACCCTGGGTAACATCTGGCTGTTTATAGAAATAAAGTTTTTCAAAAGAAATGCATGCATTTGATGAACGTGGTTATTTAAAATATAGTAGTATGCAATATCGACTAAGTTAGATGAACCAATGACTGTGACATATTTTAGAGACATTGCGGCTTCCTTGCTCTAGAAATTTGAGGGTCCTCCTCAAAATTCTGCCCCAGTTTAAAAGCAATTCTTTGATTGTTCTGCGTATGACAAAATTGGCTAAACTTACTCCTCAAAATTCTGCCCCAGTTTCTGACCATGGCAAAAATGAAGATTTTATTGAGACATGACCGAACCCACAGGGCTGCCTACGTATCCCCTCTTAAATGGGAATCAGGTCAAGCATAGTTCAGTTACATGAATAAATGTAAACAATCTAAACATAGTATCTCTTGACTGCGTCTGAGTTGATAGGTTTTGGCCAAACTTTTCCATCCATCTCCGCGAGTATGAGCGCTCCTCATGTTAGTACTCTGTGAACCATGTAGGGACCTTTCCAATTGGGTAAAAAATTTCCTTCGGCTTCATCTTGAAACGGGAAGATCCGCTTCAGCACCAGCTGCCCCGGTGTGAATTGTATAGGCCTAACCCTTTTGTTGAAAGCTCTGGACATTTTGTTCTGGTAAAGTTGACCGTGACATATTGCATTCATTCTTTTTCCGTGAATGAGAGCCAGTTGTTCATAACGACTTCGTATCCATTATGCATCACTGAGTTCAGCCTATTATATGATTCTCAAAGAAGGAATTTCTACTTTGGCGGGAATGACGACTTCAGTGCCATAGACCAGCAAATAAGGAGTTGTCCCAGTTGATGTGCGGACCGTGGTACAATATCCAAGTAGGGCAAATGGTAACTTCTCGTGCCATTGTTTGTGATTATCTACCATCTTCCTTAATATCTTCTTGATGTTCTTATTGGCGGCTTCTACAGCTCCATTCATTTATGGCCTGTATGTTGTGGAATTCTTATGCTTAATCCTGGAGGTTTCACATATGGATTTCATCAAATCACTGTTAAGGTTGGCGGCGTTGTCGGTGATGATTGATTCTGGTGCCCCGAATCGACAGACAATACGATCCCTAACGAAATTTGCGACGACCTTTTTAGTTACAACCTTGTAAGATGCAGCTTCAACCCATTTTTTGAAATAATCTATGGCCACTAGAATGAACCTGTGCCCATTTAAAGCGGCGGGTTCAATTGGACCGATGAAATCCATCCCCCAAGCGGAAAAAGGCCAAGGTGCACTTGTTGCATTGAGTTCATTGAGTGGCACTCGTATCATATCCGCATGTACTTGGCATTGATGACACTTTTGGACATACCTGATGCAGTCTGTTTCTATAGTCATCCAGAAATATCCTGCTCTTAATATCATCTTAGCTAAAATAAAGCCATTAATGTGTGGTCTACAAGTTCCGGCATGTATCTGTTCGAGCAATTTGGATACTTCCTTGGCGTCGACACATTGTAATAATCCTAGATCTGGAGTCCTTCTGTACAGAATTCCTCCACTTTGGAAGAAATGGTTGGACAATATTTAAAGTGTGCATTTCTGAGTATGATTTGCGTGCTCCGGATACTCTCCTTTTGCTAAGTATTCTTTGATGTCATGAAACCACGGATTCCCATCGGTTTCTTCTTCAACATGAGCCTAATAAGCTTGCTGATTATGGATCCCTACTGGAATAGGATCGATGAAATTCTTGTCTGGGTGTTGTATCATGGAAGATAGAGTGGCCAACGCATCTGCGAACTCATTTTGGATTCTCGGAACATGTTTGAACTCTATTTTTGTGAATCTCTTCATCAACTATTATACGTAGTACAAATATGGCATATTTTGGTATTCTTTGTAGCCCATTCTCCTAGAACCTGATGTACCAAAAGGTCTAAATCTCCAATTACCAGCAATTCCTGGACGTTCATGTTAATGGCCAACTTGAGTCCCAAGATGCAGGCCTCATATTCAGCCATTTTACCAACTTTTCCATAGGCATGGGTTTCTGGAAGATGTATTTTAACGGATCCATTCTTAATATGAGATATGTAGTGTAGGCACAGAAGTAGTGCCTCAACTTTTGAGCTATCCACGTCAAAGCGCAACAGTTGCACTCTAGCAAAGAATACCGTGCTTCGTAAGGTGTAAACTTCTACTTAGATAGTATTCCTTTCTTCCCGTATCGACGTGTTGTCCCAAGATACAGCCGAAAGCCCCATCCAGTACAGATAAATAGAGTAGCAGAGGTCTCCCGGGTTCTGATGGGACCAGAATAGGTGGTTTGGATAAATATTCCTTGATATTGTCAAAGGCTTTCTAGCATTCTTCAGTCCAACTTATTGCAACGTCTTTCTTTAACATTTTGAAAATTGGTTCACAAATCACAGTTGATTGTGCTATGAAACGGTTGATGTAATTGAGACGCCCCAAGAAACTCATCACATCTTTCTTGTTCTTCTGAGGTGGCAAATCTTGGATAGGCTTGAACTTTGACGGGTCTAGCTCAATTTCTCGGTGGCTGGCGATGAACCCTAATAACTTTCCAGCAGGGACTTCGTAAGCACATTTTGCGGGATTTAATTTCAGGTTGTATCTTCGAAGTCGATCGAAGAATTTCCTCAAATCTACTATATGATCTGTGCTTCTCTTGGATTTGATGATGACGTCATCCACGTACACCTCTATCTCCTTGTGTATCATGTCATGAAAAATGGTTGTCATGGCCCTCATATAGGTGGATCCCGCATTCTTTAGGCGAAATGACATTATTTTGTAACAATATACTCCTCATGGTATAATAAAGGCTGTCTTTTCGGCATCCTCTTCATCTATCCAGAACTGATGATATCCCGCGAAGCAATCCACAAAGGATTGGAGTTCATGCTTGGCACAATTGTCAATTAATATGTATATATTGGGCAAAAGGAAATCATCTTTGGGACTTGCTCTATTTAAATTCCGATAATCGACACACACTTTGACCTTCCCATCTTTCTTTGGAACCGGCACAATGTTAGCCAACCAGGTCGAATATTCAACCATTTTGAGAACCTTAGCTTTGATATGCTTGGTGACTTCCTCTTTTATTTTCAGGCTCATATCTGGCTTGAAATTTCTAAGCTTTTGTTTTACAAGCGGACACATAGGGTTGGTAGGTAGTTTATGAGCCACTATGGACGTGCTCAAACCGGTCATATCATCACTAGACCATTCAAAAATATCCTCATACTCCTTCAAGAACCGGATGTACTCTTCCTTCTCTGACGGTGATAGGTGAATGCTTACACGCGTTTCCTTGACTGTTTCAGAGTCTCCCAAATTAACTGTTTCGGTCTCATCCAAATTGGACTTAGGTTTATTTTCAAAGTTTTCCACTTCTTTGATAATTTTCTCGGGTATTATATCCTCTTCCAGATCCTCTGAATCATTATCCTTATGTTGCGTTATCTCATTACATGTCATAGTCGTAGGTTCATCGGGATAGGTAATAATAATATTGTAGAGAAAAAATATAAAGAAAAATAATAAATACTAAAATAATAATGCATTAGATAAATCTTGAAAACGTCAAACAAGTACGTCTTGATGACTCGAGCAACTATTTCAAAACAAAATATGCTTAAAACAAAATACTGAAAATGTCTTAGATGCTGATAAAAATGCTTTCAAAATAAATGGTGCTAATTGCCAGGCTACCCAGGAACTTGGCGGACCCTTGATGGTGCAGCAGTCCAGTTCCTGAGAATAGCTCCCTTTTCCAAGGTCTGAATAATAAGGCCTTCCTCCTCCTCCCCAAGTATCGCACTGCAATCCATGTCTTCATCATCCAGAAACAGATTCCTTATACTAGCTTGAACTTCATCTTCTTCGGACTCTCATATCATGTCAGTTTGATGAAATGACTGGCTCAAATGTGGTACTGGTTGCTCTAGAGGGTAATAAGGACCACGCCATGGTGGCGACCAATTCTGATACTCGTGCCATGTGTATTCATACCCAAGCCCAAAAGTTGTGCCGTGACGCTTTAGCTATATCGGTTTGGTGACCCCCTAGAGATTCTTACCGAGACACTTGCCAGGTTCATACCCTGCCCATGCCAATATGCCTTCTACCCTATTGCTCCACCATTTGTCCTTTTCAATTTTGTTGACGCGCTCGATGCGATGGTATGTTTCTCCACCCAACTTCCTTCTACCCTCAATGACCGGAACAATTTGATTGGTGTAAATGGGATTACTTCAGTCCCCATGGATGATCACTTCCTGATGGTTCCACTCAAACTTCACGACCTGATATAGAGTAGAATCTACGGCACCAGCGGCATGTATCCAAGGTCGTCCCAATAATAGGTTGTAGGTAGAAGATATGTCCAACACTTGAAAGAAACTCAACATCAAACCGGGTTGGGCCCATCTGTAGGCTGAGGTTGGTCTCCCCAATTGTGGCCCTTTGAGACCCATCAAATGCTTTAACATTCATACTTCCTGCTCGTATCTCGTGCAAACCTTTACCCAACCTTTTCAAAGTAGTTAGTGGACAGATATTGAGACTCGTACCCCCATCTATCAGGACTCTGGCAATAAACTTGTCCTCAAACTACATTGTGATATGCAGTACTTTGTTGTGACTTAGTCCTTCTGGTGGCAACTCGTCTTCATGAAAAGTGATCTTGTGGCTTTCCAACACCTACCCTACCATGTTGGCCATTTCTCCAGTGGTGATGTTGTTGGGTGCGTAAGCTTCATTCAATACCTTCATTAGGGCATTCCTATGTGTCTCGGAGTTTTGCAGTACTGATAAAATGGATATTTGAGCATGGGTTTTGTTGAGATGATCAACCACAGAATATTCCCTTGCTTGCATATTTCTCCAAAGGTCGTCTGGGCCAGTCTCAATGACAGGTGATTTAGATGCAACTTCTTTGCTCGTTCCTCCCAGATGCTCGGGTGTA
Source organism: Nicotiana tomentosiformis (assembly GCF_000390325.3). NCBI lineage: Eukaryota > Viridiplantae > Streptophyta > Magnoliopsida > Solanales > Solanaceae > Nicotiana > Nicotiana tomentosiformis. The sequence continues at coordinate 7,721,606 of NC_090819.1, forward strand.
TAAACCCTACCAGTTCTGGTCATGCCCTGCGCTGCACATGTTTCTTCTATTTTTGCCCTTCCTTTACTTCTTGCTTTCGTAACATAATCCCATGGTATAACATTAGACTTATAAGACGATGTAGGTGCTACCATCACGGTGAATGGTGTTATTACTTCAACCTCAAATGGAGTTGGTGTAGCTACCTCAACTTTAATTGGTGCCTGGGTTTGTACCACAGTTGGTGTGAGAGTGACTGGATATGTTTTAGGATTATCCCTTTCTTGGATGAGTCCAATCGACCCTTCCGAGTCCCATTCTTCATTGGTCTCTATCACGTTTACTCCTCCACCCTTGTGATCCGGGAGAGGATTGTTACGGACTTTGGGTGCAACCTCCTTTGCCTGTATGACTTTGGTATTAATTAATGTCTGAATCTTATCCTTCAAAGTACGACACTCATCAACAGTATGACCCTTCATGCTTGAGTGATAGGCACATGTCTTATTTTGATTAATCCACTGGGAGGAGTTTTCCATATCAACAACGGGAATGGAAGTGATATAACTAGCAACCTTCAGTCTCTCGTACAGTTGGTCTATAGGTTCAGCAATTGGGGTGTATTGTTTGGGTGGTCCGCGATCGAAATTTGATCTAGGTTTTTGGTAGTTTTGGCGGGTTGGTGGTGAGTGGTAGTATGTGGGTTGGGTATTATAGGTACGGTAAGTGGTAGCAGGTTGTTGGTATCTGGGAGGTGAAGGCTGATATGTGGGTGGAGGTGTTTGGTATGTGAGAGGAGACTTCGGACCTTGGGCTACCATTACTGCACCTACTTCTTTCTTCTTGGAGATACCTCTTGACTGCAGGGCTTTATTTGTGGCCTGGAGTGCTTCAAAATTTATCACCATTCCGCTTTTGATCCCTTCTTCTATTCTCTCTCCCAGCTTGATGATATCAGAAAATTTATGTTTTCAATAACCATCAATCTTTCGTAGTATTGCGGATCCTGAGCTCTAACGAAGAACTTATTCATCTGTTCTTCTTCCAGCGCTGGCCTTACTTTTGCAGCTTCAGACCTCCACCGAGTAGCATACTCGCGGAAAATTTTCGTTGGCTTCTTCTTGAGATTCTGAATGTAGAAAATATCTGGTGTATTTTCTGTGTTAAACCTGAACCGATCCATGAAATCTGATGCCATGCACACCCAATTAACCCATTTTTTTGGGTTCTTACTGATGTACCAAGACAGGGCGTCTCCAGTGAGGCTTCTCATGAACAACTTCATGCAGATTCTTTCATCCCTGTCAACTCTTACAAGCTTGTCACAATATGTTCTCAAATGCACCTTCGGATCACCAGTTCCGTTGAACATTTCAAACTTAGGAGGTTTGTAACCCTCTGGCAGTTCTACATCTGGCTGAGTACACAAATCTTCATAATTCAAACCCTCAGCGCATTTTCCCACTTCGACACTTTGAACTCTGCCAGTAAGTTTCTTGACTTCCTCTGCCATGTTCTTGATGAGCAGGCCCTTCTCGGCAAATTCGGGTATGTATAGGGTATGTTATGGGGTGTGGGGGTAAGGTTTACACATATTTGGGATTGCTTTGGTGGACTCTGGGAATCTGGGCATAATGGTGGTCATTGGTTGAGTTTTGCGGGTCAGGAGTAGGCTGTGGTACATTCTGAGGGGTGTGCTATGTGGTTGTTTGCGGGTATTGAGTTGGGTGGTGATGGTGTTATTGAGGAGTAGGTATCGGTGGAGGGTTGTGGTTCTGAGGAGGTGTGGCGTATTGATGTGGTGCGGGGGGATTTTGCGAATTTTGTGTGTTTTGGGGAGGTACGGGGTTTTGGGCGTTTGTGTTTTGTTGGTTAAGGTGAGAGACGTTTAGGGTGAGGGAAAGGTTTGCCAAGTTCCGGACCTACTCAAGTTCCCCTTGTAGGTCTAATATTTTCTGTTCCAGACGTAGGACCAATTTATTCTGTGCTGGAGTATTCCGACCGTCCGAGGTTTCAACGTTCTCTGCATTGTCTTTTCTGACACCTCTTAAATCGTCCATTTTTTCTTTCCCTTTGCTTCTGCCTTTAGGATCACTTGGTGGAGGACCTCTGGATCTAGTGTGATATGCGGATGATGCCAGTATGCACGAACCAACCTTTGGGGAATGGGAATAAACAAAAGAAAAGAAAAACAAAAAAGGTAACCAAGTCAGTAAGGGATATTGAAAGGATGTTTGCGATATTGAACATGTGTTGCAAAATCAGTAAATAAATTCGCATCTTAATTTGGGGGACCTCGTTGTGCCCGAGGTAGGCCTAAGCGACACATAGACTTAGGAGAAAATTGATGCCAATAATTGTATCATTTCATTAATGCGAAAATGAATCAAATCCTTACTAAAACGACAATAATAAGAAAGTCACTAATAACATTTGCCTTATTACAATCGAAATCTAAAACTAGGCTAAAAGTAGTAAAGAACATCATTTCTTAATCTATTTGGCCCCGAAGGGACCTTTTCCATGCTTGGCCTTCTTGGATCCATCAATCAAGTTCCCCAAGTCGCGCATGTCCAATAGTAGGTAAGCCCTTGCTAGGTGCCCTCCCTCATTGCCTTCCGTATTCTGACAATCTGAAAGCCTTTTCCTCATCTTCCCCTTGAGTTCCATTAACCCTTGCTCCAAATATTCCAATCTTTCTGTTGATTTAGTAGCAATTTCTTTCCAGTCGCCGATAGCTTCCATATCCACTTTGTGTTATTCCAAATGTCTAGCTTCAGACTCAAAAACCCTCTTGCGCAACATCCTATACTTGACTTGTGCTTCAACAGCATCATCGATAACCCTATTTTCCAGATTAATCCCTGGCTTGACATCTCCCGCTATATCATTTACCAACCACGATGGGTAGAAGTATACATGGCCGATATGGTACCTGTCTGGCTTGATAGTATCTTTCTCTACAATGACCTTTTGATTCCACATATGTTGCGCCTTGAACTTGAATGAAATAATGTTCCCTTTAAAGTCTGCTTTATACTGGACCATATTGGAAACCCGAGGTATAATCTGCTTTCTTCCCGCTTGCCTCATTACTCTTATAGGAGCATAAGGATAGATTTCTCCTAACCCGATCAGCACTAAATAAGTTATTTTTCTTGACCTGATGATGAACTCGCTGCTAGGGAACCATTCGAACATCCAATGTACCCTTTCGTTAGTCAAATTGCTGAAAAAACGCACCCAGCTCACAACATTTTCGGGTTGCGCGAACCTATCTGGGATAAATGTCATTCTTTTTGGATGGTGGTAGGCTATGTAGTCATTCAATGATCGTCGCAGAAGTTCCTGACGATATTCACCTCTCTAAAAATGTTCTAATAACCAAACCTGTTGCAACAGATTACAACCCTCAAAATGCCAATACTCCTGCTTGCATCGATCTAGAGCTCGATACATTTTGGCCAAGATCATGGGGATGATAGTGTAAGTTTGTCCTTTAATTCCATCCATTAGAGTCCTAGCGACCATGGCTAAACGAGTGTAGGCCTTTCATCGAAAATATCAGCAACCCCAAGAAACAGTCAATGAACACAAAAACTCGGCGATGTGTCCAACCTAGAGAAGTAATGGCAAGTTCATCACGGTGAAGGCGATATGACTTTCTATGCCTATAACGTTCATAAAGGAATTCAAATGGTATGTATGACTCCTTCAGACAGAGTAATTCATCATTCTTCTTGAAACCCATCATTTTTTAAAAACCGCGGGGAGTGCGATTTTCTGGTACTAATAAACCTGGACTATCCCATGGCATCCTAGCGAAGCCTCCTATTTCCTCTAAGAAAGGGGTCATCTCTACATTACCAAAGCAAAAGACAGCTCTTTTCTCATCCCAAAACATAGTGGCAGCCTCAATCAATGCGTTATTTGGTCAAAAGTCCAATAAGGAAGGTAAATTTACGAGGATCCTTTTCACATGATTCTAGTCACTAGGTGAGAGGTTCTTCCACCAATCAAGCAGCAAAGGTGGGATGTTTTGAACCATGCTGAACCTGGGAACTTAGTGCCTCATTTTCTGCAAAACAAATAGAGTTAGCCCTTTTCCCCTCCGGGTCTGACTATTTACATATTAATGATCAACATATGGACATGTTTTCTCCAAGTAATGCACATAACGTGATGGTGTCCATTGAGATTATGAAAATCCCGTCTGACTTTGGATAAGGCTTATCTTAGTAGATTATCACGTGGACAACGTTCTAATCCATACTAGGTTTGACATGATGCATGCACAGTTGATATTGGAGTGAGGTTTCTAGAAGGGTCTAGACCGGTACCTTCAAGTGGACAACTTGAGAGGGAAAGGCACGGAACCATCGACTGCACCGCTGATCGACTAGTTTTACCGCAAATAAGCCTTTCCAAATTATAAAGGTAATTTTGGAAGAGCATGGACACTCATCAAGTGCTGCTATGGTATTAGCTGGGCACGAGTGGAATATGATGTGGAGCACACTTTGTGCAAAGATAATAACACATTGCCAATTATTTGCATGATAAATATGTAAAAAATGGTAAATACCGTATTAAGGTAAAGCATAAAAGAGAGATAAAGGAAGAAGTTAGTCTGTGGAATATATGCGAGAATGTAATAAAGCAAACAATTTAGTAGTTTTTAAACAAATGAAGAGCAGTTAGAGAAAATAAGGGCGAATAGGGAAATAGATGTGCATGTCGTAACAAATTTAAGAAAATAAAGGTGGAGAAGGGAAAAGACGCGCATGTTATAACAGGTTTAAACAAGTAAAGGCGAACGGAAAAGGGATGTGCATGTTATAGCAAATCTAACAAATAAAGATGGAAAAGGAATGTGCATTTATAACAAAGAAAACTAATCCACATAATCCAAGTTCATAATGGTAAGCGCCTAAGTGTAAATCCCCAGCAGAGTCGCCATGCTGTCGCATCCCATTTTTCTCTCGCGAGATCGGGCTTCGATATGTGACCACTCTTTTAAATGAGGTATTAAAATAGGAGAGTCACCACCTAATGATTTTAAGGTACGTTAGGGCTCCTATTATGCAGATAACTCTGTTTGACTAGTCTACGTCACCCAAGATCGGGTAAGAGCTCAAGTTACCTCAAAGAGAAGGTGTTAGGCACTCCTCGATGTCCACAATTGTGGGTCTCGGTTGAACTTAAGATTATGATTAAGCTAGCTAGGTGATCAAATAAACCAAGGAATTCAGAAGTCACAGAACTTTATTACAATATAATTGACACAGATCTTAGTGCGAATATAGGGATACGACTATTTAGATCTAATAATGACATACAAAGAAGGGGGGGGGGGTCCTAAGTTTTTTAGCCTAAAGGATCACCCCGTGTAACATAAATAAATCTTCGTAACTCCCTCAAGATGGGGTGTTACTCATATTATTCAACGGGCACAGATTATCATCTCCTGCTACCCGATTACTATGTTAAAGTTGTTACCTAAAAGCGTTCTAATTCACTTATAGGTCGTACCCTATGCGTGCACTACCCGTCCCATACCTATGGTCCAGGAGGTTTTGGACCTCTATTTAGATGGCTCTAGACTTTACTTAGGTTTCTCAAAAAATGATAAATCTAAGCGATATTCAAAATATGTAGGACTGCACATAAAGACAATAAATGGCTTAAGTTGGCCTCCACATGTAAGCAACAAAGTCACGCGAGCAAGTTTATGTTATAGGCAGTAGACAAATTTCAGAATTAAGAACCTTAAGCCCTATAGACATGGTTTCTATGTGACTATGCATTAAAACATACAAGAGGTTTCAAAGGCTAGGCGTTGTATATCCAAATAATTATACGATTGTTGTATGCTGATTAGAGATTGCAGATTTCCTATAGATGCTGTTTCTAGGTGATTTACACACTAAGTGACAATGAAATCTGTTAGAAAAGAGCCCAGAATTATTCATGCTTTTCTGACAGTAGCATAAACGAACAGCAAACAACATTTGGAAAATTAACTTTTTTAGGCGAGTAGTAATACTATATAGGCAGGATCTCTAACAATTAACGATTGGGATTAATTCTATTGTTATATTTTAGCCCTATAGGCATGCTTTCTAGGTGAACATTGTGATCCAGTAGCAAATGGAATGATCAAAATCCTATAGGCATGATTTCTAGTGGATATGTTGCCGTTATGCGAATTGGAAGAAAGTTTAGTGGTATTTGTTTCCTATAGGCAAGTTTTCTAGTAATAAATAGCAATAGAAATAGTTGATGCATTTGTACTCTTGTTTGCAAATAGCCGAATAGTGTAAGTGTGTGCCTCTCCTAATGACATGATTTCTATAGTGCACATAGAAATTGAATGGCATATATAGCAAGTAAATCATTGAATCCTATAGGCATGTTTTCTACCTTATATGCAAGCATCAAAATCTACACATTCCCCATTTTACTAGCACCCCAATTATTCATTACAAAGTTATTACAGGCCCAGTAATGAATATGATTACAAATATTATACAAATAATGACAGTAGGCTTATAGCAGGCCCAAAAAGGAAACATCCAGCATTGCCTGGGCCTTCAACAACTCTCACGTAGCATACCCAGGAACCATATTCATCAGCACAACCCAGAATTCATAGAAGAACTCGAGCTAATCATACAACCATAGGTTGACCACATTACCCAGACATTAAACCACTTGAACCAAGCAACTCACATATTTAGTAGACAGTAAGAAGAAAGAATTGAGTGTCAGAGATAACTCAATAGAAGAAGGAGTGGCTAAAAGACCCCAAATCCCAGTGTGTCAGAGTTCCCAAGGGTCTCGAATGGACCCCGAGCAGTGCTCACACTAGGAGGTCAGTAGTAAGAGCCTTGGTGGCCTTGGATTTCAGCCGGCCAAGAATGATAGGTTCAGAATAGCATGTGTAACAAATGAGAGAGAGGACAATAGGTTGAGGGGCCAAAGTTGAGCGAATCCATTTATAGCTTGAAGTAGACATAGCAAAGTTGAGAACACATAACAACTAATCAAACATGTCACAAAACTTAGAAGCAGGTTCAACAAGACTTAAAAGCAGGTTCAACACTTAGAAAAATAACACATAGGCAGTCACATATTGAAAGAGTTAAAGGAGAAACAAGTTTGCAGGATTAACAAAGATTATCATACACAGGTGCATAATACTAAACAAGTTTAAGTAGAACATTAACTTAAAGTATTAGAACCTAGGGGACCAAATCATATTAAGTATCCATCACAATATCAAAAGGCAGACATGTTAACTTACATCATGAAGCAAAACAGTATCAAACATGGTAAGGAAACACAAGTTGAGATAGCTACTCTAAAGGTTCAAATAATCACTAAAAGATATGAGATTCAACAAACAAGGACATGACAAAGTGTCAAAACTAGCATGGGAGCGGATCATAGTTAACAGTGAACATATTACACATGCGAGTTAGTCATTACATGAATGCAGAACAGAGTAGGAAAAACAAACTCGTGTCAAACCGCAAGTATAGGCATTCAGGTATCAACACATTAAGCTTAAAAGGGTCTAAATTATTCAGGTGAAGCATGTTCAAATAACATATTTCAGAACTGACAGCTTTATTTAAAATCAAATGCTAAAGAGGTTCAAACAAGTGCAAAAACTAACAAGGGTGCACACAGAAGTAGCCCATAACACATTAGGTCACGAATTTAAGAGGTAAGAATATACAAATTGTGAACACAGAAGAACAAAATTGTAAAAGCCAAAAGACTTACCAGTTATTAGTTGACAAAAATAGACAACAAGAAAGAACCAACTTCATAATACTCTGAATATCAATCAAAGAGCGAGGACCCAGAATCTTAGTGCATCAGAGTTCCCAAGGGCTTCGAATAAACCCCGGAAAGTGCTCGCACCAAGAAAAGTTAAAAAATCGAAATCCGGTAGCCTTGGCTTTCAGCCGGCCAACAATTAGAGTATAGCACAAGAGAATAAGAGAACAATAGAGTAATAGCTTCAATTTTTTAGTGAATCCGGGTGATTAAAAGTCTATTTTAAAGGGGAATGTGGAAGGATTTATATAGTAGTAGGATTTGAATGAACAAACATGGAAAATAGTCAATCAAGCACAAATAAGGAAAGAAACTATCACATGCAATCACTAATAGAACCAACAACAACAACAACAACCCAGTAAACATCACTAATAGAACCATTGAAGGGAAAATCGGATTTCAAACCCCAATCGGAATCGTACTCAGGGTAAATTGTTCACAGACTCTAATCACGACGGAATCAACAGGGAGATGCCACAAACAAGAAGAAATTTACTCTTTCTGAGTGTATAGAACCACAATCGCATCCAGAACCATAGAATCGGAGTCAAATATGTGAGAATCGAACTTTCCATAAGTATAAAGGTAATAAAAGTTACCATAAGTGAATGATAATAGCAGAAAAGGTAAGTAGGATCCGCGCCTAACGCGTATGAAAAAAAGGAAAAATGGGGTCTTTTGGGCTGGTTAGGGTTTGGTCTCTGAAGGAGAAGAGAGCAGGTAAGGGATACTGTGGAAAGATGAGTGAGGTCTTAGGGTTTGGGTGAGTATAATAAAAAAATGGGGGAAGGGTTGTGGGTCGTTGATCATTTAAGATCAACGGCCAGGATTAGAGGAGAAGCGGGGCTAGTCAAATAAACGGGTACCGACTGGGTTACGGTTAAGGGGTCATTTGGATTGGGTCGCTGAAGAGGAGAGTGAGTGGGCTGAGTGTTTGGGCCAAAATTGGTCCAAAAATTAGCCTAAAATTGGGCCAACTTTTAAATAAGAGATTAAAGGGAAATAATTTAATAAAATAGTTAAAAAGAAATATAAAAAAAGCTACTTATGCAACTTAATAATTTAAAACAATATTATAAGATTATAAAAATATAAAAAATTATTTTGACCTTGAATAAAATGACAAATGCAATAAATTATAAAATATAGGCTATTATTGCAAGATTATGTAAATAGCCTAAAAATACTAATATAATTATATGAAATGAAGTAAAATATTTAAAACATATGAAAATAACAATATGGATGATTAAGTCATCACATAAAATAATTTAAAGAAATAATTGGTGACTATTCGGGTAAATTAAATGCAAGAAAATTAATTTTAAAACTCTGAAAATTATGAAAAATTAAAAAAATGCTCATATAGATCTTGTAAATTAAATACTGATGCAGAATGATATTTTGAAAGTATACATGCTATTTAAAAAATATAAGGGCAAAATTGGGTATCAACAAGCCCAACGTGAGATGCATCACAATACACCGTATAAGATCCTCAACCTGTGGGTAATACCAATACTGGTGTCGTAGTCAAAGCGGTCTTGAGCTTCTGAAAACTCAACTCACACTTATCTGACCAACCGAATGGAACACCTTTCTGGGTCAGTCTGGTCAATGGGCTTGCTATAGATGAAAACCCCTCCACGAATCGACGATATTAACCTACCAAACCCAGGAAACTCCGGATCTCTGTAACTGAAATAGGTCTAGGCCAATTCTGAATAGCCTCAATCTTCTTAGGATCCACTTTTATGCCTTATGCCGATACAGCATGCCCCAAAAAGGCAATTGAGTTTAACCAAAACTCGCATTTTGAAAAATTAGCATATAATTGATTATCTTTCAAAGTCTGGAGCACACTCCGAAGATATTGCCCATGCTCCTCTCGACTGCTGAAGTAAATCAAGATATCATCAATGAACACAACCACAAAGGAATCCTAGTAAGGCTTGAACACCCGATTCATCAAATTCATAAATGTTGCTGGAGCATTTGTCAGCCCAACTAACATCACTAAAATTCGTAATGCCCATACCGAGTCCAAAAAGTTGTCTTAGGGACATCAGATGCCCTGATCTTCACCTGATGGTAACCATACCTCAAGTGGATATTTGAAAACACCTTGGCACCCTGAAGCTGATCGAATAAGTCATCAATTCTTGGCAGTGGATACTTGTTCTTGATAGTAGCCTTGTTCAACTACCGAAAATTTATACACATTCGCATTGAACCATCTTTTTTCTTTATAAATAATACCGGTACACCCCAGGGCGAGACACTGGGTCTAGTGAACCCTTGATCAAGCAATTCTTGTAACTGTTCCTTCAATTCTTTCAACTATGGCGGGGCCATATGGTATGATGGGATAGAAATAGGCTGAGTGCCTGGAGCTAAATCAATACAGAAGTCAATATCTCTGTCGGTGGCATTCCCGGCAAATCTGCAGGAAATACTTCTGGAAATTCACGAACAACTAGTACTGAGTCCATAGAAGGAACATCCGCACCGGGATCGCGAATATAAGCCAAATAGGCTAGACACCCTTTCTTGACCATACGCCGAGCCGTCATATAATAAATAACCCTGCTGGTAGAATGACCAAGAATTCCTTTCCACTCTAGCCGAGGTAACCCCGACATGTCTAGGGTCACTGTCTTAGCATGACAATCCAATATAATATAATAAGGTGACAACTAATCCATACCCAAGATGACATCAAAATCTACCTTATCAAGAAGTAGAAGATCCACACTAGTATCAAGAACCACACACAAACGATAGACATGGTCTACTACAACAGAGTCTCCCACCGGTGTAGATACACACACAGAAGCAGTTAGAGAATCACGAGGCACAACCAAATACGAAGCAAAATAGGAGGACACATGTGAATAAGTAGATCCTAGGTCAAATGGAACCGAAGCATCTCTATGGCAAACTAGAATAATACCTGTAATCACGACATCGGATGATTCGGCCTTAGGCCTAGCTAAAAAAGCATAAAATCGGGGTTGGGCCCCACATCTCTGAACTGTGTCTCTGGGATGGCCTCTAACTGGCTGGCCTCCACCTCTAATGGTCTGACCTCCACCTCTAATGGCCCGACCTCCACCTCTAGCTGCCTGACCGCTACCTCTAACTGGCTGAGCATGCGGTGAAGCAACCAGTGCTGGAACCATACACGAGAACCCTGCTGCTGCATGCTGCCCTGAGACATGGGGCAGAATCTAGCAATGTGCCTCGGATCACCACAAGTATAACAGGACCTCGGCTGCTGTGACTGTTGACCCGAACGGGCCGAATAACATTGTAGTGACTCTGGAGTGGTGGTGCACTGATAGGAGCTTAATGTGCACTAAATGTTGGCTGCCCAAAGTAAGGCATAATAGGACTGTGACTCCCTGAAGCACCAGGAGATGCCCGAAGTTCTGAATGAAACGGCCTGGAAGGATGACCCCTACCAAAATTACCCCTGCCTCCAGACGAGGCACTACTGAAACCACCGAACTGACGAGACCTCTTATCAGACCTCTGCTCTCTCTCCTGTGTAAGAACCATCTCGATCCTCCTCGCGATATTAGAGCCGCCTGAAAGGAAATCTCACTTCTGGTTTCCTTGGCTATCTGAAGCCTGATAGGGTGAGTGAGTCCCTCAATAAACCTCCTCACCCTCTCTCCCTCAATAGGTAGTAAAAGGATAGCATGACGGGCTAAATCCACAAACGGGATTCATACCGAGTAACAGTCATACTGCCATGCTGTAGACGCTCAAATTGTCTGCGGTAATCCTCTCTCAATGTGATAGGGAGGAACTTCTCTAGAAATAGTCGTAAAAACTGCTCCCAGGTCAATGCAGGCGATCCAACTGGTCTGGTCAATGTATAATCTCTCCACCACCTCTTGGCGGAACCCGTCATCTGGAATACAACAAAATTGACCCCATTGGTCTCAACTATACCCATGTTCCGCAGTACCTTATGGCAGCAGTCAAAATAATATTGTGGGTCCTCAGAAGGTGTACCACTGAAGTGAACTGGAAAGAGCTTAGTAAACTTATCCAGTCTCAATAAGGCCTCAGAAGACATGGCGGGCATATCATCCGTTTGTGCCGCAACAACTGGCTGAACTACCCCAACTGGCGGGGCTGCTGGAGCCTGATTCTAGGGAGCCATCTGCTCCGGGGTGGGAGTAGTGGGAGTTTGTACTCCTCCCCCAACTTGTGAGACGGCTGGTGCCACTGGAAATGTACCATTCTGGGCCACGCCCTCCATAAGACTCACCAAATGAACTAGAGTGTTCTAAAGCACTAGAGTAGCTATGGATCCTTCCGGGACATGAACTGGTCCAACAGGTACATTCTGAACTAGAACCTTCTCCTAAAGATCCACTTGAGGTTCTACAATAGGTGTTGCTGCTCGAGCTCTAGACTGAGCTCTACCTCTGCCTCGACCTCTAGCACGACCTTGACCTCGACCTCTACCCCTGGCCATAGTTTCCACCGGGGGCTCTGGTCCTTATCCGTCGGTAGATGTATTACGTGTACTTGCCATCTGCGAGAGAATAAGAATAGAATGGTTCAATCATCGATGATAGAATAAAATCGCATGACATGATAAGAAAGAAGTGATATTGTTCCTAAACTTCATAGCCTCTGAGAGATAAGTACAGACGTCTCCGTACCGATCCTTCAGACTCTGCTAAGCTTGCTCGTGAATCGCGAGACCTATGCAACCTAGTACTCTGATACCAACTGTCACAACCCGAAATTTCCACTTTCGGGACTGTGATGGCGCCTAACATTTCACTCGCTAGGCAAGCCAACGTTAGAATATAACTAGTCATTTTAACAAAATTTAAATTAATTAATAACAAGGAAACAAATGCAGAAATAAAGTCTGAAATACAGTGAATAATCCATAATAATCGCGATATCTAAATACCATCACAGAACTGGAGTCACAAGTGCACGAGCTTCTAGAATAATACAACTAAAGGTCTGAATAAAATTCAAGTTGTTTGAAATATAATACACAGCTGAGATAAGATAGAAGGGGACTTCAGAACTGCGAATGATGTGCAGTTATACCTCAAGTCTCCACTGGTAGCTGTATCCGGGAAAATCTATAGTACGCCACCGGGACCAACTCCGAAATCTACACAAGAAATGCAGAGTGCAGTATCAGTACAACCGACCCCATGTACTGGTAAGTGCCGAGCCTAACCTCGACGAAGTAGTGGCGAGGCTATGACAAGACATGTACATAAACAACATGTACAAGTATATACAAATATAAAGTAACAATAATACAATAAATAATAATTTATAAATTGGGAGGAAACATGCGAAGGGGAAGGATATACTAATTTCGGCAGGGGATGTATCGCTTAGCAGTCAATTAATTCATCAAAAATAAAATGAGCAAATGTTAATATGAAAATGGTACGGCACCACCCTTCGTGCTTTTACTCTCATTTAACACGGCATCACCCTTCGTGCTTTTACATTCTCTGAAAATGACAAGGCATCACCCTTCGTATTTTTACACTCACAAATGGCACGGCAACACTCTTCATGCTTTTACACTCACAAATGGCACGGCAATACCCTTCGTGCTTTTACACTCTTCCTTACCATGAAAATAATAATATAAATTCGGAAGAGTATTTAAATGTGGGGATATACACTTCTCAATCAATTCAATACCAAAATACCGACTTCACCTTCCGAAATATTTAACAATAATTAAATAAATAAAATTTCACGAATAATGATCAAATAATCAATAATAAACTTAAACATGAATATCTTTAATTAAATATAAAATTATTCACAATAAACAATAAACAAATACCACCCGCATGCTTTGACTCAACCAAAACGCATAAGTACTCGTCACCTCACATATACGTTGTACCCCTACATTAAATCATGTAGCAAATAGACAAATAAGTCTTACTCCCTCAAGTCAAGGTTAACTACGACACTTACCTCGCTTTGCAACCAAATTCAGGAATTCAATAAACCTTTGCCTCGCGAATGCTTGTCCGAAATCCTCAAATTTAGTCATAAACAATTCAATATACTCAATACAAATCGTAGGAATTAATTCCATATGAATGTACTAATTTTCCGGGTTAAAATCCGAAATTCATCTAAAGAATCGACAATGGAGCCCACGTCTCAATCCCGGAAAAACTCACAAAATTTGAACACCCGTTACTATACGAGTTCAACCATACAAAAATTATCAAATTCCGATGTCAAATGGACCTTCAAATCTAAATTTTTCGTTTTTTGAAAAGTTTTACAAAATTTTCAATTTCTTCCATCTAAATCCGAGTTAAATGATGAATATAGACATGAATTCATGAAATATAATCACTTTTGGTTATAAAACATTTATCCACTTCAAAGTAGTGAAAATATCTTTTGAAATCGCCCAACTCCGAGACTTAAAACTCAAAAATGAGTAAAAATAACGACTTCCGAATTTATGGATTCTGCCCAGTGATTCCTTAATCGTGATCGCGTGAATAGCTTCGCGATCGCGAAACTCTACTTTGCTGCCCCAGAAATTTACTCTACGCGAACACGTAAAACACCACGCGAACGACCTCACGCGTTCGCGATGAGTAAAGCGCGTGGCTCAGCTTTAGCCTTCTTAACTCTACGCGAACGCGATCTTGGCCATGCGATCGCGAAGGACCACTTCACACCCCTACGCGATCGCGTCCTCAAATTCACGAACGCGAAGAACAACTTTAGCTGGCCTCTCAGATTGCCTTACGTGATCGCGAGATCTCCCCCGCGAACGCGATGAAGAAAAATTCTGCAACAAAATACCAGAAAATCTACTATCTTCCTTAAGTTCAAAATGGCCCGTTGAGCATCCAAAACTCACCCGAGCCCTCCGGGCTCCAAACCAAACATGCACACAAGTGCAAAAACTTCATACGAACTCGCTCACGCGATCAAAATACCAATTTAACACCTAGAATTACGAATCAGATACCAAATCAAATGAAAGTTTTAAGAAAACATTAAAACTTCTATTTTCACAACTGAACGTTCGAATCATGTCAAATCAACTATGTTTCTCACAAAATTCGACAGACAAGTCATAAATGACATAACGTACCTATAAAAAATTTCAAAACTCGAATCCGACCCCGATATCAATAAAAGTCAATTTGTGGTCAAACTTTAAAATCTTTAAACCTTTAGGCTTCTAGTTTCCGTTAAATTGCCATAACTTGAGTTAGGGATCTCCAAATTAATTTTCGGGCATACGCCCAAATTTTAAATCACGATACGGACCTACCGGAACTGTCAAAATACTGATCCGGGTTCGTTTGCTTAAAATGTTGACCAAAGTCAACTCAGTTGAGTTTTAAGGCCCTATTTCACATTTTAATCAATTTTTCATATAAAAACTTTTCGGAAACTTATACGGACTGCGCGCGCAAGTCGAAGGATGAAGAATAGTGTTTTTCGAGGTCTTAGAACACATAATTAATTATTAAATTTAAAGATGACATTTTGGATCATCACACCTCCACTCTTGATGATCTTTAATTAATACTCTCTATCGTTGTTCGCATTATAAGTACTTTAGAGTTTCTATAAGAAAGATGTTTAATAACTAGTCATAATTTGTCTAAATTATGTGTTATCTCTCCCTTAAATGTCTCACGTTATTAATACTCTACTAGTCTCAGGGTTGCTTTGCGCGTGTATCCTAACGTGTGTACCTTATCTTAATAATTTTAATTTTTAAAATATCACATTAATATTATATTGAAAATTATATATGCTTCTAACAGTATTGACCTGATTTGATGATAGCGGCTATTAGATGAACAATGAGTGATATCTTAGATACTATCCCGCACATTAGGATTGACTTCTGGTTTATTTCAACCTTGTTAGGTATTTTCGCTAAGAAAAAATGTAAAAAATTTAAACAGATAATATTCAAATAATAAAGATGGTCAGAAGCGTGTCGACATTTCAAAGAATTAAGCCCTACATGTATATAAAAGAATCACAAATTTCTAAAAGCAAAAATTCTACGGCAATAACATGGAACTAATTTGAACAAAAGAATTTTATTTAACACGAGTTTAACTAAAATACGCCAATAGTTTATAGAAATATTTATACTATTAGGTCATCCAACAAAAATCTACAAATAATCTTTCGTAAAAAAGTGAGATCTATAATATGCTATAACATTTAAAGATGACTTTCTAATGTGGATTTTTCACACTTATAATATAAGTTAAAACTCTTTTAATAACATTTTTCGGATTGTATTTTTGCATAATGACTATTCAAAAGGTTGTAACTTTTGAGGTTCTTCTTAAAATCTTTGTACTTAGAGATCTAGGACAACGTTTTTGATGTGAGTAGTATTAAGGTTGAATGATTTTGATAGCTTTTTTTTTTATGTAAGTACTATTAAGGTTGAATGATTTTCAGTTTCATTTCTTTTCCTAAGTACAATTTAACAATGAGTGAATGCAACATATTAAAATTATCATCAAAATAACAAAATAGTACTAAATTCAAGCATAGAAGAATTGTGTGATTTTGCATGAAGTGTCGTTAGCATAACATGCCTGAATGTACTAAGATACAATCCACGAATATAAAAATTGTTAAGAATTAATCGAAGTGGTGCATACCCCTAGGATTAAAGTAGTACCAACAAAAGTTGTACGCAAGTAAGAAAAATACTAATGTTTTTTAAAGCAATGAAATAAATGGTTTTCTAGCCTATATGGTTGTGTTAACATTCAATAGTAAAACGTTAGTCAATCTCAAAATATTAGAAAGCAACATAATAGGTTAGTAATGTTACGTAAGGAAAATTTATATAATTTAAAATCTTAATTAATTTTAAGTCCCAAAATTTAGGAAAATTTTCATAACAAAATTTGATTTGATTTCAAAGTCCTAAATATTAGAAAAATATTTAAATGACAATTTTGTCCAGTGTGAACTCTATTTTTTAAAGGGTAAAAAAGGTAAATAACATTTCGTTAAGTACCTTCGTGCTTTTAATATAGTATAGATATAGATATAGATTAACTAAAGTAGTAAATACAACAAAAATAGTAATTATGTCTCAATCCCAAACATGTCCATTGTATGAATTTTCACTGATCATGTTACTTTATTTAGACTCATCTTATACCAAAATTATGTAAATAAAATAAAAATATTTGAAAGTTCAGTATATTTTCTAAACGTATGAATTTCTAAAAGACTAGACCACATAAATAGAAAAGCAGAATAAAATTTCAAGAAAATAGACTTGCCTAGACTGAGATCAAGAATATTTGAACAGACATCAAATTGCAACTCCATCTCTTCCCTTGTTGATCTTCACATTATTTCCTAATCAAAGAGTCCTACCTACCTGCAATATAAGGGAATCATATAGTTGATCTCTTGAATTTTGTTATTCTTATATCATTAAAAAACACAAAATCTTTGCACAAGTAAAACAATGTGTCGAGTTCAACAAAAAAGGCAGTCCGACGCACAAGATATTCCACGATCATACAGGGTCCGAGGAAGGACCGCACTCCAAGGGGCGTAATATAGATAACTTACCCTAATGCAAGCATTAGTGGTTGCTTCCACGACGCGAACTCGTGACCTATATGTCACACACAGACAAGTTTACCGTTGCTCCAAGTCAAAACTGAGAAACCTATAAATAAAAGAACCATGCAGCTCAAACCTGACTTCAAATACCAGGGGAAAATCAATCTAATATGCAACATAGTTCCATACACAAACATAAAGTTTCAACTATATTGTTTACAAAATCTGCAGTGTCAAATGAATCAGAATATTCAGTACTTATTGATAGGGATACTAGGTTAGTATCCCCAAATGTTTCACACTAGTAAATCAAACATGATCTCACATACAATATGAAAGAAATGCAAATCCCAGAAAAAAAAAGGGAACTATAAAAACAAACACCAGCAACTTTGCCAGTCCACTACATGGAACAAAAAGTTAAAAGAGAAAAGAATACAAAAAATGACAATTCTAACTCTCAACATAGTACCAGAGGTACTGGTCCTGTCGTGGGTGCACAAACACATCGACTACAATAGATGGTATCACATATAGCTCGCCATCTGATATACATCTCGATCAAGTGCTGAAAATGGATCCTATGTTGCTTTTAGTATATTGAAACTTCAAACTGTCACAAGCGCCTTGCTAGCTCTATAGATCAGTTTTCTTATATCCGAAATATATATTATGAGGGATACTATAAACATTGACGTCCACTTGTTTCTCATAAGTCTGTTCTCCTATCTATCTTCAGATATCCAAATAACAAGATCTCCTATGCTGCGATTCCTGAAGACAGTAAAAAGAAAAGATGAGCTGTTTCAATTTCTCAATATTTTGGCAAAACAGAACAACATATAGCCTTCTTTCAAGAATTAACTTATGTTAAAAAAAGATAATATACGCGCACGTATTGCATTTCTTTCAGGCATTCAACCGCAAATTTAACAGAAATGGAGGCAACCCAGCATCATATATCTTCAATGAAATTTCATTGAAGACCGTTGAAGACATAATGCTCAATCTAACAGCTTAAGCTTTTACATGAGATGGTTACACACTTCAACATGGTAGCAAACCAGGCAGAGGTCCTGGGTTCGAGTCTCACCGCCACGCAATATCAAAAAGAATTTTCACGTGCTTGGCTCATCAGCATTAATCAAGCCCGCACGTGGGGCATGTTGAAGACATAATTAAATAAATAAAAGTGTGCTTTCTCTAACAGCTTAAGCTTTTAGATGAGATGATCACACACTTCAACAAAGACATCCTTTTATTTGTACACTTGAACAATGAATCTATGAGATAAAACTGGTTTGTCTCGACATTTTCCATTTAAGGCTGCTTTTGCTGTCAGCTATTAATTGTGACTCCAATACCAAGCAATGGGATCTGGCAAGGGGAGGAAGGACATAGTTCATCTCGCCCCGACCTCTTTTCCTAATTACACGAGTATCTCATATTAAATCTCATGCTTGTTTGTGTTATTCTATTTGTAATCAAAACAATTGTGCTACCAAATAATAAATTACAAAAATAAATATGAAGTATTTAGCATTTTTTAACCATGGTGTCCCGGCCAATTTGCGCGCACCTCGACTAACTTCACGGTATACCTGCTACCTCCCACCGGACTAGATAACTCTGTCCACCAAGATTTGAACAGATGGGGAGAAATCACCAAGTATTTTTTTTTCCTCACGTTGGAATTTGAACCTGAGACCTTATGGTTCTCAATACACTCCATCGACCACTAGGTCACACCCTTGGGTGCATGAAGTATTTAGCATTTAGACACTAGATAACTTACTTTGTTATACCATACATTATTTGTGTGAGTGTGGCGCACACTCGCACCTGTGTGCGTGTGCGTGTACGTGTGCATGCCTGCAATCCACAAATATAGTCAGGGTGAAAAGTAAATCACGCTCTCATCCATGTCCTGGTGTATACACACACACACACCATTCAGGGTTGGTGAATGGTGAAGATGGCCTTTTCCACTCTAGATGGGCGGGTCTAGGCAGTTCTCCCAGTTTTTTCACAGCCCATCACCATAGCGACAATGCTCTGCTATCTTATCTTATCTTTGGTCATGAAAATATTCTGGTTGCCTAGACTACGCTTATGTAACTACAATAATTCCCTTCTTTTCTTTTTAAACAATAAACAGATAGTATATAAAAGTTGAACATTATAACCTTTGTAACTTTCAGCATCACTTCTGCTTTTAACCAGTTACACACACACATATTTGAGGGCAAACTGCAGTTACATATCAGTATAACCAATATCTGGAAATATAACAAGACATGTCTAAAATTCCAAAGCAACATACTCTAAAAGATAGGCTGATCATCAAACTCAGAAATGATGGAATAAAATGGCGATTCGAAGTATAATATTACCTCTATTCGATTGTCTATTTGCAATACTGTAATTTCCAATATAATCCTCAGAATCTTTAGCAGAAACATCTGCTGGATTTCCAAGACCATATTCAAATGAACCAGAACCATCTGCATCAG
The DNA here is from genome assembly GCF_000390325.3 of Nicotiana tomentosiformis. Taxonomy (NCBI): domain Eukaryota; kingdom Viridiplantae; phylum Streptophyta; class Magnoliopsida; order Solanales; family Solanaceae; genus Nicotiana; species Nicotiana tomentosiformis. The sequence goes on from NC_090819.1 coordinate 7,741,567, forward strand.
AAGACACAGCTTGCCAAGCTCGATCACCGTACACTGAACCGCCATGGAATTGATCTCCGTAAGACCCCTCGTAAGCGCCAGTTGATGCTGTAAATGATGTAGTAGTAGCAGCACCTGCTGCATTATTTCTTCCAAGTCCGCCCGATCCCAGGCCGTAATTATTTTCCCCACTCCTGAAATTCCCACCACCGTATCCGGAAGAATTACCACTGGGAGCAGAAATAAGAGATGCACCCCAATTACCACCGTTATTCCCGAAGATGCCGTAATTACCACTTGTGGAGCCCACAAATGAACCCAGGCCACCAGAATTTGCTGAAGAGTTAAGGCCAATGTTTCCCCATAAATTCCTCGTTGGGGAGCTTAGAAAAGACTCCCCTCTATTGCTGCTTGTGCTATATCCAATAGGAGTAGTGTATCTGCTTGAATTTCCAGCAAAATACGGGTTCAATATTCGCCCGTAACCAAGATTATTGCTAAAGTTGGAAGCTCCTGCAAAGGTGGGGCTCAAAGCGGGATCCAAATTGACACCCATTCCATAACCAGGAGAAGCAAACTGAGAGAAACCGGTACGACCACCGGCAACCGGACTATACCTGCCATCCATTCTGACCCCATATCCTCCGACTGAAGTTAGATTATACCCGTGAGCAGCGTAGTTGTTAAGGAAGTTGTTGGCTCTATTGAGTCCGTAGTTGAATCCCATGGGGAGAGGGCTGCGGCTGGGACCCGGAGATAGCTCCTTTGGAACAGCGCGCTTTACTTCAACCATTTTACCATTTAGTTCATGAAAATTCTTGTACAATGTCCTATCAACTGCATCCTCTGAATCATAAGTTATAAATCCAAACCCTCTTGGCCTCTGAGTATTATGGTCATACATCACTACGACGTCTGTAATTGTACCAAACTGATCAAAGTATGTCTTAAAATCACTCTCCGTGACTGTAGATGCTAAGCCTCCTACAAATATCTTTTTTGTGCGTCCAGGACCAGGCGATCCTTGAATGCTGCTATTGTTTCTATTTATTATTATTTGTTGATCATCTCTAGGAACAGCCTTCTTTGCCTCAACCTGAAAATTGAAAGCAATTTCTCATTTGCAGATATTGAGATGATTATCCATTTGATAAAGAGCTCTCTAGTTGAGTCTTTGACGTCAGGGGCGGAAAGAGCTTTTAGGTTCCACGTTTATCTAAACCCACTACTTTCGACGCGGTGCATAAATTTATATGTAAAAATCTATTAAAACTGCCATAAATAGTAGATGTGAACTGATAACTTTAAACATATATAATGAGTTCAATGCTAATAACCTTAAAAGATTGAATCCATCGAGCTTAAATCCTGGATCCATCTTAGTTTGAAGTGTATATAAGTTTTATGCGAACAAGAGAGGTTTCTATCAATTAGCTGCCGCAAAAGTACAATCAATCGTTCAGCATGAAACAACCTCGCATTACAGCTTCCCCCGCCAGTTGACAATTAAGTAAACATTGATTATTAAACTTGTAGAGTTGTGTATACTACCCTAATCTCTCAAATAAAATACTACAATTAACAACTATTACGCCTCGATCTCAAACTAGTGGGACTCGCTTTATGAATCCTCTATATCCATTTCACTCCAATATCTAAGATAAACAACAACAACAACAACAACAACAATAATAACAACAACAACAACAAAGATGACAACAATAATAAAGACTACTATGCCTCAATTCCAAACAAGTAGGTGTCTGTTATATGAATCCTCACTGACTACGTTTCTCCATTTAAATTCGTCTAGATGACTTAAAAAGAACTAGAGATGACAAAAGAAGAATTACCGTTCGCCCGTCGATCATGTGCTTCTCCATAACCACTCTTTCAGCAACAGCAGGATCAGAAAAGACAACAAAACCAAAACCACGAGCACGACCAGTATTACGATCTCTCATGATCACAGCTTCCACCACTTCTCCATATGACCCGAAATATTCTTTAAGACGATCCTCATCCGTGTCCCAAGAAATCCCACCTATAAATAGCTTACCGAGATCTGACTCCATCATTTCTGCAATCATAAGTTCAATCGCCAACAAAAAATTTAAGTTTCACCCGCATATAAAAATCAAATCTTGCACAACATAATGCAAACATTAATACTACTAGGCGATCAGTAATAATTTGTATTAGCAAAATTATTGCACCTACATAACAAATCAGTTTTATTTTCTGCAATCATGAGTTCAATCGCCAACAAAAAATTAATTTACACCCACATAAAAAAATCAAATCTTGCACAAGATAATGCAACAATTAATCAAAACTGGATACTAGGGAATCACTACAACTTTGTATTAGCAAAATTGCCTGCATCTGAATCAAAGTAATACAGACACATGATTATCAACTTGGTATAAAACATATTCAAAATTCAAAAGGCCCCACATAAAAAAATCAAATCTTGCACCACATAATGCAATAATTAACCAAAACTGAATACTAATAAATCACTACAACTTTTATACAAGCAAAATTGCCTGCATCTGAATTGAACTAACACAGACCAGATAATTATAACAAAATATTGGAAATTCAGAAGACCCCACATAAAAAACAAACATGAAAAGATCCAAATGTGGATTGAAAAAAAGGAATTAACAAATTAAAAACCAGACCTTATGTAGCAAATCAGGCAGACTACGAGGTGGGAATACTGATCAGAGAGAGCAAAGTGGGAAAGTGTTGGATTCAATCCAAAAACATGGATCCTCTTACCATTAATCAAATAACGATCCAATGTGTCTGAAAAAAAAATCAAAATTCAAATGGATCAGAAGCTGAAAAAAAAAGTAAAAAAAAAGTGTATGTATGAAGCAAAAGGAAGTTAAGAGGTCAATTTGTAAAAGACTGACCATTTTCAAGACACAAATTATATAGGAATAAGGTGAAAACAGAGGATGTGAGTGCTCATCCTGTACCCCTCTCTCTCTCTCTCTCCAAATGTCCCTCTCTTCTCTTTGGTTATTCCACTTTTTTTTTAAAAATTATTATTATAAATTATTCCTGTTAATTAGGCTGGGCTTACCCATTTTCAGCCCGGTTCAGCCCGGCACCGTAGCGTGTGGCGGGCTGAGACGGGTTGGGCGGGGAGCGGGTTTCAAACGAATAATTTTTTGATATCGGTGCACCGGAACCCGCTAAGCCCGTTAACCCTTAACGGGTTGTTAACGGGCTACAGCTCGGTTCAACCTGATTTTTTAACTTTTTTTTTTTTTTGACCGTTGCCAACGGTCAAATTCAAATATGACCGTTGGCCAACGGCCTTTTTTTGCATAAATGGTCATTTCGGCCTACCCTTAAGAAAATAGCCCCCACACCCCTAGTATTTGAAAAATTATAATTTTAACCTTTTAAAAACTATAAATAGCCCCCCTTCTTCTTCATTTTTCTCACAATTCACTCTCTTACTACTCTAATTCTCTCTTGATATTATTGATTATTGTTCTTAAATTCTCAATTACTTATTATTTCAAATTTCATCAAATATTTAGTTTAGCCATTACAAAATTATTATTATTATTATCAAATATCAAGTATTCAAGTGAAGTGTGGTATCAACTATCAAGTATCGATCTATCAATTGAAGTTTGATTTTTGATATCAAATTTAGTGCGGCATCCGGAATCCCGGTACACTCGTTCTATATCTTTCTCTTCTTTGGTGTACATTTATTTAATTATTTACAATTATTAATTTAATTTACATAATGAATACATTTAGAGAAGCCAAAAAAACGTGCACTATTATTTGTGTGTTATATGCCATTGGATAGATGGTAATTTTGGTATGCAAAAACGTATTATTGCTTTTAAATATGATGAAGATCAAAGTTGTACTGGTGCATTTATAAGTAATACTGTCCATGAAGTTGCTATATTTTATAATCTTGCAGAAAAAGTTTTGTGTGTGTCATTTGATAATGCTTCTAACAACAATGCTGATATTACAATATTAAAATTGCATCTACACCCACCACTTCCTGAAATTTTTCATGTTAGATGTGCATGTCATATTTATAATTTGATTGTGAAGAGTGGCCTTGAATTATTTAGAGATGATATCACTTTAGTTAGAAGAGTTGTTGGTGTAATTCAAGGAAATAATAGAAGTGCCAGATTAAATGCATTTAAAGAAAAATGTGTACTATGGACTAAAACCAAGACTCATGCCTGGAGAAATAGTAACTAGGTGAAATTATACTTATTTATTCTTAAAATGTTGTTATAAATATAGAATGCCTATAACTGAAGTTGCTAATTCTCATTGTACCGATCCTAGCCGTTTGTTAACATCTAGAACTTGGGATGTGATTGAAGATGTTGTAAAAAATTTACAAAATATTTATGTGGCACTTGAGTTTTCTGGAGCTTATTATCCTACTATTGCAAATGGTTTAGTTCATATTGCTGAAATTTCTCCTTTACTACATAATTTGAAGAATAAAGAAGGATATACTTCTATTGTTGAATCTATGCTAGATAAGTTTAAAAAATATTTTTACCCAATTCTCCCTATTTACCTAATTGGTGCTATTTTAAACCCTTCTATCAAAATAGTCATTTGTCGCCAATTAATCACTGCTTTATATTCTTATATGGATATTGGACCAACTGAAACTCCTGATATTGACACTTGTATTTCTGATCTACACAAACATTTAGAAACATTATATAATTATTATGCTAACATTGTTGACGCTTCTTTTGCTGTAGATGCAAATATTCCTTCAAGTTCAGTTTCAACATCTGAGACCAGTGCTTTGGATGATAATGATGGTGTTGAAGATTATTTGATTTGGTCTACAATAGGGGAGCATCAACAAACCAGTAGCAGGAATATTGATGGACTTCAATTCTACTTGCAAAAGTCAGCAGAGTCCCGCACAAAGGAATTTCTACCACTGGTTGGTGGAAGAGCAACTCAAATCAATTTTCTGTTCTTTCGGCCATGGCTCGAGACGTGCTAAATGTGCCGATTTCAACAGTCGCATCAGAGAGCGCATTTAGCCAAGCAAGGCAGCAACTAAGAGATACCCGTCATTCATTGGGTAGCAACGCTTTGGAAATTCTAGTGTGCTTCAGAGATTTGATAAGATCATAACGACGAAATCAAGGGCATGACGAGGTAGATGAAGCGGAAGACCAAGAAATTGTAGATATAATGGTTTATGGTTCTGATTCAACCAATGGCAGAAACCAAGAACCTCATGTTGACATGGATGAACTTACAAAAATGATGCAAAACATGGGATGCACTATTTTTTTAATTTATAATTGTTGTAAACTTTTAATTTGCAAGTTCAAAAATAACAAAATCAAAAAAGAACTTGCAACTTAATTTGAAGTATTATATATTATTCAATAAAAATATCAAATGAAAGTCTTTGGAGCTTGATCCTTATATATTGCCTATTGGTCTTATTAAATAATTTTTTGTAACCACTTACTTTCAAATTTTAATTTTAAAATTATAAAATTCAAATTTCAAATTTAAAATTTTAAACTTCAAAGTTTAATTCTAAGCCTTAAAAGTTTTCAAACACTTAAGTATCAATAACATTGAATAAGAAAAATAAAATTTACTTAAAAAAAAAAAATAATTCCACGGCCCGCTAACAACCCGCTAAGCCCGAACCCGGACGAACAAAAAAAACTCAAAAAAGTACAACCCGCTAACAGTCCGCTAACTCAGCCCGCAACGTTAAACGGACGAGCTGATATTTTTTGTGTCCAGCCCGTCCCAGTCCGCCCGTTAAACAACCATATTATGAATATTGAAAGGGAATGAAAATTCTTGAATACTCATTCCTTTTCAATTTATGTGATATAATTTGTCTCAAAATTTAAATAAACATATCATAATATTAATATAATTATAAGACTTTAAAATGAGAATTATATATTTTTAGCCGCTCTCAAAAATAATAATCGGTAAATTATATATATATATATATATATATATATATATATATATATATATATATATATATATATATATACACTTTTTGGCTAGCAAATGGAATTAGTTTCAGCCGACCAACCAATTTTGTATTGTGCCCTTTTAAAAATTTGTAATCTTAAATATGATATCTCTATACCACTTTATGTGATTGTGCCAAAAAGAGTTTTTTTTATTCGTGATTTTTAATATATTTATTAAATATTTTAAATTATTAATATTTGTGACTTATAATATTTTTTATGTAGTTTCTAAATATGTAATATTTATTTTAAAATAATTAAACATTTTAAGTTTGAATCACACCAAAAATTAGATAGTTAACTTAATATTCAGAATTATATCACATAAAATGGGATTAAGGGAGTAGATGTTTTCAAACGGCCGTGAATGAGTACGTGCCTATATTTGTCTGTACATTTGGGTGTGGCAAATCGTCCGGTAAAAACAATACTGGTGGGGACGCCTACGTTATTACATAAGATATGACCAAACTTTTCTATATAGTACTGTTTATCACCTCAAGAATGATACGTTCCAAGTACCTGTCTCAAATTTTATGTCGCATTTTTTTTTTTTTGCCTCTTAAAAAAATATTAAGTATTAGAGATTTTTAAATGTTTTATCCTTATTTAAATATTAAATTATAATTTTTCTTAATTTAATATTTATTTATAATTAAGGTATTTATATTATTCAAGAACAATTAATATTAAGGGTAGAATAGGAAAACGATAATTAATTTAGTCTTGAACTTCTAAAATGATAAATAATTTGAGACGGAGGGAATAGTATTATATGTCAGTATTATATATAATACATAAGTATAATTTTTGTCGTTAAAAATCTTTTTAAGAAATTCTTAGAAAAAGCACAGTCAAACAAAGAACAATTCGACTCTCTCTCAAAGACTAAATCAGAATGTCAAGTCAACGGTTAAGAAATAGTATTGCAATTACCACTTGTTTGTGATAATGCATCTCGATTTAGTATAAATACATCTTTAAATAAAAATTCACCAATATATATACAGTTTGAGTCGAAAATAAATAGTTACACTTGCATCTGCTGCTTTCTATATGCATGTCCAGATCTTTTAGTGTCATTCTTTATAGGACAAACAGAGTAAAAAGCAATATGATGGATATGATTTCGATCTCCACCTTTAACTAGAAGTCCCGGATTCTAGTTAAAATTCATAATACAGAGTGTTTCTTTCTTTTTTATTAGGCCTTAAACAGCACGAAATCGGATTAGTCGGGGGCACCGACTAATCCGGTTTTACATTTTAACTCTGTATTTTATTCGCATTCTCAAGGATTTTTTTTTTTGGAGTGTTTTACATTTTAACTTTGCACCTTTACTGTTTGTATATTATAATGATCAGAACCTTTAACTTGAACTTATCTTCATATACTTCCTTTACTAATTACTAGGCATTTATCTTTTTATTTCAATCTCTCAATTTGATGTCAACTTCCACGAAATGTAATAATATTTAATAATATCTTTGGGAAAAATAGCGAATCTTTCCTACCAAGAAAAAAAGACAAACAAACTTGTTTATATGTTTTGCTTAAAAGAAGGTGATAAAAGTTTCTGTAACGATTTTCCCATGATTTGTTACCAATAAACAAGGTAGTACATGCGCGCACATTTAATAAAGTGGGAGAATAATCTTTCTTTGATTTTCACTTAGTGTCCAATATTTGTATTCACCAGAAAATATTAAAGCCATTTATAATAAAAGCGACTTCATACTCCTAGCGTGAACTCGAAATCCCTAATTAATAAAAAAGGAATAAAAAATAATTCAATCATCTCCTTTATATAGGTTCTACGGACCGATGCCTGCTGCTTCGTTCTTCTTCCATGTTTTGCTACTTATTCAAGTAAAGAATTATTAAAAATTAAACAATAATATCAATTACAATTACTACAATACTAAGACTCCTAATAACAACAAAAATAACACTATATAATAACAATAATAAGTAAATATTAATTTTCGTGCCTTGCTTTCTCAATGCCGTATGGACCACCTAAATGATCATTAACTGAAAAAAGAAAGTCGTGGACTGGTCTATGTTTCAAGGGTTGTGAGGCCTTGTACCTACTTTTACTAAACCAAATTTAATACTAATGTTTATCAATATGCAGACACCTAAAAACCAATGCCTAATTCGAAAATCCGTAAACGGGAGTATACATACTTTTTTGTCATAATAATAGTTATGTTCGAGTCAATTTGGGTACATTTATATCATTTCATACGGTGTTTTATTTAAGAATGTCAAAAAATAAAGAAGTAAATATACAAAGAAATCAAGGGGAGTCAACATATAATAACATATAAAGGAAAACCTAGTGCACTAAGTTCTTTCTATGCGCAGGATCCGAAAAAGGGTCGGACCACAATGGTCTATTGTACGCAACCTTATTATGTATTTTTGCACGAAATTATTTCCCCGACTTGAACTCGTGATCTCCTGATCACATGACAACAAAGTGTGATTTTACGGACGACAGGGCATTAGTTGACACTCTTTGGAATAAAGTGGCTCCGCTACCGGTTCCGGGGGATACCTATAATTTTTTAGGGGACAATACTTAGCATTTGCAGGTACTATTTTAGACTTAGATCAAAACGACCAAAAGAAGCACATGCCTATAGTTAAAAAGCGACAGTGGGGGTATTCCTAAACCCTATCTGGGGACATGCAGGCCCAGAAAGCATTGCTAAAATTTGAATTTGCCCAATGTAGGAATGATTGAAGAAATGCAAAATTTAAACTCGATGTTCAACTTTACCTTAAACTTATTGTATCGTTAGAATCATGGGTTAAAATCTATTATTTACTGAAATTTTACTAGGTTTACAAGCTTACAATGGCGAGATCACGATTTTTATTAAAATATGTGAAAATATGTAAAAGTAAACATATAAAAAAATCAAGGGGATTTCAACATATAATATATATACATATAAAAAATATTACTTATCTATACAGTGTAATTTCGCGCGAAAGGGTATCAACTGACAACCCTTATTGCTATAAGGTGGTATACTTATATCTGTACTCCGTATCGACAGTTCTAGATGCAAGTGAATTTATAGCCAAAATGCTATGTCGGCCTCTGCAGACATTGGACAGACGTTCCTGCTTTCTGCCTCCCTATGCTTTGCCAAAACCCAAATAAAACGCATCTGGCAAAGAAAATCTTTATTGGGGAGCAATATCATTCCTATTGTCTCTGCATCGTTTTTTTTTTAAAAACAATGAACGGAGTCTTTGTTCAAATGTAGATGATAACTAAGTAGAGATAACATGAGATCTTTCATAGTATTGAAACAAAGAGGGTACAAAGCGCATGTACAACTGTGATGCATCTACTGCACTTTTCCCGTTGATTTATAGCCCGTTTAGCCAAGCTTCTAAAATAAGTTTTGTTTGTCCCAAATATAAGTAACAATTAAATTTGTACGCGGTTTAAAGGGATACATAGTTTAATTCAATACGAATAATTAAGAATAAAAGATAAATGAATTAAAGACAAAATAAATGATCAAACCAATCGATATGTACTGACCAAGCCTGATCTTAGATTGAACAGTGAAACTCGTCCTCGATTGGACCCTCGGTACAAGCTCGGTCGCGAGTGAAGGAAAGAACAAATGAATAATGCCTTGAACAATAGCTAGAAAACAAAAGTAAATTTTTATTGCTTTGAGTTGCGTGTTACAATGTGTCAGAATAAAGAAAACCTTCCCCTTTATATAGTGGAAGAATTCCAGTCTTAGTACAAGTCTAAAAAAGGTAAAAATCTTCTTTTTCTGGCAAATATTAATGTACAGTTGATACTAAACGGGATTCGCGCAGTAATATCCGATTGATGGCGAATATTATGGCCTCCTACCCGTCATGCATAACCGTTCACCGCGCCTCCCGAGATCTGGAAGCTATACTTGGTCCGGGTACGTCGTTTTACCGTGTCCGATCTCAGACACATCGTTCATTCCTCCCGGATCTCGATACGAGAGGCTCATGGCCTCGATTATAATCACGTCTAGCCATGCTTCCTCTTCGTTCTCTCATCGGAGAATCAGGAAAAAGCCCCTGATTTTACTCGTACACAGATAGTACCCACATTTTTCGGAGAGTATATTTATTGAAGCGACGGAAAGCGATAAATTAACCCCGGTTCCTTCTTCCGTACGCCACAACCGAGTCGACGGGTCAGCGAAACGTCCCATCAGTCGTATTGTTCTGATTTCGGACACATGTCAGCCGCCGGTTGACTGTCCTCCAATGCGAAATGTCATGCGTTGATTACCCTTCCTCTATAAAAGCTCCGACTGCTTTTTCACTTTCTTACTTTTCGATTCCAGAGCTCCTTAATTTACCCTCGAATTCTTCACTTAACTCTAACCCCTTCAAATCTTCATACATTGATTTCTATATCTTCATATCTTTATACTCCTTCTTTAAATCCTCAAGTCAAACCTTCATACCTTCATCCCCATCTTCAAATCTTCATGCTTACCTTTAAACCTTCATATTTTCCTTCAAATCTTCATCTTTTCTAGAATCCGATGGCAAAAACTTCCAAATCAGTGCCTCAACAGACTGCCCCTTTAACTTCCAACTCGGCCACGGATGTTGAGGTGACCGTTCCTGAGGTGGCCCCGAGCCTCCTTTGAAGAGCTTCGTTCCCGGGGGTTGTTCTATTGAAAATGACTTCAAAGTCGAGAAGGCTTCCAATCAACATGACCGAGGCAAGGGAGCATGGAGGTATATATGCTCCGTTACTGAGGACACTCTCCCCACAATTCGGGTAGACTACAATTGGGAAGGCAAAGAAGTGGCCGCCCCCGGGCCCAATGAATACATCACCACTCAAGTGGAGGGGTATCTAAGTGTTAACACTTACCCCCTTCACGCTCGCCTCGGTGGATCCAATAATTCTCGGCTTCTGCAAAAGGTACGAGGTCTACCTCGAGCAGATTCACCCGTCCTTTTGGAGGATCGTAATCCTCCTCCGCCACTTAGTCAACAATACCGAAGTACCAAGGTTCACCCTCGACCACTTGCTTCATCTCTACAGTCCCTGAGTCTTCCGAGGGGGGTTGATCAAGCTCGTTTGTCGAGCCAGCAGAGCTTTATTCTCAATAAACGATGAAGATCGAGATCGAGGTTGGCAGGGGAGATTCGTTTGGGTGAAAACCGAAGACCTTATTCCCCCGAATTCCTACCTTTCCCTAAAAAGTAGAACCCATTCCGTAAGATTTCTCCGTCCCGATTACTTGGTACTTCTTTTATTCTCTTTCTAATTGGTTGTGTCTACCATTGTGCAGTGGTCGCCTAAGTTTCCAATGCAGTCCCCCACTTCAAGGAGTGGATCGAGGGGATCTGTAAACAAATGTCTTACTTCGAGCGCGAATGGCGCAAGATTTTGAAGGGCAAGTGGGAGGCCCGTTCCCATGGTGAGTCTTCCTCCCAAGTAATTCCATTCCCATACTTAACTTTTATTTCTGCTAAGTCTTTTTTCCTTTCACAGGTTCTTCGAAGATCATAAGCTTCGACCATTGGATGAGGACGAGGCCCCGTCCTCGCTTGTCGAACCCTCCGCTTCGGGACAGTTCGAGCCTCGAAGTAGCTGCAAAGGAGGAGAAAAAGAAGAAAAGGAGGAAATCCTCTGGCTCCCCGGACGTTGAGGTCAAGAAGAAGAGGGTAGCAGTCCGGGTCCAGAAAAGCAATAAAAATTATACTAAGCTAGGGTACCAGACCTCGACTCCCTCTTTCGGCTCAGGGATTACCCTGAGGACTATGACCTAGAGTTCGTCGCTCACGAATCGACCATCGACGAAGGAAAACAGGCGGCAATCGGAGAAGGAGAATCATAGGCCACAACCTCCCGAGAAGCCGCCATTGCCTCGAAGGAAGTAGCCAGTGTCATTGACATCATGGAAATGTCGTCTCATATAGAGTCTATGTTCGACGAGCCTCAAGTCGATAAAGAGAAATAAAATGAGACGACATGGGGCGCATATGATGCCCTCAACATGTTTTTTGACGACATGGACATGAGCGCATTGGAGGATTATTCCTGGCTTGGTCAATGGAGGTCCCAAAAAAGGACGTTCCATCAGGAGCGGGCGAGCCGAGCTCGAGCCCGAAGCTAGTGAGGCAGTTCCCTGCCCCAAGTGTGGATCCCGACCGTAAAATAACGGTCATGCTTACTATCCCGGTGGATGCCTGGGTGTTGTCCGCTCCGGTGGGTGTGGCAAGCTATCTTTGTTGCCTGATGATCGAAGAGAACCAACGAAGATGAACAAAATAGGCACATTGAGCCTCTTCAATGAGGCGCAATAGACACTGAACCGGGTACGATGTCTACTCTTTGTACCCTTTGCGAATCTTGCTTAGTTTCGGCATGTTCTAACGATCTTATCGTTGTGTTTTTCAGGCTTCGGCGCTCCACCACGAAAGCTTCCTTCAGTCTCGTATGGAAGTCATCCAACTCGAGTTTGAGCGCAAAGAGCAGGTCCTGAAGAAGGACATGTATAGGGCTCTGACGAGTGCAAAACACAACATGAAATTGATACTCGCTAGCCAAAGATAGTATAGTTTAATTATCAACTCCACAGGGATTGGATTTAAATAATGCTCAAGTAATTTCTAGCTTAACGTTATTCAGGATGATTAAAACATGATTTGTAATGGTTATAAACTACGATTAACTACTAAAGTAAAGTAATTGACGATTGACTTCAACAAACCAGAGATTAGCAAGGTCGGTTTCTTATCAATGTGAGGAACAAGGGTTTTGACATGATAAGTGCAATGTTTTGATCCTGGATATGATATAGTTATATTTCACTCTTGGGATTTTATCGATTCTCATGAATTCAATAGGTGATTAGCTTATGCTTCCGATTCAGACTCCTCTCTCGATTAAATCTAAATCTTTCAAATAAACTAATGTGAAGTGCGGTGAAACTTACAAGAATATATTGGTAAGAATGGTCTAAGAAAAACTTCTCTCAAATATTTCTCAATCTTATTTTAAGAGGTAGACCACAGAACTCTTCCGATTACTTTAAAGAAGTACCAAAATAAATTGAGGCATGTATTGCAACAATATTCAATATTATGCTCCTCTTTCGATTAAACAAGATAATGAATAAAATCACAACTAGAGTTAAAGCTTTTCCAATAAATTCAAGCAATTAAGCAGTAATCAAATCCATAAACAATAACCAAATCACGTCAAACCCTAAGGTAAACTATTCCATAATTATGGAGGAAGTCATCACAAAAAGAGTTAAAGAATAAGAGAGCATTAATCTAACTTTACAATTCAAACTCCCGTATTGAATTGATGGAGAGATGATGAAATCACGTGTCTTGTAGTCTCCAATGCTCTACCAAAGCTTCCAAGGTCAAAAGTCCTTTCAAAAACATGTTTTCAATGTATTTATACCATGTAGGAACGAACCCGGACAAAATTACCCTCTTTGAGCCGAAGTGGAGAACCTACAAACTTTTTACACTTCATGCGTCACACAGTGCTATGCAGGGTGCGTAGCATTAGTGCAATTTTCTCGGTTGCAAACTCTTTGAACTTTGCTTTTCTGATAAAATTTTGTACTGATGCCACGCACTGTGCCACGCTCTATGCCTAGCATTAGTGTATTTCTCTGTCAGACCCAAAAACTCCAAGTCTCTGAACTTCTCAAACGTTTGACGAGATTTTGTACTAATGCGACGCTTAATGCCACGCCTTATGCGATGCACTAGTACATTTTGCTCTAGCCCTTGCTCTTTCTTCCAACTTTTGTATGCAACGCCGGTCCACGAGCCCCGGACGCGATCCCAGTTTAATTCCTTGGGCTTTTACTCAGCTTTAAAGCTCCAAATTATTCGATTTAGCTCCAGAACATCTTCTTAACTCAGAATCATCTCTTACAAAGCATAAAATACGTAATAAGTGCAAATCACCATCGTTTAAGCTCAAACACGCTCAAAGTGTAGTAATTAGAGTGCAAAATGCAGCTAAAACACGTTATTCTAGCCTACCATCAACACCCAACACTTAAACCATTGCTCGTCCTCAACTAATTAAACTACACTTCACATAGAAACGACCTTCTCATCAAACAACTTCCCTAATGCATCATGCAAAGAATATTTAAAATAGACTAAGCACCATATCATAACATCCTAGCCTCAAGACTCGTCTCAAAAACATCACGCATTTTTCAAAAATCCGCTCACTTACTCCAACATAGATGTCAAAGACTTTACCTTACCTTCGCAAGTCATGTGCCCTCACACAAACAATAGAGAGTAGTTCCACATACAATAACGTTCAAGAACAACTAGAAACTCAAGATAGAAAGAATTCACTCACTCTCAGAAATAAAATTCATGCGCCATAGAAGACGTACCATATGCTTGCCCGTAGTATAATACTCTACTAATTTAGCTCATTCAGTCAAGGATCAAGTAGGACTTTAATAGGTTGTAATATATAGGTTGCAGGACAGGTAGGATACAATTTGGATAATAGTGACTACACCTCTCTGAACACTTTTAATCCCATACTTGTTTTGAACCAAGCCCCAACCTTCATACATACTAGCCTCAGGCTCTCAATATTTTTAAGCACAAACAAGATGAGAACTACCACTAGCATGGAATCCATTTTTTTTTCTTTTCTAAGTTCTAATTTTTTTTTTCCAATCAAATTCTTTCTTTTAATTCTCTACAAGTAGCTCTCACAGTTTTTTCAAACAATGCACCTTTCTCCTTTTTCTATAGTTCCACTCAAAACCCGACCATACCTCACTTAGCTTTTACAAGCTCATCACAAAATCAAGAGCTAAAGAGAGATACAAGGTTCAAACAGATAGACAATTCAAACAAAGGGATCAAGCTTGTAGTGTTGCCAAAGAAATAGGAATACAGGCTCAACATGCTAACTAAGATATCCATTAATTAGGTGGGTAAAAGCATATAATTGACTCAACAAAGAAATGCCTATATCACTTCCTAAACTGAACAAGACTATTATTTCACTTTACAAACACACGGAGAAAGTTCTAGACATTAACCGACATGAACAGAATATCACAAAATCTCGCACACACATTGGCACATAACTCACTTAGGATCGGATCTATCCCGACTCCCTAGTCAAAGCAGTTAAGAAAAGTTACAATCAGACAATTTAAGGTACATATCCATGAGTTAAGAACTGAGCCTAGGCATCACAACTAAGGTACTCACTGCTCTCAAGTCACAACAATGTCAAGGAAAGTCATCTCCATTTAATACATAGCACAAGATTTCACTATTCCTAATAAAAACACTAACTACACCCTGTTCAAGCAAAATTCTTAGAAAGAATGGCGGCACGAAGCAAAACCAAGGGGTGATTGTTATACTACCTAAGCAAACAAAACAAAATAAACGGCTACAAAAGTTTTCTTCAACTTTTATCCCTCAAGAAGACAGCCGAGGAAATCCATCATCTAGAAAAGTCAATTTTTTTTTCAATCAAAAGAAACGATTACAAACATACATATACATATTTATATTCCGCACCCCAAATTTTAAATTATGGCATGTCCCCATGACACACAAATAAAAATCAAGAGGTAAAGGAAACTTCACTGATTCATCTAGCCGGGGTCGGAATCGAAATCGGGATCTCCTTTGCACGCCCGACCCAATGCATACATCCATGCTGGGCGTTTCTTTTTCGCTTTCTTCGAGTGTATATGGGTATAATCGAGCCTGCTGTATGACTTGACTCCCGGTGAGCCAAACGAAGTAGGAACGTGACCATAATGTATCAGAGTCAGGGCGAAAAACCCCTCGTATCGGGGATATCAGGGCCATATCTTCGAGGTATGATTTGAGAATTGAGACTTCAGAGAGCATTGCCAATCATCTGCCCACAACTAACAAAGGGCTGTGATGTACGTGCCTAATCAGATATCACGGCGTAAATCTCAGCTCGTATAGGCAGAAAATCAGTGATCGGCGAAACAGAAGATTTTTACCTTTTTTAGAATTGTACTTAGGGTAAAACTCCCCTACTATATAAAGGGGAAGGCTTACTATTTATAGGAAACATTGTAACATGCATATCAAAGCAATACACTCTTATTTTCTATGTTATTCAAAGTTCTTACTTTTGTTCATTAGTTCTACATTAGTGTGAGTCCAGGATCGAAGGCAGGCACCTCGTTAAGACATTACTGAGTCCGGGATCACTCTCCTTATTAGCTTGACAATTTAGTATGCCCTTTATCTGTTTAATCTAATGCCATTTATCATTTGTATTAAATTAATCCGCATATCCTTAAAATCACATATAACTTTAATTGTTATCTATTTTTTAGGATAAATAGTTTGGCGCCCATCGCGGGGCTAAGGATAATAGTGGCAATTTGATACAAATTTTCATAACACACTATATTTTACACTTGTTCTTTGAGCTTTTAATTTCAGGTCAAATTAAAAATGTCAAACTCCTAATATATCCATTTGAATGTTGATGCTGAGTCTGACCACCATGGCGAGAACAACAACATGGCGCCCAACAACGAGGTGTCCCCTATTGACCCCAACGGAGTCCAAATCGCGGATCTGATCGATGCTAACTCACACGTGGCTATCAAAGCAAACTTGCCTACCTACCCCGAAAACAACATTCACGGGGGAGCCCGATCGATAGCCCGGAGTACACATGACGGTGAAGGTGATGGGATCAACTTGCGGGTGATCTTCGAAATGTTACAGGCTCAACAGGAAGCAATATCCCACTTGCAGAACCAAACCCACACCCCCAAGAGAGTTGAGCCCGAACCATCTCGGAAAAACACTAGCAGAAATAAAGCGGCCACAGGAAGGCCGAGTGAAGCTGAACCTGGGACTAACCCCAAGATAATAAAGATGCTCGAGGAACTAACAAAACGGGTGGAATCGGGAAAAAAAAACTCGAAACCAACGACAAAAAAGTGGAGACCTATAAATCCAGGGTTGATCAAATCCCAGGAGCACCACCGATACTGAAGGGCCTGGATTCCAAGAAATTTGTCCTAAAACCTTTCCCTCCGAGCGCATCTCCGAAGCCGATCCCAAAGAAGTTTCGTATGCTCGAAATTTCGAAGAATAATGGAATAACTGATCTAAATGAACATGGGACCTCCTATACATGCGCCATCAAGGGAAACGACTTGGAAGATGACGAAATCAAATTCGTTCTGCTGAAAAAGTTTGGAGAAACCTTGTGAAAGGGAGCCATGATATGGTATCACAACTTACCCCCTAATTCTATTGACTCGTTTGCTATCATTGCAAATGTCTTTGTAAAGTCGCACGTCAGGACCATCAAGGTCGAGACCACGAAGTCAGACCTTTTCATAGTAAAGCAAAGGGATAACGAGATGCTCAGGGAATTCGTGTCGAGGTTTTAAATAGAACAAATGGATATGACTCCGGTCGCGGATGATTGTGCAGTTCAGGAATTTTCCCAAGGACATAACCCCTAAAGCTCATTGGCTTCGCAACAGTTGAAACAAAATTTGATAGAATACCCGGCGGTAACTTGGGCCGACGTCCATAATAGGTACCAATCAAAAATCAGGGTCGAAGATGATCAGCTCGAGGCCCCTTCCAAATTTGTTTATCTTGTCAGAACTAGTGACAGATCCAAAAGATCCATCGATCATGAACCAAGATCGAGCAGAGATCGGTATCAACCATACAACAGAGATCGAAGGGGTAATGGGTCCAGACGCAACCCTGCGAGGAGTGAAAAAAGGAACGATCGAGGCCACAATAGTTGGGGACTTATGAGTAAGAATAGTTCGACAGGCCACTCGGGGCCCGGGAGGCACCGAGATTATCGGAATACAACTTCAGTGTCGACGCTGCCAGCATTGTGTATGCCATCAGACACATCAAAGATACCAAATGGTCTCGACCATTGCAGTCCGATCCTGCCCAAAGGGACCCCAACCTAATGTGTAAGTATCATGGCACTCACGGCCACAGAAGCGAAAAATGCCGACAATTAAGAGAATAAGTAGCCCGGTTATTCAATAACGAACACCTCTAAGAATTTCTGAGTGATCGAGCTAAAAATCACTTCAGGAATAGGGACTCTAACAAGCAGACCGAGCAAGAGAAACCTCAGCATGTCATTAACATGATCATTGGTGGAGTTGACGTCCCCCAAGGGTCGGTGCTAAAGCACACTAAGGTGTCTATTACAAGGGAAAAACGGACTCGAGTATATCTGTACTCATAAATAAATCTCGAGTTATGTGTGTGTTAAGTGATCCAGGTAGCTCGGCCAATATCATCAGATCGAGGGTCGTGGAACAACTGGGTCTACAAGAGCGGATTTAACATGGCATGCGAAACTACTAAAGGGGAGATAACCCTGCCGGTAAAACCACTGGAACCATTCAGAAAACAAAGTTCTATGTGATCGAAGGAGATATGAGATACAATGCTCTATTCGGAAGGCCATTGATTCACAACATGAGGGCAGTACCCTCGACACTACACCAGGCATTAAAATTTCCCACATCGAGAGGGATCAAGATAGTTTACGGAGAACAACCGACAAAAAAAAAATATTCGAGGTCGATGAGGTGACCCCGATATCCACACTCTCAACATCAAAGAACCCGAGTTCGGTTATGAAGAAAGAAACCAAATAGCAATCACCGACACCGGCCCCGACCGAACTAGAGAAGCATGAGACAGGTGGGGATGATGATCACAGAGTACCTAGGTCGTTCATAGCCTCTGACGATTCTGATGCTACCATGTCAACGATTGAGGAGCTGGAGCAATTCATATTGATCGAGAACTTGCCCGATCGGAAGGTATACCTCGGCACGGGGCTAACTACTGAGCTAAGGTAAAAACTCATTAAATTCCTTATAGCTAACATATATTGTTTCGCTTGGTCCCATCTTGATATGACAGGGATCCCGCTAGAAATAACTACTCACAAGCTGAGATTGGATCCAAAGTTCCATCTGGTTAAACAGAAGAGGAGGCCTCAGTCCAAAGTCAGCATGCATTCATCAAAGACGAGGTATCCAAACTCCTTAAAATAGGCTCCTTTCGGGAAGTTAAGTACCTGGATTGGTTAGCTAACGTAGTGGTAGTGCCTAAAAGGGAAATAAATTAAGAATGTGTGTAGATTACAAAGACTTGAGTAAGGCATGCCCTAAGGACTCTTTTTCTTTGCCTAACATCGATCGCATGATCGATGCGCCGACCGGCCATGAGACACCCAGTTTTCTCGACGCTATTCCGGGTACTACCGAATCCGGATGGACCCGGGTGATCAAGAAAAAACTTCCTTCATCACTAAATACGACACCTATTGTTATAACGTAATGCCGTTCGGACTAAAAAATGCCGGTGCTACTTACCAACGTCTGGTAAATCGGATGTTCGAAGGGCAAATAGGAAAATCAATTGAGGTTTAAATTGACGACATGTTAGTTAAGTCCATGCGAGCAGAGAACCATTTGGAATATTTGCACGAAACCTTCAACATACTGAATGAATGTGCATTGGTGATCGGGTC
The DNA here is from genome assembly GCF_000390325.3 of Nicotiana tomentosiformis. NCBI lineage: Eukaryota > Viridiplantae > Streptophyta > Magnoliopsida > Solanales > Solanaceae > Nicotiana > Nicotiana tomentosiformis. Next base: position 7,761,205 of record NC_090819.1, read on the forward strand.
CGAGAAGTTCCTTGGATTCATGGTGTCCAACCGGGGGATCGAGATCAAACCTGACAAGATCAAAGCTATAGAGGACATCACCGTGGTAGACAATGTCAAGGCTGTTCAAAGACTAACCGGGAGCATAGACGCCCTGGGTCGGTTCATATCAAGGTCCTCCGATAAGAGTCATCAGTTCTTCTAATTATTGAAGAAGAAGAATAACTTTTCATGGATCCCGGAGTGGCACCAAGCTTTGGAAGATTTCAAACAGTACCTTTCGAGTCCACCTTTGCTTCATACTCCGAAGGCAGACGAGTAGTTATACTTGTACTTAGCGGTATCCGAGATAGTGGTAAGTTGAGTCCTAGTCCAGGAAGAGGAAGGTACGCAATTTACTATCTATTATGTTATCAGGTCTCTAGGCGAGGCCGAAACAAAGAATCCTCACATGGAGAAATTGGCGCTCGCTTTTCTAAGTGCCTCCAGGAAGTAAAAGCCATATTTTTGGGACAAACCCAATCTCTCGGGACAATTGGCCAAATGTGCCATGGAAATTAGCGGGTACGATATCAAATATCGACCTCGAACCGCCATCAAATCTCAAATTTTGGCAGACTTCGTGGCCGACTTCACGCCGGCCGTAATACCCGAAGTCAAAAGGGAATTGTTGTTGACCTCGGGGACTCCCTCGGTGATCTGGACCCTCTTTACAGACGGTGCCTCGAATGCAAAAGGGTCCAGACTTGGCATCGTGTTGAAGCCACCTACGGGTAACATAGTAAGGCAATCTATGAGAACTGTGAAATTGACTAACAATGAGGCCGAGTATGAGGCCATGATTGCAGGTCTCGAATTGGCTTAAAGCCTGGGGGCCGAAGTGATCGAAGCTAAATGTGATTCCCTCCTTGTGGTAAATCAAGTCAATGGGACAATCAAAGTGAAAGAGGAACGAATGCGAAGATACTTGGATAAACTACAGGTAATGCTGCATCGATTCAAGGAATGGACCCTACAATACGTACCCCAAGATCAAAACAGCGAGACCGATGCTCTAGCTAACTTGGGTTCGTCGATTGGTGATAATGAATTTAGCTCGGGAACGGTTGACAACTGATAAAATCAGTAGAGGAAGAAGGCCATGCCAAGATAAACTCAACAAGTTTAACTTGGAATTGGAGAAACAAGTATATAGACTATTTGAAGACTGGGAAGTTGCCCTCGGATCCTAAAGAATCGAGAGCTTTGTATACGAAGGCAGCCATGTTTAGCTTGTCCGAAGATACGCTATTCAGAAGAATGTTTGATGGCCCACTCACTATATGCTTGGGGTCGGGAGACACCGAATATGTTTTGAGGGAAGTTCACAAGGGCACCTACGGAAACCATTCGGGGGCAGAATCATTAGTTCGTAAGATAATCAGAGCCGACTATTACTGGGTTGGCATGGAGAAAACTGCGAAGGAGTTCGTGCGAAAATGCGATGGCTGTCAGAGGAACGCACCAATGATCCTCCAACCAGGGGAGTTGCTACATTTGGTCTTGTCGCCTTGGCCGTTCATGAAATGGGGAATGGACATCGTCAGTCCGCTGCCATGGGCACCTGGTAAGGCTCAATTTATACTATTTATGACTGACTATTTCTCTAAATGGGTCGAAGATCAAGCGTTTGAAAAGGTTCAGGAAAAAGAAGTCATCGACTTCATTTGGGACCACATAATATGCCGGTTCGGTATACCGGCCGAGATAGTGTGTGATAACGGAAGTAGTTCATCAACAGCAAGGTAAGAAAATTTTCGAGGACCATAAGATCAAAAAGATCTTGTCAACACCCTACCACCCTAGTGGGAATGGACAGGCAGAGTCGACGAACAAAAAAATCCTTCAAAACCTTAAGAAAAGGTTGACCGATGCCAAAGGGAAATGGAAGGAAATCTTGCCCGAAGTCTTGTGGGCATATCGCACGACCTCAAAATCCAGTATCAGGGCCACTCCATTTTCGTTGGTCTATGGTGCCGAAACATTAATATCGATCGAGGTAGGAGAATCGAGCCTCAGGTTCCGATATGCAATCGAAGAATCAAACAGCGAGGCCATGAGTACGAGCCTAGAACTATTGGATGAGAGGCGTGAGGCCACTCTAGTCCGACTGGCCACCCAAAAGCATCAGATAGAAAGATATTACAACCGGAGAGCCAACCTTCAACACTTCAACATCGAGGACTTGGTGTTAAGAAGAGTAACACAGAGCACCCAGAACCTGAACGAAGGGAAGCTAGGACCAAATTGGGAAGGTCCATATTAAGTCATCGGGATTACCGGTAAAGGTCCGTATAAACTCAAAGCCGGAAACGGCGCACAACTACCAAACAACTGGAATATGACCCACTTAAAATGATACAACTGCTAAGGTACGCCCTCATTCATTTTCTTTTAATTATTTTATTGCGAATTGGGCTAACACTTACAGGCAACAACCAAAGGAGAATGTAGTTGTTAGGTCTGAAAGTACGCGTTGCACTCTTTCCCCCTTGAATCGGTTTTGTCCCAAATGGGTTTTTCGGTAAGGTTTTTAATAAGGCAACAATAAACCGTGCTAACTTAGAGTCAAAGACCAGTTTTAAATTGGAATCAATGGTCGCATCAACAGTATTCGAGCCCACTCGAAGATCGACCTCGAATACTAGGGTCCATCACCCTCGGGTTAGGATTTTTAGCAAGGAAGAAAACTTTGTGCTCGAACAGTCTAGGCTCAGTGGTTAGGATTTATTGTATGGGTGTTTAACGGGCGGGCTGGGATGGGCTGGACACAAAAAAACCCAGTCCGTTCATTTAACGTTGCGGGCTGTTAGCGGACTGAGTTAGCGGGCTGTACTTTTTTGGGTTTTTTTTGTCCGTCCGGGTTCGGGCTTAGTGGGCTGGACCGGGCCGTGCAATTTTTTTTTAAAGTAAATTTTATTTTTCTTATTCAATGTTATTGATACTTAAGTGTTTGCAAACTTTTAAGGCTTAGAATTTGAAGTTTAAAGTTTTAAATTTGAAATTTGAGTTTTACAATTTTATTTAATAAGACCAATAGGCAATATGTAAGAATCAAGCTCTGAATACTTTCATTTAATATTTTTATTGAATAATATATAATATTTCAAATTAAGTTGCAAGTTATTTTTTGATTTTGTTATTTTTGAACTTGCAAATTAAAAGTTTACAACAATTATAAAAAAAAGAAATAGTACATCACATGCTTTGTATCATTTTTGTAAGTTCATCCATGTCAACATGAGATTTTTGGTTTCCGGCATTGGTTGAATCAGAACCATAAACCATTATATCTCCAATTTCTCGGTCCTCCGCTTCATCTACCTCGTCACGCCCTTGATTTCGCCGTTTTGATCTTATCCAATCTTTGAAGCACACTAGAATTTCCAAAGCGTTGCTGCCCAATGAATGACGGATATCTCCTAGTTGTTGCCTTGCTTGGCTAAATGCACTCTCTGATGCGACTGTTGAAATCGACACATTTAGCACGTCTCGAGCCATGGCCGAAAGAACATGAAATTGATTTGAGTTGCTCCTCCACCAACCCAGTGGTAGAAATTCCTTTGTGTGGGGCTCTGCTGACTTTTGCAAGTAGAATTGAAGTTCATCAACATTCCTTCTACTGGTTTGTTGATGCTCCCCTAGTGTAGACAAAATCAAATAATTTATCAAATATTAGGGGTGTGGGGGCTATTTTCTTAAGGGGGTATGCCGAAATGGCCATTTCTGCAAAAAAAGGGACGTTGGCCAACAGTTATATTTGAATTTGACCGTTGGCAACGGTAAAAAAAAAAAAAATTAAAAAAAAACCGTTAAAAACCGGGTTGAACCGGGTTGTAGCCCGTTAAAAACTCGTTAACGGGCTTAGCGGGTTCCGGTGCACCGGTATCCAAAAACTGTTCATTGAAACCCGCTCCCCGCCCAACCCGTCCCAGCCGGCCCCCCACGCTACAGTACCGGGCTGACCTGGGCTGAACCGGGTTGTAAACCGGTCAACCCGGCCCGATTAACAGGTATAATTTTTGTAAGGGCCAAACAGTCAAATAAACTGTGCCCGCGTAGGTCACCTCGGCCATAATACGAGCTTCTACACTCTTACAATCTTATACGTTACACACAAAAATGAAAGAAAATTTCTACCTTGCTAACAAACATTTTTTGCTTCTTAAAAGTATCGAGCCTAAGGGCTATTCCTACCGAGGAATTATCGAGCCCAAAGGCCACCCTTATTCGAGCCCAAAGGGCTACCCCCACTCGGGGAGTGCCGTCCGAGGTAAGTTCAGGCGGATCGGGTTATCGAAACCCAGAGGCACAAGACCTAATAGGCAGTGCCCAAATCTAAAAGGCTATGGCCACCCTAAAAATGGTTCGGAGACGTCCGAAGCCCGTAATAAAAACATAAGGCCTTCAACAAAATTCCAAACCTATTCAAAGATTACCCTCGGCAAAGATATAGTCTAAAAGCATTTAAACAATCATCTTGGGGAAAGCTTCCGGTCACCCCGAGCCCTAATAAGTTTCACGAAAAACTTGTCTATCCAAACTAGTACATCTTCTACTATTCCTTCAGGTATGATTATGATCTGATCCGCCAGCTGCAAGGACACAGGTATAGACCTGATCTCTCCAATTGCTCCCTCCAATTTCCTGAAAATAGACAAAGGCATACAATTAATGGAAGCACTTGAATCACTCAAAGATTGTTTAAATTTAGTACTTCCTAAAGACCAAGGTATAGTAAAACTCTCTGGATCTCCACATTTTTAGGGAGCTTATTTTGCAAGATGGCACTACAATGCTCTGTCAGATTGACAACCGATGTCTCTTCCACTTTTTGCTTCTTGGACAATATCTAATTCATGAATTTAGCATAAGCTGGCATCTGTAGAAGCATCTCTGTGAAAGGTATATTCACATGCACCTGCTTGAACACTTCTAGAAAGTGCTCGAATTATTTGTCTAACTTCTCCCTTCGTTGCTTCTGGGGGAAGGTAGAGCAAACATGTATTTTCTCTCTTCAGTCTTATTATTTGTTGCATTATCATCCTTCTTCTTTTTCTGAAATATAGTATTACCCTTCTTCTTCTTCTTCAGACCATCATCTACCATCCCTGCACCTTTTTGAATGTTATCATTTTTCTGCTCTTCCACAATCTCCATCTGTCTTTCAATCGGCTCACCCTTTTGCTTTGCTATGCGATCCTCCAACTCGTGCCTACTTATCAAAGACACTGCATTGATTGTCTCTTTTAGATTTCTTTCTGTATCAGTATGGAGCGTTCCTGGAACCCTCTCAGACAATAGAGTAGCGAGTTTCCCAACCTGACTTTCCAGGTTTCAAAAAGATGTGCCTAGTTCTTTTATAGCTGCACTATGGGTGTCAAGCCTCTCATCTATCTTGATAATGAAGGCCTTCATTAGATCTTCCATGCCAGACTGATTAGACTGTGGAGGCTGATATTGCTGCCCCTGCTGATTTTGAAAGCATGGAGCTCCTTGTCCTTGAGGTCTAGAGTTATTTTGCTGCCATGGTTCAGGCTACCACTTGGTGAATTCCAAGAAAATCCTGGGTGCCTCTGTCCCATAGAATTGAAATTGTTATCACTCTGGTAGTTTCCTCTATCAAAACTTCCCACATCATTTACCACTTCATCTACAGCTAAGGCCTGACACTCATGCGTTGGATGACCCATTCCACAGAAATCACAAACTGGTGATGGCTGGCTCTCGACCTTGGCTAAGGTCAACTTTCTTATCTCTTTGGCCATGGCCTCTAGTTGGGCTTGCATTGCTGTATTAGAATCTACTTGATGAACCCTAACTGACCTTCTTCTATCATTACTCTCAGTCGGTCACTAGTTGGCATCTTCAGATAGCTCATCAAGAATTGCCACAATCTTCTCAGGAGTCTTCTTCATTAATAGACCTCCGACTGCAGTGTTCAAAATTCGTCATGAGGGAGGTGTCAGTCCATCCCAAAATTCTTGGAGTTGCATCCATAATTCAATCCCATTACGCTGACACTTCCTTACTATCTCCTTGAATCTTTCCCATGCCTCAAAAACTGTTTCGGTGTTCGTTTGGCAGAAGTTGTGAATTTCCCTTCTGAATTTCACAGTTTTAGCAGCTGAGAAGTATTTGTCAAGAATGTTTTTAGTCATATCTTACCATGACCAGATCGACCCCGTTGGTAAGCTACAAAGCCAGTGCTTCGCGTCATCCTTCAGTGAAAGAGAATGCCGTTAAATATACTGCATCTTTTGACACTCCGTTGTACTGGAAGGTGTTCATGATTTTCTCAAAATCCATCAAGTGAGTGTTAGGATCTTCATTCACCTTACCTCTGAAGATACAGTTGTTCTGAATGTTTTGAATTTAGCCTTGCTTCAACTCAAAATTATTCGTTGTTACTGGTGGAGGTCTGACACTAAACAGTCCCTGATTGTAGATTGGTCTGGCATAATCTCCCAATGCTCTACCAGACCTGGGTACCGCATTCTTGAACTGGTCTTCAACCAAGGGTCGATTTAGATTGAATCTTTGACCCCCATCACCATCGACAGTCTCATCAATAGCTCTATCGGCTACCTTAACTGCTATTTGTGCAGCTTCTTGTCTCTGTTGTGCTACCTCTCTTGCAGCTAAATCAACTTCGTCGTCATCGTTATTGTCCATGTGTTCTGGGGTTGAAGGTTTCCCCAAGAACTTTTTGGTGAGTTCTTTCTCGTTCCTCAACTGTCGCATACTCTTTTTGACCTTTGGATTGTATGGAATCAATTCCTTTGAAGAAGATTGAGTCATACACCAAAGACGTCAATCTGTTGCATGCACACGGAAGATGAAACTCGTGAAGAATAAAAACAATTCTTGAATTAGCACCAAAAACTAATTTGAATACTATTTATTTTCAATCCCCGGCAACGACGCCAAAATTTGACGAGTGCAAAACATAATACAAAATTGATGCTCCCTAGCCAAAGATAGTATGGTTTAATTATCGTCTCCACATGAATTGGATTTAAACAATGCTCAAGTAATTTCTAGCTTAACGCTATTCAAGATGATCAAAACTTGATTTGTAATGGTTATAATCTACGATTAACTATTAAAGTAAAGCAATTGACGACTGACTTCAACAAACCAGAGATTAGCAAGGTCGGTTTCTTATCAATGTGAGGAATAATGATTTTGACGTGATAGATGCAATGTTTTGATCCAGGATATGATATAGTTATATTTCACTCTTGGGATTCTATCGATTCTCACGAATTCAATAGGTGATTAGCTTATGCTTCCGATTCAGACTCCTCTCTTGATTAAATCTAAATCTTTTAAATAAACTAATGTGAAGTGCGGTGAAACTTGCAAGAATATATTGGTAAGAATGAATATTCAATATTATGCTCCTCTTCCGATTAAACAAGATAGTAATTAAAATCACAACTAGAGTTAAAGTTCTTCCAATAAATTCAAGCAATTAAGCAGTAATCAAATCCATAAACAATAACCAAATTACCAAATCACGCTAAACCCTAAGGTAAACTATCCTATAATTATGGAGGAAGTCATCACAAAAAGAGTTAATGAATAATAGAGCATCAATCTAACTTTACAATCTAAACTCCCAATTGAATTGATGGAGAGATGATGAAATCCCGTGTCTTGTAGCCTCCAATGCTCTCCTAAAGCTTCCAAGGTCAAAAGTTCCTTGAAAAACGTGTTTCTAGTGTATTTATACCATGTAGGAACGAACCCGGATAAAACTACCCTCTTTGAGCCGAAGAGGGAGAACCAACATACTTTTTACACTTCATGCGTCGCACAATGTATTTTTAGAATTAGTGCAATTTGCTCGGTTGCAAACTCTCTAAACTTAGCTTGTCTGACAAAATTTTGTACTGATGCTACGCACTATGCCACACACTATGCCTAGCATTAGTGTATTTTTTTGTCATACCCAAAAACTCCAAGTCTCTGAACTTCTCAAATGTCTGACGAGATTTTGTACTAATGCGACGCCTAATGCCACGTCGTATGCGACGCACTAGTTCATTTTGCACTAGCCCTTGCTCTTTCTTCCAACTTTCATATGCAACGTCGGTCCACGAGCCTCGGACGCAATCCCCGTTTAGTTCCTTAGGTTTTTACTCAGACTTAAAGCTCCAAATTATTCGATTTAGCTCCAGAACATCTTGTTAACTCGGAATCATCTCCTACAAAGCATAAAATACGTAATAAGTGCAAATCACCATAATTTAATATCAAACACGCTCAAAGTGCAGTAATTAGAGAGCAAAATGCAGCTAAAACACGTGATTCTTGCCTACCATTAGGCTCTCACTTAACAACAAGACAAGACTCTTAAGGACCTCCCAGTTCTCCGAGCCAAGCTAGAAAAGTCACCGAAGGAGGCCTCGTCCGTGAAATGGGAGCATGACAAATTGGTCAAGCAAGTAAGGATTTTTGAGGTTAAAATCGAGAGGTTACGCGTAGTGACTAACGACGCAACCTCGCAGGTCCAAGAGAAGATAGATTTGATTGACCAGCTCCGGTCCAAGATGAATGAGGTCAAGACTACGGCCGAGGCGCTGAGGAGCATGATGGACCAGCTGGCCTCAGAAAAAGAGGCTACAAAAGAGGAGCTAGCATTAGTCAAAGACCAGCTCCAGGTGGCAAAGGACAAATCCAACAAGTGGTCATGGCTAAATGACGAACTCGGGGCACAACTGGATTCATCCGCCTCGGAATGGGATGCCCTTGGCCAGGAATATAGTGTGCTAAAGTCCAAATTGGAGTCAACCTCGATTGATTCTTCCGAAATCGAGGAAATGCTAGCCCAGTATAAGGCTGATGTGGAGATAGCCGAGGCCCCGTTTAAGAACGAAGACCGTGTATGTAAAGCTGTTGTCCCAGAGGTAGACCCTCGAGGAGGTTCACGCCCGAGGATTCGACTTGTCGGCCAAGATTGAAGAAGTTAAGAGGCTCGAGGCCGAGGCAAAAGAACTTTATGAGCCCGAAGGTTCCGAAGGTTTCGGTGCCGAGTCGAGCTCCGGTTAAGATCATGCGGAGATGCCTTAGTTCTTTTTAGGTTTCCTTTTTGTAGATTTTTCTTGTTTACCTTGAGGCAGTTTTATCGTGCCTTTGTAAATATTTTTTGAAATATATATAAAATATTCCCTTTGGCAACACCATGTATTTACTTTTCAGCATCTATTTGTAATCTTTTATTTGTGTATCGTCCCAAATGCATTAGCATGGAATCAAACATAATCAAGAGTCGAGATAGCCTGTGGGCTTTAGGATTTAGGATTTGTTATGAATTATCGACGAAGCGAAATGCGTAGTAATAAAGTATGAAGGAACCAAAGATTTCTTTCATTGCTTTATATGTAGAGTACATAATCGGAGACGCATAAGCCTTGTGCCGAGGCTAGAGTGGGCTACATGGACACGGTTCGTTTGACCGTTTGACTCTTACAATGAATCCTAACCACCAAGCCTTGGCTTTTGATATATAAAATTTTCCCTTTATAAATATCTTAACCTAGGGGTAATGGCCTCCAGTATTTGAGGCTGAACTTGCGAGGGCTCGAACACTGTTGGTTTGGTGCAAACGATCAACAATTCCGGTTTAAGGCTGGTCTTCAAAACTAAGGTAGCATGTTTTACTATTGCCTTGTTAAAAACCTTGCCAAAAAATCCACTTCGGGACAATACTGGTTCAAGGAAAAAAGAGTACAAAACGTGATTTCAGACATAATCGTCACATTTGCCCTTGGTCGAGTACTTGCATAAGTTAGTCTGTAATATAACAAAATTAAAAAGGGAATTGAGTCCGTACCTTAGCATTAGTACTGCTTTAAGTGTGCCACATTCCAGTTGTTCGATAGTTGTACACCATTTCCCGACTTGAGTTTATACGAGCCTTTGCCGGTTATTTCGGCAACTCTATACAGTCCTTCCCAATTCGAGCCCAATTTCTCGTCGTTTGGGTACCTGGTGTGTAGCGTTACTTTTCTCAACACCAAGTCCCCGACTTTAAAATGTCAAAGGTTGGCTCTTCGGTTGTAGTACCTCCCTAATTGCTGCTTTTGGGCGGCCAACTTGACTAGGGAGACTTCCGCCTTTCGTCTAATAATTCCAGGCTCATGGTTATGATCTCGCCGTTCAACATTTTGGTGGCATACTGGAACCTAAGGTTAGGTTCCCCTACCTCAATTAGTATTAAGGCTTCCGCTACATAAACTAGAGAGAACGTGGTTGCTCCGGTACTCAACTTCGAAGTTGTAAGGTATGCCCACAAGACTGCGGGCAAAAGTTTCTTCCATTTCCATTTCGAATCGGTCAATCTCTTTTTCAAGTTTTGGAGTATAGTTTTGTTCGTCCATTCTGCTTGTCTGTTCCCACTAGGGTGGTAAGACGTTGACAATATCGTATTGATTTTGTGGTCTTCGGAAAACTTACTTACCTTACTACCGATGAATTATTTTCCATTGTCGCAAATGATCTCGACCGATATCCCAAATCGACATATTATGTGATCCAAGATGAAGTCGATGACTTCATTCTCCCATACCTTCTCGATCGCTTGAGCCTCGACCCATTTGAAAAAATAATCGGTCATGAGCAGTATGTATTGGGCCTTACCGGGTGCCCATGGCAGGGGATCGACGATATCTATTTCCCATTTCATGAACGGCCATGGAGACAGGACCGAGTGAAGCATATCTCCCGATTGATACATCATCGGGGCGTGTCTTAGACACTCGTTACATTTTCGTATGAAGTTTTTTGCATCCTTCTCCATTTCATTCCATTAATAGTCGGCTTTGGTTAGCTTCCGAATCAGGGACTCTACCCCTGAATGGTTCTTGCAAGTGCCCTAGTAGACCTCTCTCATGGCGTATTCGATCTCTACCGGACCTAAGAACCTAGTTAGTGGGACAAAGAAGGATCTTTTGAACAATTTCCCTTCGACTAAGCTAAATCTGGCAGCTTTTGTGCGCAGGGCTTTCGATTCTTTGGGATCTGATGGCAATTTTTCTGTTTTCAGGTAGTCTATGTATTTGTTTCTCCAGTCCCAAGTCAAACTTGTCTAGTTTACTTCGGCGTGGCCTTCTTCTACCACCGAGTTCATCAGTTGTACCACTACCCCCGAGTCGAATTCATCAGAGTCGACAGACGACCCCAAGTTGGCCAGTGCATCGGCCTCACTATTTTGATCCCGAGGTACGTGCTGTAGAGTCCATTCCTTGAATTGGTGTAGGGTCACCTTCAATTTGTCCAAGTACATGTGCATCCGTTCCTCTTTTACTTTGAATGTTCCAATGACTTGATTTACAACGATGAGGGAGTAGCATTTGACTTCAATGACTTAGGCCCCGAGGCTCTTAGCCAGTTCTAGACCTGTAATCATAGCTTCATACTCGGCTCATTGTTAGTCAATTTCACATTTCTAATGGACTGCCTAGTTACGTTACCCGTAGGTGGTTTTAAGACGATACCATGTCCAGACCCTTTCGTGTTGGAGGCACCGCCTGTGAACACGGTCCAGATCCCCGAGCTAGTCCCCGAGGTGAGCAACAATTCCCTTTCGACCTCGGGTATCAGGGTCGGTGTAAAGTCAGCCACAAAGTCTACCAATATCTGAGATTTTATGGTAGTCCGGGGTCTGTACTCGATATCGTACCCGCTAATTTCTATGACCCATTTGGTGAGCCGGCTCGAGAGCTCGGGCTTAATGAATGATAGTCCTCAGCAGGTAAGAGGTTATGACACATATGGGGTGGTATTAAAAGTATAGTTTTAGTTTTGTAGAAGCGCTCAGTAAGGCGAACACTAATTTTTCTAGGTGAGGATACCTTGTTTCGGCATCGCCTAGGGTTCTACTAACATAATAAATGGGAAATTATGTACCTTATTCCTCCTGGACTAGGACAGCACTTACCGCCACCTCGAAAATCGCTAAGTAGAGGTATAATTGTTCATCTACCTTCGGAGTGTGCAGCAAAGGGGGCTCGATAGAAATCGCTTTAGTTCTTCCAAAGCTTGCTGGCATTGCAGAGTCCAAAAAATTGTTCTTCTTTTTCAATAGTGAGAAGAACCGATCAATCTTATCCAACAATCTTAGGATGAACCGGCCCAATGCGGTTATTCTCCCGGTCAGTCTTTGAATTGCCTTGACGTTGTCGACCACTGTGATGTCCTCTATGGCCTTTATTTTGTCGGGGTTGATATCTATTCCCCAATTAGATACCATGAATCCAAGAAATTGCCCGAGCCGACCCCAAATGCACACTTCTCCGGGTTTAGCTTCATGTTGTACTTTCTCAATATATCGAAGGTTTCCTGCAAATGTTCCAAATGGTCCTCTGCTCACAGGGACTTGACCAACATATCGTAAATATAAACTTCCATTGATTTCCCTATTTGTTCTTCGAACATCCGGTTTTCTAGGCGTTGTTATGTGGCATCGGCGTTCTTTAATCCGAACGGCATTACGTTATAGCAGTAGGTGCCGAACTTGGTAATGAAAGAAATCTTTTCTTGATCGTCCGGGTCCATCCAAATTTGGTTGTACCCGGAGTAGGCATCGAGAAAACTGAGTATCTCATGTTCGGCCGTCGCGTCGATCATTCGATCAATGTTAGGCAAAGGGAAAGAATCCTCCGGATATGCCTTATTTAAATCCTTATAATCTACACACATCCTTAGTTTATTTTCTTTTATAAGAACTACCACTACGTTAGCTAACCAACCCGAGTATTTAACTTCCCGGATGGAACCTATTTTCAGAAGTTTGGATACCTCGTCCTTGATGAACGCGTGTTTGATCTCGGACTATGGCCTTCTCTTCTGCTTAACCGGATAGAACTTCGGATCCAAACTCAAATTGTGGGTGATTACCTCCAGCGGGATTCCTATCGTGTCTAGATGGGACTAGGAAAAACAACCGGCGTTAGTGATGGTAGGCTAGAAACCCGTGTTTTAGCCGTAGTATTGCACCCTAATTACTGCATTTTACATGTGTTTGAGCTTAAATGATAGTGAATTACACTTATTACATGTTTTATGCCTTGTAGGTAATGATTACGAGCTATTTAGGTAATTTGGAGCTAAATCGAACAAGTTGGAGCTTTGAAGTTTGAGTAGAAGCCCAAGAAATTAAGCCGGGATCACGTTTGGGGGTCGAGCACCAAGTCTGGATGTTAAAAATTGGACGAGATAATTTACTCTGAGAAATAAAAAGGCACAGCCACGCTGCATGGGGCACTGCGAGGTGCGGCGCGGCAGTGCAAATGTGGTCTGACAGGTTTTTTGGCGAGCTCTCTGGATTTACTCACAAGCGCGCCGCATGGCACGGCGTGGGTGCACAAAAATTATATAATAGTTTCCTACTTTGGCTAGGAAAGGGTAGCTTCGTCCAGGTTTGTTTCTACATGGTATAAATACACCAAAAACACGATTTGTTTTTTTTTTTGGGGGGGGGGGGGGGGGACTTTTGACCTACGAGATATTGGAGAACCAACCAAGGCAAGAAGACTCAAGAATTCATCATATTTCAACTTGCAATCGATGTAATACGAGAGTTTGTATCGAATCATTAGAATTGATGTTTTTTTTGTTCTTAAACTTATTTGAGATGTCTTACTCCATTGCTATGGAGTAATTTCCATTAGGGTGTTGATAAATACAATGTTTCGATAACTTGATTAGGGATTCGATTCTTGATAATTGTTAAAATTAATTGATGGAGTTTTAATTCGTATTGGGAAGTTATTTATTATTTTTCTGTAATCGAAAGAGCCTCTTGAATTGTTAATCGAACTAGAAAATAGGGAAATATTCGTGAGAAGTTACCCTTTAGATCATAACCATCATTTTATTGTTGCAATTCTTTACCGTGCTTCAATTGGATCAATTGGATTGGCAATCAATAGTGTTTAAAATAGTTTTTACTACTAATTCAGGAACCCATTCTTACTTTAGTGTATTCACGTTTTCTCACTTATGTACAGGATACAAGTTTGATTTCTCTGGTGTATGACTCGATCCTCTTCAAAGAAAGTGATACCCTATGAACCATAGTTGGAGAAACATCTGTGACAACTGAGAAAAGAAAAAGAATTAACAGAAATTCTTGGGTCAAACTTTGACTCAAGATACCATGGCAAACAAAGAGAATGATGGAGTAGACTTAGCTGCAAGAGAGACAGCACAAAAAGAAGCTACACGGATAGCAGTTGAAGCAGCCCGAAGAATTGCTGATGAGACTATCGAAGATAATGGGGGTCGAAGATTCAATCTAAACTGACCCTTGCTTGAAGACCAGTTCGAGAATGCAGCACCCAGGCCTGGAAGATCATTGGGTGACTATGCTAGGCTAGTCTACAATCAAGGATTGTCAAGTGTCAGACCTCCACCTAGCAGCAAACAACTTCGAGTTGAAGCAAGGCTTGCTTCAAACCATCCAAAACAACTATATTTTCAGAGGGAAGTTGAACGAAGATCCTAATACTCACTTGATGGAGTTTGAAGAAATCATGAACACCTTCCAATACAATGGAGTGTCAATGGATGTGGTCTACTTAAGGGCATTCCCCTTTTCATTGAAAGATGATGCGAAGCAGTGGCTTTGTAGCTTACCCACATGGTCGATCAGAATATGTGAAGAGATGACCAAAACGTTTCTTGACAAGTACTTCTCAGCTGCAAAAACAGGGAAATTCAGAAGGAAAATCCACAATTTCTACCAGAAGGAGACAGAAATGGTTTTTGAAACTTGGGAAAGATTGAAGGAGATACTCAGAAAGTGTCAACACAATGTAATTGATTTGTGGATGCAACTCCAAGATTTTTGGGATGGATTGACACCTTCCTCCCGACGAACTCTGAATACTACATGTGGAGGTCCACTAATGAAGAAAACTCTGGAAGAGGTTGTCTTAATCCTTGATGAATTATCTAAGGATGCTAATCAGTGGATAGATGACAGCAATGACAGAAGAAAAATAGTTGGGGTTCACTAGGTGGACTCTAACACATCCATGCAAGCCCAGCTAGACACCATGGCCAAAGAGATAATAAAGCTAACATTGGACAAGGTATAGAAAGAGCTACAAGCAGCATGTGATTTTGGTGGAATGGGACACCCTACACATGAGTGTCAAGCATCAGCCGAGAAAGTCAACGTTGTGGGGAACTTTAATAGAGGAAACTACCAAGGTGGGAACAACTATAATGCTATGGGTCAAAGACATCCAGGTTTTTCGTGGAGTTCACCTGGGGGAGTTTGAATTCATGGTAGCAAAATAATATCAGACCATAGGGTCAAGGACCACCAAGTTTTCAGAACCAGCAGAGGAAGCAATACAATCCATAACAGTCAAATCAGTCTAGTATGAAAGATCTCACGAAGGCATTCATCAAATCAGATGAAAAATTTGAGATTTAGGGCACAACCATCCGAGAGCAGGGCACAACCATCCGGAATTTAGAAAGACAAATCGGACAAATTGCAACTTTGTTATCTAAGAGGGCTCCTGGGTCTCTACCCTCTGACACTGAAAAGAACCCAAAGGAAACAATCAAAGTTGTATCTCTCAGAAGCGGCAAAACAATAGCTGACCCATTTGTGAAAGCTAGAACAAAGGTAGTAAACAAGGAAACTGAGACACTCGAAGAGAAAAAGAGTGAAGATCAGAAGGACAGAGTAGTGGGGTACAAAAAGAGATTGAAGAAAATAGACATATGCCAGCTCTACCATTCCCTCAAAAGATGAAGCGGGAAAAACTTGACAATTATTTTTGGCGGTTCTTGGAGATGCTCAAGCAACTTTATGTGAACATTCCCTTCACATAGGTACTCACTCAGATGCTTGCTTATGCAAAGTACTTGAAGGAAATCCCGTCTAGCAAGAGAAAATTGAAGTAGACAACAGTGGTTAAGCTGAATGCCCACTGTAGTGCCATATTACAATATAAAATTTCCCAAAAGTGTGGGGACCCAGGAAGTTTCACCATACCATGCTCGTTGGGGAGTAAGAAATTCGACAAGGCCCTCTATGATTCTGGTGTGTCTATAAATCTAATGCCTCTATTTGTATTAAGGAAACTGGAAGGTGAGCTTGGAGTGATCAAATCAATGCAAGTGTCCCTACAAGTGGCTTACCAGACCACCATTTTACTTGAGAGAATCATTGAGGATATTCTAGTGCGGGTGGATAAGTTTGTGTTCCTCGTAGAATTTATTGTGGTGGATATGGAGGTGAACAAGGAGGTGAATCTAATTCTAGGGAGGCCATTTTTATGTACAGGTAGAGCTATCCTTGATATATATGAGGGGCAGCTTATGCTCAGAGTGAGAAATGAAAAAGTGGTGTTCCAGATGAAGAGGATGATGAAATACCCCAGTGA
This sequence comes from Nicotiana tomentosiformis, assembly GCF_000390325.3. NCBI lineage: Eukaryota > Viridiplantae > Streptophyta > Magnoliopsida > Solanales > Solanaceae > Nicotiana > Nicotiana tomentosiformis. Next base: position 7,777,638 of record NC_090819.1, read on the forward strand.
TGAGGCATCTGCCTACTCGTGCTTCAAGATAGACGTTGTTGGGGAATTGGATGAAAAATACAAGTTTGACAAGCTTGTGGGGGATACTCTAGAGAGGTTTATTACTCAGTCTAGCGCAGTGGAGGATAAAGATCCTGAAATAAAGAAAGAGGATGAAGCTCTTGAAACTGAGGATCAAGTGGTTGATGAGAAGGAACTAAAAGCAGAGGCTTCTAAGCCTAATATGGAATTGAAAGTCCTCCCCACTCACTTGAAATATGCTTTTCTTGAAACTAACCATTTTTCTGTGATTATTTCCGCTGACTTGACAGGTACACAAGAGCAAAAGCTGGTGGAACTGCTGAAAAAGCACAAGAAGGCCATTGGCTAGAGTATAGCTTATATTCAAGGAATCAGCCCAGCCATTTGCATGCACAAAATTCTGTTGGAAGAAAATAGCAAGCCAGTGGTGCATCCCCAACGCAAGTTGAACAAAAATTTGGAGGAGGTGGTGCACAAAGAGATCATCAAATTGCTAGATGCGGGAGTGATTTTCCCCATCTCTGATAGTCAGTGGATTAGTCCAGTGCAAGTTGTACCTAAGAAGGGGGCATGACAGTGGTGAAGAATGAAGACAATAAGTTGATCCCCAAAAGAACAGTCATTGGGTTGAAAATGTGCATTGATTATAGAAGGCAACAAGGAATCACCCTTTTCCAATCCCTTTTATTGATCAAATACCCGAGAAATTGACTGGACATGGATGCAAATGCTTCTTGGATGGGTACTCAGGCTACAATCAGATACTCATTGCCCTAGAAGATGTTGAGAAGACCGTATTCACTTGCCCGTCAGGTATTTTTGCTTACAAGAGGATGTCGTTTGGGTTGTGCAATGCACCTGCCACTTTTTAGAGGTGCATGATGTCTATATTCTCTGATTTAAATGGGAAGTGTCTAGAAGTATTCATGGATGATTTCACCCTCTTTGGTGGTGACTTTGAGGATTTCTTGAAGAATTTGGAGCTCGTGCTAGAACGTTGTGAAGCCACTCACTTGGTTCTTAACTGAGAGAAGTTCCACTTCATAGTGAAAGAGGGAATTGTCCCGGGCCACAAAGTGATTGCGCATGGAATTGTTTATAAAGCTAAGGTTGATGTAATTTCTAGGCTCCCTCCACCGATGTTATGCCCCGACCTCGGGAAGTGCAACTGGTGCTCAATCGAGATACCCCGGTTAAGCAAGCCTGCTAGATGACCTCTACCTAGCCTTACCCATTAACAATGTAAGAATCAGTACAAGTGATAGACATGAGAAGAGTCAAGTGTTCTACATTCTTTTTCCATTACTCAAAGGATATTCATTTATGATTTTCAAAATATTACAAGTTTATAGATATGATGAAAAATATGTTTGTCAAATACCAACACTTCTAGTTTAATTCCCAACATCAAACACTACCCACAACCTGTCTACGGAGCCTCTACGTACAACAAAAGAGTAATATGGAAGTGTCGGCGATAAGACTCCGGCTATACCTTAAAACACATAGTACAACATTAAGTGAAATCAGGCCCGGAACAGATTAGGGCTCACCAAAACCTGTTGAATAGAGAGTAATTGCTAAAGAGGACCAAAGCTTCCCGCTGATGAACCACCTGCATCCATTGAAGATGCAGCGCCCCATACAAAAAGGATGTTATACATATGGAATAGTACTAGTATGAAAACCAAACACCCCCTTCAAGAATTGGAAGTACAACATGAATGTGACGAATCATGGAAGCAATAAAAGAGCTTAAGTAGACATTAAAACCATAGCAAATTCATTAAAAGATTTCAATAACATTTATAAATTTCATGTTGGGGATCCTCTGTAGCAACCTCTACACAAAGCGGCCCCGCCGCACCCCAATGTGTGCGGGTAGAGGTGTAATATCAATTCCACAATCTATACACAAAGCGGCCATGCCGCCTCAATCCAATGTGTGCTGGTAGAGGTGTAATCACACTGCCACAATCTCTAAGATTTCAAATCAAACCCTTTGGCACCTTTGGCCTTAACAAATATAAGTTCATAAGATTTTATCATATGAGAAATAAGAATTTGATCACATTGATTTCGCACAAAACTTTCTTCCCAAATGCAATTCGGGAATTAATTTACTAGCTTGAATATCCCACATTAGTAGTGTTTCAAGTTTGAACTATACATGATGGAGCTTTGTAAGAATACGGGAATTTCGATACTAGAAAAAGAGTTTAGCTTTCATACCTTGTATGAGCTTTCCTTAAGTTACTACAACGTTCCAATACTTCTAGAAATATCAATATATAGGAAGATAAACAGGACAATAATTAGAGGGGTTCTCATGGTGTAACTCTCTTAGGAATCTTGTCAAACACTTAATATGCAAAATCGACTACAAAGCTCTACAACGGTAATCCCTTCCCCCCCCCCAACCAATTTCAACAAGATACTACCCAAAATAGTTCAACAACCTCACATTCTACCACCTATTGGCACATGCATGGCCTATCTCCAACTCCACAATCTACTTAGACACTAAAGAAACTTGCACGGATGATGTAGGAAAAGAACTTACCCGGATAGATGTTGGTCTAGTGAGTGGCTTCCATGATTCTTGAAGATTGGTGCAAGAATGGGTGATTAGAATGCTAGGTCTTCTCCTTCTCTCTCTAAAATACTCTTACTTCTCTCTAAAATCATTAGATATTCACTTCAAAATGAGCCCCAAAGTCTATTTATCAAAATGGGGTCGGGTTATAAAAATAGTAAAATAGACCCTCCGAACTCAAGTATGCGGTCACAGAATGGACCGTATAACAGATATGCGGCCCGCAAAATGGACTGCGAAAGTGATGCCAAAACCTGGGATGGCCTGGACCGGTCTGCGGTCAGGTCTGCGGTCCGCAGACCACTTATGCGACCTCAGAATGGACCGCAAAATCACCTAACGAAATTCATCATGCTAACTCTGCGACAGAAGTGTGAACCGCTAAACATGTATACGATCGCATAATGGATAACGAAATAATCTAAAAATTCAACTATTTTCTACTCAACTCCGTAATGGATATGCGGCCCACGGAACGGATCTGCGGTCACGAAACTGACCGGATAATTGCCTTTTTCCGCCAAACATTTCCACCAACTCCTCCATGCATTCTTCAACCCCAAATAGTTCGTGCACATTAGTCTACCACGACACCACAAAACCTTAGATTCCTTGGCAAAATTTCACGGGGCCTTACAACCGACTTCTGCAAAGAGCATAAGGAGTTTTTTAGGACATGTTGGGTTCTATAGGAGGTTCATCAAGAACTTTTACAGCATTACCAAGCCACTAACTGCATTGCTAGCGAAAAATGTCAAGTTTGTTTTCATTGTGGAGTGCTAAAGGGCATTCGAATTGATAAAGGAAAAGCTTGTCAGTGCTCCTATCATGGTGACACCTAATTGAAGCCAGCCATTTGAGATAATGTGTGATGTGATATAGTTGTGGGGGCCGTTTTAGGGCAACGAAAAGATAAGATGTTTAGGAACATTTACTATGCAAGCAGGACGTTGAATGATGCTCAAGTCAACTATGCCACTACTGAGAAAGCGTTCTTTGTTGTGGTCTTTGCTTTTGACAAGTTTAGATCATATCCGGTGGGGAGTAGAGTGATTGTACACACTGATCACTTTGCCTTGAAATAAATGTTAAGTAGGAGTCCAAGCCGCATATGATGCGGTGGATGTTCTTGCTCCAAGAGTTTGACTTGGAGATCAAAGATAAGAAGGGCATATAAAATCAAGTCACCGATCATCTATCTCGACTTGAGAGACCTCTGGTTGAAACAGTTGAAGTAAGGGAAGAGTTCCCTGATGAGCAGATTTTCTCCATTGTTGCAGTATCCGAAAGGCCCCTTGGTATGCTGATATAGCCATCTTTTTGGCTAGTGGATGGTTGCCTCATGACATCTCTCATGATCAAAGAAAGAAGCTTCAAGGTGAGGTAAAAAGTTATTTTTTGAATGACCCTTTCTTGTTTAAACTGTGTGCAGATGGTGTGATTCGAAGGTGTGTGCCTGAAGGAGAGATGGCAAGAATTCTTTCTCATTGCCATGACGCAGCAGCTGGAGGACACTATGGTGAAAATTACACTACAGCAAAGGTCATGGAAGCCGGTTTCTATTGGCCTACTTTGTACAAAGACACACGAGCGTATATAGCTATATATGACAAGTGTCAAAGGGAAGGTAACATTAGCAAAAGGGATGAGATGCCACTAAACTCCATTCTGGTATGTGAAATTTTTTATGTTTGGGGCATTGACTTCATGTGTCCATTTCCATCGTCTCATTCTTATGAGTATATCCTAGTAGCCGTTGACTACGTCTCTAAATGGGTCGAAGAAATCCCTACTAGGACCAATGATGCTCGAGTGGTGTGTGAGTTCTTATGGAAGAACATCTTTACCCGCTTTGGGACACCTCAAGTGATTATCAGTGACAATGGGCCGCACTTTTTGAACAAGCAATTCTCTGCATTGTTGTCTAAGTATGGGGTCATATACAAAACAGGAACCCCCGTACCATGCCCAAACTAGTGGGCAAGTTTAAGTGGGTAATCGTGAACTTAAACGAATTCTTGAAAAGGCGATTAGTGCTTCTCGTAAGAATTGGTCTGTAAAGTTGGATGAAGCTCTATGGGTGTACAGAACTGCGTTCCAAACAACCATAGGGACTTTGCCATTCAAACAAGTGTATGAAAAATCATATCACCTACCTGTTGAGATAGAATATAAAGCTTATTGGGCAATTAAGATGCTTAATCTTGATCTTAGTCTTGCAGGTGAACATAGGTTGGTGCAAATGAACGAATTGGAAGAGTTTAGACTGGACGTGTATGAAAATGCGTGAATTTTCAAGGAAAGAAAAAAAGGTGGCATGATCGTCTGATTAAGCCAAAGGAGTTTCATGAAGGGGACAAGGTCTTACTATACAATAGTAGACTTAGGTTGTTCCCTGGAAAATTCAAATCAAGATGGACAGGTCCGTATGTGGTGAAACATGTCTCACCGTATGGCGCCATTGAAATTCAGGATGAAGGAGGGAATGAAAGCTTTAAGGTGAATGGGCACAGGTTGAAACCGTACCTTGTTAGAGGCTTGACAAGCAATCCCCTAGCATCATGATCAAATGAGCCTAAGTAATGGAATCAAGCTGACGATTATAACTCAGAACTACTTCTAACCCTTTTTCCTTCTTTTGTAGAATAATTTAGATAATTGTAGATTAAGATAATTAGAGTATAGGAGTTTTGGTACTCGTTTGGATAGGTATAAGCATGAATCGAACACGAAATAAGTACATAATAGAGTCGGGATGCAACCTGTGGGCTAAAAAGCATACATCGCCGGAACTTTAAGAAAAGTGGCCTAGCGCGCCGTGTGGGGTATGGCATGGGGCGCCGCGCTAGGCCAAACAGGCCCCTATGACAGAATCACACTCTCTGAATTTCTCCACTATCGCGCCGCGTGGGGATCTGCACCCAGCGATGCGGCAGTGCAAAAATCGCAGCCTGGTTTTTTTATAAAAAAAAAACATTAAAATCAACATAAAACAAACTCGTTTCCCCTCCCATTCCCCCACATCTCCCCTACTCTATTCATTAACTTTCCTCTCTCTCACCCAAAATCCTCCATTTTTCTTCTTCTTCAAAGTTCTTCCCCTACAATTCTCCCACCTCCATCACTCTTCAAGGTAAGATCTTCCTCTCATCTCTTCTATTTCTTTTAGTATTTGGTTGTAGAATTTAAGTAGTTTAGTTTAGTTTAGTTCAACCAAACCCTAGGTAGTTGTAGTTGTGCTAATATTTTTTAATTTCTTTGCTTATTATGGCTGATAATTGTGATTAACTTGTGGGTTTTTCATTGTTCTTATGATTGTGGAGGATTTTTGGTATGTCTTGGTACTTGTTGAATAATTCTATAGTGAAGTATGGAGGAGGTGCCTTATGGCCGAAAATTGGAGGGCGTTTTGCTTAAAATTGGAGCACTTTGTGCTATTGTTACATTGTGGTGGTATTGTGATTGTTGTTGGGAGGTTGATTGGTGTTGTCGTGTAGTTATCCTAGACCAATTGAAATTGAAATTATGAGATGAACTTGATGAATACAATGTGTTTGATAAAATGCCCCAATGACATAGAAAATAAAGTTTTGCTTAATTAGAGAAAATTTGTATGAGATAATGTGATGTTCGATGATAAGTGCGGGGTGGAAGGTCATGTTTTTATGTTGTGAAACTTTAACGTGTTAGCCCCGAGCACTAATCGATTGACCAACCCATGCTAATGTGTTGCTAGGTGTTAATTGGGGTATCTGATTCATGCTTTGTGTTGTGTAGTGTTGTATTGTAGATTTATTTTGTTAGTGGTAAATTAGACTAACTTCTTACTTTTCTTTTTGTAGTTACTTATTTAAATTCTTAATTTTATCTTTCACACTAGTGTAGTCCGGGGTTATGTTGTTGTAATATTATGTTGGTGGTTGGGTGGGTTGTTGATTACTTGTGGCGTGCTTTTAATGGGGTAGTCTGAGTCCTCGATAAACATTGTACTTGTGAACATGCCAATAACATAAGTGTGGGGTGGTCACCCCATTTGATCTTGTTTTTGTTTTAGGTGTTGTGGCTAATATTGATCGTCTTGTGCGGGTACAATGTCTCGTCGCCCTAGCAAACATTCTAACACAGGTTCCTCAGAGTATGCCTCTAGTAGCCATCGAGGAGGTAGGCGGGCACCTCCCCCCGCCCCAGTGGAGGAGGAAGAGGAGCGCATTGATCCCGATGCAGATGTAGTATCGGGTTGCAAGCATGGCATTCGGGTTGTGCCAGATCATGCTAGGATGTGGTACCGGACCTTTGTTCCAGCAGTGAGTCCCGACCCGGAAGTTGGTATTGATGATGGTAAGCTAGCAAGGAAATACTCGGGGATTTACAATAACATCAGATACTTGGGCTTTGAAAGCTTGTTCCGTCCCGGTGAGTCGGTGAACATAAACATGGTCAAGGAATTCTATGCTAAATGGCAACCTGAGGCAAGTTTAGATGCGGTGTATGAAGTGGAGGTGAGAGGCAAGATGATTCCCTTTCCTTCCCAGGTAATAAATCAAATCATGGGTTCACATAGCACTCTTATAAGTTGTTCCAGAGGTAACTGCGTCGGCCCCCTTATCCTAATATTAGGCGCCAGCTGTGTGGCGCAGAGTCTCTTGCCACATGGACGCGATATGCTAATGACTTCCACAAAGACATGAAGAAGTGCCATTTCCAGCGTCCCGCCAGAGTCATTCTCCAGTTGATTAATGCAAAAATCATGCCTACCCAGAATGACATTGACGTCTCCCGGTTGAAGGTGTGTCTCATTTATGCTATCGTAACTCGGTTGAATTTTGATCTTGGTAAGATTATGCTTGAGCACATGTATCGAGTACGACCACTTGGGGACCACCGCCTGTATTTCCTGAGCATGATCACACGGCTTCTGCGGACACACCATGTGGATGAGGAGTACCATTATGACCGGACGATTCCGATTTTGCGGCCTCTAAAACCTTTTGATGTCACACATGTGACAGACCCCCACTCTAACTGTTGTTGTTCCTGTAGATTAGAGATTTATTCTTGTTGAAGAGACACTGCAACTGTTATTTGCTGATATGCGCCTTCACGCTGCTCGGGGGGGAGTTTGACTTGGCAGAACTGCAGGACGACCATCCCCTCTCATAGGTCACTCAGCAATGATTGGGCTTGGCCGATGGAGTACAGATTCTACCAGATGAGGACGTCAACTCTATTCCCTCTGATAATGAAGAGTACATGCGCACCTTTGAGGGTGTTGATGAGGAGTAGGCCACGGGCCTCAGGAAGTTACCCTTTCACTCTTGTTTTATCATTTTGCATTGGGGACAATGCAATTTCTTAAGTGTGGGGTGGGGTGCTCCGATTTGATTGTATTTGTACTTGTTTTCTATTTTTCAGTTGGTTTTGTTTGATTTGTTTCTTGCTTTTTTAGACAATATGGTCTGTAATCATAACTCTAAATTCTATCGGCATGTAATAGTTAGTAATTAATTGTTTAGTTTCGACTCTTCTGGGCGATGGATTTCGTCGACTTGCTTCTTGAGGGATTTGAAGTCGAACGAGAAAAATACAAAAAAAAAAAAAAAATCCAAAAATATGTCTTTTATTATTTTTATTTTTTTTATTTTACTTTCTTAGGTAGTGTAGTAATTTTTTCTTGGTTTTTCTTTTTGCCATAGTTCTTTTCCAAGGATTTTACTTGAACCGAGTGTAGTTAGTTTTTTTGTTTTATAGGAGTAAATAATCTTGAGTCATAGTGCTAATTTGAAGCAATTTTCCTTGACTGCATATGCCTTGAGAGTGGTGAGTGCCTTAGTTGGGACTCCTAGGCTCTGTTCTTGACTTTTAGATAAGTGCCTTAAATTGGTTGATCGTAACTTTGCTTAACTACTTTGACTAGAGAGTAGGGAAAGATCCGATCATAAGTGAGTTATGTGCCAAAGTTTGAGTGAGGTTTTTGTTGATATTCTATGCATTTCAGTGATGTCTAGAACTTGCCCCGTGTGTTTGTAAAATGAAATACTAGTCTTGTTCAGTCTAGCAAGTGATATATGCATTTCTTTATTGAGCCAATTATATGTCTGTGACCCGCTTAATTGTTGTGCATCCTAGTTAGCTCTTTTGAGCCTGTAATCCTATTTTCTTTGGGAATGACACTATAAGCCTGACCCCTTTGTTTGAACTGTTTACCTCTCTTGAGCACTTGATATATTTATGAGCTGTTAAAAGCTAAGTGGAGGAATAGTTGGGTTTTGAGTAGAACTATAGAAAAGGAGAAAGGTGCACTGTTTGAAAAAGAAATTGTTGTGAGACCCACTTATAGGTAATTGAAAAAAGAAGAAGAGAAAATCAGAATCTAGAAAAAGTAAAAAAAATGTTGGTGTGTATATATTATAAAAAAAGTTATTCCTTGCTAGTGGTAAATCTTGCTTTGTCTGCGCTTAAAGAAATTGTGACCTTGGTGTTAATATGATGTGAAGGTTGGGGTTTGGTTCAAAATAAATGTTGGGTTGAAAGTGTTAATGTACATGTATTAAAAGTGCTCAGGAAGGTGTAGTTACTATATCCATATGTAGCCTACCCGTCTCGCAGCCTAGATTATATCCAATTAAAGTCCTACTTGATCCTTCACTAAAGGAGCTCAATTAGTAGAGTACTACACTACAGGCAAACTTATGGTATATTTTGTCTGGCGCATGAATTTTACTTCTGAGAGTGAGTGAATTCCTTCTATCTTTGAGTTTCTATTTGTTCTTGAATTTTATTGTGTGTGAACTACTCTCTATTATTTGTGTGAGGGCACATGATTTGCTAAGGTAAGGTGAAATTTTTGACCTCTGTGTTAGAGTAAATGAGCAGGTTGTGAAAAATGCGTGAGTACTTTTGAGTCGACTCTTGAGGTTAGGATGCTGTGATAGGGTGCTTAGTCTATTTTAAATATTCTTGGCATGATGTATTAGGGAGGTTGTTTGATGAAAATTTTTTGGTGTATTTATACCATGTAGAAACAAACCCGGACGTAGCTACCCTTTCCTAGCCTAAGTAGGAAAATACTCTGTAATTTTTGCGCACCTGCGTCGCGCCATGCGGTGTGCTTGTGAGGAAATCCATAGTGCTCGCCAAAAAACCTATCAGAACACATTCGCACTGCCGCGCTGCGCCTCGTGACGCCCCATGCGGCACGGATGTGCCTTTTTCTCAGAGTAAATTCTCTCGTCCAATTTTTAACATCCATACTTGGTGATCGACCCCCGAACGTGATCCCGGCTTAATTTCTTGGACTTCTACTCAGATTTCAAAGCTCCAACTTGTTCGATTTAGCTCCAAATTACCTAAATAGCTCGGAATCCTTTCCTGCAAGGCATAAAACACGATAAGTGTAATTTACTTTCATTTAAGCTCAAACACACATAAAATACAGTAATTAGGGTGCAATACTACGGCTAAAACACGGGTTTCTAGCCTACCATCAACACCCCACACTTAGACCATTTCTCGTCCTCGAGCAATCAAACTACAAAATTAACATTGCCCACTGACAGGGAAAGACCACTTCCCACTCCCCTTTATTGATCAAATGCTCGAAAACGTTGCTGGAAATGGATGTTACTGCTTCATAGGTGGGTACTCAGTTAGCTTTAAGAAAATTAATAAGTTTTTTCCTGAGGTTGAGGATTAACCCCATGCCCAAGTATACCTTACAATTCGATAAGTGCTCGATCAATATAGCTTGCTCTAACTCCGCGATCGTTGATTTAGTGGTGTCGGTGTCATCGGGTGCTATGAACGATCTTGGGACACTGTAATCGTCTTCGTCATCCACTCCATTCTCCTTCTATTCTTCCGTCCCGGTTGAGGCAGGTGTCATTAATTGCTATTTAGTTACCTCTTTTCTGGTCGATTTTGTGCCCTTTGAAATCACGGGCATCGGGATCACTTCATCGACAACGAATATTTCTATTGCGACCGGTTGTTCTCCGTAGACCGTTTTGACTCCTTTCGGTGTGGAAACTTTCATCGCCTGGTGTAAGGTCGAAGGCACCGCCCTCATGTTATGGACCCGTGGCCTTCCGAAAAAAGGATTGTACCTCATGTCCCTTTCGATCACATAGAACTTTGTTTGTTGGGTGGTCCCGACAGTGTTTACTGGTAAGGTTATCTTCCTTCATGGTCTCGCACGCCATGTTGAATCCATTCAATACCCCGACCGCTGGTACAATTTGATCATGTAATCCCAGTTGCTCTACGACCCTCGATCTGATGATATTGGCCGATCTACCTATATCAATCAACACATGCTTAACCCGAGATTTATTAATAAGTACAGATATTACCAGTGCATTATTGTGAGGTTGTATGATGCCCCCCGCATCTTCATCATCGAACGAGATAGTTCCTTCCGGGACGTAATCCAGGGTGAGTTTTCTCCTCGTAATAGATACCTTAGTGCACTTTATCATCGGCCCTTTAGGACATCGACACCCCAAATGATCATGTTGATTACGTGTTGAGGCTCCTCTTGTTCGACCTGTTTTTTAGCATCCCTCTTTCTGAAGTGGTTCTTAGCTCGCTCGCTTAGGAATTCTCGGAGGTGCCCATTGTTGAACAATCGAGCAACTTATTCTCTTAACTGTCGACAATCTTCGATCCTATGACCGTGTGTGCCATGATACTTACACATCAGATTAAGATCTCTCTAGGAAGGGTTGGACTGCAATGGTCGGGGCCATTTGGCCTCTTTGATCTGCCCTATGGTCGACACAATATTTGCAGCGTCCACATTGAAATTGTACTCCGACAATCTTGGCGCTTCTCTACTCCCGAGCGACTTGTCAAACCCGCTCTTGCTAATTAGGCCCTGGTCGCTCGGTCCTCGATCACTTCTTTTCTCATTCCTGGTTGGGTGACGCCTGGATCCGTTTCCCCCCAATCTGCATTGTATGGCTGATATCAATCTCGGACCGGCCTTGGCTCCTGATCAACAGCTTTCTTAGATCTATCATCGGTTCTGATATGGTAAATATATCCAGAAGGGGCCCCGAGTTGGTCGTTTTCGACCCTGATCTTCGATTGGTACCTATTGTGGACGTCGGCCCAGGTTATCGATAGGTACTCCACCAAATTTTGTTTTAGATGTTGAGAGGCCATGGAACTTTGGGGGTTGAGCCCATGAGTGAATGCCTGAACGACCCAATCATTCCCAACTGGTGGCAGATCCATCTGTTCCATCTGGAATCTAGACACGAACTCCCTGAGCATCTTGTTATCCCTTTGTTTGACTTTGAAAAGATCTGACTTTCTGGTCTCGACCTTGGTGGCTCTGGCATGGGCCTTTATGAAAGCATCTGCAAGCATAGAAAACGCGTCAATGGAATTTGGAGGCAAGTTGTGATACCATATCATTGCCCCATTGGACAATGTTTCCTCAAACGTTTCTAGCAACACCGACTCGATTTCATCATCTTCCAAGTCGTTCCCTTTGATCACGCATGTATAAGAGGTTACATGCTTATTTGGATCCGTGGTATCATTATACTTGGAAATGTCAGACATTCGAAACCTCTTCGAGATCGGCTTCGTTGCCGCACTCGGAGGGAAGGGCTTCTAAAATTTGGAGTCTGGTCCCTTCAATATCAGAGGTGCTCCCGGGGTCTGATTGACCCTAGAGTTGTACGTTTCCACCTTCTTGTCGTTGGCCTCAATCTTTTCTCGCTTGACTCCACCTATTTTGTTAATGCTTCGAGCATCTTCATCACATCGGAACTTTCTCCGGGCTCGACTTCTCCCGGTCCCACGGCAACTTGTTCATCTCTTCATGTATTTTCCCGGGATTGTTCGGGCTCTACCCTGTTAGGGGCGTGGATTTGGTTCTGCAGCTGTGCTATTGTCGCTTGTTGAGCCTGCAACATTTCTAAAATTAATCGTAGGCTCACCCCATCACCTTCACCTTCGGACGCTTCTCGAGCCGTAGGCTAGGGTCCCCCGCGAATACTATTTTTGGGATCAGTTGAAAAATTGATGCTGATGGCCACCTGCAAGTTAGCATCGACTGGGTCGGCGACTGGGACACCATTGGAATCGGCATGAGGCACATCATTACTAGGCACCACCTTATTATTCTCGCCATGATGGCCTGACTAAGCGTCAACGTTCAAGTGAGTAGACTGAGAGTTTGACATTTTTAGGCTAAACAAGAATTAAGGTTTTAAAAAACAAACGTAAAAATGGGTGTTTTATGGATATTCGTATCAAATCACCACTATTATCCTTAGCCTCACATTGGGCGCCAAACTGTTTACCCTAAAAATGAGTAACAATTAAATTTGTACGCATTTTAAAGGATACGTGGTTTAATTTAATATGAATAATTAAGAACAAAAGATAAATGAATTAAAGACAAAATAAATGATTAAACCAATCGTTATGTAATTACCAAGCCTGATATAAGATTGAATAGTGGAACTCGTCCTCGATTGGACCCTCGGTAAAATCTCGGTCCCGAGAGAAGAAAAGAACAAATGAAAAATGCTTTTAACAATAGCTAGAAGACAAAAGTAAACTTTTATTGCTTTGAGTTGCGCGTTACAATGTGTTAGAATAAAGAAAACCTTCCCCTTTATATAGTGGGAGAATTTCAGTCTTAGTAAAAGTCTAAAAAAGGTTTTTAAAAAAAAAACCGGAAAATGTTAATTTACAGTTGATAATGAACGGGATTCGCGCCGTAATATCCGGTTAAGGACGAATATTACGGCCCCCTACCCGTCATGCAAAATTATTCAACGCGCCTCCCGAGGTCCGAAAGCTATACTTGGTACGGGTACATTATTTTACCGTGTCCGAACTTAGACACATCGTTCATTCCTCCCGGGTCTCGATATGAGGGGATCCTCGCCTTGATTATAATCACGTCGAGTTGTGCTTCCTCTTCGTTCTCTCATCGGGGAAAACTTTGCCCCCAATTTTACCCGTACACAAGCTTATTTTGAGAAGTATTTTTTCTCAAAAGCGCTTTACTCAAAAGTGCTTTTGGTGAGAAGCAGTTTGTGTTTGGCTAATTAATTTGAAAAGTACTTCTAAGTAGCAATTATTGTTTGGCCTAACTTTTAAAAAGTGCTTCTAAGTGTATTTTTCTCAAAAATGCTTTTCAAAAAAAATCTTTTGGGTAGAAGCTTCTTTTTTCTGCTTCTACTCAAAAGTACTTTTTTCTAAAAAGTTGGCCAAACACTTCAACTTTTAAAAAATGGTGATTTTGGCCTTGGAAAAGCTTGGGCAAATATGATATTAGGCTCCATGTTTCAGTTAAGGGAAAATGGGCAAATATATCTCTCTACTTTCGGATATTATCTATATTTAACCTCTGTTATACTATCCGACCAAATTTTTCCCTACTATTATACTATCCAGCCAAATTTACCCCTACCGTCAGCAAACTTTTAAAAATTACCCTTCAGCCCGTCAGGTAACCCAGAATCTCCCAAATTATTTTAATTAAGTCACTTATTATTATTCTTGATCCACTATTTTCAGAAATTACTATTTATGTGAATGCTAAAGGTATTACACTACACATATTATTCATGGATATTTTTAAATACCAATGTCCCACTTCTCTTCTTGTGATAATGAGTTTGAAATTAGTTTAAAATTTTATTTATTTTTCAATAATATATACACTATAGAACTCAGTGGGTCTATTTATTATGTATTATATGCAGATGATCATTATGTATGTATATGTATATTCGAATATATTTTGTTATTGCCTGGTTAGTATAAAGTTTGATCGACTAACTTAAGAGTGAATAATGCGTAGTCGTTTGATTAAAGCAAAGTTGAATTCGATAATGTAAAGTCTCCAAGGAAGTTCAACATTTATCACGAATACTTGCAAAGTCTCCATACCGTTGGTGCAGCGAATTCATTAAAGTTGGGATGTTGTAAATACTTTTGGAATTTAGACAAGCTACCTAATTTAGATTCTTCAATTTACTATACTTTGTTTACTAACCGTTGTATTATTTTAATATTTCTTTCTCTAATTTTTTCTAATTAAAAAAATATGTAAATGCCAATTATTTCGAAAATAGTGGATCAAGAAGAACAATAAGTGACTTAATTAAAATGATTTGATGAGATTCTGGGTCACCTAACGGACTGAGGGTAATTTTTAAAAGTTTGTTGATGGTAGGGGTAAATTTGGCCGGATAGTAAAACGGTAGGGGTAAATTTAGCCGAATAGTATAACGGAGGTTAAATGTAGACAATATCCGAAAGTAGAGGGGCATATTTGGCCCTTTTCCCTTCAATTAAACACTCTTTGTTAAATCAAGGTAAAAATCTTGCTTGCACTTGCTACCTCCGTCTCAAATTATCTGTCATGTATCTATTTTACACGTCTCTAAATAAACATTAATTAAAAAGAATTTTAGACTGTTTACCCTTATTTATATTTTAAGATATAATATTTTCTCATTGAATATTTACTCTATTTATGTGCTATCTCTTTTTTCAAGAACAATTACTATTGAGGGTAAAATAGAAAAAATATAATTTATTTTATCTTGAACTTCTAATATGACAAATAATTTGAGACAATATATTTTTGAAATCACGACAGATAATTTGAGACGGGGGAATAATGTTTTATACTAAAAATAGATATATGCTATGTATTTGCATAGGGACTTCTAGCATTTAATCATAGTTGTATTGGTCTAACTCAACTTCAAAAACTAACTCATTTGATGAGAATTGCCCATCATCTACTACAAAAAATAATATCGGGCCTATTATCAGGTAAACCATGAATTGAAATGAGTATGCATACGAGAAGGTTTTATCGAAAACCTGAGACATAGAGAAAACTCTAAGGGTCATTTGGTATGCGGGATAAGTGATAATAACCCCCGAGATTATATGCGAGATTATTTTATTCTGCATTTAGTTGAATTTTTTAATCCGGAATTAGCAATTGTAGAATTAATTAATCCTACAATAGGGTATTATCCTATCCCACATTGAATGTGGGATAATAATCTCGAGATTAATTAATATCCGAATAAATACTAAATGGCAAAAATGCCTTCTCCGGGGGTCTTCTCCCAAAGTCTTTTAAGCAGTCCAAAGTTAAAATTATAAAGAAAAAATTATCCGATATATATATATATATATATATATATATATATATATATATATATATATATATATAATACCATGTACATCCTATTTTTAGTCAAATAACCAAACATCTTGCAATAAAACTATATTTACTAAATAATCAAATTATTATTTAATCCCTATATTATAATCTCATTATTATAATTTCGGGATAACTCTTTCCCTTTCGACCCCTAAAAATGTACAATGAGTAGTCAATCAAACGATGAGGACATAGAACTAAAGAATTAAAAGAAGTATGATTAGACCTAATCGTTAATATGATAATTAATTGTCTCATCTATTGCTCTTTCGTCGTGCATGTTTGCTTTACGGATTGGTTCAAGGTATAAATTTTATAATTTCATGTATACATATAGATTAGCTGGTTCTTATTTAGAAGGTAGAAATTTATTATTTCTACTTGTGCTAATAGTTTAGCGTTTCCATTTTTGTTAGGTGATTCTACTTGGGGGTTCTAAAATACAAGGAGATTTGACTAGTTAGTGCCAATTAGAGCTTTATAGATTTCATGCTACGTTTAATTTAAGCTTGCTCGTTTCGTTCAATTGAAACTTTATAATGAATCGCATTCTCTAGTCCAATTAATACCTTTTATTTGTTACACACTTCCAATTTAGCAAAAAGAATCAGATTGAAGTCCAACTCCAAAATGCAGTTCTATTCCGAAAAGAGAGTCAAATTTAAATACACTTCAAAAGTTCACCCAAACAAATGAACTCAATTTTATCTAACAATGTTTTGGCAATTTCGATTTACCTATAGCTAAAACTGACAACAAAACCCCCTTTCGACAAATCTAATTTTGACTAGACAAAGAAACTCTTTTTAACCTAGTAATAGGATGTATAGTTCCAGTAAATTTGAATTCTTTTTTCTTTTTTAAGATTTGAACCTCTAATAATACCAGAGAAATTGCAGGAACGTTATGGAAAAAAGATCATATTTTTATTACAATGCTACGAGTTCAAGCACATTTTTATCCAAATTAAATCACATTTTAAACCAGTAAAAATGTAATTATTAAATTCGTTCACCAACTTTGGACAAGAAAAAAAACAGACCACATCAGATTAACAAATCTGTTTAATTTTATCAACACAAGCTTTAACTTAAACTAGTGAGAAAAAGTAATGAAACAAAAGCTTTCGCAGTTGGGATCAGACTGACGTGCAAAAAATATTTATTCAGCACAGCACAGATTATTGAGCCTTTGATATATCGATATATTCTCATCATTTCCCAACTGTAAATGAACTCAGTTTGCAAAAATCCAAAAAAAAAAAAAAAAAAATCGAATCGTAACTATAAAAATAAAAATAAAAACTTAAAGATTGTAGAAGAGAAAAGAGAGTTTTTTCATTTGCAGAAAGCCATAAAACTCTGAAACTAAAAAAACCTATGAACTTTCTGGAGAGAAATAAAAAGGAAAGACAGCACTATTGAGGTTGAAAGATTGCAAACTTTGCAGCTTTTTAAAACAAATTCAAACCCTAACCCTAACTTTAACTTTTGGGAATTGGGCCGACGGCTATAAAACAAGGCCCTTTATTTCGTTAGGCCCTTTAAAATATAGCCTCTTTACAGAAATAGCCATGAGTTTTACTATTTATTTTTCTAGCCAGTGTATATAGATTATATACTGGTTATACATGATTATACACATATTATAAATAAGTATGTTATATATTGTCCGGCTAATTTTAGTTCAAGCGATTGAGTTAGGATAAAAGAAATTGATTTCTTCCAACGACTAATAAGAAAAACTTCATTACACTACCAAAAAATCATGTCCTACAAGACTTTACAAGTTATATGTTTAATTGCCATTCCAATAAACCCCTAAATAAAAAAAATAAAAAAAATAAAAAAATATCTTAAGTGTTCAATAACTAATGTAAGTTTGCTCTTGATGAAATATATGTACATGTTTATCGCTAACCTATTGCGACTAGAGTCGAACCCAGGATTTGAAGGTCGCGGGTGCACATTTAGATTCAACCACAATCTACTTTGTATATAAGGTGTCAACTATTAATATATTACTGTTTTCTAAAAACATATACAAGTATACATAGAATTTTTGTTGAAATTTTACGAGTGTCAGTGACCCCTCTCGGTATAGCATAGGTACGCCCCTGATTGTGACCCTCATTTTTATCTACTTGAACAAGCAAAATTGTGCTTTTGATGAAATCTATTTTACATGTTTATCCTTAACCTACTGCAACCCTCATTCTTTATCTACTTGAACAAGCAAAATTGTGTTGTTGATAAAATAGGGGTGAAAAAGGAAAAGTAATGCAGTTCTCACTTCTCAAAACAGCAGCAACTGATGAACATAACCAAACCATTTCAATATTGTTATTACTAATAAGAATAACATTGTTTGTAACACCATTGCCAAAATCATATAGCAATGAAATCAGCCTTGCAATGAAAATACAACTTAAACAGACAAATAAAAGAAAAATAACAAGACCAGACTATCCTAACTAAAGACACAGGCGAAGCGAAAGCGCTGTTTCACAATTCAAATGAACATGGACAGATGCACTACAGTTATATAACGGTGTTAGATTAGACATGGAGATTAAGATAAAAATTTGACATAAATCAAACGATACTTTTTTAACTTGTAGCCTTAAACATGTCTTTAAATGACATGAAGAGGATGTCATTAAAGTCAAAATGAAAAGTTTAAATCTAAAGAGTTTCCAAATATAAAAGAATATTTTTTTTGGAATAGGCTAGAAAAGAGCATCGTATCAAAAGGAACAAGTAGACTAATTGGAAATTCCTGTCTCTTATGACCAGCACTAAAAGTTTAGGTTGTTTCACAGTCAAAGAACCTAGAACTCGAAATGTTTAAAGAACAGAGAAAGTACAAAGTCGATCTCAACTTGCAAACTATAATCATAGTTGAACCTCCACCACCAACGAAAAAACAACGGTTAGGTAATATGACGTAAGCAGTTAAGGGTGTTCATAAAAATCCGAAAAATCAAACCAAATCGAAAATCAAACCAATCCGACCAAAAACTGATACTTTTTAGGTTTGATTTGGTTTGGTTTTGGTTTTGAATTTTAAAAACCGATCAAATTTGGTTTGATTTTGATTTTAATCAAAAAATAACCGGAAAAAAACGAACCAAACCGACTATAGAAGTAGCTATTATGGTGCATATTAGTCGTTTGTATTTTAAGTCTAGTTCTTTGCTATTACAATAATCTAATTCTTTGCCTTTACATTCTAGTTTGATTGGTAGTTTGCTTTTGCTAAGTACAAGAATTATTTCATGTTAAAAATAATCAATTTTTAATTGAGTACTTAAATTATTCATCACTATTTGATTCAATTATCATCAATATATCACGGTAAATGATAGATTTTTCAAAGAGCAATTGGTTTGATAGTGTTACATTGAAAATATAGTTGTCGGAATATGTATTTGGCAGTGTATGTCTCATATTTAAGAAAAATCGATAAATAACCGAAAAAGCCGAAAAATCGATAAAAATCGACAAAAACAGAATTGCTAAAAACCGACTTAATTGGTCTGGTTTGGTTCCAACATTTTAAGAACCGACTTACTTGGTTTGGTTTCTTTTTAGGGAAAAACCGATTCAAACCGAACCATGAACACCCCTAGCAGCAGTTACCAAAAATAAAATAAACCATTACGACCAAGACATAGACCAATGCATGAGGCAAAAATAACAACAACAATCTAGTGTATTCCTACAAGTGGGGTCTGGGGAGGGTAATGATAACGACAAGGTCGGGAATCCAAACTAGAGTAAGAATTTGAAAAGTAAATGCGGAAGCAATAACAATAAGGAATTGAACAACTAGAACTAAAGGGCAGAAAATAAAGGATATGGGAAAATTCAAGGAAAGAATTCCAAGAACTTCCAAGAACGCAAGTTCTATAGCCTTGACAAGATCAAAGCAACAACGTCTTGATTTATTGAAGAAATCAAACGCCTTTACTTAAAAGCAAATCAAAACAATAGATTCGGATCTTGACCGCTTTACGAGTAACTTGAGACAACAATTAATAACTAGTATTAATCGCCTTTTAAGAATACCACAAAGGAATCAAAGATATCACAATAGAGAAGTAATCTTACTACCTTGAACTATGAACTAGTAAAGGTTGAAAGATAAATCTCAAAGCACAAGTAACAAAGGTTCAAAAGAACTCTCAAAGTATGATATACTTAATCAATAATGAAGTGTCTCAATGAATGAGAAGAACTCCTTATTTATAGGAGTACTAAGGCACAAAAAGTCCTTAAAATTAGGTAGGGTGGTTGCTAAGGCATAAAAAGTCATTACAATTAGGTAGGGTGATTGCTAAGGAGTAAGAAAAGTCATTACAATTAGGTGGGGGCGGCCAAATCCCTTTGGGGCAGATTTGGACCTTAAAACTACTAGTTTGGGCCATTGATTTGGACTCCAATTGGGCTCCCTTTGAAACACCCCCTTTTGGACCTCTTTTAAGCTCATTTTGAGCCCCTTTGGTGGACTTCAAGGGCTGATTTGGTGGCCCAATCTTCCTCCTCTTGGACTTCAATTTGGATCACCAAATAATTATAAAACTTGGATAATTCATCTACTTTGGGCTTGAGTTCTTCCTCTATAATTAAAAGCTTCTTTATTTGCCATTGAAGTCCAGCAACCTTAGAGTGCAACTCTTTAGCTTGAAATCTTGTAAATGGCCTTGGAGCTTCCAAAACTCTATCCTTGTCCTACATTCCCCTCTTCTTGAAAAGAATTCGTCCCCGAATTCGATCCTATATCAAACAAAGACAAGTCAGCAACATTGAATGTAGCACTTACTTGGAACTCACCAGGTAGGTCCAGCTTGTAAGCATTGTCTCCAATCCTTTCAAGGACTTGAAATGGGTCATCTCCTCTAGGGTGCAACTTTGACTTCCTTTTGGAGGGAAATCTCTCCTTTCTAAAGTGAACCCAAACTAAATCTCCAGGTTTAAAAATTACTTGTTTTCGACCCTTATTCTTTCTCAAGGCAGTTTGCTCATTTTTCTTCTCAATTGCAAGCCTTGTTTGTTCATGAATTTTTTTCATCATCTCAGCCTTTGTCCTACCATCAAGATTAACAATATCATTAGTAGGTAATGGTAATAAATCAAGGGGAGTGAAGGGATTAAAACCATAAACAACCTCAAAAGGAGACATACCTGTAGAAGAATGGATTGTTCTATTGTAAGCAAATTCAATCATAGGTAAGTGAGCCTCCCAAGAAGTTAATTTACCTTTCAAAACAGCCCTCAACATGTTTCCTAAGGTTCTATTAACTACTTCAGTTTGTCCATCAGTTTGTGGGTGACAAGAAGTAGAAAACAACAATTTAGTGCCTAACTTCCCCCAAAATACACGCCAAAAGTGGCTCAAAAACTTAGCATCCCTATCACTAACAATAGTTCTAGGTATACCATGCAATTTGACAACTTCTTTTACAAAAAGATCAGCAACATGTGAAGCATCATTAGTCTTTAAACAAGGAATAAAACGAGCCATTTTGGAGAACCTATCTACCACAACATATATACTATCCTTACCATACCTTGTTCTAGGCAAACCTAACACAAAATCCATAGAAATATCAATCCAAGGTGAAGTAGGAACAGGTAGTGGCGTGTAAAGACCATGTGGTAACACTTTAGATTTAGCTTGTTTACATTCCAAACACTGTGCACACATTCTTTCAACATCTTTTCTCATTCCACGCTAAAAGAAATTTTCAGCAAGTATGTCTAGCATCTTTGGGACTCCAAAGTGACCCATAAGCCCTCCACAATGTGCTTCCCTTACAAATACTTCACGTAAAGAGCAATTAGGGATACACAACTTATTTTCCTTAAAGAGAAACCCATCTTGGAGGTTAAACCTCTCAAAAGGACCCAACTTACAATCTGCAAAAATCTTGCCAAAATCAACATCATTAGCATAAAGTCCCTTGATTTGATCAAAACCCATCAATTTAGAAGTCAGGGTAGAAACTAAGACATACCTTCTTGAAAGTGCATCCGCAACAACATTCTCTTTCCCTTGTTTGTAAGAAATTATATAAGGAAAAGTTTCAATGAATTCAACCCACTTAGCATGCCTTCTACTAAGCTTACCTTGACTCTTCAAGTATTTCAAGGATTCATGGTCAGTTTTAATGACAAACTCTCTTGGCCACAAGTAATGTTGCCATATGGCTAAAGCCCTTACCAAAGCATTATAGCTCTTTGTCATAAGTGGAATAGTTCAATGTGGCTCCACTCAACTTCTCACTAAAGTAGGCAATAGGTTTAGAATCTTGCATCAAAACAGCACCTATTCCTTTGCCAGAAGCATCACATTCAATTTCAAAAGATTTAGAAAAATCAGGCAATTGTAACAATGGAGCAGAACATAACTTTTCTTTCAACAAGTTAAAAGCATCATCTTGTTCTTTTCCCCATGTAAAAATCTTATCTTTTTTAATAACTTCAGTTAAAGGAGAAGCAATGGTGCTAAAGTCTCTCACAAACCTCCTATAAAAACTAGCAAGTCCATGAAAACTCCTAACTTCCGTTACACTCTTAGGTTTTGGCCATTCTTTTATTGCTTTAATTTTCTCTTCATCAACCTCAGCTCCTTTAGAACTAACCACAAAACCCAAGAATATCACATGATCCACACAAAAAATACACTTTTTAAGATTAGCAAATAAGAGTTGCTTTCTAAGAACTTCAAAAACTTATTTTAGGTGTTCTACATGCTCTTCTAAAGTGTTAGAAAAGATCAAGATATCATCGAAGTACACCACAACAAATTTTCCATGAAAATCCTTAAAGATATGATTCATTAATCTCATGAAAGTGCTAGGTGCATTAGTCAAGCCAAAAGGCATAACTAACCACTCATAAAGCCCATATTTGGTCTTAAAAGCAGTTTTTCATTCATCTCCAGGATTCATTCGAATCTGATGGTAACCACTTTTTAGATAAATTTTAGAAAAGATTTTGGATCCATGTAATTAATCCAACATATCATCAAGACGAGGAATAGGATGGCGATACTTTACCGTTATCTTGTTGATTGCTCTACAATCCACGCACATCCTCCAAGTTCCATCCTTTTTGGGTACCAATAGGACAGGAACAGAGCAAGGGCTCATGCTCTCTCTCACAAAGCCTTTCTCAAGCAGCTCCTCAACTTGCCTTTGAAGCTCTTTTGTTTCTTCTGGATTACTCCTATAAGCAGGTCTATTTGGGATTTGTGATCCAGGCATGAAATCAATTTGATGCTCAATGCCACGTAAAGGTGGCAATCCATTAGGAATATCTTCAGGAAAGACATCTTCAAAATCCTGCAAAAGAGAAGAAATACTACTTGGCAAAGAAGAAGTTAGTAACTCAGAATTAATCAAAACTTCTTTGTAAGTAAGTAGTATTATGGGCAACCCCTCTTTTCTTGCATTTAAACACTCTTTGGCTTTTATATAAAAACTCTCTTTTTTTATTACCTTAGCCTCTTTCCTCTCACCAAGACTTTCTATTTTTTCATTCAAGCCCATTTTTATCTCTTCTCTCAAATTGTTGCCCTCTCTCTCTTTCTCTCGCCCATCTCTCTTTTTTTCCAACTCTTGGCCTCCTTTCTTTTCTTTTTCCTCAAGCTCACTTTTTATCCCTCCCCTTGGTTTTCCCATTGTTTCCCTTAATCTCTTTTGATCTTCAAACACTTGAGAAGGAGATAAAGGTGCAAGAGTAAATTTTCTGCCATTTAGCTCAAGAAGAATTTCTATTCTTCCTTCCATCATGAAAAACATTCCTATCATACTGCCAAGGACGACCCAGTAAGATATGACAAGCTTGCATAGGGACTATGTCACAAAGAATATCATCCTCATATCTACCAACATTGAATGAAATCATGCATTATTTGTTTACCTTTAGTTCACCACTATCATTTAACCATTGGAGTCTATAGGGAGTAGGGTGTTTCATGCATGCAGGTCCCAATTTTTCCACAAAGTATGAACTCACCACATTAGCACAACTACCACTATCAATGATCATAGAACAAGTTTTCCCCTTTATCCCACACCTAGTATGGAATATATTCTCCCTTTGTTCTTCACTATTGCTTCCCAAATTAATAGTCATAATCCTCCTAACTACCCCAATCATGCCATCATTAGGTAGTTCTATATCATCATCATTACTCACATCTCCCTCTTCTTCTCCCTCACTTTTTTCACTCTCATATCCTTCATCTTCTCTAAGAATGATGTTTCTTCTACTTGGACATTCATGCATCATATGTCCCCTTCCTTTACATTTATGACACTGAATAGAACTAGAAGGTGTAAAAGGTTTAGGGTTAAAGGTTTTACCTCCCTCTTTGTTCTTAAATTTACCTTTATCCTTGTCTTCTTGAGGTCTAGAAGAACCCTTCATCTCTTGATTCGACCATGGCTTCTTGGAGATGGTGTTTGACCGACCTTTCCATGAGCTAGCTTGCTTTCTTTTATTTTGATTCTCTACCTTTACAGACAAATCAACTAACTCATCTATTGTTACATATTGTTGTAATTCTACTACATCAGCTATTTCCTTATTTAAACCATTTAAAAACCTAGCCATTGTAGCCTCTTCTTCCTCCATACAATTAGCTTGGATCATAGCCATATCCATAGCCTTAAAGTACTCATCCACAGACATGGACCCTTGCTTCAATGTTTGAAGGCGTTGTTGTAACTCTCTTTGAAAGTGTGATGGTATGAATCTCTTTCTCATCACCCTCTTCATCTCAGCCCAAGTAGCAATTGGTGCTTGTCCTTCTTGCAATCTGTCCCTAGTAAGCTTTTTCCACCAAATAGCAGCATAGTCAGAAAACTCAACAATAGCAAGTTTAACCTTCTTACCCTCAGAGTAGTTGTGACAGTCAAATATGGCTTCAACCTTTCTCTCCCAATCAAGGTACAAGTCTGGATCCCTTGTTCCCTTGAAAGATGGCATCTTCATCTTTATACTGCTTATATTATTATCTTCTACTCTACCTCTTTGTCCCCTCCTATCTCTTCCCATCCTATCAAAATCGATATCATTAAAATCATCTATTGGGTTTTCTTGATTTACAATGGGAGCAAGGGGTACATTTCTCCTAGCTTGGGGCCTAACATTATTTTCCCTTCTAAGTTCAGCAATTGTATCATTTTGCTCAGCAATGGTGTCCCTCATCTCTTGGAGTTGCAAATTCCACCTTTCGAATTGTTGATGCATAGCTTGCAAGGTAAAATCATTTCTTGCTTTGATTTCGGCTTCTTGAAGAACCCTTCGTTCATCATCACTACCTGTATGTGACATCTTAAATAATTAAACTGTATCAGAAAATTGAATTTTTTCTCAATTGTTCTCACACACACTTTGTCTTTTTTTTCTCTCTCGAAATAACCTTTGAACGAAATACTTTATAGATTTATAGTTAAACCCAACTCGTATAAAGTTTTTAGTAGTAAAATATAGATTTTTGGGGAACAAATGAAAGAAGAACCAAATCCTAGAACTATTAGACTCAGTTGAAACAAGACACGAACAAAAAGGAAATGATTATATATTTAGATTAGAAAGAGTAAGAAGAATTGAATTTTTGTCTTATCTTTGAAATATGGGATCCCCTCTTCTTGTTTCCTTTGATAGTTTTTGGAAACAAATTAGATACAAAAGAAAGTTCCTAGAGAGTAAACAATTTTATTTTTTTAAAATTGATTTTTATTTTTTGTTTTTGTTTTTTTTTTAACTTTTTTTTTTCGCTCTTAGTATTCAAGAAATTCCCAGAATTATCAAAAACGAAACCTTGATAGAACCGCTCTGATACCACTTGATAACGACAAGGTCGAAAATCCAAACTAGAGTAAGAATTTAAAAAGTAAATGCGGAAGCAATAACAATAAGGAATTGAGCAACTAGAACTAAAGGGCAGAAAATAAAGGATATGGAAAAATTCAAAGAAAGAATTCCAAGAACTTCCAAGAACGCAAGTTCTATAGCCTTGACAAGATCAAAGCAACAACGTCTTGATTTATTGAAGAAATCAAACGCCTTTACTTAAAAGCAAATCAAAACAATAGATTCGGATCTTGACCGCTTTACGAGTAACTTGAGACAACAATTAATAACTAGTATTAATCGCCTTCTAAGAATACCACAAAGGAATCAAAGATATCACAATAGAGAAGTAATCTTACTACCTTGAACTATGAACTAGTAAAGGTTGAAAGATAAATCTCAAAGCACAAGTAACAAAGGTTCAAAAGAACTCTCAAAGTATGATATACTTAATCAATAATGAAGTGTCTCAATGAATGAGAAGAACTCCTTATTTATAGGAGTACTAAGGCACAAAAAGTCCTTAAAATTAGGTAGGGTGGTTGCTAAGGCATAAAAAGTCATTACAATTAGGTAGGGTGATTGCTAAGGAGTAAGAAAAGTCATTATAATTAGGTGGGGGGCGACCAAATCCCTTTGGGGCAGATTTGGACCTTAAAACTACTAGTTTGGGCCATTGATTTGGACTCCAATTGGGCTCCCTTTGAAACACCCCCTTTTGGACCTCTTTTAAGCTCATTTTGAGCCCCTTTGGTGGACTTCAAGGGCTGATTTGGTGGCCCAATCTTCCTCCTCTTGGACTTCAATTTGGATCACCAAATAATTATAAAACTTGGATAATTCATCTACTTTGGGCTTGAGCTCTTCCTCTACAATTAAAAGCTTTTTTATTTGCCATTGAAGTCCAGCAACCTTAGAGTGCAACTCTTTAGCTTGAGATCTTGTAGATGGCCTTGGAGCTTCCAAAACTCTATCCTTGTCCTTGATGCTACCGGGTAAGATGTACGTAGCTTTCCTACCCTCAACAATAAATTTTTCTTCTCATCTACCTAATTCTCAGTGACTGGAATTAGCAAGTACCTGGAACAGTCGCGATGCTAGCTGGCCCGACGACATAAAATTTTTTAGCCACATTTCCCCCTCCGCACAATTCAAATGTCAACATGTGCATGTGGCTCCTATATGGTGCAACCTATGCCTACCAAATGTATAGCTAGAAAATTGTAGTAGAAGTTTTGTAGCTCAAATGTGTCATTCTTTTTAAAACACGTCACTAGGACAGAGGATTGTTGTGTTCTACATTGTAAAAATGCCCAAGTGCAAGAATCGTGCTCATTGAACATAATTTAATATGAAAAAAAAACAAATATTTATCCTAATGAAAAGTAAGCAGTTAAATATAACTCAAAATTTACCATTATAGGATAGTAAAATTGGAGAATTTCTTGGAATTGGAGTAGCAGTAAGTGAATAAGGTGAAAAACTGAATAAAGAAGACCATCTAAAACTCTCAAACATCACCAAGATATCAAGGTATTCAAGGTATATCTCTGGTAGAGATTTACAGCAAACTCTACAACTTAGACAACAATATGTCTAAAAAACTTCATATTGAGATACCCGCTGACGATTGTTCTTTTCTTTTCATAAGATGTATTAATAGTTTGCAGGATTTCTAGAATAGGAATATGCATTCTCTTTGAACTGTGGATTGGTCCTTACTATTTACTCTCTTTGTTTCAATTTAGATGATGTAGTTTGATTCGTAACGGAGTTTTTTTTAAAAAAAAAAGACTTTTATAACTTGTGGTCTTAAAAAATTAAGGGGTAAAAGCTTTGTGGGGCCATAATATTTGTGTGGTTATAAAAACTTCTCATTAAGGGTAAAATTAATAAAATGAAGAGTTTAAAGTTGAATTATTTTCAATTATAAAAATATGTCATTCTTTTTTTAACAAACTAATAAGAAAAAGTGTGATATAAATTGACACAAACGGAGTACTATTTATTGGCCAACGGAGACACATTTTTACTAACAGTAATTTTAATAAACCATGCTTTCATGAAAAGTCGCACCCTTTCAAGTGATACCTTTTTGAACATATCATTTTAAAATATGGTTACACACTGGCAGAGCTAGCATAGGTCTTGCGGGTTTAGTCAAACCCTTTATTTTTTGCCTAAACCCTATATTTTTCTTAAGATATCAAGTAAAAATTATACGGGCATCCTATTTGGTCGCCCCAATTTAACCTATACCCATATTTTTAAAATTCTTTAACCTATACCCTAATTTTGACAACTTCAGACGCCTCATCTTCTTCCTCCTGACCTATGCGCTCCTTTCTTCCTCCTCTTCTTTTCCTCTTCTTCTTTTCTCTCTCAAACACATGAGACTTTGTATAAGTATTATTGATTGGATCTGTAAAGTTTTTATTAAATTATCAACTACCATATTCTATGTTGAAGGATGAGTAAATAAAACTCCACAAGCTGATTAAAGTAGGTGTGATTTGTGTCTTTCCCTGATCCATTCTTCTTAAACATACAACATCAATTGACTGCTATATGTCCTCTCTTCCAAGTTACCTGCCACGAGAATGGCACATGCATGTGAAATTTATTATACACAATAGTTGCTCTCGCGATCTCTTGAAATTAGCTTACCCGTTGCTTTATGATATCGTCAGCAGGGAAAACGACAGAAAAGGGCTGCAGAACTGAAAAATAAAAGATAGGAAAAATAATTTCAGAACATTATCAAAAAAATCAGTTAAAACTTCAGCACAATTTGGCTTAAGTTATATTTTAAAGCCATCTAACTTCAAAGAAAGGCAGAAGACAACTTCAGCTCTAAGACTATTGAAGTTTAACAAATATAAAACAAAAACTTCAACTCCTAGAATGCTGAAATTCAGGAAATACAAAACAAAACTTCAGCTCCTAGAATGATGAAGTTCAACAATTACAAAACAAAACTTAGCTCCTAGAATGCTGAAATTCAGCAATTACAAAACAAAACTTCAGCTCCTAGAATGCTGAAGTTCAGCAATTACAAAATAAAATTTAAGCTCCTAGAATGTTGAAGTTCAACAATTACAAAACAAAAACTTCGGCCAAAACATGCTATAGTTTTATTGAACTGAAGTTTGTCATTGCACTAAAAACTGAAGTTTGCGTGATTGCCTTTGCAAGTCAGGCCAAACTTCAGGCAAAAATATCTGAAGTTTTGCTTTGATAAGGCTACACTTCAGGCAAAACATTCTGAAGTTCAAACTTTAGACATAAATTTTTGCTACTGCAGGCCTGTATGTCTGAAATTACTCGAAAAGTGGGTACGCTTGTAATTTTTTTTGCAAAGCGGGTATAAGTTAAAATGTGACTCAAAAACTAGGTATAGATGCAAATCCCCCAGATATCATTGAATATGTATAAATTGTTAATTTAAAACACAGTAACTTAAATGGACTAGAGTCCCGATCCCATAAGGTTCAAATTTTGGTGTCGCCTCTGGTTACACATGTCATCAACCATGTGAATTGTGTTATAACTACTATACAACAACATCAACAAACCCAATATAATCCCACAAGTGAGATTTGGGGACGGTAGTGTGTACGCAGACCCAATGACGGATCTAGAGTATTGTTACTGGATTTTTCGGAACCCAATAACTTTTGCATAGACGTTGTATTTCTATTAAGAAGTCCTCTAAATATTTATAAATATCTAATTGTGAACCCAATTATTATTGTATATTAATTTGAAATTACGGTAGGAACCCATAAATTTCAAATCCTGAATCCGCCTTTGCGCAGACCTTACCCCTACCTCGAAGGTAGAGAGCCCATTTTTAATAGACCCGGCTCAAGGAGTTATAACTACTATACAACAAATCAAATGTGACAAAGATCGGAAAAAAAGAGCTTCTTCATACTGGCAGCTCACACATACTAGTTTTTAGCTGTCAGCAACTTCATATCATCACTAATTGAACTATTTTAGCTTTAAATTCTATCAAATGGAGCAATTTATACCTAAATTCTTCATATTGCGAGTAAATTAACAAATGCTTGTCGGATAAACATCATTTGATTAAATCCGAAATTGAATTATAAAGAACTTAGAAATTTAAAGAAAAACTATGAATGAATTTATTGTTGGGTTTTAAATTTTTACTAAAATAAACTCTTTGAAGAACAGGAGTCGGTCGAAGTAACTAAACAGCACCTCGTATAAAAATAAACGAGGTATTTAAAACATAGTACCTTTACATAAATAGCATTATATAATGATTATACACATATTATACATAGATTATAATTGATATATAAACTCCTCAAGATCGACCCAATAATAAATAACAATTTGGCAAAATCCAATTTTTACCCCATATATAATGTGTCACTTTGTCATCCAACCTTTAAGAATTCCATTTACCATTTAAACTTAGAAAGTTGTTTTTCTTTACCATATCGAAACTATGCAATGAGGGGCTGATTGGTTGTGATAGAAACAAAAGGAATGAAAATGTAAAAAATGAGTAAAACAACATAGCATTTATCCATTCTTTTCTTTTTTTGTTTTTTATTCGGTATTCGATATTTATTTTGAGATCCAACTAAGTCGAATTCACGCTGGGAGGTCCCGATTTGGGGTAAAATGATCCCTAACAAATACGATTACATACCACCGGCATCAACCCGATATTAATATTTAAGGATGAAGAGTACTTACAGTACAATTTCACCACAACCTTTGATGGTAATTTTTCCTATTCCAGTCCATCCGACGTTTTTTCTTCTTTTAATATTAGGCATCTCAAACATTCAAAATGAAGCAACAAAAGTGCAAGTGATAAAAATTGTACATATTTAGAATTGCTGAACTAATTTGTTATCAGAAACCTAATAAGGAAACAGTGTCACACTCTGGATCTGCTCTTTCCCCGTGTTGAAAGAGAGGTCAGCTTCTTCATTAACACTTTCGTGTTTGAATCAATTGGTACAAACATGGCCTCTAATATACTCACAACTCCAGAATTCTGATTACTTAGCACTTGGAAAAATGTAGCCAACTCGAAACTAGAGATCAAACGGTAGTGCAGAAGTCCTCTAGGGACAACAAACACACCACCTTCCCTTAGTGTTTTTTGGAACAATTTGCTTTTCGCTAGACTTGCAAACACACCACCATCTAGAAGATTAAGCCTTGTAAATTCTGCAGCAATGACTTTCGCTAACAATTTAAACTTTTGAATGATATGGTCATCCACTTTAACATGATATCAGGACAGACCATAGATTTTCACGTGCTTGACATGTGGAAAAGAATTAGGCTCGCGAGTGAGGGTAGTACTAAGACATGTAATTAAGTTATCAAAAGTGTGTTCTTCCTAACGATTTAAATTTCTAGATGAGATAGTAATATAGTTCAACATCTCCTTCAGGGCTCAAAAGCGAGCTTTTGAAATTGGAAGCAATGATGTCTGATGCATGGATGACCATTAATGAAGATGTTCTTGGGCGTAATATCAGTAGGACAAGCATCATTAGAGATTTTTAGCGTCTTTCGCCAAGCAAAATTTGGTGCATAAGCACTGATAAGTTATGTGTCATTTTGTACTTTGATTATCTAACAAACTTTTTGATAAGAACCAGAGTCTAGACCCTATTGCTTTTGGTAGCCAGAAGGATTGATTGTATCTTCCTAAACTCTTTGTTAAGTATATATGCTATGTAAAGCTATTGAGATTGCATTAATGTCAAGTAATAGCCAAAACTTGAAGTTCACTTCACTAAATTTTAAGTGTGACTTTTGTTAAAAGAGCCAGTGTTTAAAGAAAAGATGAACATTATTTATCTACAAGGTTGGATGTCCCTCTCCCAAAATAATAACTTGGTCCTTTTGATTTATCCTAAGTTCAGATTAATATCATTTTTCATTCCATCTTCTAGATTAAAAAAACTTTTTAATCCCACTTGAAATTTTATAATGTGGGGCATTACTAGTTATAGGGATGTAAAGGGCATTAGAGCCAAAAATATATGCAAATGTTACCCCTCAAATATTTGCAAATAGTAAAAGAGTTTCATAAGGGCTAGTATAACACATCAACTGGAGGAAATGTCTCTTCTCCTAGGAGAACATGGATTCTACCATTTACTAATCTACCAAATGAAAACACTGTAAAAGAATAGGGAAAAAGATACTTAATATTTTTTCACTTTTAAGGGCTGTTTGCTCTACCAAAGTAGCAAAAAATATTCCACCTTTCCGCCTCTCTATTACATGACTTATAAAAATAATTTTGGCGTAACTGGTAAAGTTGTTGTCAAGTGACCAGAAGGTCACGGGTTCGAGCTGTGGAAACAGCCTCTTGCTGAAATGCAAGATAAGACTGTATATAATAGACCCTTGTGGTCTGGCCCTTCTCCGGATCTCGCGCATAGCTGGAGCTTAGTGCATCGGGCTGTCTTTTTTTAACGTCCTTAGAATATAGTAATCCTATCACACGCGGGTTCTCAAGCATAGGAGAGGAGACGTTTCCCCATCGCTAGATTGTGTGGCGACGTGAGATAACGTCATGAGAAAGGAAGAGAAGACAGAAGGTTGTATCAAAATCTCTGTGTAGTGCAAGTTCCACTTATATATGGTATTTGGGTGCAAGAGCATCGGACAAGTTGGAGTACTAACCTTCTTGAGACTCCATGGATCAAGATCTGCTTTTAATACGTAGTCAATACCGATTTACTTTAGTAGATTATATGGAATTTAGAAAAATAGGCAACCAACTAGTTTCACACTAGGAAAACAAGATTCGAAGCAACAATCCGAATATTTTGAAAGATATCTTGAGAAAAGGTTTTAGCATTAGCGTATCCTATACGTACTCAAGTTTATTTGAAGTGTCCAAATCGTATAACACATTCAACTTCTTAGGGGGGAAACGACAAAAATGAATAAGTGGCTCACGAGAAATAAAAAGAAACATATTATATTTGATCTCTAAGTACACAGTACATAGCAAACCTAGGTCTAAATTACATAATCAGACCACTCAGATAAATATGAAGTATGATCCATAGTCAAACTAGGAATTTTATCAAGCTTAATTGGATTTGCTTTCCCACCAATCAATCTAGCTGGATTTCCAACAGCAGTTGTTCTAGCAGGAACTTCCATTAACACAACAGAACCAGCTCCAATTTTAGCACCATTTTCAATTCTAACATTTCCAAGAACACAAGTCCCTGCACCTATTAATACACCATCACCAATTTTTGGATGTCTATCACCACACATTTTTCCGGTTCCACCTAATGTTACATTATGTAAAATTGACACATTATTTCCTATAATTGCTGTCTCACCAATTACAACTCCAGTTGCATGATCTAATAATATTCCTCTACCAATTCTTGCTCCAGGATGAATATCCACAGCAAAAACTTCACATACTCTATTTTGTATTACTAAAGCTAAAATCTTTCTCCCTTTAGACCATAACTTATGTGCTATTCTATGTGCTTGACATGCTAAAAACCCTTTAAAATTCAAGAAACAATGTATATAACTAATACAAGCTGGATCTCTTTCTTTAACAGCTATCAAATCAGCATTAACATCAAAAATCAATTCTTGATCCTCTGTGAGCACCCCCATGAAAAGATCATATAGAGTTTCACTAGAAATACTCAAATTGCTCAATTTCATTGAAAGATGGTTAGCTAAAGCACTTTCTATAGAATCATGAGCCAAGATTGAATTTTTATAGTAATTTGACAAAAGGGGTTCTTGCTCAATATCTAACCTTGCCTCTTTTTGCATTTTTAGCCACAAATCATCATCTTTTGCAAAATTGTCCAAAATTGTATGGTTCTTGTTGGTTTTTGGCTGTTTTTCTGAAATGGGTGTCTGAGAAACATGATTTGGGAAATTGGGAGTGCAGTATTTAGTGTAGTTGTTGTAGATATGATCATCAATTTTGGGCTCACAAGAATGTAAACAAGCTCTTATTGTGAAAGTGGAGAGTTTATTACAAGGAGAGATTACATTCTTGAAAAGGGGTGGTGGTGATCCGAGGAAATTAGTGGACATTGAAGCGAAATGTGTGTAGGAGAATATGTGGCGGCGAGGGAGGAGAGAGATAAACAAAGAGAAAGAGAAAGAGAAAGCAGTGGATATGGCAAAGCCTATGAAGAAAGAATTAAATTAGACTTATATGTGTTATTTTGTAGTAATGATTAATCTTTTGTCCTATTTCTAAGTTACACTCTTCCGCTTTCTAAAATTTGTGCTTTTATACTATTATAAATATATTTTTTATTTTTTTTCACCCAGTATTGGGTAATTGTATTGAGGTCCGACTAAATTCAGATTTGCGCCGAGAAGGCCCACATTGAGTAATAAAGTACTCTCTAATCAAGGCGACGCTATACCCAGGACTCGAACTCGAGACCTATCGTTTGGTGTTTGATACCTATTTTGGGCTCGACTAATCTTGATTCGCACTGTGTAGCGCTTATTAAAGTGACAAACGCCCCGTGTCAGCTTTTTTCCATATTCAGAACTCAAACTCGAAACCTCTAGGGTGAAGGAATCTTATCTATCCCACCATAACTTTTGGTGGTAGTAATAAATATTTGTATAACTATAAATTATCTCATAAGGTAAAATAAAAAGTTTAAAATTAATTTTGTTTAAATATATTTAAAAAAGTCGTTCTAAATGCAACATGGGAAGTTATAGGAATATTAGTATTGGAAGTGCATTTGTTATTCTGGAGATCAAATATGAATTACAAGAATAAGAATATATACAATTCATTCAACAAAAAGTCTTGCCAAAGTTTAGTAGCAAATTGATATCTACCAATTAAATGCAAATGGAAGTTGATCAAGATTTTTAGAGCATCAAACTATTTACAGTTTAGACTAGCATTTAATACACTTTATTAAAACGAATATACTGATATATATACTGGTTGAATACTCAAATACAAAAATGAACTAGCACATCACTTGCCTTTTGTTGCAGGAGATGAAAGTGACTTAATATTTGTTAATTCTGACGTAATGATAACTAATTTGACAATCCAAGAAGAGTTGTTACAAACTTTTGCCCAAGATATTTTATTTTTCCTAATTAAAAAAAAATTAAAAATTCAAAGGTCACATTTCTTGTCGATACTTTTGTTAATATGCTGATTTATTGAGACAGATCTTTTTGAAAGATTATGAGAAATGTGGACCACAAGACCTTGGAATCTAGCATCAGAAATGAACACATGCAATCATGAAAGCTAACTCACTTTCTATGGTGTTGGTGCTTCTGATAAATTTGAACCTGTGGAGGAGAGGAAATGTGAGTACAACTTGCTACTTTAATAGAAAATGTTCGTCTCGAACGGTTTAAACTTTTAAATATAGATCGTTAAGACGATACAACATATTATTATAATAAAGAGAAATGTAAAAGTGTAGCTCAATGCACGAAATATTTCGTGTTCATGCAAGGTCCAGAAAAAGGACGTACCTTAAGGGGATGTGATATAGGCAGCCTATTCTGATGGGGTCTAGGACAGGGTCGCACCCCAAGGTATGTTGATGTAGGCAGCTTACTCTGATACAAATATTAGTGGTTGATTCTACAGCTCGAACATGTAACCTATAGACCACACAGAGATAGCTTCACTTTTGTTCCAAGGCTTCAACAGTAGTCTTTCTAGTTCAAAGAATGGTGCTCTAGTTGATTGTTTTCAGATTGTTCAAAATCAATATGGCTTTGGAGTTGACAAGTTTATTACTCATTGATTCTGCAATGAGATAATTGGAGGAAGAACCGAGTGCTAAGAAAAGTAGATGCATAATGCATTTGGAATTTGATATTTTCAAACTAAAAAAATCCAGAAAGATGGTGTACTCAAAACAGTGAGTGAAGTACAAAATGCCTAAGGCCCCAAAAGTGGCGCTTAAAGAAGCTGAAAAGGTATTTACTACAATGATTGAGTATCTGTGGTGTCCATGATTGAGTATCTGTGGTGTCCGATGAACTAGCACGTACTTCGATTAATTTCACCGAGTACTTATTACCTTTCACCGGCACATATATTAAATAACTCTATCCACCAACACTTAAATATATGAGAAATTATTTTTTTTGTCTCCACTAAGATTTGATCGTAAGTTCATTCGCTCCCCTAACTTCCGTTTCTTAGTGTATGTGTCGACCCAACAAAGAGCTTCCACCGTTGGTGTTCTTTTCGATCTCCATACATTTCACTGCTCCACCAAAAATTCTCTATGCCCCTACCATAATACTCCAGCTTGATAGTTTCCACCGCCTATCCAAGGTTGAACCATAAAATTTGACGGCGGACTTAAAAAGCCACTTACAATCGTCTCATACCCCTTTACCTTAATGTTGCTAAAGCTACACTAAAGATTAGAAGTAACACCGATATGTTTTTTCTTGCCACCTTGATGTTGACCTACCATGGGTATACATGTACAAGCAAAGTTTAGGACTTCACTTTCTTTTATTGGTTAAAAGTAGAGTCCCCCCTCTATCTTCCTCCCAACTTAAATACCAGGCTTTATCCAGACAAGGCTCAAAGCTATAACAAGGACGTAACTCATATATCATGTGTTGCATCCTTACCGTTGAACCAAAACCTTGAGGGCAATGATGCTTTCTAACTAATCTATAGCTTTAACCATTCGAATAGGTTGCATCAGCTTTATGTCAAGAGCTTTTAATATATCACACCACACGAGGAGTCCAGAACCTAAATGTGGTTCTTTTTGCCATATAGGACGGAAATAAGTATAAAAAGAAAGAGTGATTTATCTATGTATAACGCTCTTTTAAAGAGCGTTATACATTAACGGACGTTTTGGACATTAAGCTATAGCGCTCTTTAAAAAAGCGTTATACATCTATAACGTTGTTATTGAAGGCGTTATATGTATAGCGCTTTTTTAAAGAGCGTTATACCTATTTTGTGGGCCCATCAATAAGTCTCTTGCATTTAACTGACATAACAATAATTCAAATGGGTATAGCGCCATTTAAAAGAGCGTTATACCTAAACAAATTAAAATTCAGCCCCCCGAGCTAGGCATTGCCTTATTTAAAGGCGTTAGAATTTTACAAAAATCCATTCAAAAATATTCGTAACTCCTGTTAAAATTTTTCTTCTTGTTAAATTCTCAAGAATTTTTTCATAATGTCTGAAGAGTGAAAAGTAAGGGTTTCATTATATTGGGAGGGGGGTGAGGTTGTGGTGACGAATAACAATGTGAGCTATAGTTTATCTCCACAGTGTCATGTTAAGTTGCCACTTACAATGGAGTACGATACATTGGTATCGTTGTTATGTAAAATAATGAGTGTGAGGAAACGTTCGGTGAACCTTAAAGTAACCGGAAGATATCTGTATTCCGTCACTCCGCAAGGGGTTGCTTGTTACGCTGAGTTTAACATCGACGATGATGAAACTTTGAGGGATTTTTTGAGGACTCCGGATGAATACCGGAAATTTCTTGTGATAAAAATGTTGGAAATGTACGTCAAGGTCGAAGACGTTCGCAATAATGAGGTTGAGTATAGTAGGGATAACATTCAGTCGTCGGGTGGTTATTCTGGAGCAGTTTTTGCCGGACAGGTTCCGACTGAAAGAGTTTGGCCTGATTTAAACTTATCACCACGGGGGAATGAGGAGCGAGGAAATAATTTCTCTCCTGCTTTACATAATCCACAAGACGAGTGGTAAACTTCAATTTTCCTTAGTGTTACGATGTATATTTTTGTTGTATTGAACTTGTATTAACACTCATATATTTCACAAGGGGGTACCGGCCAGATATGACTTTTACAAGTTATGAACACACCCCCAGTTGGAATATGCATAGTTCTGGTGTGTTGGATCATAGTGGTCCATCCGGGAGTCATCACCAACAGGATAATGTCCATCAAGGAATGTCAACACATTACGACTTGTAAGTGACGTAATACAACTATATGAAAAGTATTTATTAATTTGAGTAGCTTATTATTTTGTTGTTTGTGCAGTGAAAACGAGCAAGTTGAACCACTTGTCCTGACTCAATTCCCCGAAGACGACATATTAAATCGGAATCTGGCAGATGCACAGAGTGAGGAAGAGAACAATGATTATGACAACAATGCCGATGATTACGGAGATGACAAACCCTTCCCTCGCGAGGATGGTGATGAGGAGGAAGAGAATGAAAGACCTAATTTGACGAGGGTGTATGCTCCACCCCCACCCCCACCCCCAACCCCCGTTAGACCAAGAGTGTACGAGTCCCGAGTATCGTTTCATTCAAGGAAGATTCTCTACCTTGATCATTTGCCAAGTATGCAGGATGTGAATGCTCTCACAAGGGATTTTGATGAAATTCGGACAGCAATGTGGGATGATTCTAGACCAACAGTGCTGGCAAAGGGCATGTTTTTTCCTAATAAAGCGTGCCTAAGCAGGGCGGCAAAAATGTGCAGCGTAAAAGAGTGTCGTGAGATGACGGTATGTGAGTCAAGTCCGGATGTATACAAGGTTGTTTGCCGCAGATGGTTTACTGGTTGTCATTGGATGCTGCATGCGAGCAAGAATAACACAGGTATATGGAAAATGGGTAAATATATTCCCACTCACATATGTGAAATGGACACATTCAATGGGAATCACTACAACTTGGATATTGACTTGATTTCTCTTATCCTTATTCCACATCCTGAAACGTTCATAAGGTATAAAATCAAAGAGTGCATTACACCAGTCCACCAGGAATATGGCCATACCATTACCAAAAGAAAGGCATTTCTCGGGTGCAAACGTGCGTTTGAAATTATTTATGGTAACTAGGATAAGTCATTTGCAGCTCTACCCAGGTACATGGCCGCACTGCAACACTTTAACCCTGGGACGGTTGTTGAATAGAAGCTTGAGCGGAGTCCGGGAAGACCAGAATATATATTCAATTACGTGTTCTGGGCATTTAAACCAGCAATTGATAGTTTTCCGCAATTGATAAACCAGCAATTGCAGAGAATTTTCCTGCAAGGCAAGAACCTTATGCCTACCACCATTACTATGTGAGGCACCTGAAGGCAATTTCTAGAAGGCACATCCCAACAAGGATCTGCATGATTTGATGTGGATGGCAACAACAGACCACCAAGAGCATAAATTCCGGAGGCACGTAGAATCTATCAGGCAGGAAGACGAGATAGCATATCGTTGGTTGATGCGACATGAGTTTGACAAGTGGACTTTGCATGTTGATAGTGGAGTAAGATGGGGAATTCTGACTACAAATGTGTCAGAGTCTTTCAACGGGTTATTGAAGTCGGCAAGAGGATTGCATGTCACTGCCATGGTGCGCATGTCGTTCAAGCAGATGGCGGAGAGGTTTGTTGAAAGGGCTGCAGCTGCACGTCATTGATGGAAAGGGGTGTTGAATTTATGCCACTGCCGATGAAGAGATTTGAGAAATACAGGTGACGAGCACATTGGCATTCATTTTTACAGTATGATCAGGACAAAAATATTTTTGAAGTTCGCACCGCTATCCATCAAAACTGGGGGAATAATGTACATACCATAAATGAATCTACAAGGTTATGCTCTTGTGGAAAATGGTCTATCTACCACATGCCGTGCTCACATGCCATCGGGTGCTTTCAACATGTTGGTTTAGGGCCAACCAACTATGTTGATAAACAATATAGTATTGTTGCATACTTAAACACCTATAGTGGGCAGTTGCAGCTAGTGGGTGTTGAGCATTATTGGCCGCCGGAACCATTTAAAATGGTGTGTAACGAGGAGTTTTTGCGTCGAATACAGGTGCAGAAGAGAACGCGTATTCGGAACAAAATGGATGTTAGCGATACCGTTTATGTGCGCAAATGTGGTATATGCTCGCAAATAGGACATGACCGTCGAAAATGTCCTTCGGCTGGTTTGGGTGGCGGTGGTAATCCAGCTCCTGGTGGGAGTTCTTCTAATGTGCCCAACTATCAAGGATACACGTAGTAACTGGGTTTCGTAATGTAGTTGTTATAAGTGTATGTACTTGTTTATATTGTAAGATGTATCAAATAAAATTATGTTTCCATTGTTGTTAAATCTTATTGATAATGGTCCATTTTTCAGTTGAGTAAATTAATGAATTTCTCCCTCCCGTTCATGTAATCAAAAATAGTATTGGATTAAAAAATGGAAAATCTTTTAGTAGACCTTCGAATTTCACGCTAAAATTATTATTAGAAAACTACAGTGTTAGAGGAGGAAGATTTTTGATAAATATGTGAATATATATAGTGCGGTTAAATACTACGTTATGTGTTAGCATAGCGTAGTTAAATACTACGTTATGTGTGTTGTCTTGTCGAACTGAAAAGTTGCCCGCCTGCGAAAAGCTGTTTTGTATCCGAAAGAATCTTTAACCCGTGAAGCATAGCGTGGTTAAATACTACGTTATGTGTGTTGTCTTGTTGAACTGAAAAGTTGCCCACCTGCGAAAAAGTTGTTTTGTATCCGAAAGAATCTTTAACACACGAAGCATAGCGCGGTTAAATACTACGTCATGTATTAGCATAGTGCGGTTAAATACTACGTTATGTGTGTTGTCTTGCCTATAAATAACGGGCGCATTCTAGTTATTTTCTGCGCTTAACAATAACCAATAGCAAAACTTTCCATAAAAGCAGGGGTTTTTTTCACTTTAACAAATGTCTGAACGCCTTTATGTACCAAGTTGCCAGTGCGGCAAAACATGTATGATGGCGGACTGTTGGGATGATGGTGAAGTTGGGCGCCGATACTGGATGTGTGTGAACAAGTTTTATAGGATTCCCGACGAACCTTTTTGCAATTTTGAGGTATGGATTAATGAACCCTGTAAGCAAGAATGCTACAAACAAACTTTGTAGTATATTCATGAATTTAACAAAAGATACGAACGTGATGAGGTTATGTATAAACGAGAAATTGCGGCGTTGAAGGAGAAACTAAAAGAGGTGGAAGAAAAAAAAAAAAAGTTGTTGGATCAATTTGAGTGGTTGAAGAAGAGAATAATTGACTAAACAAACCAATGTATGTGTTGAGTGTTGTATTTTATCTTTATGTTTTCTATGTCATGTATTTTCATTATGTGTGCCGAATTTAAATTATGTTAAGTTGTTGTGTTTGTGTTTATGTTGCAGTATTAAAATAACGAAGAACCCCGGAAATATATATATATATATATATATATATATATATATATTAAAATAATGAAGAACCCGAAAAATATATACATAATGCGCATATAACGAAAACATAAAAATTGTTGCTATTATTTACATAAAATAATATTTACATCAAATACAATAAAAAAAATCAATGTGTTCCACAACCTGTGTGCTTCAATGCAGCCGCTGGCCTGAGGCGCATCCCATCCCGCCCGGCTACGCTATTAAGATCATCCTCATCACGTCGCCTCTTTATAG
Organism: Nicotiana tomentosiformis; assembly: GCF_000390325.3. Taxonomy (NCBI): domain Eukaryota; kingdom Viridiplantae; phylum Streptophyta; class Magnoliopsida; order Solanales; family Solanaceae; genus Nicotiana; species Nicotiana tomentosiformis. The sequence goes on from NC_090819.1 coordinate 7,818,856, forward strand.
CAGGATGCGCTGCAGCACGATCATCAGTAGTGCTGGCAGGATCGGTAGAAGGGGTCGTCGGTCCAGTAGTAACCTAAAGAAGAATAAGTCAGCTCAGTATAGGAAAAATATATATTAAGTCACAATAATTTAAATTATCTTACCACGATCTCGCTGGGCTCCTGAATATAATCATCTGTCGCAGCCAGGTCAGCATCGCACAAAGCGGCCTCCGTGACAGGCGAGGATGAAGCCTTAATAAGAAAATTAATAAAGTTATTTATGGAAACTAAATGAGAAAAGAAAAAAACAAATTTAAAGTAAATACTAATAAAAACATATTTGCGCCCGTGAAAGCTCTCCAACACCCCTCGATGATTAGCCATAACTCAGTTTGCATCCACTATCCACATCTCGGGTCGGACGATCTTCAACAACGGTCGATGGGCCTGGGAAGTATGCATCCCAATGCTCTCCGGTAATGTCCGTGCCCGTGATCAATAATGGACCTGACGGGGTCACATGCGAAGTCCCTAGAGTGAGCTGCAGCCCAAGGCTATATGACGGCATGATGTTGGGATACTCGTCCGACTCATGAAGGTCACCCGACAGATCAGCATCAACATCATCAACAGGGGCCTCAACGCCCCCTTGCTGGGGACCACCTCCTCGCCGCCCACCACGACCTCGTGGGGCACCACTACCTCGTAGGGCACCCCTACCTCGTGGGACACCTCTACCTCGCTGGTACTACTCTAGCACCACATAAGCAGGGTCGTGTCCTAAGCGTTGATCCTCTCGGGCTCGCTGCAGTGTACGTGCATCCACCTCTGCAACCTGCCGGCCATAATCGTGCAAAGCGGCCGCTCCCTCGCCGGCATGGTGTTGCTTCTGCAATCCCATCTGGTAGACTATATGTAGGCCAATAGCCTGCACAACGTATAAAATATAAACTACATAACACTATGTTACAGTTTTATAAGTAATAATACCAAAAAATATACCAGGGCCTCGTGTTGCACGGCGTATGAAACGTACCGACCGCCAGCTCGATGAATGGGTTTCCCGACGAAAAGTCGGGTAACGCGGCGGTACCAAGGCATATACTCATGAATAATATCAGTCCGGCTCTATGAAGGGGGGGATGAATCAGGTCAGCTCGCTGGTCCCAAGTATCGACTTGCGCCTCTAGCCATGCCACATATGCGTTGTCCACCCTGGAACGATCATCCCGCTGAAAAAGTGTGGGCTTCCATGTGTGCCCTCTCGGTACAAGATGCGGACGACCAAACTGGCGAAGTACCCGCTCCGTGGCATGATGCTCCACAATATCAAGGCACATCAGCGGGGTGGTAGTGCTCCAAATCAGTTGGTCGGCCAAGCAATAATCGGGCAAGCCACCTATCAAGTCGCCGTTGTATGGCGTCTAGATGAACTATTAAATAACAACAGAAAACGTGAGTATGCGCAACACATGTGAAGCTATACCAAGTAAACTTAGGTATACATTTACCTGTGCGCCCTCTAGCATATCCAACAAATCCCCGCAAAGGGTGAGATTATGTCGAGCCTCGTAGATATCCCCGCCGGAGAACCCACCTCCTAGCTAGAGGGAGAAACGAAGGTGGTACATCCGGAGGTAATGGTGGTAGAAGTGGCTGCAACTGCATGAACCGCTCCCAGGCCCAAACCTAACATACAAAGTTGATGTAAAATTTAAGATAAATTTTTACTAGATATGTTATAATGAATAGAGTATTCGAATATGTTGTCAACTGTAGCAGCGGCAAAAATCCACATGCGTCATGTTGGGTGCCCATGCTCACCCGACACATCTGCCTGTACAAGTAGGCGAGAACAGCAGCACCCCAGATGTACTGGGGTAAATCATCTAGCCGCTGAAGATGATGAGGAAATTTCAAGCTGATTAGGTTCTCCGAAGTGTTCGGGAACAAGACCCCTCCAAACATAAGGAGCAACAGCAACCTCGTATACCAGTGAATATGCAGATCATCTGTCTCGCCAGTGATGTCGGGGTGCAATATCTCCAAATGTTGTCGAATAGCTGTCAAACTCATGCGACTGGCTCCTGAGTGTGCAGTCTCATCTTGTGGCCTGAAATCAGTGAGTTGCTGCAGCATGTCCAAATACTGCCCACACGTCATCTCTCTCATGGCCTGAGGCAGTGCAGCGGGCAGCCCATATAAAACCTCCACGTCCTGCACCGTGATGGTGGCCTCGCCAATGGGCAGGTGAAATGTGTGTGTCTCCGGTCGCCACCGCTCTATCAGGGCCATGACCAAAGACTAGTCGAGTTGCAGCCGCCCGATCTCCAAAATCATGTAGAATCCCGTAACCCGCAGGCGCTGGACTACACGGGGATGGAGATCTCTGTCCTTCATAAAATCCCACATGTCGTCCACTCTCCTAGCGCGGAGAGTCTGGGCCAGTAACTCTCCCTCCCATACGTGGGCGAACCTATGATCGCCTTATAACACTAATAGCTCATCGTAGAAAGGTTCGGGATGCATAGGCGGCAAGTCCATGTCGTCTACTGTAAATTAAACAACATTAATTGTATGTTTTTTCTGTAAATTAAATAATTAATTTTTATAGTTATACAATATTTAATTGGACAGAGTATATATCTATGGGTTCCATGCTCGATATTTGAGGCCCAGTAGCACCAAGCTATCCTGAATTCTTGTATGTGTCAATTTTATTATTTTACATGTTAGTTTCATAATTTTGTATGTTTGTTCTGTAAATTAAATAATTTATTTTATAATTGTACAATATTTAATTGGATAGAGTATTAACATATGGGTTCCAGACTCGATATTTGAGGCCCAGTAGCACCAAGCTATCCTGAATTCTTGTATGTGTTAGTTTTATTATTTTACATGTTAGTTTCATAATTTTGTATGTTTGTTTTGTAAATTAAATAATTATTTTTTATAATTATACAATATTTAATTGAACAAAGTATTCACATATGGGTTCCAGGCTCGATATTTGAGGCCCAGTAGCACCAAGCTATCCTGAATTCATGTATGTGTTAGTTTTATTATTTTACATGTTTGTTTCATAATTTTATATGTTTGTTTTGTAAATTAAATAATTAATTTTTATAATTATACAATATTTAATTGGGCAGAGTATTCACTTATGGGTTCCACGCTCGATATTTGAGGCCCGATAGCACCAAGCTATCCTGAATTCTTGTATGTGTTAGTTTTATTATTTTACATGTTAGTTTCATAATTTTATATGTTTGTTTTGTAAATTAAATAATTAATTTTTGTAATTATATAATATTTAATTGGATAGAGTATTCACATATGGGTTCCAGGCTCGATATTTGAGGTCCAGTAGCACCAAACTATCCTGAATTCTTGTATGTGTTAGTTTTATTATTTTTACATGTTAGTTTTATAATTTTATATGTTTGTTTGTAAATTAAATAATATACTTTTGTAATTGTACAGAATTTGTCTTTGATCTATCAGTATAAGAGATACTTAAACAACAGGGATACTACGCTAAAATACTCTACATTTTACTACACTAAAAGGGCATTATATTACTAGTCTTTAAGCAAATAAATAATCTAAACTAGATAAAAACAACAAATACATTTTAATTACAAAACATTCACGAAAATACATATAAAACAGTAAAAGTAATTTATTAACATTTTTATTAACAAATAATAATGATTTCTCAATTTTTATATTTTTTTAGAACACTAATATCTTAGTCCGGATAAAAATAACATACCAGTTTAATCGCAAAAAAAATACAAAACAACATGAAACACATTCAAAACAACTAATATGCATTATTTATACGAGTTTCGACATAAACTAAATCGGAATACCTCGATTTATGTTTTTCGAAAAGTTGAAGAATTGAAGATTTGAGTCCGGAACAAGCAACCCACAACAAGAGAAGGCTTAGCTAGGATGTGGGATCAACACTCTTTACTTTTTGTGGGACGGGTAGGGTCAACTCAATTTTTTTATCTCGTTAATGGGGGAGGGGTGGGGGACCGCTGGAACGTTTTTTAAAAATGGGGGAGGGAGCTTTTGGTTCAAAACGTGGGGGAAAGGGAAGAGGAACGTTTTTTATGTATGTATAGCACGGTATATACATAGCGCTTTTATATATCGCGCTATGCATACCTGTCTTATCAGCTTTCAGATATATCGCCTTTATTAAAAGCGTTTTACATATAACGTTCTTTGAAAGAGCACTATATATAGATATGTCACTCTTTCTTTTTTACACTTATTTTGGTCCTACTTGACCAAAAGAACCACATTTAGGTTCTCGACTCACCACACGAGTCTTGTATCGGAGGTAAAATGGTTTCGAAATCAGGGGCAGATGTACCATACATAGTACGAATTCGGCTCAGTAGTTTTTGACTCTTAACATATGAACTATTTCTAGTCCTTTTCACTTAAACACTAAAACCTGAACCAGTAATTCCTATTCAGCATATGAACCATTTTTCCCACTTTTAGTTATATCTCCACATCAACTGTCATCAGCATTCTCAAGCAATAAGCTGGCATATAATCAAAGCCAAATCTGGTAACATGTAACAGTATACGATGAAACGAGCTTGAATAGGTGCTTGCTAATCCAATAATCCAAATTAATACACAAAAAAAGATATGCATCTACCTACTTTTTCCCAACAAATATTGTGGCATGTACTGGTACAAAATCCAAAACTTGAAAATAAACTTGTAAGAGATAAACAGAGTTACAGTGCTACAAGGAGGAGAAGCGATTTTCTCAGAGCTTGACCTCAACATCAACGCCAGCAGGAAGGTCGAGCAGCATTAACTTGTCGATTGTTTGGGCAGTCGGGTAGAGAATGTCAATAAGGCGTTGATGAGTTCTTATTTCAAAATGGAACCGTGCATCTTTGTGCACATGTGGAGATTTGAGGACACAGTAAATTCTCTTTTTGGTGGGCAATGGTACAGGACCCACGGTCTTTGCATTTGTTGTTGTTGCAGCGTCCATAATTTGCTTACAAGAGTCTTCTATTAGGGGCACCCAGTATGACCTCAATTTGATCCTAATCTTCTGCTTTGGTGCTGCCTGGAAATATGTCTAGATCGTTAGATGATGCCAACAATAGTTAGAGAGAAAAATCCAAGTTTTTATGCCAGCTAAAGCTAGTAAAATTTGATTATGCACAGCCAGCTTAATGTTGAACTAGAACAACCATTGGGATGTTTCTCAGTTCATAGGCTTAACTCATAGTGAATAAGTATCTAGAGTTTGAGGGGGAACCCACAGTAACCTTTCTAACTCCATCCTAAAGTAATATTTTTTCCAGCTTTCCTTGGATTCCCACAGATGACTGATAAATCGAGGGAAGTCTGTCCTTAGCTATGTTGCTCGGACTCTCCAAAAATGCTGTCGCACCCATGTCGGATCCTCCAAAATGCACTACTTTTGGAAGAACATACACAGACCTGGCGGCATTTTTGATGAGCAACATAGGTCCTTAGAATTCATAAACTGAGTGTATTAAAGGGGGGAACACAATGATCTGTCCAGTACCATCATAATTCTAATAATTTTTCAGCTTTCCACAGATTTCTCAAATGACTGACCATTCAAGGATTGTCAACCGAGGATAGAAAATACCACCAGAGCAAACAAGTGGACCAAAAATTGCTTTAATCAAACTATTACACAGGTAGTCTTGGTAGAAGTGAAAATTCTAAACAAATAATTTTTACTGAATAGCATGTCAATACGTGAAACAATGAAAGATCAATAGGACATTATTATCCAGAAACGAATACAACTCAAAATAGCCTTGAAAGGATTGTACGCTATGAATATTAATGACCTCGGTCTCTATACTCAAGAAGCATCAAAATGCAATAGTGAAAGGTCCTAATAGCATTAGATGTAGCTTCCTTCAAACAAATTTATCAATTCGACATACTTCTGTCCTTCTGTTTTTCTGGGGCAACAACTAAAGCTTATAGTGGAAAATAGTCCACGGCTCCACGCATACAATTACCTAAGGACAGCTAAGAGATTTGGGTGATCAGATCACTGCTAAAGCTCCAGGTTATTTCAGTAAGGGAGGAAGTTCCATCGTTTCCACATTCAGCAACTTGAGAAATCTAACCTCGGAACACTCTATAATCTCATTTATCAAAAGTTGCTTGGCTGTTGAGCAGGTTATCATATCACTGCACATAGCCCTATAAGAAACTTCCAATTTGATGCAAATGAATCTTAGCCTTACTAGTTACTTCACAGGCTAGAAATAGTTAACCTCACAGTACACGTACAGAACAACAGGCACTACCTAGTTTTAATTGCTCAGCAGCCTAACAAGCAAAGACGGATAGAATTGAGTGGGTGCAGAGCGAAGGAGATTTCTCTAATATCAAACAAAACTTAGAGAATGCAGCCAGCTCGATGTTCAACAAATTTTTTTATAGCAATAACTTGCTTGACCTTACAAAATCTATTCGTATTCTCCTAGATGGTACAGACATTGTAATTCTCTAATTATATAATATGCACAATACACCTATCCTATTTTATGTCCCATGTTCTCCCCGCGCCATGAAGCTAGTTTCTGTCAGCACCGAGCAAATGGATGTCATCGTTTCAGATCCATTTTAAAGTCAGTAGCCAAAAGCAGAACACCATCAACAAATATTCCAATTTAGACCAACATACAACTATTTCCTTGTAAAGAAATGGACCTTGGCTCTAACTTAACTCTAAAAGCTAACTCAAGAGGTGAGTATTACCCACGACCATATAAGGAGACAACATCCCATTTCTCCATCAATGTGAGACACTTAAGACCCCCTCCGCCAAGGACCGGACATCTGGAGCGTCAGGGGCACATGTAGCCTTATGGCTACGGGTTCATCTGAACTTTTAACTTTCGACACAAAGCATAGATATAAGGTAAAAATCTACTAATATCTTTTTGATAAGGTAAATAATATTATTAACAATTGGGGCTAACCCCCTATACAAGCCATATATCAAAAAGAAGAGAACCCACACCAAAATATGGTTCTCAAGAAAAGATGCCCAATCCTCTATACATATGGGGACCTCGTGAGTACACCAAAAAAGAAACAAAAAACAAAAGGCTATTTTGCTATTTTTCAATCTACTAATATCTTAACAAAAATTAGATCTGAGCCCATACTTTTAAACATGTAACGATTTCAATGCTAAAAATCTTAAAAGTTGAACACATTAAATTTAAATCCTGAATTCGCATATATGAAGCGTGGACAATATAACACAGGAACCCAACATTATGTAAATCAAGAATAGAAATGAGTTTAGCTTTGGTCCGATGTAAAGAAATGGACAGTGGGCCTAACTCAACAAACAAAAGCTAGATCAAGAGGTGAGGATTGTATGAATCCATATAAGGAGACAACAACCCATTTCTACACTAATGTGGGACACTTAACAATCCTATTTCACAATTTAAAAGCTAAAAAGCAGAATACATCTCTCACAAAGGCTGCAGCATAAAATTTTAAACACACATACACACACGCACACACAGAGAGAGGAAAAAGAGGAAGAGAAAAAACACAGGGACCCAACATTATGTAAATCAAGAATAGGAATGAGTCTAGCTTTGGTCCGATGTAAAGAAATGGACCTTAGGCATAACTCAACAAACAAAAGCTAGATAACAACCCCATTTCTACACTAATGTGGGACACTTAACAATCCTATTTCACAATTTAACAGCTAAAAAGAAGAATACATCTCCACAAAGGCTGCAGCATAAAATTTTAAACACACACACACACATTTATACACACACAGAGGAAAAAGAGGAAGAGAAAAAAGGTTACCTTATCAGCGTCAACACCAACACTCAGCGTCGAGGCAGCAGGAATATCCTAAAAGAAAGCAAAAATGACGAACACCCAACATCAATAATGCAAAAAGAAAGCACATTTTTTGGTTAAAATAGTTTGGTATAGTGATAATTAGCCAAATAAATTACAAACCTCAACATCAGCAGAGACATTCTCGGCATCCAAGACTTCTGGAGAAGCAAAAACCTTAGACGTGGACACTTTTGATTGGTTGAAAATCTGTATTTTAGTTTTAGCGGAATTTGAAGGCAAAGAAAGAAGAGAGAACTTGGGTTGGGATGAAATGGTGGACGAATTACACACTGGAAAAAGAGCTGCTGAGAGTGAAGAAGATGAAATTGCCATTTGGGTCTTTTACTCAGTGATAAGCAATGGGGATAGAGCTGAGCTTATCCAAAAAAGAGAAATAAACATGTTTTGCTTTTTCTTTTTCCTACTTATTATTTTGCAGAAAACAGCCAAAAAAACCAAAGAAGAAGAAAGAATTGGGCCTCATAAGTTCCCATCCCCATTCCAATTTGCTTCTTCAGCCCAAGTTTATGAAGTGCACAAATAGCCTATTTTAGAACCCCTTAAGTTTTTAAAATTTGGCCGCCTTAGAATTAACTTGAGACATGCTGGTCTGAAGTTGAAATTTGCGGGTCTAAAGTTTTCAAATTCAAACCTAGGCTCTGCCAAAATTTAAATGAAATTCAAACTTAAGGTCTGAAGTTAGACTTTACCAAAGCCTAACTTCAAACTCGAAGGTCGGAATTTTATAACTTCAATTGAAGTTAAACTTCATAATTGTTGAAATTGTGTTAGGACTCGAACTCGAGAAAAAAGTTTATGAACGTTAAAAATCATTTCGCAACATTTCACTTGAAATACCCATTAAAACTAATTTTCACTTGAAATTCTGATTTTAAGATTTGATACTTACAAATACTAACATGGTGATTCATGCTCAAATATGCACAATTACCTCCAGTGTCATCAACTTAAGATATCTGTTTGTGATACGAAGTAAAACAAAATTGGTTTCCAAAAAAATAACACTTACCATCAAACACCAAGAAACATTTTTCTTATAAATATTCTCCATTAAAAGGGAAGATACGATTCCCCTATTAGTCCATTTTGAAATAGTTTCAAAATGTTAGAGAGAGTAGTGATAGTATTTCTTCTACAAGATGTTTTCCAGAAAATATTTTCCATTGTACCAAACAGTAAGTTTTTGAAAGTGCTATAACAATGTTTGCTGGAAATTGCTCCCTCCGTTTCAAATTAGATGAGGTACTTTCCTATTTAGTCTGTTCCAAAATAAATGACATATTTCTAAATTAGAAAATAATTCAATTTTATACTCTTCATTTTACTCTTATTGAGAAGCTTTTATAACCACAAAAATGTCATGGCCCCACAAAGCTTTTACTCCTTAAACTTTTAAGACCACATGTTTCAAAAGTTTTCTTTCTTTTCTTCCGTGTCAAGTCAAACTACCTGTCTAAATTGAAACGGATGGAGTATATGAGATGTTAATGAGCATGACAAAGGAAGAGAAAAGGTCAACCTCATACGGCGAATTACGACAGTTGAATCATGCGATGATATCTCTCTCTGTCCTAAAATTCAGAGAAAAAATAGGTACTGACTGCAACCAGCTGGTAACAAAACATTGTCATTCTCTAGTATTGCGAAGAGGTGATGACAAAAGCCTTTTGCTGGAAGGGAAAAAGAATAGTCATGTTGTAACTTTTCTCAACTGGGACAAATCCTTTTTCTTAGCTACACAAAAATGGGATTATAGTTTTACGTCCTTCTATCAACTGTTCTACTCTTACAAAGGAATTTTTTTTTTAATTTTTATTTCTGCCTCTCAAAACCAACTCACATCAACTCCTATCGCTAGCGGCGCCAGAATCGACCATGCTGCTTTTGCTCTTGCATACGCCTGCAACCACCAGACCAACTATGTTAAGAAAATCAAGCAAAAATATACTATAATTTCAATAAGGGGTCAAAAACATTAAAAAAAAATTGAATGAAGAGAGGTCCACGGTATTGGAAATACGAAAGAGAAGTTATTATAGCAGAGTGCAGATGCGAATATAGTAGGAGGCACACAGTTTGCAGCTCGAAAGAAGAGAGGTTTGTTGAGTTAGGGCGTGGCAGACCTCAAGTATGCTCAATCAAACAAAAAGTTCCCAGAAATGCTTTTAACAGAAATATCCACTGTAACTCTAATGCACAGCCTACCAACAAAATAAATGAGAACCTTTCAAGATAAATTAACTAGAAGCCTGGGAAAAACAATGTATGTGCCTTACGGAGATTCAATGCTTCTTGGAGCTCATTCAATCCACTTACCATTCTTTTCAACTAAGTTTCGAACTACCACTCATTTCATTCTCTTTTTTTTCTTTTTTATTGTGGGGGGTGGGCGGTGGGGAGGGGTTAATACTACCACCTCTCTGAATACTAAATATGGAAAAATGCATCAACCCCTCACCACTAGGGCAAAAGGGGATTAAAACAACCTCTAGAAGAGAAAGCAGAAAAAGGCGAGAATATAAAAGTCGCAGCCCAAATGGCTACAACTATTGGGGACTATGAGACAAATAAGAAACACTTTATGTTTCCAATGTTCAAGGTAAAGTTAGATTAGACCTGTAACCCCACCCCACCCCAAACAATAAAGTCTTGTATTCCTAACATTTGTTTCTCTCAAGAGGAGAAAGGGCGTGGGAAGGATATGAAGAGACAAACTTCATGAGTAAATTCAAGACAAAAATCAGAAGCATCCTAAGTTCCAGGTGTTGAGGATCTGGAATGCAATTAAGCTAGCAAGAACGAATAAATACAACAGTGGAAAACTTGACCTTTGGTAATCCTTGGACCGCTCAATGAACTCCTTAGGAATATCACGTCCTTGGTATGAAGCTAATACAGTTCGGATATCAGCTGGCCTATGTTTAGCAACATCTGCACTCAAAAATAAGAAGCCATTAACAGTGACCTTGACATACTCCCAAAAGTGAAGACAAGATTAGGGTACGTTGTACTTATGAATGTGCTTACATTCAAGAAACGGAATAAGATCCAAAAGCACAGTATCCTCCGCCTCTCCTTTCCATGGTTTTATTTCTATGCAATTTTCTGGCTGAAGGCTACTTTCTAGTGCATGTCCACTCACATATATAATTCTCGATGGATCCCGATTTAGCTTGGAAAAATCCTGCCAAAGAAGCACGCGCCAAAAAGGGATTCACAATTTTTACTATTTGCAAGAAGTAGAACAAGGGAAGACATGTGCAAAATGAACTTTTTTTAAAAGGACTAGAAAAAACGAGAAAGACATCTTATAGATTTTCACAGAAGCTAAAGAATGTCTCAGAGAATGTACATGCACTAGTGAATACAGGTGATAGAAACATCTACATTACAAGGATGACAAGGAATGAGAATAGCCCTGGGATCAAATTGTAGATGTTTTGAGTGTTTCCAACAGGCTAGGGTAAAGAGATAAACAACCTATTAAGAGGAAGGCCAGCATTTGCACACTAATTCAAAAAAAGAAAGATGCTCTATCTTTTGACAACTAAGCCAGAAGCTCAAGCCTTTCGACTATGCATGGTAAAAGAAGTCTACAAGTGTCTAGATTCTTACGGAGTTTCTATTACCACGGCCTATATGTGAAATTCATAGCTGATTTGGTCCTTGCTCAGCAGGGTATTTTGTGCTGTAACCTCTCAGTGAGATGTAGAATAGGAATCTATCACATTTTACTATGCAAAACTGACAAAGGACAACTTAACTTTACTTCCTGAATCCTGTATTTCAATTTGTCTCCTTCAGCCTTCCTAAAAATCAACTAGTCGTAACCTGTTTAATTTTCATGCCTCTTGATTCTTTCAATCTTGATCAAGCCTCCCCTAAGTTCCTATAACACCCCCCACTCTGTCTTCAGCGAAAGACGAAAAAAGGAGATACAAAGTACATAATTGTCCACTTGAGATGATTTAAGAAGCAAATGCGCAAAAGCAATACATACTTGTCACAAAATTTCATTTACTCATATACAGATGAAGGACACCTTTTGCTCTTCATTATCCTGTACTCTCAATTTTAATCAAATATCTTAATGCAATGCAACATCAATATTATGCTTCTACTCACTCTCTTTTTCTTAAATCAATTAATGGTATTTTCTATTAGAACTGCCATACTAAAACAATGTTAACATATATCAAGGATCAGCTATTAAGTGAACAGAGTGTGACAAATTTAAATAATCAAAGACTTAATCTAGAACATTTAGAGGATGAAGCTAAGAAACCTACTCTGTAATGCTTGCCATCAACATATCTAGTTGCACCTCTTGATAGCCTATAACGGATGCAGTGCTTTGGATCCAATCTTTCGATAACAGGATCAACATACTGCAAAAACCACAAGCAGAAGTTTTGATTGCATAACTGAAACAACACTTAGAACACACTATGAAGGAAGTGAAAGTTACCATGTTCAGTTGGTCAGAGTATACAACGATCTCAAAATATTGAGCTAAATGTTCCAAAAAAGCATCAACCCCAGGTCTTTTGAATGTTCTCCAGCCTCTGTCACGCTTTTAAAGGACTACGGAAGTCAGTAGTCATGAAGGAAGTTAAACGATGGAAAATCTGAATGCTTTGAGGAAAAAAAAGCTATATCAGGAGGAAAACCCACAAGGAAACTCTAAAATGAATTGCCAAAGTATCGCACTAATTACTAATAATGATCCATAAAATAAATTAAAGCAAGTCCAAGCCACTAATTCACAATAAAATCAAGAAGTTCATGACTTGGATTTCTACCTTCCAATCAGAGTATATCAATGTCTCGCTAAGATCAAGAACAAGCGTGAAGACATGCTGCTCCAGTGGGTGCAAATCTGGCAGGAGCTGGTCTGATGTTGGTTCAATAAAACCCTAAAACAGAGGAAATAGATCTGAGGTGAAGTTGGTGAAGGATGAAGCATAAGAAGAGAGGGATTAAAAACTAAAATTGCCTGTAAAGGACTCAACTCGAACTTGCTCTTCTGTCAACCGCCTCAGGTCAATGTAAAACTCAACTAGCTTGGCGGGCACTGGAATATCAAAGAAATGAACCAATATAACAGCCTAAAAAGAGGCTCTGGAGCGTAAAGTTAATAATTAACAAATAGGAGGGAACGCATGTAAATAACATCATACACCACAGCATTAAGAAAACGTATTCAGCATGTGATTCTCCAATAAAACCCATCATATTACTAAGCAGTAGAACATATGTTTTACTTTTTGTATACTAGCAGTGGGATGTGCAATATACTTAAACCCACGAACTACCCACATCCATGTGCCTTTAAATCACAAGCCCCAATAAGTCAATGCACGGATAGAACCATAAATCACTCACACTCTATACTACAAACTGCAGGATAGACATCCACCTACTCTGCAGCAGAAACTTTCATGTGCCGAAAATGATGCATAATCTGAAGCCAATACAGACTTTTGCAGGCCACAATACACTGATCAAGTCATAGAAATGCCATGCAATTTAAAATTAACAAACTAATCCTTGAGTTCTATCATTGAAATGGAAAAGCATTGCTGAAAACACGAGGATGTCTAAAATAATAGTCTCGGTACCTAGCTTGTGTTTCCAGTTTCAAAAAAATTATAGTATACAATACACATAACAAATACAAAGTGTTGTGATGGCATAATTTATAGTTGACATGAATGTGGACAATAAGCCACGCAAATAAGAAGAACCAACCCCTTCTTGACTAAAAATAAGAGATGTGTAGCATAGACAAGTCAGAATCATCACCAACCTGTCATTGCTGAGGAGTATAATAAAGCTTGAAATTTCTGGACAGGAAAAGGAAAACACAATTAGTCTCTCTATTCTACTCATGCTCAAATACAACTGCCAAAAAGTTATATAGGTAAAAGATGAACCAATGCATATAAGACCAGCCATATACTCTATAAGCTGTTTATTCGTGTAGTATGTGATTTAGGCTCTAGAGTTCGTTGACAAATCCTGTCATATCACTTAGATTCCCTTCCAAATTTGGAGGGGTCCATAATTAGCAATATATTAAAAAAAAAAAAAAAGGGCAGCCCGGTGCACTAAGCTCCCGCTAATTAGCAATATGTTGCAAAAAATAAGCACAAACAGTAAACATGAATCAAATTGATCAGTTGAAGCTGAGAAGTGCATAGCGCCTAATTTGCAATAAGTAGAGCCAACCTACACACACAACCATACCAAGCAGAATATGTGTGTGTGTGTGAGAGAGAGAGAGCGCACATGTGTGTCAAAAGCTTAATTTCAAACAAGCAAAAATTCGCCAAAAGCTCACAATAAGCAAAAATAAAGCAGTGCAAGACAAGACTCACGTCGGTAGCAGATGCATCATCCCCAACAGTATATTTCGCAGATTCACGCAAAGTCTTGGTCTTATCCTCAATTTCATCCAACGTGTATGCTGCAGATAAAGGATATGAATTATATGTACGAGAAGTCAAGAATGGAAAATATTGATGAATCTGTCAGACCAACTAGGTCTTTTACCAAGAATCATCCTCTTACCTCCTGTTTCCACATAGACAATCTATATAAACATATAGTCCATTTCTAACACTTGACCAAACTCACCTTGAGCTACATAAACTAACAAAAAGCAACTACAAATGATCTCGTAAAAGAGTTTGGCTTCCCCCAACGAACATGTTAACTAATACCACATGGAAATTTAGCTACAAACTACGCAGTTATACTTGCTTCACAGCTGAAACTTCGCATGAAGAAAACTAACTGGAGAGTTATAAAGGCATGACTACATCGCTAAGCAAATATAGAGATACAGGGAGAATAGAACAATAGCCAGATCCAAAGTTGGACAGATAAAACCTGGAACATGTTGTTGTGCTTCCAACTAGTTTTATTTGGTATAGTAAAATTTTATGAAATGAGCTATGCTGATACAGATCAAAAAACATGAAATGATATTTGCTGATCAACGATACAATAACTTTCTTTTTCCTGGAAGTCGGCAACCATGCTCTGTATCAATTCCATTCTATTCAGCTCACTTCACTTCATTTCCAAATCATGCTCAAATGCATGACAATTTCAATATCAACTTTAAAACGTCTTAAAACCCTAATACAATGAAACAATGCCAATAACATCCCAAAATAAATTAAAAAGCAACAAATAAATAACGAACCGGTACGGTAACCAGCTGTGCCAACACCGCCTGTGACGGCAGCAATAGTGCTATACTTAAGAAAACTTCATGGATTCTTCTCAGTTACACACACACATACACTTTGCGAGCTGTTAGAGGATTTCTATGTGACTGCTTCACACATGCACACGCACACACAAAAACGTGTGGGCACACATAAACTTTAGCGAACTCTTAGAGGATTTCTTATGTGACTGCTTCGCGCGTGCACACACACATATATACACTAGATTTCAAGTTGAGAACAACTATAAGAATCCTAAGTATCCATTATCCATTACACTTCATTCAGCACATTTCACTTCATTTCAAAATTCAAATCATGCTCGAATACAGATGCCAATTCATGTATCAACATTAAAGCATCCAAAAAAAACTGATTCAAGGAAATAATACAAATAACAAACCGAAATATTTTTCAAAATAAAAAAACCAACCGTAGGTCGCGTAACCAGCAGTGGCAACACCGCCGGTGATGGCAGCAATAACGCTGTACTTAAGAAAACTCCACCGACTCTTCTCAGTTCCAGAAGCTTCAGAATTAGGAGGAGACTGATTCTGAGGTGGCGGAGGCTGATCTTTGAGGAGAGAAGATGAAGAGATTATTGGTTCCTTTGGAGGTTCTGTAGTTACATTTGAAGAAAATCGGCGATTACTTCGTGAAATTATTGAGAAAATGCGCGATTTCGATTGAGCTATAGCGGACATTTTTGAGGAATTTAGACCTAGGGTTTAAGCGTAGAGGACGAAGGTTTTACTGAGGAAAGAAGACGAAGATTTAGAGCTATGCCCTTTTTATTTAATAAAGTTATTTGTTTGAACTCTGAGGTTTGAACAAAGTTAAGTTTAGCCCCTTAACCTTTCTGAAAATAATATAATAAACATGCCTTATTTTTTATGAAAAGAAATTGACATCCCAAATATTGAGGAAATAATCTCATAATGATCCGTTACAATTTGAAGAGAAACAAAAAAATTATCGATCTCTTTGAAATTGGTCGTATAACTAAAAAACATTCGTCATGAACTAATAGTCAAAAAATCGACTTTTCCCAAAGATAATTTCCGCACCATGTACAGTTAAAACAACTCGTGCATAAGTGAAAATAAAATAGTAGTACTTCCCCTGTTTCAACTTGTTTGGTATAATTTAACATAATACGAGGTTAAAAGAAGATATTTCGGCTATAGATAGATATTAATGAAATATAAATATCAGCACGTATCATATATCGAGTATTTATTTTTGATTTTGAGCTTAAAAGAAGTTATGTCATCGACATGATTAAGATATAATTAAAAACAATTAGTTATAGAGAAGTGTCAATCTTTTTATACTGATAAAGAAGGATACAATATCAAACAAATTGGTATTGATGAAGTTTACTGAATAGTCATTTACATTTTATAAGAAGTTAGGTTTTGAACTAAAAAGAGACTTTTATCTCAATAAATAGACATCAATATTATGTTTGAGACTTCATAATAAGAAAGAGAGGTGACAAATATAAAAGAACAGGTTATTCTTACAAGCTGCTTGCTATAATTAAATTATTGAATTTAGAGGAACTAGATCAATAGGCAAAGGGAAAATTACAAAATCCTGTATTTTGCTTTCAACAAATGTATGATTAAAACCTCTGAATTTTGGTTCCATTGCTGCAAATCTGAAATCTCACATGATTATAGGTTGAAGAAAAGAAAATGACCTTGCAAAATGCCAATTTCATGATTAATTCTATCAGCAAATGGGTCGTTCGGTATACATACTAATCATGTGTGTATATAGCGCACATATATTGTTTATGCAGTGATTAATAATTGTGATGACCCAAAAGGTCATCTTATGTTTTAGAACTTGAATTTGCGCTCTTAAGCCTTAAAAATCTCATTTTTTTACCATTCTCGATTTGCGTGCGCATTCCGGGCATGTTTTCGAAAAGTTTTTATGTTGGAAATTAATAAAAATAATAATTTATACATTAAAAGTTGATTTTAGTTGATTTCGGTCAACATTATTGGTAAACGGGACCGGATACTTATTTTAATGGTCCCGGTGGGTCCGTATCGAATTATGGGACCTGGGCGTATGCCCGGAATCGAATTCGGAGGTTCCTAACTCAAGTTAATTTTTAATGAAAATTAAAAGTCTGAAAATTAATTATTTTAAGAATTGATTGATGTTTGGCATTATTAGTGCCGGGTTCGTATTCTGATTTCGGAGCCCGGTACAGATTCATTATGATATTTAAGACTTGTCTGTGAAAGTTGGTGAGAAACGGAGTTGATTTGACGTGATTCGGACGTCTAGTTGAGAAGATATGAACTTTAAAGTGTTCTTGAGAATTTCATTTGATTTGGTGCTAAATTTAGAGTTCTAGGTGTTATTTTGGCGATTTGATCGCGCGAACAAGTTCGTATGATGCTTTTAGACTTGTGTGCATGTTTGGTTTGGAGCCCCGAGGGCTCAGGTGAGTTTCGGATAGACCACGGGATGTTTTGAACTATGAAAATCTCGTATTTTGTTGTAGCACGTGTTTTGGCATGTTCTTCTTCGCGTTCGCGAAGGTACTCTCGCGAACGCGAAGATTAAACTGGGCACCTGAAGTTTTCTTCTTCGCGAACGCGAAGGCTTTGTTGCGAACGCGAAGCGATTGGGGCGTTACCCTTCGCGAACGCGACCAGCTCCTCGCGAACGTGTAGTGTTAGGCACACCTGGGGGAGGGTTGGTCGTTCCTTCATCGCGAACGTGAGCAATGCCTCGCGAACGCAAAGGCCAGGGGGAATAGCCATTGTGAACGCGAAGGCTTGGCAGCCAGTACCCTTCGCAAACACGACAGTGGCCTCGCGAACGCGATGCACACTGTCGCCCAGTGCATAAAACAGAATCAAACACGGGTTTAAGCCATTTCTTCAATATTTTTCAAGAACCAAACGGGTAGAGGCGATTTTCAGAAGTCATTTTTTCCCCCAAAATGTTGGTGTGATGACCCAAAATATCATCTTTAAATTTAATAATTAATTCTGTATTCTAAGACCTTGAAAAGCATTATTTACCATTACTCGACTTGCGTGCGCAATCCGTAAAATTTTCCAGAAAGTTTTATGTGAAAAATGGATTAAAATATGAATTAGAGCTTTAAAACTCAATTGAGTTGACTTTGGTCAACATTTCGAGCAAACGGACTCGGATTAGTATTTTGACAGTTCCGGTAGATCTGTATCGTGATTTAGGACTTGGGCGTATGCCCGGAATCAAATTTAGAGGTCACTAGCCCGAGATATGAAATTTTGATGAAAAATTAAAAGTTTAAGTTCAAATAGTGACCGGATGTCGAATTATGTGCAAACGATTCCGGAATATAATTTTGATGATTCCAACAGCTCCGTATGGTGATTTTGGACTTAGGAGCATGATCGAAATTTTATTTGAAAGTCCGTAGTGGAATTAGGCTTGAAATGCCGAAAGTTGAATTTTTGGGAAGTTTGACCGAGGGGTTGACTTTTTGATATCGGGGTCGAAATCCGATTCTGAAAATTTTAACAGCTCCGTTATGTCATTTATGACTTGTGTGCAAAATTTAAGGTCAATCGACTTGATTTGATAGGTTTCGACATCGAATGTAAAAGTTGAAAATTTAAGTTTCATTAAGCTTGAATTGGAGCATAATTCATGATTTTAGCGTCGTTTTATGTGATTTGAGATTTCAAATAAGTTCGTATGATATTTTAGGACTTGTTGGTATATATTTGGTTGAGGTCCCAAGGGTCTCGGTGAGTTTCGGATGGTTAACGGATCAAAAAATGGGACTTAAACAGCTGTTGCAAAAGCTGCTGCAAATTTTCTTCTGCTATGCAATCGAGCCCAAAAATCGAAGGCCTGAAATTGAGCCCAGCAATCGAGCCGAGGATCGAAGGCAGGCTCGAGAGCCATGATCGAAGGCAGGCTCGAGGGCCATGATTAAAGACAAGCTCGAAGGCGAGTGATTCAAGGCCACTGATCGAAGGCCCAAGATCGAGACCTATGACCAAGGCTAGTGATCGAAGGCCATAAAGATCGAAGCCATGATCGATAGCCAGGATCGACGGCTGTGATCGAGTCCCAGGGTCGAGGGCATGATCGAAGCTATGATCGAAGGCCATGACCGAGGTTCGGGATCGGACCCAATGATCGAGGTCACCCTGGACATATCTGTAAGTTATAAAAACAGGGGGGCTTCATCCCATTCGCCATTTTTAACAACTTGGAGCTTGAGCAGAGGCGAGTTTTGATATATTTTCAAAGGAAAAACATTGGGGTAAGTTTTCTTAACTCAATCTTGGTTAGATTACCTGAATCCATCACTGTTTTTAACATTTAATTGGTGATTTAAGTTGGAAAAATTTTTGAAAACCCTCTTGGATAGATTTGAGGATTTGAGGGTCGAATCATTATTGGAATTTAGTCATTTTTGTATGGTTAGACTCGTGGTTAAATGGGCGTTCATATTTCATAACTTTCGCCGGATTCCGAGACGTGGGTCCCACATGCCATTTTTGAGTTAATTTCGGATTTTTATTGAAAAATGTAGTATTTTCTTATAGAACTAATTCTATAATTTTTGTTGACTGTATCGAATTAATTATGACTAGATACGAGTCGACCGCAATTAGAAAATCGAGGAAAAAGCATACTACTTGGTTAAATTGGAGCAAGTCGAGGTAAGTGACTTGTCTAACCTTGTGTGGGGGGAATTTTCCCCTATGATTGGTATTAATTGTAATATGATGAAAGTCGTGTACACGGGGTGATGAGTGTGTACACGGACTAAATGTGAAGGATTATGTTTTTAAATTATGAAAATCACTGTTGCATATTAATTAAATTATTAAATCTTGTTATATTCTCCATCATTGATTTGATTTGTATACTTTAAATTTGCTTGACCTCTTCCTGCTAATTGTTTTACCTGCTTGGTTGAAACTTTGTTTCTTTTATTCTGTGCATTATTTGAAATTGATTTTCTTTAAATTAAATATTATTAATATGAAGTATTTGACATTTTAAATTTGGTATTGAAGCAACGAATTAAAGATTTTGAAATATTATTTTGCTAAATTATTTATTCCTGAATATTTTTGTAAGATTTTTGTACTCATTGTGATGGAGCTGTGAGCTCTTTATTGTGAAAAAATATTGTTGTTGAATTATTTTGGCAAGTTAAATTATTTGAGCACTTGAGGTGCAAATTGTGATATATTGTGATATTGATATGCATGCGGTGGTATAAGGTCTGGGTATTGAAACGCATGCGGTGAGATAAGGGTGGCTTGATACGCGTGGCTAGTAGGGGGAACTACTAGAAGTCATGCGGTGTGATAATGATGGCTAAAACACGGAATGTTATTTCGGGGGGGGAAATGTTTTCTTTAAAATAAATTGTGAAGGCTCCCTCGGTGAGATAAGGAAATGAGATATTGTGAATTTATTTATGATTTGGGACTACGAGGCGGTACCTCGGTAGTGCCCTTGTTGATATTGATTTATGGCCATAGTTGCCTTCGATTAATTATTGTGATTTTCATAAAGTTTAAATAAATTCTGTTTTGATTCCACGAGATATTATTTGAAATTATTTGGTGTCATTAAATGTGACACACTATTTGATTCATTTTCATAGTCATTTTATCATTATTAAATTGTTTAAACATTTTTTCATGTCATTATCTATTCTCTAGTAGGGCCTGACCTGACCTCGTCACAACTCTACCGAGGTTAGGCTTGGCACTTACTGGGCACCGATGTGGTATACTCATACTACGCTTCTGCACATCTTTTTGTACAGATCTAGGTATATCTTACCAGTCTAGACGTTAGTGAGTCACCTGCACACGGAGACTTCGAGGTATATCTACCAGCGTCCGCAGACTCCGGAGTCCCCTTCTATCATTTTATGTTGCTTCCTTATTTTTATTTAGACCTTGATACATAAAAACATTGAGAATAAATTTTTAGAAACTTGTGACTTATTTCTATCGGGTTTTGAGAGTTGTAATTATTTGAATTGTAGTTTATTTATTTCAGATATTTATGATTATTCCGCATTGATAGGTTTACCTAGTCTTAGAGACTAGGTGCCATCACGACGTCATACGGAGGAAATTTGGGATCGTGACAAGTTGGCATTAGAGAACTAGGTTCATAGGTGTTATGAGTCACAAACAGGTCTAGTAGAGTCTTGCGGGTCGGTACGGAGACGTCTGTACTTAATTTCGAGAGGCTATGGAACTGTTAGGAAATATTCACTTATTTGATTCCTTATCGTGTGCCTTTGTTAATTTCAAAGTTCTAAACAATTGTCTTTCTATTCTCTCACAGATGGTGAGGACACGCACAACTGGATCCGATGATCAGATACTCGTGCCCCCTGTTTGAGCCGCAAGAGGCTGGCGTCGGGGCAGAGGCCGAGCCAGAGACCGAGGAAGACCACGCGGTGTAGCCAGAGTACCTGCACGAGCTGCTGCACCAGAGCCGCCAGTAGCTCCAGTTGGAGAACAGGCACCTGAAACGCATGTTACTACTCTTGCACTTCAGGAGACTCTTGCCCAGTTTTTGAGCATGTTTGGCACTCTAGCTCAGGCAGGGTTAATTCCACTTGCTCCTGCCACATCTCAGGCCGGGGGAGGACCACAAACTCCCGCCGCCAGTACTCCAGAGCCACGTGCCCAAGTTGACTATGCCCCAGAGGTTATACCAGTGCAGCCAGTTGTCCAAGTTCGACCTGAGATTAGGACAGCAGTTTCAGAGGGGGACCAACTCAGGCTCGAGAGGTATAAGAAGTACCACCCTCCCACTTTCAGCGGTTTAGCTTCAGAGGATGCTCAGGGTTTTCTAGAGGAATGTCACCGTATCCTTCGTACTATGGGTATTGTGGATTCCAGTGGGGTTTCTTTCACGACATTCCAATTTAGAGGAGCAGCCTACCAGTGGTGGCGGGCATATGAGTTGGATAGTCCGGCTGAGGCAGCTTCACTTACTTGGACTCAATTTTCAGATATGTTCTTAAGGGAGTATGTTTCTCAGAGTCTTAGAGATGCATGGCACGCAGAGTTTGAGCAGCTGCGCCAGGGTTCTATGACCGTGTCAGAGTATGCGGTCTGATTCAGTGATTTGGCTAGGCATGTACCAGCCTTAGTTGCTACTGTTCGAGAGTGGGTTCGCAGATTTATTGAGGGTCTTCACCCTAGTATCAGATACAGTATGTCCCAAGAGCTAGAGATGGACATCGCATACCAACATGTGGTGTCAATTGCTAGAAGATTGGAAGGTATGCGGACTCGGGAAAGGGAAGAGAGGGAAGCTAAGAGACCCCGAGATTCTGGCACATATAATAATTCTCGTGTCCCAGTTGCAGCCCGTCATGGTAGAGGTTATGTGAGTCGTCCTATTCATTCAGCACTTCCAGCTTCCAGTGGTATTCCGACTACTCCCAGACCTCAGGTTCCATATTATGCACCACCAGTGTCTTTTGTACCTCCTGTATGAGGTGCTTTCAGCAGGCAGTCTAGTCGATCAGGCCTGAGCCAGTCCCAGCAGCCACGTCCTTCGAAGGCTTGTTTTGAGTGTGGTGACACTCGTCATATTATGAGAGATTGCCCCAGATTTATGAGGGGTGCACCTCCACAGATTTCTTAGGCCCCACCTATTCCACAGGGTCCTCAGGCTTCTCAGGCCTTGATTACTGCACCAGTTGCCACTCCATCTGCACAGCCAGCTAGAGGTGGAGGTCGAGCAAGTAGAGGTCGCCCTAGAGGGGGAGGTCATGCCAGATATTATGCCCTTCCTGATAGGACAGATGTTGTTGCATCCGATTCTGTTATCACAAGTATTATTCCGGTTTGTCATAGAGATACATCAGTCTTATTTGATCCAGGCTCCACTTACTCTTATGTGTCATCTTATTTTGCCCCGTATTTGGGCGTATCACGTGATTCCTTGAGTTCTTCTGTTTACGTATCTACACCCGTGGGTGAATTTATTATTGTGGACTGTGTGTATCGATTGTGTTTAATTATTATCAGTGGTTTTGAGACCAGAGCTGATTTATTATTGCTCAGTATGGTGGATTTCGATATTATTTTTGGCATGGACTGGTTGTCGCCCTATCACACTATTCTTGATTGTTACGCCAAGACGGTGACGTTGGCTATGCCAGGTCTACCGCGGCTAGAGTGGAGAGGTACCTCGGATCATGTTCCTAGCAGGGTTGTTTCATTTCTTAAAGCTCAACGAATGGTTGAGAAGGGATGTGATGCGTATCTGGACTATATGAGAGATGTTAGTGTTGATACTCTTACCATGGAGTCAGTTCCTATAGTAAGGGATTTTCCTGATGTATTTCCAGTGGATCTCCCGGGGATGCCACCCGACAATGATATTGATTTTGGCATTGATTTGTTATCGGGCACTCAACTTATTTCTATTCCACCATATCGTATTGCCCCAGCAGATTTGAAAGAATTAAAAGAACAGTTACAGGAATTGCTTGATAAGGGTTTCATTCGGCCTAGTATATCGCCTTGGGGTGCTCCTGTCTTATTTGTGAAGAAGAAGGATGGTTCTATGCGGATGTGTATTGATTATCGCCAGCTGAACAAGGTTACCGTGAAGAACAAGTATCCATAGCCACGTATTGATAACCTATTTGATCAGATTCAGGGTGCCAGGGTATTCTCTAAAATTGACTTGCGTTCAGGCTATCATCAGTTGAAGATTCGGGAGCCAGATATCCCGAAGACTACTTTCAGGACTCGGTACGGTCATTACGAGTTTCTTGTGATGTCTTTTGGGCTGACTAACGCCCCAGCATCATTTATGCACTTAATGAATAGTGTATTTCAGTCATATCTTGATTCTTTCGTCATTGTGTTTATTGACGACATTTTGGTGTATTCCCGGAGTCGGGAAGATCATGAACAACACCTGAGGACTGTGCTTCAGATTTTGAGAGAAAAGAAGTTATATGCAAAATTCTCAAAGTGTGAATTCTGGCTTGATTCAGTGGGAATTTTGGGTCATATAGTTTCATGCGAGGGGATCAAGGTAGATCCGAAGAAGATTAAAGCAATGCAGAATTGGTCCAGACCGTCCTCGGTTACGGAAATCCGGAGTTTTCTTGGTTTGGCAAGATATTATCGCCGATTTGTAAAGGGTTTCTCTTCTATTGCTGCATCTATGACCAAATTAACCCATAAGGGTGCTCCGTTCAGGTGGACCGAGGAATGTGAGGAGAACTTCCAAAAGCTCAAGACAGCTTTGACTACAGTCCCAGTATTGGTATTACCTACAGGTACGGGATCTTATACTGTGTATTGTGATGCGTCGCGTATTGGTCTCGGCGCAGTGTTGATGCAAGACGGTAGGGTGATTGCCTACGCGTCCAGATAGTTAAAGGTGCATGAGAAGAATTATCCTTTACATGACCTTGAGTTAGCAGCTATTGTTCATGCCTTGAAGATTTGGCGGCATTACTTATACGGTGTCTATTGCGAGGTCTACACCGATCACCGGAGTCTACAGCATCTGTTTAAACAGAAGGATCTTAATTTGCGGTAGCGGAGATGGTTGGAGTTGCTTAAGGATTATGATATCACCATTCTCTATCATCCCGGGAAGGCCAATGTAGTGGCCGATGCCTTGAGTCGTAAGGCGGAGAGTTTGGGCAGCTTAGCATATTTACCGGTAGCAGAGAGGCCTTTAGCCTTGGATATTCAGGCCTTGGCCAACCAGTTTGTTAGACTGGATGTCTCCGAGCCGAGCCGAGTTTTGGCTTGTGTGGTTTCTCAGTCTTCTCTTTATGATCGTATTAGAGAGCGTCAGTATGATGACCCCCATCTGCTTGTCCTTAAGGATACAGTTCAGCATGGTGATGTCAAGGAAGTCACTATTGGAGATGATGGTATACTACAGATGCAGGGCATGCTATATGTACCCAATATAGATGGCTTGCGTGAGTTGATTCTCCAGGAGGCTCACAGTTCACGGTACTCCATTCATCGGGGTGCTGCAAAGATGTATCAGGACTTGAGACAACACTATTGGTGGAGGCGGATGAAGAAAGACATAGTGGGGTATGTATCTCGGTGTCTAAATTGTCAACAGGTGAAATATGAACATCAACGACCGAGTGGATTACTTCAGAAATTAGAGATTCCAGAATAGAAATGGGAGCGGATCACTATGGATTTCGTTGTTGGGATCCCACAGACTCAGCGGGAGTTTGATGCAGTTTGGGTGATTGTGGATAGGCTGACCAAATTAGCTCATTTCATTCATGTGATTACTACTTACTCTTCAGAGCTGCTAGCTCAGGTATATATTCGCGAGATTGTCAGACTGCACGGTATACCGGTATCTATCATCTCTGATCGGGGTACACAGTTTACCTCATGGTTTGGAGGGCAGTACAACGTGAGTTGGGTACTCGGGTAGAGTTGAGTACAGTATTTCACCCTCAAACAGACGGGCAGTCCGAACGCACTATTCAGATACTGGAGGATATGCTTTGTGCGTGTGTGATAGATTTTGGGGATTTTTGGGATCAGTTCTTACCACTTGCGGAGTTTTCTTACAACAGCAGTTACCAGTCAAGCATTCAGATGGCTCCGTATGAGGCCTTGTATGGTAGGCACTGCCGGTCTCCAGTGGGTTGGTTCGAACCGGGCGAGGCTAGACTATTGGGTACAAACTTGGTTCAGGATGTCTTGGAAAAAGTTAAGTTGATTCAGGATCGACTTCGTACAACCCAATCTAGACAGAAGAGTTATGCGGATCAGAAGGTTCGTGATGTTACATTCATAGTTGGTGAGCGGGTATTGCTCCGGGTTTCGCCTATGAAGGGTGTGATGAGGTTCGGGAAGAAGGGCAAGTTGAGCCCTAGGTATATTGGGCCTTTTGAGATTCTTGAGAGAGTTGGAGAGGTGACTTATAAACTTACACTACCACCTAGTCTCTCTGCGGTTCATCAGGTATTCCATGTTTCCATGCTTCTGAAATATCACGGCGATCTGTCTCATGTGTTAGACTTCATTTCGGTTCAGTTGGACAATGATCAATCTTATATTGAGGAACCAGTGGCTATTTTGGATAGGTAGGTTCGAAAGCTGAGGTCAAAGAACATTACTTTCGTGAAGGTTCAGTAGAGGGGTCATCCGGTCGAAGAGGCGACTTGGGAAATCGAGCATTATATGCGCAGCTTTTATTCACACTTATTCACCAGCTCGGGTATTTCTTCTAACTCCGTTCGAGGACGAACGTTTATTTTAGAGATGGAGAATGTGATGATCCAAAATGTCATCTTTAAATTTAATAATTAATTCTATATTCTAAGACCTCAAAAAGTACTATTTATCATTACTCGACTTGCGTGCGCAGTCCGTAAAAATTTTCGAAAAGTTTTAATGTGAAAAATGCATTAAAATATGAATTAGAGCTTTAAAACTTAACTAAGTTGACTTTGGTCAATATTTCAAGAAAACAGACTCGGATCAGTATTTTGACAGTTTTGGTAGATCCGTATCGTGATTTGGGACTTGGGCGTATGCCCGGAATCAAATTCCGAGGTCCCTAGCCCGAGATATGGAATTTTGATGAAAAATTAAAAGTTTAAGTTCAAGTAGTGACCGGATATCGAATTATGTGTAAACGATCTCGGAATAGAATTTTGATGATTCCAACAGCTCCGTATGATAATTTTGGACTTAGGAGCATGATCAAAATTTTATTTGGAAGTCCGTAGTGGAATTAGGCTTAAAATGCTGAAAGTTAAATTTTTGGGAAGTTTGACCGAGGGGTTGACTTTTTGATATCGGGGTCGAAATTCGATTCTGAAAAATTAAAAGCTCCGTTATGTCATTTATGACTTGTGTGCAAAATTTGAGGTTAATCGGACTTGATTTGATAGGTTTCGACATCGAATGTAGAAGTTGAAAATTTAAGTTTCATTAAGCTTGAATTGGAGCATAATTTATGGTTTTAACGACGTTTTATGTTATTTGAGATTTAAAATAAGTTCGTATGATATTTTAGGACTTGTTGGTATATTTGGTTGAGGTCCCGAGGGCCTCGGGTGAGTTTCGGATGGTTAACGGATCAAAAAATGGGAATTAAGCAGCTCCTGCAAAAGCTGTTGCAAATCTTCTTCTGTTGTGCAAGCGAGCCCAAAAATCGAAGGCCATAAATTGAGCCCAGAAATCGAGCCGAGGATCGAAGGCAGGCTTGAGATCCGTGATCGAAGGCAAGTTCGAGAGCCATGATCGGCAGGCTCGAGGGCCATGATCGAAGGCAAGCTCGAAGGCCATTGATCGAAGGCCCAAGATCGAGGCCTATGAAGTGATCGAAGGCCATAAAGATCGAAGCCATGATCGATAGCCAGGATCGATGGCTGTGATCGAGCCCCAGGGTCGAGGGCCATGATCGAAGGCCATGACCGAGGTCTATGATCAGACTTCTCATGATCGGACTCCTATGATCGAGGTCCAGGATCGGACCCCATGATCGAGGTCACCCTGGACATATCTGTAAGTTATAAAAACAGGGGGGGCTTCGTCCCATTCGCTATTTTTAACAACTTGGAGCTTGAGCAGAGGCGAGTTTTGATATATTTTCAAGGGAAAACATTGGGGTAAGTGTTCTTAACTCAATCTTGGTTAGATTACCCGAATCCATCACTGTTTTTAACATTTAATTGATGATTTAAGTTGGAAAAAAATTTGAAAACCCTCTTGGATAGATTTGAGGATTTGAGGGTCGAATCGTTATTGGAATTTAGTCATTTTGGTATGGTTAGACTCGTGGTTGAATGGGCGATTATATTTCGTAACTTTTGCCGAATTCCGAGACGTGGGCCACGAGCCATTTTTGAGGTAATTTCAGATTTTTATTGAAAAATATAGTATTTTCTTATAGAATTAATTTTATAATTTTTGTTGACTGTATCGAATTAATTATGGCTAGATACGAGTCGACCGGAATTAGAAAATCGAGAAAAAAATATACTACTTGGTTAAATTAGAGCAAGTCGACGTAAGTGACTTGTCTAACCCTATGTGGGAGAAATTTTCCCTAAGATTGGTATTAATTGTAATGTGATGAAAGTCGTGTACACGAGGTGACGAGTGTGTACACGGACTAAATGTGAAGGATTATGTTTTTAAATTATGAAGATCATTGTTGCATATTATTAAATTATTAAATCTTGTTATATTCTCCATCATTAATTTGATTTGTATATTTTAAATTTGCTTGACCTTTTCCTGCTAATTGTTTTATCTGTTTGGTTGAAACTTTGTTTCTTTTATTCTATGCATTATTTGAAATTGATTTTCTTTAAATTAAATATTATTAATATGAAGTATTTGACATTTTAAATTTGGTATTGAAGCAACGAATTAAAGATTTTGAAATATTATTTTGCTAAATTATTTATTCCTGAATATTTTTATAAGATTTTTGTACTCATTGTGATGGAGCCGTGAGGTCTTTATTATAGAAAAATATTGTTGTTGAATTATTTTAGTAAGTTAAATTATTTGAGCTCTCGAGGTGCAAATTGTAATATATTGTGATATTGATACGCATGCAGTGGTATAAGGTCTGGGTATTGAAATGCATGCGGTGAGATAAGGGTGGCTTGATACGCGTGGCTAGTAGGGGGAACTACTAGAAGTCATGCGGTGTGATAAGGATGGATAAAACACGGGATGCTATTTCGGGGAAAAATATTTTCTTTAAAATAAATTGTGAAGGCTCTCTCGGTGAGATAAGGAAATGAGATATTGTGAATTTATTTATGATTTGGGACTACAAGGCGGTACCTCGGTAGTGCCCTTGTTGATATTGATTTATGGCCATAGTTGCCTTCGATTAATTGTTGTGATTTTCATAAAGTTGAAAGGAATTCTGTTTTGATTCCACGAGATATTATTTGAAATTATTTGGTTTCATTAAATGTGACATACTATTTGATTCATTTCCATAGTAATTTTATCATTTTTAAATTGTTTAAACATTTTTCCATGTCATTATCTATTCTCCAGTAGGGCCTGGCCTGACCTCGTTACTACTCTACCGATGTTAAACTTGGCACTTACTGTGTACAGCTGTGATGTACTCATACTACGCTTCTGTACATCTTTTTGTACAGATCCAGGTATATCTTACCAGTCTAGACGTCAGTGAGTCACATGCGCACGGAGACTTCGAGGTATATCTGCCAGCGTCCGCACACTCCGGAGTCCCCTTCTATCATTTTACGTTGCTTCCTTATTTTTCTTTAGACCTTGATACATAGAAACATTGAGAATAAATTTTTAGAAGTTTGTGACTTATTTCTACCGGGTTTGGGGAGTTGTAATTATTTAAATTTCTTTTATTTATTTCAGATATTTATGATTATTCCGCATTGATAGGCTTACCTAGTCTTAGAGACTAGGTACCATCACGACCTCATACAGAGGGAATTTGGGGTCATGACAGTTGGTAAGTGGTTCTAAACTATTTTCTTTCAATTACCTATTACATTTCTTGAATTATCAACCTAAAATCTAGAGTTTTTATGGTAGAATTAGGAGTTAGGGTAGAAACTACGAATTTTAAAAATTTGAGGATTTAGACCTCAATTTGAGGTCGGATTCCAAAACCAACTATATATTCGGGCTCGGGGGTTAATGGGTAAATGAATTTTGGTCCGAACCTCGAGTTTTGACCAAGCGGGCCCGGGGTCGATTTTTTGACTTTTTGGAGGAAAATTTGGGAAATTTAATTTATGCAATATAATTGATTCCTTTAATAGTATTTGATATTATTGAGTCATTTTTGAATAGATACGAGTGGTTTGGAGGTGAATTCCAGAGAAAAAGTTGTGATTGAGAATTACGTGACCTTCGGAGCGAGGTAAGTGTTGTTTCTAACACTGACTTGAGAGAATTAGGAACCTTAGATTACTTGCTAAGTGAAATTCATGTGAGCGGCATATATGTGAGGTGACGAATACTTATGCGCCGCCAATTTAACTATTTTCCATGTTTCTCTATTTTTCTTATATTGTCTCATTCCTATGCCTAATTGCTATGTGTTATACTAGTGTTGTTCAATTTATCGTTCTTATCATGTTTACGGATTTTCTGGTTATAATTGAGTTTTTATTTCAAAGTTGAGATTGATATTATGGAACCAAATGCTGAAGTAAGGTTTATACTTGTTATTCTATCTCCATGTTGTTATTTATGCATTGCATTATGGTAAGAGAGAGTGTTAATGCACGAAGGGTGATGCCGTGACATATTGTGAGTGTTAATGCACGAAGGGTGATGCCGTGCCATGATATGAGAGTTAATGCACGAAGGGTGATGCCGTGCCATATTGTGAGTGTTAATGCATGAAGGGTGATGCCGTGCCATATTGAGTGTTAATACACGAAGGATGATGACGTGTCATGATATGAGAGTTAATGCACGAAGGGTGATGCCGTGTTGTTTCTATTAATTTTATGGTGAGATTGAGAGTAAAAGCACGAAGGGTGATGCCACGCATTTTTTCTTACTGTATTCACTATTCCTGTTAATTCATGGTATATTGACTGCTCCGGTGATCATTCTGTTGTAATTCTTTATCTTGTATCCCCATCAGTATGTTCCCCTCCCGACATTTCCTATTTAGTTCTTCATTTCTATTATGTATATATACGCTGTTAAATTATACAGGGGTGATTTGTAGGTGCCTTGCCTTAGCCTCGTCACTACTTCGTCGAAGTTAGGCTTGACACTTACCAATACATGGGGTCGGTTGTACTGATACTGCACTCTGCACTTTCTGTGCAGATTTTGATACCGGCTCGGGTTGATCGAGATTTTGCTATTGGTCCGATGTCCGGAGACTCAAGGTAGATCTGTCGGTGTTCACAGACCTTGAAGTCCCCGTCTATCTTTTATGTTCTACTGTTTCTTTCATTCAGACAATTGTATTTCTTTCAGAGTATTACTTGTAGCAAATTCTAGAATGCTCATGAATTGTGACTCCAGATCCGGGTGGTAGTAATTAATACAGTTTTTATGATATTTCGCACTTATTATATTTCATCTTAGTTAATTATTGTTAATTACTAAATGAAATAAGGAATTGGTTAAATGATTCTCTAGCGTTGGCTTGTCTAGCAAGTGAAATGTTAGGCGTCATCACGGTCCCGTTGGTGGGAAATTTCGGATCGTGAAAATAATGAAAAAAAAATTATACGAAGACATACTTATTTTAAAGGGTATTTTTACCGTTAAACAACTTAATCTCGCTTTTTGCTACTACATGTGTTTTTATTATATATTCGATTGTTTGTTTGAAGATAAATTGGCTCAAATGATAGCAATTTACACAAAGCTAACTAATCGAGACTGCATTTACAAATTCTTTTTATAGCATTTGTTTCAAAATTTGATATGTTACGTGTAAAACATTCAAGCACAAACAAATTGAGCCATATTTCAATTATTTGGAAGAAAATCTGACTACGAGGAAAAATATCAATACAATAAGAACTCAACAAGATAATGAAATGTGAAATTAATCATTTTGATACATATCACACAATTTTTGTTTATTAATTTTTGCCATTAGGAAACGGCAAATTATCCTATAGCTTTCTCTTTCACTAAACTTACAGTTAACCTTTAATATGGGACGTTTTTTTATTATGTGTTCGGTATCCACATTAGAACCTCAATTAATTGAGATTTGTATCGTCTAAGGCCTATTAAAAGGGAAAGCGTTTGATACTAGATTTTTTTTATTTATTTCTACAATGCGAACCCGAGACCTCTAGTCAAAGGTGAATGGATCCTATTCATCCTATCACAACCTTTGGCGGTGACTAAAAGCGATTTACGATATAAGAAATGCCTATTTTCTTACTCGATCAACTAAAAAATATTTATTCTCTCGATATATATAATTTAAATTATGAACTAAATCGCCCCCTCCCGGTCCCACACATGAATTGTCATATTAAAGAAATGCAGCTGAGGTTAACTTTAGAT
This sequence comes from Nicotiana tomentosiformis, assembly GCF_000390325.3. NCBI lineage: Eukaryota > Viridiplantae > Streptophyta > Magnoliopsida > Solanales > Solanaceae > Nicotiana > Nicotiana tomentosiformis. Next base: position 7,851,082 of record NC_090819.1, read on the forward strand.
TAGACAGAAAAACATAGAAAACCAGAAATTTAGATTTCCAGCTTTTGTCAACAAAGTTGAGCATCTGTGGCATTTTTGGTTTTCAAACATAAATGGTTTAGAAAGTCATGTGTAATTATCATTATATAATATGATATAATATGGTAATTACACTCTATAATAATTATAACAATAAACTATTTATTTGCTTGAACATAAGTACAATATAATTTTTACTGTCATGCTTTGTATGTCTTCACATTGACGGAGTGAAATTTTGAAAGAGAAAAATATTAATATAATATTTTTTCAAAGAATATTTATATAGATGAGAACGGATAAATTATTAAAAATAATATTTGTGATACAAATTGACTATAAAAATTAAATGCCAAAGCTTTCTTTTATTTTCTTAACCTGAAAGCATGCTAAAATTACTTTAACGATCTTTAATTATTTTTCATGTCTTCGTATTAGAAATACTATAAGAAAATATGGCCTCAACAAAAAAATAAATAAATATTAAAGTATTAATTTTGATGTTATATTATAAATAGGATATGAATGTTAATATGCTATAATTAGCTTCTTTTGATATTGACCGTACCTCGCACGGGTACTACTATTAGTAATTATAATAATAACTTATCTATTTACCATAACATAAAATATTGTCATGTTTGATTGAATAAGTATAATTATATAGATAAGTTTATTATGTGACACACATATATACAACAACACTTCTCTATAACAATATTCCTATATAACAGTAATTCACTATATAAGGCAAGTTTTTTCTCATAACCGATTTTAACATCAACATCCATATTTATAATCTTTGTAAAATTACCCATATATAACATCCATATAGAATCTTTAAGATCACTAATAAGAATTCTAAAAATATGCATACAATCTTTTCCATTGAACAAAATTTCAATCTTGCATAAGATCGGTGGCGGCTCAAGTTACTTAGTGGCCTAAAGCCAAACTTTAATTAGAGTCCTTAATATTTTATTACAAAAGTTTCGTACATTATATGAAGTTTATATTTTGTAGTATTTTTAGATGCAAAGTTTTTATATATTTTAGTATTTCCTTTCCTGTATGCACTTGCAATCAACTTAGTGACTTGTTCATATTCTAAAGAGTACTCTCATTATTTTTTAGTTTATTTTTTATTGTCGATTAAAAATTTATTAAGAGCTCCATTATGAGATTGCATTAACGTTTCAATTTTTTTCCCTTTTTATGAATTTAAAGTAATTACCTGATTCATATTTTCTAGTTGATATATTTCTAATTAATCATATAAAAAGCAATATAGACCTACGAAGTAAACTAAAAAAAGATAATAATAAATTTTTTAAAAAAGAAGAGAGAATAACAAGTTAGAACAATATAATAAAAATGATTCTAGAAGTTGTAACTTGATATTAAACCAAAATTTTCCTTATTGGTTTGCTTGCTGCACAGCCTTACAACTCGAGAAAGAATGAAAGAAAAATGTGCAATTTGATTTATTCAATGCCCTTCAACACTTGTTTTTATGAGAGTAGATAGCTTAGGAGGAAAAAGAATAGAAAACCTAAAATACAAGGTATTTTTATGAGAATGAAAAAAGAGAATAAAAATAATTTGGATTATATATGTACATTACCAGAAATGTATATATAGTCACTTTCAAGTACATAACAAACAATTCTTTAGATTTTATATTTTTCATTAAATTATTAAATATTTTTGAAAAAAAAAATTAACACATAAGACATACTTTTAATAATTAAAGGGGCTTAAAAGAATTGGGGGCCTAAAGCGCCCGCTTCACTCGCTTGGCCCTTGAGATTTAAGATTCCAAGACATATTTTCCACCGGATACCTTTTTGCTGAAAATTTAGATATGAATTTTCGTAAATTCAAGCGTTATATCGATATTAAAAAGTGAAATCTACGAAACATCTACAATTATAAAATTCTTCCATCAATCTTGAAAGATTTTATTTTTTCAGTAGCTTTAAGTGTGTGTTGGAATTTAAATCTTTGTATGTTTAGTTGTGAATTTATTAATAATGTATTAACTTTCGTCAATATTTACCTAGTGAAGTATGCATATATTTTGAGATTTTAAATTTGGATAATTTTCTTATCTTTTATATGTAACACTAGAAAAAAGAAAAATAATTAATATCCGGATAAGTTTTACCTATAACAACCAAAAAGTATTTAAACGTCAAATGTTGTTACAGGTATGTAACAATCATTCACTATAAAAGCCAAAATCGAAACAAATAAGATTGTTATAGAGATATTTGGCCTATATATATATATATACACACACCTATTTTAATACCCAACTTTCAATACTACTTATTATTTAACAACCCACGACCCTATAAAAAGGAGGCTTGTTGTTCTTTACTATTTTATTTTATTTATTGAAATGGTTACTTGTCAATTTAAAACATAAAAAGACCTAACTAGAGGTGTTCATAAAAATTCGAAAAATTGAACCAAACCGAAAATCGAACCAGACCGACCAAAATAACCGATACTTTTTAGGTTTGGTTTGGTTTTGGTTTTGAATTTTAAAAATCGATCAAATTTGGTTTGGTTTTGGTTTTAATAAAAAAATAACCGGAAAAAACTGAACCAAACCGACTCTAGAAGTAGGTATTTAAATTTATTATTACACCTATATATATGTATATTTTTATATAAAATTTCTAAAATTTTATGGTACATATTAGTCATTCATATTTTTAGTCTAGTTATTTGCTATTATAATAATCTAATTCTTTGCTTTTACATTCTAGTTTGATTAGTATTTTTCTTTTGCTAAGTACAAAAATTTATTGAGTAATAATCGATTTTTAATTGAGTAATTAAATCATTTATCACTATTTGATTCAATTATCATCGTATATTTTGGTAAATGATAGATTTCTCAAAGATCAATTGGTTTGATAGTGTTACATTGAAAATGTAGTCGCTTAAATATGTGTTTGTTAGTGTATGTCTCGTACCCAAAAATGGATAAAAATCCACAAAAATTAAATCGATAAAAAATCGACTTAACTCATTTGGTTTGGTTCCAATATTTGAAGAAGAAAATTACTTGTTTGATTTATTTTTAGGGAAAAGCTGGCCGAGAAATTAAATAAAGTTTATTTTCAATCACTGGAATAACGATAATCCAAAAAAGATATTCTCATTCTTGTCAACGGAGCTGAAAATAACAGCAAGATGACTTTGTAAAGTTGCGATTACGCATCACAAATTGAAGAATTAATGCAGCCGCAGTTAATAACAACACTTTTTTTGCAGCTTAATTTCTAATCAAAGCAGAATTTCAAGCAGAAGCATATTCCATTGGAGTAGAACAAGTAAGTTGCTCTGTTTTTGTATTTTTAGGTAATTCAAGCTAATTAGTTTTTGAGTTGTGAAAGAGGGTGGATCTACATTATGAGGAATGCTTTTGGATTTGCAAAACATTTAAAAATGTATAGTACTATATAATAATTCAACCACTCTAAATCCATTGACTTTTGAATCTACATATTGGGTTTACCTCTGCTTATAAATTTTGATGCCAAGGGATATGTGGACGAGGAATGTTGCAAATTTGCAATGCAATTCTCAAGTTTTATATATAGCTGGCGTTTTGTTCAAAAAGTTTAGTAAGACTTTTTTCCCAAATTAAAAAAAAAATCATTTTGCAAAAACAGTTTTCCAACTGAAAGCCAAGAAAGACAGGATTTTAGTATTGAAAATCTTTCTTTCTTGGCATAAAATGAGATTTATTGCTTGTGGAGTCGGATCCGGGATTTAAACTTGATGGGTTAAGACTTTAGAATTCTTAGTTATGAACTTATGTAATTTTGAAATTAGTCCTTTTCACATAAATATCCATGTTTAGTGTCAAAAATACTGTGTTCGGTTGAACTTGTACCTAGTGGTTGTTAGTGAACCTTAGCTTCATTAATAGCTAGTATAAACCCAAGCCACCGTCCTCATTTGTTTGTGAATCTGACACACAACGAATTTTAGCTGGAGGAGTGCTTAACACCTTCAATTTGCCACACATCTTTCTCCAGAGGTTTTGACTTTTAATCCTGTGGGATGCAAAAGAAACTATATTAAATAGAAAAGCTCTTATAGTATAAGACAGATCATATTGCTCTCGGGCCTTTGGTCTAGTGGTAAGAGTGCAATGTGTGATGTGTGTATTAGGCGCACTCATAGGTTCGAACCCCGCCGCAGACAAAAGCCTGGTATTTATCTCGAGACGGGTAGAGGAGTGGGCCCATTATCTACTGAGTTTCGAACTGTGCGCCGGATCGCCCTCGGGGATTTCTCGTTTATCCAAAAAAAACGTATAAGACAGCTGATATCTTTCAGCTGTTAAGTTTACACCGTTCCTTTTTCCATTTAAATCTGAAACAATTTGGAGTTAACTTAGTAGTTTGAGACTTCCAAAATATTTGAAAGATAAGTTCCCTTTGAACTCGGCCTTTTCAGCATAGTCACCAAACATATTAGAAAATTCATCTATCTCTAGCAAGAAGAAGCATGCATGTGACCGCATCGCTAGCAGTTACCTCTTCAGATTGCGATCAATATTAGCATTGAGTGGATCAGACTATACCTCCATATCCTAGAATTAGAACATAAGCAGATATGCAATCTGCAACCAGGCGAGTTTGTAAAGTAATGCATAGGAAGACCCAACTGATAATTATGCTGGAAATTCTTAAAAAAAGATGGTAACCTAGTATGTGACATTGTCATAGGCCTTAATAATGCCAACACAAGTTGCATTACAGTTTTGTGGTATTATGTACTGAAAACCAATATTTTTGAGAATGTAGTATGCTTATGAGTTCGTTATAAGTTGCAGCTCTCCAGTCTTCGACTCCTTTCACACTTTAAATGCTAAGTTGTGTTTCTGAAAAGCAAGGTGCAATTGTGTATGAATAGTGTGAGAAGATTGACTTAATATTATTTTACAATCTTGCTAGTTTTCCTTTTTGGGCTTAAAAGTGGAGCTTCTCTACTGAAAAATCACAATTCATTAGCGTAATGGTTGGGATTTTTGAACTAAAAGCATCCTTATCCTTGATTTCTTTCGGCGTTTGTAGAGGTACTTGATTCTGCTTGAAATGGCAGACAGCAACATAAAGCAGCCTTTATTACATCTGCCGCCTCAAACCTGTCAAAATGTTGACCCAATGAGAAGAAGATTACGCCGATTTAAAAGTGCTCCTATGGCTGAATTTTTTCCTGGAGAGATAAATGACACAAAGGACAACCAATCACTCCCACGTTCTGATTCAATTTTGGATAAACTCCATCCGAGTTTCAGAAAAGTCATGTTTTACTTGGTTATATACTTGGCTATTGGTACCATGTGCTTTTACTTTGTTCAGAACCAGATCGAGGGAAAGAAAGTAAACGGAGTTCTTGATTCTGTTTACTTCTGTGTTGTGACAATGACCACTGTTGGATATGGGGACCTTGTGCCGGATAGTACAACTTCTAAACTGCTTGCTTCCGTCTTTGTTTTCTCCGGGATGGCCCTTGTCGGACTGGTTTTAAGTGAAGGAGCAGATTACCTAGTGGAGAAGCAGGAAACACTATTAATCAAAGCAATGCATGTGCGTCGTAAAGTTAGTCCAAGTGAAATTCTAAAAGAAATTGAAACAAACAAATTAAGGTACAAGTGCCTTGTCACAACGGTCTCTCTCGTGGTGCTAATGGTTGTTGGAACGGTGTTCCTTGCCAAGGTAGAAAAGTTAAGTACCATTGATGCCTTTTATTGTGTCTGTTCTACCATCACAACCTTAGGATATGGAGACAAAAGCTTCTCAACAAGAGCGGGGCGCATTTTTGCTGTGTTTTGGATTTTGACTAGCACCATTTGTTTGGGTCAGTTCTTCCTTTATATTGCTGAGGTGAACACAGAAAAGAGACGGAAGGAGCTGGTGAAGTTGGTTCTTACAAGAAGGATGACAAATGTAGACTTGGAAGAAGCTGATCTTGATAATGATGGGCTTGTAGGGTAAGTTATATAAATCTTAAAAACCTATTACCAATGATTAGCCTGTTGAATCTGTCAAATGAGAACTACTCCCTCCGTCCCAATTTACGTGGAACCATTTGACTAGACACGAAGTTTAAGAAATAAATGAAGATTTTTGAAACTTGTGGTTTAAAACAAGCCTTATATATTTGTATGGTTTAAATCATGTCATTAAGGATAAAAGGAAAATTTTAAAGTTAAATTGTTTCTAAATATAGAAAGGTGACATTCCTTTTGGGACAGTCTAAAAAGGAGAAAGGGAGTACTTTTATATTCTACTCAACCAGTGTGTTTCAACTCCAAGATCAAGTTATTCTAATTTTTCTTCACTTTTCATATGCGAAGGGCTGCTGAATTTGTGGTTTATAAACTTAAGGAGATGGGGAAGATCAACCAAGACGATGTTTCACTTTTATTGGACGAGTTTGAGAATCTTGATGTCGACCAATCTGGAACTTTGTCTACTGCAGATTTGACACTTGCTCAATCATCTTGAATGGGAAGGCGACTGCAGTACTACTTAAAATTCCATATCGAGCTAGTGTGTCACCCTATTTCCATGAACTTCGGCAGAGTCTTGAGTCTGGTACTCATTTCATCATATCGTGAGTGTTTTTCGACAGGTAACCGAGTGATATTCAGTTTATCCACTTCATAGAATGCACCCTGTATATGCAGTGTAAATTAAGGTAAAAACAACAGTTATTGTGGCTTTGCTGGTGGGCTAGTCGACTCGGTTATTGTAGTCTTGAATCTGAATTTTCTCCTGAAAGTTTGTTTACAGAAACTGTGAAGCGCCTTTTTCTGGTGGAACTTGAAAGACAACAAGCCATTATTTGATTTTGATTATACAGTGAAATAGATTTACCAATTTGAGATATGAACATTCTTTCATAGGCAGAAAAGAATGTATGATTTATGAACTACATTGTGGTCTAGCCCAGTTGCTTTCTTTGTCGTTGCTTCCTCAAAATCCTATAATGATTGATAATATAATGGTGGTGATAGCATCCAAAAAAGCTGATGATCTGAATGTTGATTCAAAATTATTCACTACAGGAAATAAGTTTTAAAGTATTCAGTGATGATTTTTCTGGCAGCCAAAAGTAATGTCATATATTCCTTTGGTATTATAGTTCTATCATTAGCTTTTCTGGCGAATAAGCTCACCACAAAAGTAAACATTGTGCACAAATAAATTTTAGCTTGGCTGGCGACATATTAATATAACTTTTGGTGGCGACTAAAAGGGTCGACTAAAACCTTTAGTCACCACAAAATATAAATATTGCGCCACAAAGATGACTTTAGTTGGTTGCCTCTCTCAACGCTGACATATCGCATAACTCTTGGTGACGACTAAATTAGTCATCATAGTCGCCACAAAAGATCGCTACAGAAACTAAAATCGCCACAAAAAGTAAATAATGCGTCACAAAAACGATTTTAGCTAGGCCTCCACTTGAAAAGGCGACATATATAGCATAACTTGTGGTGCTACTATATGGGTCGTCATTGAAAACCTTTTATACGTTACTTTTGGCGGCGACTAAGGTGTCGCCAGGCATATTTAGTACTGAAAATTTTATTTTATGTAATGCTTTAACAGTAACAAATATGAAAGTGAGTTGTTGAATCCAAATATATTATCTTTCTTATACAAACTTTGTCTAAAAATTTCACCAAGGCATGGATATGTGAATGTGCGTCCGCCCTTGTTGTTTTGTTCTTGTTAATTTATTATTAGCTTTTGTGGCGACTAAGCTCGTCAAAGAAATACAAATGGTCCGTACAGTAAATGTTAAGTAGGTCGCTACTACAAACAACAACATATAATACTACTTTTGGTGGCGACTGACGACTATAGAGGTCGCTACAGATATTGTGACATAAAACTTTATTTTCTGTAGTATTGTAATAGTAATAAACAAGAAAGTGAGTTGTTAAAGCCAGATAGATTATCATTTACTTTTTTCATCGAAAATATTGGTTAATTCAAACTTTTTTTTTATCTTTTTTATTCTACATAAAATTTTGTGCATTATTATTATTAGGTTTTATGGCGACTAAACCATAAAAAGTAAACAAATGCATCACAAAATAGAAAAGAAAGCTTCGGATGCTTATCAACTAGATTTTTTTAAAAAATTTCTTCGACCACCCAGATCAAAAAGAAATTTTCAAGTCCAAAATTCAAAATATTTAAGGCGTCAGAATTAATTAGTAAATAATAAGTCAAAGAAAATAATTTTAGTTATCAGTAAAACTAGGAGACCATTTTAATTAGAGTATAACTGGGATTCGACTTGCCTTAAGTATAATTTAAAAAAAAATTAATACTCAACATATAAAATGGTACAATTAGTGTGATTATCTTTGAAATTATATGGTTTACATGTCGAAACTAAATAAAAGCAATCTCCACCGCCAACTGGGCGGCAAAGCGATCACAACCGTCGGTCTCGGTCCTATTTCCAGAATCGTGCGCATATTAATCCGACAATGACAATTAACACTATTTAAAATCCGGAACTGAAGTCCGCTGCATGAAGTAAAACGGCAAAGGTTCTCACTGACGAGAGTAGGAACTCAGAAACTTTAGCTCTCAACTCCTTGTAAGTACTTAATTTCTTACTAATTACATGCAAATTTAGCTTAATATTTACATTCTTAATGTCCGTGAATTGGATTATTGTTGAAAGCTTGGATTTTTAGCAGCTTAGGTTTTTCTTTTTCGAATTTTCAGGTAAAAGTTAAAATTATGAATTTCTTTTGTCAATTGTCTTTTTGGGGTTAACTCCTTTGTATATAGCTGGTTTAGGTTGATGGAGTGTAAAATAGCGAATAATAAAAGGGTAGCCCGGTGCACTAAGCCCCGCTATGCGCGGGTCTGGGAATGGCCGGACCATATTGGTCTATGGTACGCAGCTTTACCCTACATTTCTGTAAGAGGCTATTTTCACGGCTCGAACCCGTGACCTCCTGGTCAGATGGTAGCAACTTTATCAGTTACGCCAAGGCTCGCCTTCAAAATAGTGAATAATGTAGAGGATTAATCTAGCTGACCTTAACTTGCGTGTGTGTGTGTGTGTGTGTTTGTGAGGTAACTGATAACATGCAAATTCATCTTGAAATTTAAGCTGAATTTAAAATTTTCAGTTTTTTTGCAGTTTAATATTTTTTTCTAAAAACAAATTCAGGTAAAATTAAAATTATGAATTTTTTGTCAATTGACTTTTTGGGGTTGACTCTTCGAACATAGCCGGTCCAGGTCGAGGCCAGTGTAAAATAGTAAATTACATAGACAATTCATCTGGCTGACCTTAACTTATTTTTGTGTGTGTGTGTGGGTGTGTGTGTGAAGAGTTTGAGGTATATGATAACATGTTGGATGCATCATTTGCATGTAATTTTGGAGAAAATATTGCTTCTTTTTCTCTTTAAGCTTCATTGATTCTTTGCAATTGCCACAAAACTTTGCGTATTTTAGTAGCCAGTTCCCTGAGTTCTTCAAACTTACGATTTGATACATATGCAGGTTATCTTCTGCTACATGATCAAGGGCTTTTTTTGGGGTCTATTAGGAGTAGAAATTTAGTTATGGGAGAGGGCAAAACTGTCTCTGAATTGGCTGAGGCATCTTCCAAAGAAAACGTGGCAGCGGAAGACAAGAGTGAAGCCTTTACAGAGAAGAAGAATGCTGAAAAGGATGAATTGAAAGAAGTAGAAGAAGAGAAAAAAGAGGGTGATAAAAAGGACATTGAGAACATGGATATAGACAAAGAAGAGGTGAAAGAAAGCAAGGAATATGAAGAAGAAGAGAAAGCTGACAAGGAAAGCAAAGGAGCGGAAGAGAAGCCAGAAACCAAGATTGAGCTAATGGAAGAAGAAACAGGTGAAAAACCAGATAAAGATGTGGCCGACGTACAGAAAGAGGAAAAAGAAAACGTTGAAGAGCATGAAGTTGAGAAAGGATCAAAGGAGAGTGATGAGTCTGAGAGTGGTGCTCAGAAGAAAGACAGGAAGAGGAAAAGGCAAGTGGAGGACAAGAAGGAGCAAGAGCCTAAAACACCTCCAGCTTCAACAATTGAACGCCCTGTACGCCAACGCAAATCTGTTGAAAGGCTGGTTGCATCTATTGAAGGAGAAGCCACCAAGGATATCCATATTGAAAAGGTTCCATGATAGCAGTACTAACTTTGTTGTTTTAATCCCCCTTCTATGATTCCAGATTTTGGGCCTGGACAGCAAGTAGTTTATTGTTAGTGGAATTAAATTAATGATCCATCTGATTTGCAGGGTCGTGGAACTGCACTGAAAGATATCCCAAATGGTATATTACTTACTCGTTCACTGATTATAACATGTGCACAAAAATCTGCTTACATATCCCAAAGGAGATAGATTTAAGATGCCAGTTAGAGAAGTGATTTCTGCTTTGCCTTTTCATATGTACACAGAACAATGTTACTACCTAGTTGTTTGTTCATAATTTAGTGTGCAAGTGTTAAAGTTCATTCGGGTGCCTGTTTACAAATGCTTTGCTCAAAAGGATGGAAGTGTGATCTATTTTGTGCTGGGTGCAAAAGGAAATTATATAGAATAGCATTTCCAAATTTGTTCTTCCTGCAAGAATTTTGTGGAGCTATCTGAGGGATCTTGTTATGGGAAATTTTAAACTGCAAAGGTGGATCTAAGACCGAAATCTAGGACCGCCAACCACCCTGGTTGGTTTGTGCCAAAAGTAGAGCTTTACATAATAGTTATGTTATTAGTTATTACTCCCCATACAATCTGTCTTCCGCTAAAGAGACTTCTAGGCCTTGAGGGTATTGTCTAGGCAGGAAAGATTCTTGCTGAGTTGGGGCAGATGTTGCTATGCCAATAGAATATGCTTTTAACACCTTTTACATAACTAGGCCATTAGTGATCTGAACTTTGGGTTTCTGTTAACTAACAGAATCAAGCTGCTAGTTTATTTCGCATGGAAGGACAACCAATAGACAATGATGCAAATGGGAAGGAGAACTACAACTGAGAGAAGAATAATTACTATAGACAGAATCTTCGGTTGAAGCGAGTCATAGAGCAATCAAGTAACTGAGTTTAAATCCAAGTCTTGACCGCTGAAAATTCTCCCCCTGACGGAGGTGGAACAAGCAACCAAGGAACCAAACAAGTGTCTTTTATTGGGGTTGAAATGATACGGTTTTATTCATATGACACTGAGACTGCTGGAGATATGTACATTGTGGCAAAAGTGAGAAAGCAAAAGTACACCCCTGTCAAAAACTGCAAGGATTCTAGGAGCTCTAAAATAGATTCAGCTTCAGTAGCAAGTTCGGTTCTACACCAAAAGTAAAAGAAAAATATACTTTATGCTGCGAATATGATTATATATATCTTCAAAGCATCTCAAGTTCCTCACTTTTCAAACTAGTGATTCTCCTTCATCATGTTAAGTAAAAAAAAAAAAGATGGAGATGATTGGCACTGGGACTGGCATGATTTACTATCTTTCGCCTCATCTTTTAGCTTCAGCATGATTAATGAGGCTGTATCAGATTTATTGATGCTTCCTTGATTAGACTTTTGCTGGGTAACTTGATTAGGGTTTATTCGTATTTTTCTTATGATTTTTTTCCCTCTAGTGGTGAGTCTCTTTCTGTCTCCCTCATGGCTTCCAGTCATAGGTATGCTTACTGAATTGTCTACAATACTCGCCAGCTATTTCGGGTTTTAGTGGTCCGCTTTTGTTTTTTGGTACCTTGGAAATAATGATGCAATCACAAGTTGGCCCTTAGCATCTAGGAGAGAGAGCAAGCTATATTATGGGATGGCATACTTGCATTATTCCATAAACAGGATAATATACAAAACCATTGGTGGAAATAAATAATCATGCCAAAAAGTCCCACATTGAAGAATCTTTTGATGACAAAATGAAGAGCTCAAAACCTCTGGGCTACTTCCCTATGCCAATTTGTTTTGCCTGAACGTACTTGGTCAGAACAATTGGTATCCAGGAAATTCACTCTTCCTGTTGTTATCATGCGGCACGGTGCACATTTGGATAGTTATGGTTACCCGGGTCTAGCCAGCATGAACCAAACCCGTTTCCAAGTCAGTGGAACTGAAAAACGTGGTGGACTGAATGCACAGTGGAAACTACAAGGAAAATGAAAAGCATATAACCCAGATGAGCTGCCACCCAGTTTCAATCGTTTTCTTGGATGGAGCTTCATCTGGATCACAAAAAATGCATTGTACTAAACAGTGAGGAATACCATCGATATTTGTGCAAATTACTTTTATTTTAATTGTGAACTAAATTCAATTGGTACGAAAAATGTTTACTTGTACTATGGGTTGTGAGTTTGACTCTCTTTACCTTTCTTAGGGTAAAACTTTACTTTCTTAGGGTTGTGTGTCAAAAGAATAGACGAGTACCTATTTTGCTTTTATCTTGTTCTCATTTACGTTGTATGGGGGTCTAATGACTTTTTGTTCTATTACCTTCTTCTTTTCTGCAAGTCTATGTTCTACAGCTATAGGTATTTGATTTAATCTCTGCTTTTTCACCCCCTCACTCGATTTTCTTTTCGTATGCACCACTTTCATTTGCCCCTTCGTGTATGAGAATGTGGTTATTGGAGGGTCCTAATCACCGGCACTTTGCTACTGAAGTTGTTTGGTGTCTCTCTCATCCAATGTTGTTTCCGCTATTCTGTGTTTCTCTCTTCTTTTTTCCCCCCACGATGTGTTGATGCAAATAAATTTATGCAACTATTGTAAAATTCTTTTTTCTTAATGTAACTTCAGTGGCATACAAATTATCCAAAAGGAAGACTGATGAGACTCTCAAATCGCTGCACACAACTCTCTTTGGACGGCGAGGAAAGGTGACATTATTATTTATAGCTTATTTCTTTCCATTGGTTTCCCTTTGTCGTATGGTTTCTGCTTACCCTGTTGTGCTCTGATTGACATGCTAAATCAAATGCCTTACATTCTTACTTCTCCCCTTCCTGACAAAGGTTAGGTGTCTTCAGTATTGCTGTTGAGCTCTTCTATGGGGATATCGACATGTATTTGAGAGAAGAAGGAAGCTATGATTTTCCTTATGTGTGTTCTGTGTCCATTTATGGTCAAATTATGTAAACCTGAGCTTCGTTTTAGACAGTCATACCTTTTCAATTCTCCAATTTTTGTTGGAATTGAACTGCTAGGACTTGTTTGGTTTCAGCATAGAGCTTTGCATTACTAATGTGGCGCGGATACTTGGAATAATTTCTCAACAAAATCTCTGCCTATGTTTTGTTTCCGGCATTGAACTCTGCATAAATAATACTTACCTAAATAGCTTATGTGGGAATCTATGTATCACTTATGCCGGTTCAAATGCAAAAGAAAAGTACTTGTATTAGCAATAACTGGCCATGAGAATGACCAGAGTATCATGAATGTAGGGCTCTTTGTTCTAGCAAATCAAAATATATATTTTTTAATTTTAGTAAAAATAAAATCTCGGCAATATTCTCTATGAAAAATTCTAATTAATTTTTAAGAAAAAAGTTTTTAGAATTAAACATGTGGGTTTGTATAGGTGAGACCAATTAGTTGAGATTAAGTTCTGTCATGTTAGTATGTTTACTTTAGGACTTGAGGTCCAATGTTTTCCAAAAGTCTTTTAGTCTTGTCTGAGATTTCTATGCCGGTAGAAAATGTAGAAAACTTCTAGTGTGTTCCATTTTTTTTTAATATTTATTTTATATAATCTTGGATTGGATTATGATAGAGCTTAAATGGAGCAACATGAACTGTTAGGATATCCCAACTTGCTTGGGATTGAGGCACAGTAGTATAAGCATTTTGGCTGCATCTTGTCTGCTTTATGAATTTTGTAAGTTGCTTGCTCCCGACTCATGGATCTAAGAAATGTCTTCAGGAACTTTTGAGGACAATATGCTAATTGCTCCTGATTTCTTCTTCAATCTCTTTCTGTTGATACTGTGATTATAGTTCTTGTCCTTTGCAGGCAGCTCAGTTCAAGAGTAATATTTTACGGTTTTCTGGCTTTGTCTGGCATGAAAATGAGGTAATTAATGAGTCTCCTGTTATAGAAAGTTCTTAAGAGAGATAACTATCCTTTTTTTCCCCTTCTTCCTTTTTTTTTTTGGGGTGCCAGTGGTGGTTATGGCAGGCTGGGATAGGCAATATATGAATGTAAAGTTTCTCATTGCTTGCATACGGGACTGCCAATATCTTGTTCATTATTTCGTTCTTGGGATCTTAATTTGATTTGAGTAATCTTCGTTCTAATGATTCGAAAAAATGCTTGAGCTCAGTGTCTTATACTACATTATTGCAGGAAAAACAAAAGATGAAAGTAAAAGAAAAGCTTGAGAAATGTGTGAAAGAAAAGCTGTTGGAATTGTGTGATGTACTTGATATACCTGTTGCTAAGGCTACATCAAAAAAGGTGTGTTCATGTATTACCACTGCACGCTAGGCTTTCTATGTCGTTAGTTATTTCTTCTTACTTTTGTGTCGTCGTATCTTATGAGGGTATACCAATGGAAGGGGTAGATATCTTCTAAAAATTTTGACTTGGAAAATTATTTAGTCAGTATTTTTACTTTTCATGACATGTTGGTTCTAACGTTGTCACCTCGCACCATATTAAGCAGCTCTTAACAGACACTACAGCTAAGTGTTTGTCTGCTATCTTCCTTCAAGATTCTTAGCTAATCTGTGTTTTGTGTGTCAGGAAGACGTAGTATCACAGTTGATGGATTTTCTGGAAGCTCCTCATTCTATGACTTCTGAGCTGCTTGCTGAAAAGGACCAGGTTGGTTGCAAAACCATTTTGATTGCTATGAAGTATTTGTGACTTCTTCCAGTTGTTGCATAGTATGCTTATTCATCTGGTGCACTTAGCAGCCAAGTAAAGGAAAGAAGCGTGAACGAGTAAGGAAAGAAAGTCCTTCATCAGCAACTGGTAGTTCCAAAGGTTCAAGTAAGGTATCGCTCTTACATTTGAGCATGATTTAATTGCAAGCCATCACCTAGTGGATAATTTTTAGCTAAATGGCTGTAACCTGTTTTGGCCTTACTACATCAGTAACACCATCTGCTCGTAGTCTTATCTTTGCCTTCCATTTACTGCATTTAAGTTTCTGCATCAACACCCTTGAGGTTTGAGACGGTAAATCACATCATCTGGCTTACTGGTATTAAAATTGTCAATTATTTCTGTCTTCTTGAAAGTAATTTTGCTGATTGAAGTGGCTTTCCCTCTGAAGCTACTGAGTTCTGGTCTTGGGATGAGCGAGTGTGAAATCATTTTAGCCTCCTGAAAAGAAGACAAAAAGTAATCAAACAAAATGCTAAAATTTTTCCTGCCAGGATACATGCTATACGTGTCTGAATTTATTCTCTTTGGGGTCGTTTGGTTCAATTGCGGGATAATCAAGGATATTCCATGGGCCGGGATATCCGATCGGGATTAGCTATCCCACCTTCTATATGGATAGCTAATACCATCGTTTTGGTATAATTTTTTTACCGGTATTAGGTAAATACCTGTAACCAAACATGGGATAAATACAATCCCAAATTCTATCCCGGGGTTAATATCCTTATCCCGATAACCAAACGTCCCCTTTGTTATTGTGGTAAGTGTTTTTCGTATCGTGGTTTTGTGAACCCTTAAATAATGCATTTTAACTTTTGCAACTGAGATTGTTTCATCCTTCCAAATTTCAAAAAGAAACTAGAGAATCTGGAAGAAAAGGGAGATTCGTGAAACGATATGTTTGTGCTTGTGGAGACTTCTCCTATTATGATCTCTCTGCCTGGTATATTCTGCAGAGTCGCAGGACTGAGAGTGTATCTAAAAAGTCTGAGAAGAAGAAGAAGGTGCACGAATCAAAAGGTGAATCAGAGGAAGAAGATGACCAGGAGGAGGGAAAGATAAAGGCTAATGGTGTTCATGAGAGATCAGATGACGAGACGTCAAATCAAAGTGAGGAGAAAGACGGTAAATCTGAAGATGAGTCTGAGAAGGACAAGAAGAAGAATAACCAAAGTTTAAATAAATCATTGTCAAATAAGGAACCTGGTGGAAAAGTTAAAACCAAGAAAACACCAGTCTCTACACGACCAAGTCCTTCACCCGAAAAAACACCTTCAAAATCATCAAAAAGCTCAAAGCATAATGGTAGCAATGATGCAAATCCCAAAGTGTATTCAAAGAAGAAAATAACTGAAGTGGTTAAGGGAAAGTCATCTACACCAAAGAAGCCTACTTCAAAAAACAATACTGGTGAGAACCATTATTTACTTCCATTTGTGTGTAGAAAATTCTTGTCAAGATGATCAAAGATCTATATATGAGTATTTTCATAAATTTCTCCTTTCTGTATTTATTTATTAAAGTTAAATCCTTTCTTTATTAGCTTTTCTGAATGTGTAGGGAAAAAGGTTCTGAAGGGAAAGGATGGTAACAAAGTAGATAAGTTGAGGCCAAGTGATGATGAACTCAGAACTGCAATTTGTGAAATTCTAAAAGAAGTTGACTTTAACACGGTGAGGAATAAACTTTTCTTAAGTTCTGGTGTTCATAGATCTGCAATTTTATGATCTTTGTTTCTTTCCTTGTTAGCAGATCTCAATTGTTAACTTCCCTGTTTAGATTGTTTTTCCATATGCCTAAGCTTTGGTGGGTAGAGTTACTCGGTACCCATGGTGGGAGGTAGTAGGTACCTGGTCGAATAGTCTAGGTGTGTGCAAGCTGGCCAGACACCACCATTATAAAGAAGCAAAAGAGGAATTGTTTTCTGTTTGGACCTTTTCAGATGGTGCTTTTTGGCCATCACATATTGATCATCATAGTCCCGGAATGGGATTTACTTTTCCATATGGCTGACTTTGTTTCTTTTTTTATGCTGCAGGCCACCTTTACTGACATTCTGAAGATACTCGGTAAGTGTCCTGTTAAGATGGCTTCTCTCTTCTTTGGTTGTACAACTTTTGTAGTCTGATAAAAAATGGAGATCTTGCTGATTTTTGAAAGACAAGTGTAGTCAACTAAGTTAAGAGTTTGAGAAACTTGATCTCACATCCGCTAAGAGGTCATAGTTTCAGAATTCAACTCACGATTGTTTTTCATTTTCAGCCAAGCGGTATGATACAGATCTTACGCCCAGAAAGTCATCTGTAAAGGATATGATCCAGGATGAGCTCACTAGGTTAGCCGATGAGGCTGATGACGAGGACGAGGACGAGGAAGGAGATGCTGAAGAGGGCGAAAAACAGCCTTCTGGCCAAGGTGTAGAGGCCTGAAAATATAGAACATTCCAAGGAAAGGTAGCCTATATTGTCTTATCTCGAGATCCGACCCTTTCTTCCTCAGTTGATGTCTGAATTGTGTTCCATAATGAGTTCGACCAGCTGTAATTTATTGTTAATGTTCCACTTTGTTGTTAAACTCACTCGCTAGGAAGTCATAGAACTAGAAATGCCAGGTTTCAGTGCAGGACTGCAGCTTATTGTGTAACAGACATTTGTAGGAAGCACTGATCTTTTCATGTGCTATAGTAGCTAGTGTTATGATTAACCCCCGTAGACGGACTTTCCATCTGTTGGCTGGTTGGCTTGCATAATCATGGTTTTCGTGTTAGATCTCACTGCCTGAGAACAAATTGCTAAAATGCCATTTATGCTGCTAAGGTTCTAAGTTCTAATTCCACCTGATGTCTATGATATCTATTCTAAGATTTCTTAACAGTTGCCCTTACTAGGTGGTGAATAGTATTGCAGTTAAATAAATGTCTTGTTGCAGTTAAATATCTGGGTTGTAGTATTTCTAATCTAATGGCTAGACTGGCGACTGGCGAGGAGGAGACACAGCAGATTCGTTCTATTAGTCTTGGCACATTTGAACGACCAATAATAAAACCATAACTCTTCTTTATGTTAGTTTCTATTTTGTCTCACCGTGTAATGATCCAATAGTAATCACAAGATTAGTGTTGTAAACTGGGCTCGATGGGAGGAAGCTTAGGCGAAGGAGTAACAAGAGTAACATAATCTGTGAAGAGGAATAACAGAAATTCAAATTAACAGCTAGGATTAGTTTTGAATAAATGAGTTGCAAGGGCTAGGATTTTGCCACGTCAGCTGAGGTTGTTATAACTAACCCTCAACAGAATTTGGAAGGTAAATCCAAAGTCATTCTTCTCTCTTCTCTCACCTTTTCACTCGATATCTACTTCTTCTCTTTCCTTCAATATCTGACTCTTTTATTCTTTCATTTTTGCAGATCTCAGTCGACTATGGAGGTTATTAGTAGTAGTTGTTTAATTTGGTTGTTTGTAATTCGTTTTTATCCATTTATATATAAAACAAAAAATTGTCTCTAAATCTTCTTCTATTTCGCAATTTAGTTGATTAATTTCTCAGATCCTTACCTGGATCATTATATTTGGTATCAGAGCTTCAATCTTACGACTGTGTGGTGGTAATGGTTGAAGGAACTAGGCTGAAAGTTATGGATGATAAGCTCATGAGACACGATGAGGAACTGTGCAACACACAAACTGGTATACAAGGTATCCTAGAGCTAATCCTAGACGAGTTGACAAATTTAGAAAGAGCTCCTCAACGAGCTCAAGAAGATGGACTCTTACCACTCCAAGGTCAGGAGTTGAGACATAACAGACCCCAAGCTATGCAATCCCTTTCCCCTAAATGGGAGCTACCTAATTTTGAGGGTCATGAACCTAAGGTATGGCTTCGTACGTGTGAAAGTGTAACAATCCGACTTGTTGTTTTAAGAATTAACGCCATGTTCAACGACTTAAGGTCCCAAGTAATTTTTTAATGTGTATTATGACTTGCGTGTATGGTCGAGTTTGGTTTTCGGATGATACAAGATTAAATTGAAAGAACAATTCTCATTTTTTGAAGCTTAAATAACAAGAGTTGACCGGAGTTTGACTTTTGAGCAAATGACTTCGGAATGAGATTTTGATGATGTCAATAGTTTCGTATGGTGATTTCGGACTTAGACTTATGTCCGGATTTGGATTTGGAAGTCCGTAGGGCAATTTGATGCATTTTGGCAAAAGTTGAAAAACGAAAGATTTTTAGAAAGTTTGATCGGGAATTGACTTTATTGATATCAGGGTCGAAATTAGATTTCGCAAAATTTGGAACATGTTCATTATGTCATTTATGACTTGTGTGCAAAAATTTGAAGTCAATCGGACTTGATTTGATATGGTTCGGTATCGAATGTAGAAGTTAGAATTCGATAGTTTCATTTAAGCTTGAATTGGGATGTAATTCATGTTTTTAGTGTTATTTGATGTGATTTGAGGCATCGACTAAGTTCGTATGATGTTTTAGGACTTGTTGGTATATTTGGTTGGGATGTAATTCATGTTTTTAGTGTTGTTTGATATGATTTGAGGCATCGACTAAGTTCGTATGATGTTTTAGGACTTGTTGGTATATTTGGTTGAGGTCCCGAGGACCTCGGGTGGATTCCGGATGGTTAACGGAATTTAATTTGGATTTTCTAGGATGTTTCGACGTCATTTCTACAAGAATAAGTGGTATCACATTAAGCAAATGAGCTTCAAATTTAGTTTTGATTGAAACATTAGATGCGTATTGAAATTTCGGAGCCATAGCAAAAAGAATCGTCGAATTCGGACATCGTATGAGAGAGAGATGCCCATTTTCGTGTCAGGAAAGATTTCTGGTCGCCGCCATTGCCCAGGGTAGCGTGGGGGCGCTAGGAATTATTGGAGTTCTGGAAACTGCACCACAGACAGCGGCCCATGCTCCATGTGGCGCTCGAAATAGTTGAGGCTCTATAAACGATTTTTTTTGCCATTTTTGACAAAAATAGAGTTGGAGAGCTCGGTTTGGGTGATTTTCAGAGGGGGTTTTCACAAGTTTGAATTGGGTAAGTGTTCTTGACTCCCTTATGATTATATTTCATGAATCTATGGTTATATTCATCGTTTAATTCGAGTTTTGATGGAAGAAAGTGAGATTTTTGCAAAAATTTTCAAAAACGAAAATTTTAGATTTGAAGGTCGATGCGTTATCATAATTTGATAAAATTGGTATGGTTGAACTCGTATCGGAATGGGTGTTCGGATTTCGTAAAAATTCTGTTGGGTTCCGAGAGGCGGGGCCCCGCGTCGACTTTGGTTGACTTTTTAATGTGAAATTTTAAGTCGACGATTAATTATCCGAAATTATTTCCAATGAATTTTAATGAAGTTATACAATCAATTTGTATATATTTGAGCTGTCCAGAGGTCAATTCAAGCAAGAAGGCTATTTTGGAATATTGGCCTAACTACAAAAGGTAAGTATCTTACCTAACCTTGAGTGGAAAAAATTACCCCTCAGGCATTGAGTCTTTTGTGGAAATTGTGTAATTGAAAACCATTTACGCGAGGTGACGAGTACGTACTTGGTTTATATGTGCAAATTATATCAGTTAAAATTCGTAGACGCCTTTATATATTAAATTGAAAATTGTTGGCACTTATTAAATCTTTTATTTGTCATCCCTTGTTTGACGAGATTATTTTTATATGATAATTTAGTGTGATTGCCACTTTAATTTTTATGTGAAATATCGTGGTTAGTTGGGTTGACATTTCTTGGAAATAATCTCATTATGGATTCCTTATCTGTAAATAATTATTAAAAAGTTTAAACTGAGGCGTTAATATACTTATCAAAAATTTGGATTAAAGAAGGTGTTGTCCTATGTTGAGTTGCTTTTCCATCTCTATTGTTGTTTTTGAGGTTTTATATACGTTGTGTGAAGCCTTGGGCTATTTGCTTTGAAATTAATTAATTTTTTGTTGTATCTTTGGAGTTGGTTGTGGCAGATGGGAAAATTGTGGTATAAATTGTTGTATTGTGTTGTCGTTTAAACACTCTCCTTGATGTTATTTATACTTCCTACCTTACTTGTTAAATGCATGTGCTTGGTAAGGAAGAGTGTAAATCACGAAGGGTGATGTCGTGCCATTTGAGAGTGTAAAGCACGAAGGGTGACGCCGTGCCATTTGAAAGTGTAAAGCACGAAGGGTGATGCCGTGCCATTTGAGAGTGTAAAGCACGAAGGGTGATGCCGTTCCATTTGAGAGTGCAAAGCACGAAAGGTGATGCCTTGCCATTTCAATTATATACACATGAGGATGAGAGTAAAAGCACGAAGGGTGATGCCGTGCCATTATTTTTATATTATCATACGTTCATGGAACGAAGGGTATTTCCGTGCAGGCGAGGATAAGAGACATACATTATATTGTGATATCTTTTCTTTGTGTATGCATTCATGCCTTTATCTTGAGATGTTATTGTGCACCTATGTTTTCTATGTGACTTGTAGTCGTTGTGGCTTTCTGTGTGCCTCCCACCTTATTTCTTTTATTGTTATTGGAATTCTCCCACCTAGTTGGTACTGTTATATATATGCTCTGTAAGAAAAAGATAAATGCACGAAGGGTGTTGCCGTGCCAATCGATTTGATATATATATATATATATATATATATATATATATATATATATATATATATATATATATATATATATATATATATATATATATTGGGTGAGAATGAGACAAGTGCACGAAGGTATTACCGTGCCATTTGATGTGATATGTTAAATATATTATTCACACCACGAAAGTTATGAATTTAATGAAATAAATGCACGAAGGTGTTACCGTGCCATTTGATGTGATATCTTGAATAAATTTCTCACACTAAAAAAGTTAAATAAGGTGTCACATGGTGACTTTTACTTGAAAGAATTATTTTCGAAAGATATTTAGTTGAAAGAATTATATTCGAAAGATATTTACTTGAAAAAATTATATTCGAAAGATTTTTATTTGAAAAACTTATAGATAAAAGATGTATATTTTGAATTAATTAGTTGTACTTGTGTTTATTATTCATTTGAGCAATATTTATGGTACTCCTTTTGCCTTGCTGTTTATGTCACAAGTTGATTATTGTTGCCATCACTGCTATTTATTTTCTATTATTTTTGTATGCTATATTGTACAGGTTATTTGACTAGTGAGTATCTTGACTATACCTCGTCACTACTCCAATGAGGTTAGTCTTGATACTTACTAGGTACCGACCGTGGTGTATTGATACTACACTTCTGCACATTTTTTGTTTAGAGCCATGTGTTGGAGATATCAGACTCGGACAAAGTTAGACTGTGATCGCAAGGATTCAAGATAGAGTTGTTTGGTCGTCGCAGTCCCTTGGAGTCTTTCCATTTATTTGTAGTGTTAATTTCTTATTCGAACAGTATTGTATATTCGACCCTCGAGATCATTTCATGTATTCCAACAATAGTAATCACAAGATTAGTGTTGTCAACTGGGCTCGATGGGAGGAAGCTTAGGCGAAGGAGTAACAAGAGTAACTGAATCAGTGAAGAGGAATAACAGAAATTCAAATTCACGGCTAGTATTAGTTTTGAATAAATAAGCTGCGAGGGCTAGAAATTTGCCACGTCAGCTGAGGTTGTTATAACTAACCCTCAACGGAATTTGGAAGGCAATGAATCCAAGGTCATTCTTCTCTCTTCTCTCACCTTCTCACTCGATCCTTGCTTCTCTTTCCTTTAATCTCTGATTCTTTTCTCCTTTCATTTCTGCAGATCTCAGTCGACTATGGAGCTTATTAGCAGTAATTAGTTGTTCCATTTGGTTGTTTGTAATTCGTTCTTTTCCATTTATATATGAAACAGAAAATTATCGCAAAATTTTCTTCTATTTCGCAATTTAGTTGATTAATTTCGCATGTGAAACTGGAAATACAAATTGCAATAACAAAAAGTGATCCAACTAAGGATCTGAGAAATTAATCAACTAAATTGCGAAATAGAAGAAAATTTTGCGACAATTTTCTATTTCATATATAAATGGAAAAGAACGAATTACAAACAACCAAATGGAACAACTAACTATTATTGCAATAGCATATAAATTTATTAGTACTTATTGAAACTTGAAACTATGTCAACTCTAAAAAGAATTAAATTAAAAGGTTTTACACAAATGCGAAGAAGTAATATTTTTAAAAAAAAACATTGTGTTTTTTTGTTAAACATGACAAAAATCAGAGAAATTCAAAAGCAAAATTTTATTTTATTTTATACTTGTAGCTTACAAGCAAATCAGTGTTCTTTGATTATTTCACCGGATACCTATTACCTCTCACCATCACATGTACCAAGTAAATTTACCCATCAAGGCATAGACAACACTTAAATTTGACGTAGAAATATATTGCGCCCCTCTACCATTGACCATATGCACTAACATGCCTGCATAATTATTTTTTGTCAACTGAAAGAGCAGAAGAACATAGAATTAAGCTTAATTGGGAAGGACAAAGTAAATCTGTTTAACAGGTCGGGTTGACCCGCTTTCGGACCGGCCTGAACCGGTAGTAACCCGGACCGGTAGTTAGGGGGCCGGGTTGGCTGGGTTAGGGGGGTGATTTGTGTAAAACCCGATTAAGAAAAATCACTGTTGAACCGGTTAACCGGCCCAGTTCAACAATGATTTTTTGATTTTTTTTAAAAAAAATAATCATTTGACCGTTGGTAACGGTTAACTTCCAATTTGACCGTGGTCCAACGGATATTTTGCAAGAATAATCCTTTTTTGGACAATTGTTTCAAAAAATAACACTTTTAATAATTACTAATTTAGCCATTTGAAAAACTATAAAGTATAAATACACCCTCCTCTTCTTCATTTCTTCACTCATCTCTCATTTCTCAAACTTAAATTCTCAATTCAAGTTAAATCATGTCCGTGATTCTAGAGTGCGCTCATATGTTTGGGAACGCTTCGAGGTGGTAGAAAAAAATGAAGATGTTCACAAAGTAAAGTGCAAGAACTGTGGTTGAGTCTTAAATCTTCGTCGAAAGTGGGAGGGCACATGCTGTTTAAGGAGGCATATGAAGAGTTGTCTTGAGCGTCCTCCAGAAATTTCTATTTTAGATTTTAAGTTGATTTGAGACAATTTGTGTTATTTTAAAATTATTAGACGTATTATGCTTAATGTTTTAGTTTGTCAGATTAATTTAAAGTATTATTATGCAATGAAAATTTGAAATGAAACTATAAAAACCTTTGAATTTAACACTCTAGAAGATGGCCAAGAAGGTCATATTGATTATGAAGAACTTACTAAGGCAATGCAAAACCTTTGAAGTTCTAAATTTATATTTAATAATTAAACTTTGAATTTGCTCTTTTTTCATTAATTTAGTTGTTGTTAAATATAAACTTTAATTTGCAAGTTTGAACTTGCAAATTATAAGTGCAATTTTTTTCCATCTTCATTGTATTCTATTATCTTAAATTCTTAATGAAATATTCAAATATAAGAATTTTAAAGTCTTTGCATCCTTTATTCAAACACTCTTTTTATAAGATTATTTTTTTGTTTTATATTTCTACTTTAGTTATACAAAAAATAAATAAAAAATAAAACTAAAACCCGGCCCGACCCGACCCCTTAGGCCCGGAACCATTCCGGTTCAATTTTTGACCGGATGGGCCTGGACCCATTAAGCCCGGTTTGTATAATCCGAAACCCGACTCGGATTGGTAACTGGCCGGTCCCCTTTTTTTAAACCCGGCCCGACCTAGCCCACCCGTTTGTCACCTTTAGGACAAAGTATATGCCTCTTAAAGAATGGAAGTGAAATTACAGTTCACTTAGGGTGTGTTTGGTACGAACGAAAATGTTTTCCTATAAAATATTTTTATGGAAAATGAGTGGTTTTATCACTTATTTTCCCTTATTTGGTTGGTGAGTGAAAAATTATTTCCGGAAAATATTTTCTAGTGTTTGGTTAGAGAGTAAAAAATATTTTTTTATGCTACTCTTCTAACCCCGCTTCCCCCAAGTCCCTGTGTTTCCTCCCCCTCCCCCCCCTCCCCAAAAAAAATACCCAACGTTTTCAGCAAATCTATTTTCATCAAGAATTTAATTTTCTTCTAAAAATTCACACAAACCCAAAGGAACTAATGTGCTCTACTTTTTTACGCAAAAACGTTGAAATTTATGCTCCATAACTAAAAAGAAAATACTCTTTTTTTGGTTGAAAAAGAAAGTACTATTTCTGCAACATGAAAATAAAGTACTCATTTTGTTGAAATAAAAGAAAATACTTTTTCTACATTATAAAAAAATAATATTTTTTTTGTTGAAATGAAAAAAAATACTTTTTACTATATCATTTTGTTGAAACGAAAGAAAATACTTTTCCTACTTCATGAAAATAAAGTACTTTTTTTTGTTAAAATGAAAAAAAATACTTTTTTATATCATGAATAGAAAATACTCATTTTTTGAAATGAAAAACAAAATCTATCTATAACATGAAAAGAAAGTACTATTAATAATATTTTTATTTAGGGTGGGAGGTGGGTTGGTGGGGATGGGAAATAGGGTGAGGAAGGTTGAAAAAGAATTTTGAAAAATATTTTCCCTAGTCTTGATAGGAAACATTTAAGCCTAACCAAACGTGGGAAAATCGAAAAATATTTTCCTTCATATCAAACACACCCTTAACACGACAGCATTATGATTTCATAATTAGAATTCTTTATACACGTTACAAGAACACTGAGTGCTAAACATTGTGTGCCCAACAAAATCTGGGTCTAAAGAACACAAAAGGATAATACAGACGACTAAGAGACTAGAAGGTATCAGATGAGCAAAAACCTGAGCATTAAATCCTAAAACATTACATCAAAATAGCAAGTTTCAACAAGAATCTATCACACAGTTCAGTATGTTCAAGTCATACTCATCGGAGGTGGGGTATTATAAAGTCTAACATTTTACTAAAGCATAAGATAAAAGAGGTTAAAAACTAAGATAAAAGTTACACAAGCAGATCAATATTTCCACAAAATGCTCTCTCAGCGAAAGATTCAAGGTTGTTTCGTCTTGAAGAGATGCACCATATTTCTTTCAGAAGTAGCCCAGCTTATATCTCCGCTGCCATCATCACAAGAAACTGAAAGATAAGATTACAGTTAGTACCCAAAATTATAACCATACAACATAACGGAATGAAAGCCTACATCCATGCTTATGTGAAACAATTTAAACTGATGCGTAATGTTAGCACGCAAACTGTACGGAAATCCAAATATAACAACAGCTATAATTGGAATTGCTACAAATTATTTTTTCTATCAACTAATACACATCCAATTGATAACTCGTTAAGATTGCCTTTAACAGAAGTATTTGCAACCATTAAATTAGGTATGAAAGAAATCCGGGAAGAATATAAAGGTATTCCCTCCACACAAGGGAGTGGCTAACAGTCTAAACCTTCGAGAGTTCAACTATGCCTCAGTCCCAAACAAGTCGGGGTCAGCTATTGCCTTTAACAGAAGTATTTGCAACCATCAAATTAGGTATGAAAGAAATCTGGGAAGAATATAAAGGTTTTCCCTCCACGCAAGGGAGTGGCTAACAGTCTAAACCTTCGAGAGTTCAACTATGCGTCGGTCCCAAACAAATCGGGGTCAGCTATATGAATCCCGGTGGCCATGTTTCTCCATTTGTACTCTTCTCAGCCCAATATTATGCAAAATAAAAATAAAAAGTACTGGAGGTCTGAATATTTTGAAACAAAGTTGCCCTATGTAAGTTACCACGGGCTGGGGCAAAGAAAAAGGATAAGCTCTGGGTGTTGTGGATCCATAACTTCTACATAAAGGGGAAAATTTGGATACTATGGTCTATGTGTATACCTAAACAGGCAAGCAGGGTCGTGAAGAAAATTCTGGATGCCAGAAATTGGCTAAGCACTGGGAATTCAGTATTGAACACATTGAATACATTTACATCTAACTCTGTTCACATTGAATACATTTACAGCTAACTCTGTTTTCAGAGTTAAAAAATCCTATGGATCTTTCCTTCCATTATATCAGAAAGTGCCATGGAAGAATCTCACAATGGTTAAAGGATGCAGCAGTTTATCCTTTGGCTGGCTCTTCAAGGAAGGCTTTCTACTGTGGATATATTGGGTAGCGTCCATATGGCTAAAGAACGTGTGTTGTGTGCTTATGATGCTGAGGAGTCACATACTCATCTATTCTTCAGACTGTTCTTACCCGAGGAGTATCTGGCACTCTTTTAAATTGGCTGGGCATGAGTAGGCAAGTGGGATGCTGGAAAATAGGAAGATAAAACTAAATGGCTCATATCAGTAGTTAACAACAGTAGGCCTAAGGGAGTTGTGTTGGGGTTTCTCTTTGTTGCTAGTCCTAAGTTGCTCGGACACAGGTGCGGGTGCCTGATATGAGTGCGGATCTAGAGGTCGGATCCTTCATGATCTAAGTTTTAAGATCCAGGTATGGATACCAGTGCGAGAATTCGGCTAACAGATATTCAAATATCTAAAATAGTGTTATAAAAATGTCTAAATTATGAGACATCATGTGGAAAACTTACAAAGTCATCCGGAAAGGAGAAAATATTGACCAAGAGGAGAATCCGAGAAGGAGATACTGAAATAGAAATCATTGTGAGATGTGGGATTAAAACTTAGTTTTACAGTTACATATTGTCGGGCAAACACACTATAAATGGAAGAGTTTATTAGATAGGTTGAATAGTTTTCCTTGCTAGCTAACTGTCTTGCTGTTGGATGTGGAGACTTCAATTGTACCCTTCCTAGAAGGTGCTAATTGTAAATCCCTGAGAGCACTGCGAGAGGTTATTTTGGTTATTCTTGTATGGTCTAGCTCTAGAGTCAAACGAGCTAGCTTGTATATACTGCTACTTGGTTGAATATATATATATATAAATTTTTTACTTTGACCAAAAAAATAAAAATAAAAAGCACTAGGAATTCTCTATATTTTCTACTGACATATATCTTTGACAAGGCAAAAAGGCTCCTAGAAAGCATAATACTTAAAGTAAACATAGTAACATGACTAAAGCATATTCCCAACTACGCGATCTCACCTATATAAATCCTTTACTTTCATTGTGTCATATTTTTCGCTAAGTCAACATGAATTCCAAGAGATTGTACGTCTTTCAACAACTTTCTTTCACGTGATTTTAGGTCTCTCTCCTCCCTTTTTAACACCTTCACTCACTGTAGCTTCAAACCTATGATCCGGTGCATCTAGAGGTCAATGCAAGACATTACCAAACCAGTGTTTGAAAAAGCGATCGCTTCGTCGCTCTAAGGTTTTAAGCGCGAAGCGATGGCTGGTCGCTTTTCCCAGCCTGAGGCGACTCGATCAGGTGAAGCGCACGCTTCAGTTGAAGAAGCGACAGAAGCGCAGAAGCGCTCGCTTCTGTTAAGAGGGGCTTTTTTTTAAATAAAAAAAAAGTTTGGGTCTGTTTTCTTATTATACAAAACAGACCCCTAAGACCAAAATTGACCATTTCTCTCTTCTCTCTTCTTCGATCAACATTGCTGCCAAAACCTAGGGTTTCAACTTCCTCCATCCAGTCCAGGTAATTTATCTTCTCCTTTCTTCTTCTCATTTTTTTCTTTCTTCTTTCTTTCTTCTTCTTGTTCCCGTCCAGCTTCTGCTCTTTTATTCTTTCTTTTTCCTTCTTTCTTCCTTCTTCTTCTTCTTCTCTTCTCTTTTTCACTTTTTCTCGTCCAGCGTCTGCACAGCTAGGGCAGGCGCTGGTTTTCTTCGCGTCCCTCTTTTATTCTTCTTATTTATTAATTTTAATATGTATTTTAGTTTATAAAATTAATTATTAAATATATATGATATATTTTTCAGTTTATTTGATTTTTTTTAATGTATATTTCAGTATATAAAATTAATTATTATATATATGTTATATTTTCAGTTTATTTGATTAATTTTATATGTATTTCATTTTAGAAAATTAATTATTATATATATATATATATATATATGTTATATTTTAGTTTATTTGATTTTTTTAATGTGTATTTCAGTTTATAAAATTAATTACTATATATATTATATGTATTTTCAGTTTATTTGATTAAATATTGAACTTTTTGATTATTTATATTTGCAAGGTTTACATTATGTTTTTTAAGAATTGCGCTTCACTTTAATAAAGCGTGCGCTTCGCTTTTGAAGCGAGGCGAGCCCCTGTCCCTTTTTTGCGCTTCTCGCTCTCAAAAACACTGTACTAAACCATCTCAAGAGATCTTCTCTCATTTTATCCTCAATGTATGTTAACTTGAAGCTTCTAGTGAATGTGGTAACTTTTTAATCTAGAGTTCAGTATAAAAAAATCCATTAAAGGGTCTTTTGTTCTACAATTAACCCGCAACACATGATTCTTGTTGGAGCTAAAAAAGTGTCTATGTTGAAAAGAAAAAAGATTTTTATATTGGTTGACAAATAGACAATTTTAACACATCAAAATTTCGATGGATGCTTGTCAAAAGGCCACATAATACTCATAATTCCAAGATGCTGTTATAATGATTAACTACACATATAGATCAGCTCCACTAACATCAATAGCAACTGAATTGTGCAAGGAAAGGAGAAAGCTGCTGACTTACTTTTGGAAATGATAAGTTGCCGCCTTGTTTTCAGAATGAAAGTAACATAAATTTCCTATGAAAGTAGAGTATATTCAATATTATGCAATATCATCCTTATAGACAGGTTTCTGTTTCATATGCATTAATTTATGAGGTAAGTTTTAAGGATAAGGCTGCCTATTAATGATCAGTATGAATGGGCGAAAGGCTTGACTACCATGGGTAACTTTTGAACTAAATGAGATAACTGTATTCTGTAACTATCCACTACAAGCACACTTATGGGAATAGCTTTATACTTTTTAGTGAACGACATCATTTTGGTAGAACAAATTAAAGCTCACAGATATGGCATCTAATTAGCAGTTGCAGACACCTAATACTATTCAGAAAAGAGAACAAGATGGTTATGGTTCTAAGACAGATTTTCTACACTGAATATCTTCCTCCAAAGGGGAAGAGATAGTAAACACACATAGAACTAACAACCAAAAGCGAAAAGGAAGGGTGAAATCTTGAACTTACGCCATCTTAATGCTTAGTGACGATGCTCCTTGCAAAAGGAAAACTGAAAGAAAAACAGCCAAAGTTATCCTAAAAAAAGCATCAATCAGAAGTCAGACGACGCCTCTTTTCATAATCTATATCCCTTGACCTTGACCGTGAATCATCTTCATGCGATAACCGTGATTTGGTGTGTGTCCTTGATGATCTTCCCCTGTCCCATTCATCATCATATTCTTGCTCGCGGTCCTTGTACCTATGATTATCAGCATATCTATCTCTATCATCCCTATGACCGTCACGCTCCCGATCACTACCTCGATCCTTCTCAAGGTCACGATCACGATCTCTAGAGCGTTTGCGACTATGGTCACGATCCCTCTCTCTCACCCTCTCTCGTCCAACGTCTCTATCATCTTGGCGTCGCCTCTCTTCTTGCCAATCAGGCTCATACCCTGTATTCTTATCTCTAGCCTTATCTCTATCATAAGAAGGTTCTCTGTCGTCTCTAGGTCTTCTATCTGAAGAACCAGACCAATCTCGTTCTGAGCCTCTATCTTTTTCTTTGTTACTAGGCCAAGCCCCTCTATCACGGCTTTCTTCTCTATACTGATGATCAGATACAGCTTCTTCCCCATAACTTGACTCTCCCGCTCTGTAGCCATGCTCGTCTCCCGCCCATCCACCACCCATGTTAGGCTCAGACCACATACCCATGTTAGGCCCCTCCATACCAGCACGAGGCATCATTCCCATACCATTCATTGACATTCCTCTGCCAAAGAATGCAGGATTTACATGAGGAGCTACACCAGGCATACCAACACCTCCTCCAACTGGTGGAAATGACGGCAACATACCCGAAAATGGTGGATTTGGAGCACCGGGAAATCCTCCATAACCACCCATTCTCCCCATAGGCCCTCCAAAAGCAGGATCAAAACCTTGACCCATCATTGTTTGAGGATGCATCAGCGGAGGTCCAGTACCCATACCTTGTCCAAATCCACTTCCACCATTTCCCATAAACCCCCTTCCTACAACGCCACCACCAGGCCTATTTCTCATAGGACCAACAGGACCCCTATTCCCCATTCCCTGCGGACCTCCTCTGCCCCAATTTCCTCTCCCAAAATTCCTGTTATTATCCCCACCACCTTGAAAATTACCACCTGTAGCATTGTTGTTGTTAAGACCAGTTTTAACAGCTGTATCGCCAGGCCCCCGCCTCGCCTGTGAATTCACAGGAGCAGCCTGAGCCGTCTGCTGATTTCGGTTCATCTGAGCCTCACCCATTCTCTTCACAGTAAATGGCGAAGCAAAGGCGACCACACAGGCCCGTCCATTGAAAACGTGTCCATTCATCCCTTCTTTACAAGCTGTGGCGGCTGCAGGCTCATGAAACTCAGCCTGGCAATAACCTTTCGACTTCCCACTAGCTTTTTCGTCGAAAAATTTAACCTCCTTCACAGTTCCATACTTGCTTAACTCTGCCTCCAGCTCAGCATCTGTTGTCCACCAATGCAGATCACCAACAAATAGAACCGTCCCTCCACCACCGCCTCCTCCTCCACTAGGTCCTCCACCAACATTGTTACCCGTTGAGTTCCCATTCACCATTCCGTGCCTAACCAAATTATCATTCCCTGAATTCCCAACATTACCAGCATTTCCTAAACTACCCGCACCAGCAGCATTAGGCCTTTGAATAACCCCTCGATTCACAACATTATCTCTCGCATTCTGCTCTAAATCAGCTACCTTACCCAACGGATCACAAGGCTCAACCTTTACCGGATCACAAGACTCGACCTTTACCGGATCTCTACCTCCCAACTCATTCCCCCTAAACCCTAAATCCCTAAACCCGTCAGGTCCATCTGAAACCCTAGACACTACATTCTCTTCTTTCTCAACTTTCACCTCTCCAACTGCAACTGGCAGAGCGGCACGGCTACTCTCCGGTGTTGGAGCAACAAGCTCAGTCTCCTTCTTAAACCCTAAATCCTCATTCTTACGAACTGACTGAAGAAAATTTTCACCAACATTAACATCGTTATAAAGATCCTCATAATCATCATCTTCTTCTTCAACAAGAAAACCATCATCCGCTACAGCTGAGATAGCTTCATTCCTGTGAAACTGATCCACCGGAGCCCCGACCCGATCCCCAAACCCGTCGCCTTCGGCAGCTTCATTTTCGTCCATGGCAATCTTCAAAAACGGACTTAGGGTTAGGGTTAGGGTTAGGGTTACTGATTACAACCCCCAGAAGCTGGAATCTTGTAATTGAAACACTTGATTTTTTGAATATAATTGAAAATATTACAAAATTAACAATATGAAGTGAAGAAAAAAGGTGAATTTTAATGGAAGAGCTGTTCTACTTCAAAGCAGAGCAGAGTCACGCTCAGTGCGGGAAAATATTGGTAACTGTATATATTTTTATTCTTTAGAATAATAGATAGCACCTGACTCTTTAAAATTCTGAAAAAATACTTCTGTTTTGGAATAATATTTTGGCAATTTATAGTACATAAATTATGGGTTTATCGGTACCCCTATAATTTTGGTTAATATTATAAATAATAATTTTAAATCCAATAAATTAAATATTGTGGCACTACCCTCCCAAGACCACACGGTATAGGATATTACAGGGTATGTTGTTGTTGTTGTGACAGATTTTGAACTCGCAGTTAGGGTTGTTCGTCGGTCGGTACAATATGATATTTATATATTTCGATTTGATTTTTTTGATATTTATTTAAAATGCTATACCAATACCATATCTAATTAAATTCGGTATCGTTCGGTTTCTCTCTTTTCAGTTTTGATTTATTCGAGCCGGTAACTTCAGTTTATTCGGTTAGAATATTAACTAGTGCATAATGCCATAGACTGTAATATTCTTAATTAAAGTACTCACAAATACAAAAATAAAAACATCCTACGCTCACCTGACTATTAACAAAATCTTTATCCAAAACTAGCAAGTATCAACTATAAAGAGAAAAAATGGTTACATAAAGAATAAATTTGATCATTAAAATTGTCTTGTTACTTGCTTAAAGTCAATTGTTGAACTTAAAGAATACAACAAGGACTAATCCAACATATGCAACAGAAATACACGCGTAAGAAACACCCTAAAATTATAAGAAATATTGCGTTAGACTGTTTCACAACCTAAAGAGTAAGAGTCAGAATATGCAATTTACCTTGTTCCTCTATTTTCCTATAAATTTACACGGGCTTCATTGCCAGCCTTGACATGAATGGCAAAGAAAAGTATTGTGTAACCTAGTATACTATAATCAATTATATGTGTATTGTGTGACTTAGTATATATTTCGATATCGTATCGATATTTCATTATTGTTAAAAAAATATCAAATTATACCTAATACCAAATATTTAAAAATCTTAACCAAATACCGTAACAAATAACAAAATACCGAATACCATATACCATTTTTTTAATATTTCGATACGACAATTTAGTATTTACCAAATTATGTACAACCTTACTTGCATCCACAATGGTCAGATTCTGAATCCGGCTCTATGTAACAAAATGGCTTTCCTTGGGCTGTCGTGCTACTGTACACTTGCACACTTAACCTTATTTAATTGTAATTATTTCTAACCCGACTAATTCAGATTTATATTGGGTAGGACCATTACAAGAGTAAAATACCTCCTACAAAAATGCTCTTCATGTTTAACGCAAATTTCTACTTAAAAGTAGAGGAATCTTAACCATTTCATCGAACTTTCAATATACATTAGTGTATACGGTCGAAATGAATTTCAGCCTT
Source organism: Nicotiana tomentosiformis (assembly GCF_000390325.3). Classification (NCBI taxonomy): domain Eukaryota; kingdom Viridiplantae; phylum Streptophyta; class Magnoliopsida; order Solanales; family Solanaceae; genus Nicotiana; species Nicotiana tomentosiformis. The sequence goes on from NC_090819.1 coordinate 7,885,092, forward strand.
GGCATGTCCGGTACGGTTCGAAGGGTGGTGTATCGAAGTAAGATCCCGAAGGGGGGAACGAACTAACCTAGAGCCCGGGGAGGCCGGTCTGTGTTGAGATCGATATCATAATCAAACTCGAACAAGAATCGAACCATGGCGCGGGTAGATCTATCGTGCTGATAATCCAAAAACCAACCTACATCGACCTAGAATCCATCCGAGGGCTCGAACCAGGATCGGGCTCGAGCCAAGATCACGAGTTCGAGCCAAAGTCAAGCTCGAACCAAAATCGAGGATTCTAAGCAAGATCGAGCTCGCACACAAAAGCTGTTGTAATCTCACTAGAGGGAATCTTGGCAGAAATTATGGAAAAACTGATTTATCATGGGTATCCCATTGAATGTTTATTTTATTATACTTGGAGCCAAACCCTTTTCACTATAAAAGGGCTTGTTTTATCTTTCTTGTAGGGCATCTTTTTGGAGACTTAGACTATCAAAAACTGTATTATTTCCTCTATAAGGAAGAGTGATCTTTCTAGTTTCTGAGATTGATTTTATTTTGTTAAATCCTAAATTCACTGTTCATAATTGATTCGCCTGGATTACGTTTTCTCTAACCTATATTCATCCTTTATTTTATCCTAGCATTCTGTATTAAGTTATACCACATATCTTCGGAACTGCGTATAAATTCAACTATATCCATTTTTCGGGTAAATAGTTTGGCGCCCACCGTGGGGCCGAGGATAACAGTGGTCACTTATTTCCGAAAACACCTTCAATTCAGGTTCGGCTACGAATAGCCACCGACCGATTACGAAGCTGGCCTTCAAGATGAAACCAACAACTTGGCACTACCCGAGATTCGAGCCAAAATACCACTAGATGTCAATTCACAAATTGCTTTGGAAGCAAACCAGCGTTCCGAACCGGAAAAAAGCATTCAGGGAGGTGCTCGCTCCGTAGCCCAAGACACCCAAAACCCAGAGGAGATCGGGGCCAGCTTACGCATGATCTTCAAGATGTTGCAAGCCCAGCAATTATCGATAGCTCGGCTACAGAGCCAAACTCAAGCACAAAGCAGGCCGGTTTCCAATCCACTTCGAGAGGTCTGGCAGGGGTTACTTCGAGAGGTCACCCCCAGAACAGAGCCTGCCATAGTAAAATCTAATGAGCATGAATCGGGGACTACTCCCGGAATTACTAAATTGCTCGAGGAACTCACAAAACGAGTCGAAGCCAACGACAAGAGGGTGGAAACGTATAACGCCAGGGTCGATCAAATCCCGGGGGCTCCACCAATGGTAAAAGGGCTTGATTAAAAAAAATTCATACAAAAGTCTTTTCCATCAAGTGCGGCACTGAAGCCAATCCCCAAAAAGTTCCGTATGCCCGAAATTCCCAAATATAATGGTACGACCGATCCTAACAAACATGTCACCTCTTACATGTGTGCCATAAAAGGCAACGATTTGGAAGATGATGAGATCGAATTCGTGCTATTGAAAAAGTTCGGGGAGACCCTCTCGAAAGGAGCTATGATTTGGTACCACAATTTACCACCAAATTCCATCGATTCTTTTGCCATGTTAGCAGATTCATTCGTAAAGGCGCATGCTGGAGCCATAAAGGTTGCAACGAGAAAATCAGACCTCTTCAAAGTAAAGCAAAGGTAGGGAGAGATGCTGAGGGAATTCGTATCCCGATTTCAAATGGAACGCATGGAATTACCCCCCGGTCACCGACGACTGGGCCGTACAAGCTTTCACCCAAGGGTTGAACGAGCTAAGTTCGACAGCATCACATCGGCTGAAGCAAACTTTGATCGAGTATCCGGCGGTAACTTGGGCAGATGTGCACAACCGATATCAATCGAAAATTAGGGTCGAGGATGATCAGTCGGGGACCCCGTATGGACCTGTTCATCAGAACAAGACAGTTATTAATCAAAAGCAGATCGACAGAGAGCAAAGGTCAAACTGTGACCGATATCGACCGTACGTCACCGATCGAGTAAACAATGGTTCAACAAGCAGCGCAGTTCGAAACAGTCAAAGAATTGATCGGGGACAAAATTCTCGGGGGCTTATGAGTAAGAGCGGCTTCGACAAATATGCCGAGCATATAGAAGCACCTCGATTATCAGAATATAACTTCAATATTGGCACATCCGCTCTCGTGTCGGCCATCGGATGCATCGAAGACACTAAATGGCCTCGACCAATGCAAACCAATCCTGCCCAGAGAAATCCCAATCGAACGTGCGAATATCATGGTACCCATGGCCACATAACAGAAGATTGCAAGCAACTAAGAGAGGAAATAGCTCGCCTATTTAACAAAGGGCATCTTCGGGAGTTTCTGAGTGATAGGGCAAAGAGCCATTTTAGAAGTAGGGATTTCAGCAAGCAGAACGAGCAAGAAGAACCACAACACGTTATCCACATGATCATCGGCGGCACCGATACCCCCGGGGACCGATGCTTAAGCGCACTAAAACATCGATGGTGAGGGAAAAGCGATCTCGTACTCAAGACTACGCACCCATGGGGACTTTGTCCTTCGGTGATGAAGATGCAGAGGGGGTCATCCAACCTCACAACGACGCACTGGTAATATCCGTACTCGTAAATAAAACTAAAATTAAGCGTGTGTTGATCGATCCAGGTAGCTCGGCCAATATCATCCGATTGAAGGTAGTAGAGCAGCTCGGCCTGTAGGATCGAATCGTACCTGCAACTCTGGTCCTACACGGGTTCAATATGGCATGCGAAACCACCAAAGGGGAGATAGCCTTACCAATAAACGTGGCCGGAACTATCCAGGAAACAAAGTTTCACGTGATCGAAGGCGATATGAGGTATAACGCCCCTTTTAGAAGGCCATGGATCCACAACATGAGAGCCGTGCCTTCGACCCTACACCAGGTCCTCAAATTTCCGGCGTCGGGAGATGTCAAAACGGTATACGGAGAGCAACCAGCCACAAAAGAAATGTTCATCGTCGACGAAGCCAAACCAATGTCCTCACTTTCGCCGATAAAAGGATCGGGCCCGGAAGGAGAACGGGACACCAAATAGCAATCACAGACAGCGACTTCAACCCAGCCAGACAACCAGAAAGTCGAAGAGGAGTGGGACCAAAGGGTCCCTCGATCTTTCGTAATTCCAGATGACTCCGATGCCACAAAATCGACGATCGAGGAGCTAGAGCAAGTCATATTAATCGAGTGCCGGCCCGAGCAAAAGGTATACTTGGGAACGGGGTTGAGCCCCGAACTCAGGAAGAAACTCGTTCAATTTCTTATCAATAACATCGATTGTTTCGCCTGGTCCCATTTAGATATAACAGGGATCCCGCCGGACATAACGACGCATCAGCTAAGTTTGGACCATAGGTTCAGACCGGTGAAGCAAAAAAGAAGACCCCAGTCCGATAGAAAGAACGCCTTCGTAAAGGACGAGGTAACCAAACTTCTCAAAATAGGGTTCATTCGGGAGGTAAAATATCCCGAATGGTTAGCCAACGTAGTTGTAGTCCCTAAAAAAGGGGACAAACTTAGAATGTGCATGGACTATAAGAATTTGAACAAAGCATGCCCCAAAGATTCTTTTCCGTTACCCAACATCGATCGCATGATCGATGCCACGGCCGGCCACGAGATCCTCACTTTTCTCGATGCCTATTCCGGGTATAATCAAATACAGATGAACCCGGAGAAAACCTCATTTGTCACCAAATATGGAACGTATTATTATAATGTGATGCCCTTCGGGCTAAAAAACGCAGGGGCCACTTAGCAACGCCTAGTGAATAAAATATTCAAAGAGCAAATAGGAAAATCAATGGAGGTTTATATTGATGACATGTTAGTCAAATCCATGCACGCAGAGGACCATTTAATTCATTTGCAGGAAACGTTCGAGATTCTGAGAAAATACAAAATGAAGCTCAACCCCGAAAAATGTGCCTTTGGGGTCGGTTCGGGCAAGTTCCTCGGCTTCATGGTATCACATCGGGGAATAGAGATTAACCCCGATAAAATCAGGGTCGTCGAAGGCATCACCATCGTAGACAGCGTGAAGGCCGTGCAAAGACTAACGGGTCGGATCGCCGCCCTAAGCCGATTCATATCGAGGTCGTCCGATCGAAGCCATAATTTTTTTTCTCTACTCAAAAAGAAGAATGATTTTTCTTGGACCTCGGAGTGCCAACAAGCATTAGAAGGACTAAAACGATATCTATCAAGCGCACCACTGCTTCACACTCCAAAAATCGATGAGAAACTTTGTTTGTACTTGGCAGTATCGGAAGTCGCCGTAAGCGGTGTCCTAGTTCAAGAAGAGCAAGGTACGCAATTTCCAGTTTATTATACAAGTCAAATCTTAGGAGAGGCGGAAACTAGATATCCGCTCCTAGAAAGGTTGGCGCTTGCACTGATAAACGCCTCAAGGAAGTTAAGGCCATACTTCCAATGTCACCCCATATGCGTATTGTCTACTTACCCACTTCGTAATATTTTGCACAAACCCGAGTTATCAAGCCGACTGGCCAAATGGGCCATCGAACTCAGTGGGTACAATATAGAATATCGACCCCGCACAGCCATCAAGTCTCAAGTCCTAGCAGACTTCGTGGCCGATTTCACACCAGCCCTCGTACCCGAAGCCAAAAAGGAACTGTTGAAATCAGGTACATCATCGGGGGTATGGATCCTTTTTACGGATGGGGCTTCAAACGTAAAGGGGTCCGAGCTGGGCATAGTTTTGAAACCACCCACGGGTGGCATTATTAGACAATCTATTAAAACTATCAAGTTGACTAACAACGAGGCCGAGTACGAAGCCATGATTGCAGGTCTCGAGCTAGCTAGAAATTTGGGAGCAGAAATCATTGAAGCCAACTACGACTCCTTGCTGGTGGTAAGTCAAGTAAACAAAACTTTCAAAGTTCCAGAAGGTAGAATGCAGAGGTATTTAGATAAACTGCTTATCACTTTGCGCCATTTCAAACAATGGACTTTACGACATGTGCCACGGGAACAGAATAATGAGGCCGACGCACTGGCGAATTTGGGGTCATCGGTCGAGGTAGATGATACGGGCTCAGGGAATGTAGTTCAACTTTCGAGGTCGGTAATCGAAGAAGGACACGCTGAAATAAATTCTACAAGCTTAACCTGGGATTGGAGGAACAAGTATATCAAATATTTGAAAAACGAAAAACTCCCTTTGGACCATAAAGATTCTAGAACCCTACGGACCAAGGCTGCTCGATTCACTCTGGCTTCAGATGGAATACTGTACCGAAGAACGTTCGACGGACCATTGGAGGTATGCTTGGGTTCGGGGGATGTCGATTATGTCCTACGGGAAGTGCATGAGGGTACTTGCGGGAATCACTCTGGAGCCGACACATTAGCCCAAAAAATAATTAGAGCAGGGTATTATTGGATCGATATGGGCAAAGATACGAATGAATTCGTTCGTAAATGTGATAAATGTCAAAGGTTCGCACCAATGATCCACCAGCCCGGAGAACAACTCCACTCGGTCCTATCCCCGTGGCCTTTCATGAAATGGGGAATGGATATCGTCGGCCCTCTGCCATCGACCCCAGGTAAAGCCAAATTCATTTTGTTTATGACTGACTATTTTTCTAAATGGGTTGAAGCACAGGCATTCGAGAAAATAAGAGAGAAAGAAGTTATAGACTTTATTTGGGATCATATCATATGCCGGTTCGGGATACCCGCCGAAATAGTATGTGACAATGGAAAGCAATTCATTGGCGGCAAAGTAACAGGATTCCTCGAAGACCACAAGATAAGAAGGATACTGTCGATGCCGTACCACCCCAGTGGGAACGGGCAGGCCGAATCAACGAATAAAACTGTCATTCAAAACTTAAAGAAGAGATTGAACGATGCTAAAGGGAGATGGAGAGAAATCCTACCCGAAGTCCTTTGGGCATATCGGACAACATCAAAATCCAGTACAGGGGCGACCCCGTTCTCCTTAGTATATGGATCTGAAGCATTGATACCAGTCGAGGTTGGTGAACCCAGTGCCAGATTTTGATTCTCGATGGAAGAATCAAATAACGAGACTATGAACATAAGCCTCAAACTATCGGACGAAAGGCGAGAAACTGCCCTCGTCCGAATAGCCGCCCAAAAGCAGCGAATCGAAAGGTATTATAATCGAAGAACCAAGCTCTGCCATTTCAAGCATGGGGACTTAGTGTTGAGAAAAATTACCATCAATACCCGGAATCCGAATGAAGGGAAGCTAGGACCGAATTGGGAAGGACCATATCAGGTACTCGAGGACATCGGAAAGGGGTCGTACATGATCGGCGTTATAAACGGCAAACAATTATAAAGCAACTGGAATGTATCACATCTAAAACGGTACTACTGTTAAGGTACAACCTTTCCATATTCGTTTATATCTCAAAACTGACCCCTGCAGAAGTCCGAACAAGGGACGGATCTCTCATCAGAAAGCACGCATTGCACTCTTTTTTCCTTATACCGGTTTTATCCCAAATGGGTTTTTCGGCAAGGTTTTTAATGAGGCAACCACTGGTCGTGCAACATTTATAATGATATCCGAGGCCCCGTAAGAGAGTTATTTCACAGCAACATGGTCCAGATAGGAAAACTTTAAAGAGGCAAATGGTCGAAGCAAGCCATGCTCGTATAAATTGGCCCAAACCCGGGCGTGTAATGACATGCGAAGAATTAAGATATAATGCGACCATTAAGCCTATGGGCTATTTTTTCATTTCGAGTTCGAGCAAACACTCACTCGACCAAATAGCTTACGGGCTGCATCAATTCGAGTTCGAATCATTCATTCGACCAGGCCTACAGGCTATTTTTCATTTCGAGTTCGAGCAAACACTCACTCGACCAAATAGCCTACGGGCTGCATCAATTCGAGTTCGAATAATTCACTCGACTAAGCCTACGGGCTATTTTTCATTACGAGTTCGAGCAAACACTCACTCGACCAAATAGCCTACGGGCTGCATCAATTTGAGTTCGAATCATTCACTCGACTAGGCCTACGGGCTATTTTTCATTTCGAGTTCGAGCAAACACTCACTCGACCAAATAGCCTACGGGCTGCATCAATTCGAGTTCGAATCATTCATTCGACCATGCCTACGGGCTATTTTTCATTTCGAGCTCGAGCAAACACTCACTCGACCAAATAACCTATGGGCTGCATCAATTCGAGTTAGAATAATTCACTTGACTAGGCCTACGGGATATTTTTCATTATGAGTTCTAGCAAACACTCACTCGACCAAATAGCCTACGGGCTGCATCAATTCTAGTTCGAATCATTCACTCGATCAAGCCTACGGTCTATTTTTTATTTTTTATTTCGAGTTCGAGCAAACACTCATTCGACCAAATAGCCTACGGACTACATCAATTCGAGTTCGAGCAAACACTCATTCGACCAAATAGCCTATGGGCTACATCAATTCGAGCACAATCAAACACTCACTCGACCGTCAAAAACCTAAAGGGCTACATTGCCCCAAGTTTGAATAAACGCTCGCTCGGTTACAGAGACCACGAGGTTCAAGTTTGATTAAGTGGCTTAATACATAGAGATATGCCTATACACAAAATTTATCTATATAGGTGGCTACAAAAAAAAATTTAAACGGGTGCGGTCTCTTCTTTATCAGATTCCCCCCGTTCTCGAATCCGCTTTTGCTCCCATCGTCGTCGTCATCATCATCGGAAACCAGAGCTTCAGCATCAGCTTCGAGTTCTTTTGCCCTTTTTATCTCCTCTGTGAGATCGAAGCCGCGAGCATGAATCTCCTCGAGAGTTTCTCTCCTGGATCGGTACTTAGCAAGTTCGGCGACCCAATGCGCCCAACCATTGGCGGATTCGGCTGCCTCTCTTGCCTAAACTTGGGCAGCTTCAGCATCAGCCTGATAGACGGCTACGAGCGCATCCGCATAAGTCTTTGCCATTTCAGCATCGGATTCGGCCTTGACGAGCACTGAGGCCAACCGAGCCTCGAGCTCCTCAATTTTTCTTGCTTGAACCAGGCCATTTTCCTTCATTTTCTGAAGTTGGGTTTCAGACGATGATAACTGGGCTCGAGCAGTCTCTTTTTCTGCAGCAAAGCGGTCCATACCTTCTTTCCACCGCAAGGATTCCATCCTTATCACATCGACCTCCTCACGCAGCTTCCCTATCATCTCGATTTTTTGCTGCAGCCGTGAGACCGAAATGTTAGCTACCGTTCTGGTATCGAACCCATAGGCTTTCAAAAGCATCATTACCTACTCAGACAAATCGTTCTGGTCTCGATAAGCCTTGGCCATCTCGGCTTGGAGATCTTTTATTTCCTCCTCTCTCTGCCCTAAGGACAGTTTGAGAGAGTTCCTCTTGTCAGTAGCGCGTTTCAGGTCGGCCGCGTATCGATGCAGCTCATTCTGGGAACGAGAACATTGCTCTCGATGGACCACCGCAGCCTACGAAGGAACAAGAAGCGATGTTAACAAAAGACGAACATAAAGGCAATACCAACAAAAAGATTTTTAAAAGACTCGCCTGGTTCAAAGCCTGCCGCAAACCGTGAAAAAGATTTGATTCATCACCGGCAACATCCTCGATACCAGTAAACAGGTCACGAAACGGATCTTCTTCATCGTGAGGCCTACCTAGATCAAGGGCCCCCAGATCTTGAGCTTCCCGAATCACCCCTGCGAAAAAAACGGGAAAGGTAGGCGAGTCCAAAATCACCGCTGCTGCCCCAAGTGACTCGCTCGGAGCATTCCCCTCGGCTTGGAGGGGTTCGAAGGGCTCTTCGATTGTAACCTCTGCCGGTTGATTCCGATGAGAGGCGTCTTCGACATCCGATAGTTTGGGGACTCTACTAGAACCTCTCTTCGGTATATTTTCAGTTAGAGACGGAGCCCCATTGGGCATCATCGATCCAGCCGGCGTTGAAGCATCGGTGGCTCTCTTCGTCCGGACCGCCAGCGTGGACTCATTATCCTCTTCCTCTTCTTCCTCATCCCTTAGGCGCAAAACGGATTCTACGGTCAAAGGAATAACATTCTTGTTCGGCTTACGAGCCGTCCTCTTCTTCGGTTTTGGATATTCGGGCAACGAAGCTCTCTTCCTTTTATTTTCCTTCACCGGCTTTGGAATGAAGGTCGAGACATCCTCCTCATTAGACAGAGGTCTAAAGACCGCATCCTTACCCAAACCTGCATATGGGAAACCTTATAAAAAAAATCGAGAAATGCCTCGTCAGAGTCCGAAAAATGAGCTTACCGTGATTTTTGGCCTCCCACCGACCCTTAGACAAATCACGCCATGAGCGCTCGGCTTTTGTGGAAGTCGAAACTTGATCCCGTACCCAATTCTTGAGGTCGGGAACCGCTCCGGGCCTCCAGGGAACCGCTACATCACGAAAAGAGGAGTATCGATAAGAGAACAAATGAAAGAACAAAATAGAAGCAATAGCAAAATCACACTTACGTTTCAAATTCCACTCCTCGGGGAAGGGCATCTTTTCAGTCGGGATCAGGTCTGAAGTCCTTACTCGAACGAACCTGCTCATCCAACCCCGGTCCCTGTCCTCGTCAATACTCGAGAACAAAGCCTTGGTAGCCCGACGCTGGAGTTTTATTAACCCTCCCCGATAAAGTCGGGGACGATACAGCCGGATAAGATGATCGAGGGTGAATGACATCCCTTCGATTTTGCTCACGAAATATCGGATCAGAATAACGATCCGCCACAAAGAAGAATGGACCTGGCCTAAGGTTACCTGATACTGTCGACAGAAGTCGATAACGACGTAATCGAAGGGACCCAAAGTGAAAGGGTAAGTATATACGTTCAAAAACCCTTTCACGTGAGAAGTGATGTCTTCGTCAGGGGTAGGTATTATCACTTCTTTTTTCCCCCAATTACAGTGCTTCTTTAACAGATCGAGGTGCTTCTCAGTAATCGAACACATGTACCTCGATACCGGCTCACACCAGCCAAGGACCGATGAACCTTTATCAACTTTAAAATCTGAAGTAAGGACGCACGCCTCGGGGACACACTCCTCTGGCCGTGGCTCTGCCGGTGTCTCATCGGCGGCACAATGTGAAGATGAAGCTTTCACTTTCTGAGGAACGGTTTGCGATGTTTTCGCCATTTTTTGAATTCAAAAATAAGGAGTAGAAGAAAGTGATAGAGATTTGGTAGAATTGAGGGGTCTTTTCGGAAAGAAATCACAGCTTTTTTGGTAGGCTGGAGAGTGTAAAGAAGAGATTGAGAAATTTTAGAAGATAGAAGATGCAAAAATGGTAAAAGATAAAGGTGAGAGTTATTTATAGGTTCAAAGCGACGGCGGTTCATTATCAGCAGTGGCCGACCACCGCCTGACATACATTAAATGCCTTGAAAGACTAAACCGACAGGACAACTATCATGTGCGTCATGGTCGAACTTGATGGAATCAACAAGATATAATCCGATCGAGCCGTTGAAAATCATATCGTTTCTCGCCATATTTCTTTCTGAGAAACGAGGGGACTATCTATATACGGTCGAAATGGATTTCAGCCTTGGCATGTCTGGTACGGTTCGAAGGGTGGTGTATCGAAGTAAGATCCCGAAGGGGGGAACGAACTAACCTAGAGCCCGGGGAGGCCAGTCCGTGTTGAGATCGATATCATAATCAAACTCGAACAAGAATCGAACCATGGCGCGGGTAGATCTATCGTGCTGATAATCCAAAAACCAACCTACATCGACCTAGAATCCATCCAAGGGCTCGAACCAGGATCGGGCTCGAGCCAAGATCACGAGTTCGAGCCGAAGTCAAGCTCGAACCAAAATCGAGGATTCTAAGCAAGATCGAGCTCGCAGACAAAAGCCGTTGTAATCCCACTAGAGGAAATCTTGGCAGAAATTATGGAAAAACTGATTTATCATGGGTATCCCACTGAATGTTTATTTTATTATACTTGGAGCCAAACCCTTTTCACTATAAAAGGACTTGTTTTATCTTTCTTGTAGGGCATCTTTTTGGAGACTTAGACTATCAAAAACTGTATTATTTTTATTTTGTTAAATCCTAAATTCACTGTTCATAATTGATTCGCCTGGATTACGTTTTCTCTAACCTATATTTATCCTTTTATTTATCCTAGCATTCTGTATTAAGTTGTACCAAATATCTTCGGAACTGCGTATAAATTCAACTATATCCATTTTTCGGGTAAACAATTAGTTTAATTGCAACTATTGTATCTTATGGTGCATAGCCTTGTTTGTGAGTATTTATTTGATAGAATAAGCAAATATTTCACAAGGATACAAGTGATGTTTTTGGTAATTTTTATTGTAGCTCAAATCGTACAACATGCTTATATAATTATTTTACGTCAATTGAAAGAGCAAAAGAACATATAAGTAAGCTCAATTGGGAAGGACAAAGTATATGCCTCTTAAAGGAATGGAAGTGAAAATAGAGTTCACTTGACAGCTTTTTGATTTCATAATTAGAATTCTTTATACACTTTACAAGAACACTGAGTGCTGAACATCAGAGTGCCCAACAAAATCTGGGCCCAAAGAACATGAAAAGATAATACAGATAATTAAAAGAGACTAGAAGGTAGCAGATCAGCGAAGAGAGTCTTGGCGTAACTGGTAAAACGGCTGTCATGTGACCAGGAGGTCACGGGTTCAAGCCGTGAAAACAGCCTCACAGCCTCTTGCAAAAATGCAGGGCAAGACTGCGTACAATAGAACTTTGTGGTCCGGCCCGGACCATGCGCATAACGCGAGCTTAAATCCTAAAACATTACATCAAAATAACAAGTGTCAACAATAGTCTATCACACAGTTCAGTATGTTCAGTCATACTCATCAGACGTCGGATATTTTAAAGCCGAAAATTAAACTAAAGCATAAGATAAAAGAGGTTAAAAACTAAGACAAAAGTTACACAAGCAGATCAGTCTTTCCACAAAATGCTCTCTCAGGCAGAAGATTCAAGGTTGGTTCGTCTTCAAGAGACACACCATATTTCTTTCAGTAGTAGCCGAACTTATATCTCCTCTGGTATCATCACAGGAAACTGAAAGATAAGATTTGCAGTCAGTACCCAAATTTATAACCATACAATATAACAGAATAAAAGAATACATCCAGGCTTACTCGAAACAATTTAAATTGATGCCTAAATTTAGCACGGAAACTGTATGGAAACCCAAATAGAAGACCAGCTATAATTGGAATTGCTACAAATTATTTTTCCTACCAACTAATAGCCTAACACAACATCCAATTGATAACTGGATGAAAGTGAATATGAAAGCAATTTGGGAAGAACATAAAGGTTTTCCCTCCACACAAGGGAGAGGCTAACAGTCTAAACCTTCGAAAGTTCAACTACGCCTCGGTCCCAAACAAGTCGGGGTCGGCAATATGAATCTCACTGGCCATGTTTCCCCATGTGGACTCTTCTCTGCCCAAATATTATGCAAAATAAATATAAAAAGTACTGGAGGTCTGAATATTTTGAACTTCTTCTTGTGGAAGAAAGCTGCCCTATGTAAGTTACTACGGGCTGTGGCAAAGAAGGATAAGCTTTGGGTGTTGTGGGTACATAACTTCTACTTAAAGGGGAAGGATTTGGATACTAAGTGTATACCTATACAGGCAAGCAGGGTGGTGAAGAAAGTTCTGGATGCCAGAAGCTAAGCACTGGGAATTCAGTATTGGACACATTGAATACATTTACTGCTAATTCTGTTTCAGAGTTAAAAAAGCCTATGGATCTTTCCTTCCATTATATCAGAAAGTGCCACGGAAGAATCTTACAATGGTTAAAGGATTGGTTCCTAGGCATCAGTTATCCTTTGGCTGGCTCTTCAAGGAAGGCTTTCTACTGTGGATAGATCAGGTATCCATGTGGCTAAAGAATGTGTGTTGTGTGCTTCTGAAACATACTCATCTATTCTTTGACTGTTCTTACTCGAGGAGTATTCTTTTAAATTGGCTGGACATGAGCAGGCAAGTGGGATGCTGGAAACTGGGAAGAAGAAACTAAATTGCTCATATCAATAGTTAACAACAGTAGGCCTAAGGGTGTTGTGTTGGGGTTTCTCTTTGATGCTACTATATACCACATCTGGATTGAGAGGAACAACTGCAGATTTCAACAAAAGAGTAAAGAGAGTTCTGGAAAGATCAAAGACAAAGTTTTACAGTTACCTATTGTAGTGCAAAGGCAATGTAAATGGAAGAGTTTATTACATAGGATGAATAGTTTAGCTAACTGTCTTGCTGCTGGATGTGAGGACTTCACTTGTATCCGAAGGTGACAAGTGTAAATCTCTGATAGCACTGCAAGCGGTTTTTTTGGTTAGTCTTGGTTATTTTTGAACGGTCGAGCTCTAGAGTCAAATAAGCTAGCTCGTATATATTGCTACTTGGTTGAATAATTTTTTTTACTCTTGACCAAAATAAAAAATACTAGGAATTCTCTATATTTTCTACTGACATATATCTTTGACAAGGCAAAAAGGCTCCTAGAAAGCATACCACTTAAAGTAAACGTACTAACATGGTCTCACCTATATAAATTCTCTTCTTTCATTGTGTTATATCTTTCGCTAAGTCAGCATGAATTTCAAGAGATTGTACGTCTTTTAAGAGAACTTTCTTTCACGTTATTTTAGGGCTCCCTCATCCCTTTTAACACCTTCACTCATCATAGCTTCACACCTATGATCCGGTGCATCTAGAGGTCAATGCAAGACATTAACAAACCATCTCAAGAGGTCTTCTCTCATTTATGCTCAATGTATGTTACTTGCACCTTCTACTGAATGTGGTAATTTTTAATCTAGAGTTCAATACAAAGAAATCAAGTAAAGGGTCTTTTGTTCTACAATTAAACCGTAACACATGATTCTTGTTGGAGCTAGAAAGTGTCTATTTCGAACAGGAAAAAAGAATATATTCTTTATTGGTAGACTAATAACACATCAAAATCTCGATGGATGCTTGTCAAAAGGCCACATAATACTCATACTCAAATGCTGTAATAATGATGAACTACACATATAAATCAGCTCCACTATTATCAAATAATAACTGAATTGTGCAAACAAAAGAGAAAGCGCTGCTGACTTATTTTTGGAAATGATAAACTCCGCCTTGTTTTCAGAATGCAAAATAACATAAATTTCCTACGAAATTAGCGTATATTCAATATTATGCAATATAATCCTTAGAGACAGGTTTCTATTTTATATATATTTATTTATGAGGTAAGTTCTATGAATAAGGCTGCCTAGTAGTTATCAGTATTCTATAACTATCCACTACAACACCTATGGGAACAGCCTTATACCTTTTTAGTGCATAACCATCATCATTTTGGTAGAACAAATTAAAGGTCACAGATATGGCATCTACTTAGCAGTAGCAGACACCTAATATACTCAGAAAAGAGAACAATATGGTTACCATTCTAAGAAAGATTTTCTACACTGAATATCCTCCTTCAAAGGGGAAGAGATAGTAAACACATATAGAACTATCTACCAAAAGCATTAATTGAAAAGGAAGGACGAAATCTTGAACTTACATCATCTTAATGCTTAGTGACAATGCTCCTTGCAAAAGGACTACTGAAAGAAAAACAGCCAAAGTTATCCTAGAAAAAATGCAGCAGTCCAGCAGATTAATCAGAGGTCAGACGACGCCTCTTTTCATAATCTACATCCCGTGATCTTGACCGTGAATCATCTTCATGCGGTAACCGTGATTTGGTGTGTCTCCTTGATGATCTTCCCCTGTCCCATTCATCATCATATTCTTGCTCGCGGTCCTTGTACCTATGATGATCACCATATCTATCTCTATCATCCCTATGACGGTCATGCTCCCGTCCACTACCCCGATCCTTCTCAAGGTCACGGTCACGATCACGATCTCTAGAGCGTGTGCGACTGTGGTCACGATCCCTCTCTCTCACACTCTCTCGTCCAACGTCTCTATCGTCTTGGTGTCGCCTCTCTTCTTGCCAATCATGATCATGCCCTGTATTCTTATCTCTAGCTTTATCTCTTTCATAAGAAGGTTCTCTATCGTCTCTATGTCTTCTGTCTGAAGAACCAGACCAATCTCGTTCTGAGCCTCTATCTTTTTCTTTGTTACTAAGCCAAGCTCCTCTATCACGGCTTTCTTCTCCATACTGATGATCAGATACAGCTTCTTCCCCATAACTCGACTCTCCCGCTCTGTAGCCATGCTCGTCTCCGGCCCATCCACCACCCATATTAGGCTCAGACCACATACCCATGTTAGGCCCATCCATGCCAGCACGAGGCATCATTCCCATACCATTCATTGGCATTCCTCTTCCAAAGAACGCAGGATTTACATGAGGAGCCACACCAGGCAAACCAACTCCTCCAACTGGTGGAAATGAAGGTAACATACCCGAAAATGGTGGAGTTGGAGCACCAGGAAATCCTCCATAACCACCCATTCTCCCCATAGGCCCTCCAAAAGCAGGATCAAAGCCTTGACCCATCATTGTTTGAGGATGCACCAACGGAGGTCCAGCACCCATACCTTGTCCAAATCCACTTCCACCATTTCCGATATACCCTCTCCCTATGGCGCCACCAGGCCTATTTCTCATAGGACCAACGGGACCCCTATTCCCCATCCCCTGCGGACCTCCTCTGCCCCAATTTCCTCTCCCAAAATTCCTGTTATTATCCCCACCACCTTGAAAATTACCACCTGTAGCATTGTTGTTGTTAAGACCAGTTTTAACAGTGGTATCGCCAGGCCCCCGCCTCGCCTGTGAATTCACAGTAGCAGCCTGAGCTGTCTGATGATTTCGATTCATCTGAGCCTCACCCATTCTCTTCACAGTAAATGGTGAAGCAAAGGCGACCACACAAGCCCGTCCATTGAAAACATGTCCATTCATCCCATCTTTACAAGCCGTGGCAGCTGCAGGTTCATGAAACTCAACCTGGCAATATCCTTTCGACTTCCCACTAGCTTTTTCATCAAAAAATTTAACCTCTTTCACAGTTCCATACTTGCTTAACTCTGCCTCCAGCTCAGCATCTGTTGTCCACCAATGCAGATCACCAACAAATAGAAACGTCCCTCCACCACCGCCACCTCCTCCACTAGGACCTCCGCCCAAGACCCCTACTCCGCCAACATTGTTACCTGTAGAATTCCCATTCACCATTCCGTGCCTAACCAAATTATCATTCCCTGAGTTCCCAACATTACCAGCATTGCCTATAACACCAGAACCAGCAGCATTAGGCCGTTGAATTACCCCTTGATTCACAATATTATCGCCTGTATTTTGCTCTAAATCAGCCATCTTACCCAACAGACCACAAGTCTCAACCTTTACCGGATCAGATGACTCAACCTTTACCGGATCTCTACCTCCCAACTCATTCCCCCTAAACCCTAAATCCCTAAACCCGTCAGGTCCATCCGAAACCCTAGACACTACATTCTCTTCTTTCTCAACTTTCACCTCTCCAACTGCAACTGGCAGAGCGGCACGGCTACTCTCCGGTGTTGGAGCAACAAGCTCAGTCTCCTTCTTAAACCCTAAATCCTCATTCTTACGAACTGACTGAAGAAAATTTTCACCAACATTAACATCGTTATAAAGATCCTCATAATCATCATCTTCTTCTTCAACAAGAAACCCATCATCCGCAACAGCGGAGATAGCTTCATTCCTGTGGAACTGCTCCATCGGAGCCCCGACCCGATCCTCAAACCCGTCCCCTTCGGCAACTTCATTTTCGTCCATGGCAATCTTCAAAAACGGACTTAGGGTTAGGGTTAGGGTTACTGATTACAATCCCAGAAGCTGGAATTTGTAATTGAAATAATTGAAACACTTGATTTTTTTTTGAAGAGAAAGAATTATTACAAGAAAAAAATGCTAGTTTGGTTGAATTTTATTTTAATGGCAGAACTGTTCTACTTCAAATTAGAGCAGTCTCACTCGCTGCGGGAAAATATTGATAACTGTACACACTTTTATTTTTTAGAATAATAGATATCTGTTATAAAATAAATACAGTAAAGCAAACACAAGTATAGAGAGAAACTGATTTATTATTCAAATTTCAAATTTATGTACATAATGAACTGAATTCCCCTCTATTTATAGAAGAAAGAAAGTTGCTGTGTAAGCTGCTACTGTAAGCTGTTGTGCAAGCTGTTTGTAAGCTGCTACTCTAAGCTGTTGTCCCAGATATAGATAATCTTCTATCATGTATAATATTTATCCATAACGGAGTACCGAAAGGATAAGCTTCTTCAGGAGGCTTATTTCCAATAGAGTACTAAATAGATAAACATATTTACGGCGGAGTCTCGTATGGATAAGCTTCTTCAGGAAGCTTATTTTCAACGGAGTACTAAATGAACATCCATAATATAATATATTTATAACACTCCCCTTTGGATATTCATTAAAAGATAATGTGACTAATTAAAATCTTACTAGGAAAAAATTCTGTGGGAAAAAAATCTCAGTGAAGAAAAAAGAGTACACATATTTAGTAATACGCATTGCTAGCTGCCTCATTAAAAACCTTATAAGGAAAACCCTGTGGGAAAAAACCTTAGTAAGGAAAAAAAAAGTACATCGCGTATTTTACTCCCCTGATGAAAACCTTGTTTCAAATATTTAAGTCTCCGCACTCCAATCTTGTATACCATCTTCTCAAAAGTTGAAGTTGGTAAAGATTTAGTGAATAAATCTACCGGATTATCACTTGAACAGATTTGTTGCACATCAATGTCACCATTTTTCTGAAGATCGTGTGTGTAGAATAATTTTGGTGAAATGTGTTTCGTTCTATCTCCTTTTATAAATCCTCCTTTCAATTGGGCTATGCATGCAACATTGTCCTCGTATAAAATTGTAGATCTTTTATCACATTCCAAACCACATTTTTCTTGAATAAAATGAATCACTAATCTCAACCATATGCATTCCCTACTTGCTTCATGAATAGCTATTATCTCAGCATGATTTGAAGAAGTAGCAACAATAGATTGCTTTGTGGAGCGCCATGATATGACAGTACCTCCACATGTAAACACGTACCCGGTTTGAGATCGTGCTTTATGGGGATCAGATAAATAACCTGCATCTGCATAACCAATAAGGTCTGCACTACCTTTGTTAGCATAAAACAAACTCATATCAAGAGTTCCCTTTAAATATCGTAAAATATGCTTAATCTCATTCCAATATCTCTTTGTAGGAGAAGAGCTATATCTTGCTAGTAAATTAACAGAAAATGTTATGTCAGGCCTTGTAGCATTAGCAAGATACATTAGTGCACCGATTGCACTGAGATAGGGTACTTCGGGACCAAGGAGTTCCTCATCCTCTTCTGGAGGTCGGAACAAATCTTTATTCACTTCAAGTGATCGAACAACCATTGGTGTACTCAATGAGCGCGCTTTGTCCACGTAAAAGTGTTTTAAGACCTTTCTGTATAGGCAGATTGATGGATAAAGATCCCGTCTGCTAAATGTTCAATTTGCAGACCAAGACAAAGTTTTGTCTTTCCAAGATCTTTTATCTCAAATTCTTTCTTAAGATATTCAATTACCTTTTGGAGCTCTTCTGAAGTTCCAACAAGATTTATGTCATCAACATAAACAGCAAGTATAACAAATTCTGAAGCCATTTTCTTTATAAAAATACATGGACAAATAACATCATTTATGTAACCCTCTTTCAACAAATATTCATTGAGGCGATTATACCACATGCGCCCAGATTGCTTTAAACCGTATAAAGATCTTTGTAATTTGATTGAGTACATTTCCCAAGATTTTGAATATGCTTCAGGCATTTTAAATCCTTCAGGGATTTTTATGTAAATTTCATTATCAAGTGACCCATACAGATAAGCTGTAACTACATCCATTAGATGTATTTCAAGCCTTTCACGTAAGGCTAAACTGATGAGATATCGAAATGTTAAGGCATCCATAACTGGTGAATATGTTTCTTCATAATCGATTCCAGGTCGTTGTGAGAATCCTTGTGCAACAAGGCGAGCCTTGTATCTTTCAACTTCATTTTTATCATTCATTTTTCTCACAAAAACCCATTTATGACCAACTGGTTTTATACCAGCAGGTGTTTGGACTACTGGTCCAAAGACCTCTCTTTTTAGCAAGTGCATTCAATTCTGATTGAATTGCCCCTTTCTATTTTGGCCAATCAGATCTTTGTCGACATTCTTCGACAGATCGGAGTTCAAAATTCTCACTATCTTTCATAATATTAAGTGCAACATTATATACAAAAATATTATCCACCACTATTTCAGATCGATTTAAATTAATTCCATCACCAGTAGAACTTATTAAAAGTTCCTTGCTCACTCGAGTCTTGGGTTCATTGATTTCTTCAGGAATCTCAGAACTAATCAGATCTTGGGTCTCTCCAGGAGATTCCTTCATAGTATCGTTATCATTTGTCGATTTTCTTTTTCGAGGATTTCGATCCTTAGAACCCAAAGGCTTACCATGCTTCAGGCGTGCTTTAGGTTCACTAGCTCTCGTGCTAGTAGATGGTCCTGATGGGACATCAATTCGAATAGGCACATTCTCTGCAGGGATATGTGACTTAGTTATTCTATTCAAATCAGTAAATGCGTCTGGCATTTGATTTGCTATATTTTGTAAATGGATGATCTTCTGGACCTCGTGATTACATATATGGGTACGTAGATCAAAGTGAGATAATGATGAAACTTTCTACACAATTTCTCTTTTGATTTCCTTTTTCTCTCCCCCTAATTGTGGAAAATTTGTTTCATCAAATCGACAATCTGCAAATCGAGCAGTAAATAAATCTCCCGTCAATGGTTTAAGATAGCGAATAATAGAGGGTGATTCAAACCCAATATATATTCCTAACCTTCTTTGGGGGCCCATCTTACTGCGCTGTGATGGTGCTACTGGCACATATACAACACATTCAAAAATTTGTAAATGGGCAATATTTGGTTCATGACCAAAAACTAATTGTGACGGAGAATATTTATTATAATGTATTGGTCTGAGACGGATAAGTGATGTTGTGTGCAAGATAGCATGGTCCCAAACAGTAGTGGACAATTTTATTTTCATAAGTAGTGGTCTTGCTATCAATTGCAACCATTTAATAAATGACTCTGCAAGGCCATTTTGAGTATGAACATAAGTTACAGGATGCTCAACTTTTATTCCAACTGATAGACAGTAATTATCAAAAGCTTGAGATGAGAATTCTCCAGCATTATCAAGGCGAATAGTCTTTATAGGATGATCTGGGAATTGTGCCCTTAATCGAATTTTTTGGGCTAATAACTTTGCAAACGCCAGGTTGCGAGATGATAGTAGGCACACATGAGACCATCTTGAAGATGCATCTATTAGGACCATAAAATATCCAAACAGCCCACTTGGTGGGTAAATAGGTCCACATATATTCCCATGTATACGTTCTAAAAAGGCAGGGGACTCAATGCCAACCTTCATTGGTGATGGTCTAGTGATCATATTTCCTTGATAACAAGCATCACAAGAAAATTCATCATTTGTAAGAATCTTCAGGTTCTTTAATAGATGCCCACTCGAATTTTCAGTAATTCGTCTCATCATTATTGATCTAGGATGGCCCAAACGGCCATGCCAAAGCACAAAAGTATTTGAATCAGTAAACTTCTGGTTTACGATAGAGTGTGCTTCAATTATACTAATCTTTGAATAGTATAAGCCAGAAGATAAAGTTGGTAACTTTTCTACAATACATTTCTGGCCAGAAATTTTCTTTGTAATACAAAGATATTCCACATTCATTTCATCTATTGTCTTAACATGATACCCATTTCGGCGGATATCTATAAAACTTAACAAGTTTCTTCGGGACTTGGAGGAGAACAATGCATTGTCGATAATAAGTTTTGTTCCCTTAGACAGAAATATAGTAGCTCTTCCGGAGCCTTCAATCAAACTTATATTACCAGAAATTGTTGAAACATTTATTTTTTCCTTATGCAAATAAGAAAAGTATTTCTAATCTTTGAATATGGCATGAGTTGTTCCACTGTCAATTACACAAATATCTTCATGATTGGTCTTTGATCCAAACATAATTTGAGGATTATCCATATTCTTCAAAATGATATAAACAAAATAAATATGATAGTAAACATCATTTTTAAAGCATAACTTTTATTTATGTACAATAATTACATAACCATACTATCTACTACAAACAATAAAAATTAAAATATTTACATTTCTACAGATTCACTACCGAACACATGACTTGTTTCTCATTCTGGGAGTGCAAAATAATCAGCTACATCCAAATGCATGAAGTCTAAATTATCTTCAGAAATAAAATTTGCTTCAGCATTTTTCTCTGTCTTCTTCAGGGAGGCTTGATACAGCTCAACCAGGTGCTTTGTCATACGACATGTATGTGACCAGTGCCCTTTTTCTCCACATCTATAGCATGCATTTTCTGGCTTTGCTGCTGGCACCGCTTCATGCTTTTGTTCCTTCCTTTTCCACTGCTGGTGATGAGGAGGGTTCTTTGGTGCATTATTATTACCACGATTAGAGTTTCCTCCCCGACCACAGCTATGACCACGACTTGGGCCACGTCCTCTTCCATGCTTACTTGGTGGAAGTTCGTTTCATTCACTTCAGGGAATGGACAAGAACCAGTAGGTCGACTTTCATGGTTTTTCATTAATAGCCCATTATGTTGCTCGGCTACAAGAAGATGTGAGATAAGTTCAGAATACTTTTTGAATCCCATCTCTCGATATTGCTGCTGCAGGAGCATATTCGAGGCATGAAAAGTGGTGAAAGTTTTCTCCAACATATCACGATCAGTAATATTGTTACCACATAGTTTCAATTGGAAAATAATTCTGAACATAGCAAGATTATACTCACTGATAGATTTAAAATCTTGTAGCCTTAGATGAGTCCAATCATAAGGTGCATGTAGAAGAACGACCATCTTCAGGTGGTCATATCTATATTTCAAATTATTCCACAGTATGACTGGATCTTTAACAGTAAGATAT
This sequence comes from Nicotiana tomentosiformis, assembly GCF_000390325.3. Taxonomy (NCBI): domain Eukaryota; kingdom Viridiplantae; phylum Streptophyta; class Magnoliopsida; order Solanales; family Solanaceae; genus Nicotiana; species Nicotiana tomentosiformis. The sequence goes on from NC_090819.1 coordinate 7,907,258, forward strand.
TTCATTTTCAGGCCCTCATCAAGGTGATGGCATAGGAATATCATTGCTTTGGCACGATCTTGGTTTGATTCCTGATTTTTATCTTTGATGGTGTCTGCGAGACCCATCGCATCAAGATGAATTTCGGCATCAAGCACCCAAGACATGTAGCTTTTGCCCGATATATCTAGGGCTACAAACTCAAGTTTAGAAAGATTTGACATTATTTAGAAAAAGAAAGTTCGTACCTCTAATACTTTCAAAGTATTTTCTCGAGATGACAGAGTCTCGTGCTGAAACGTGTTATAAAATAAAGACAGTAAAGTAAAGACAAGTATAGAGAGAAACTGATATATTATTCAAACTTCAAACTTATGTACATAATGAACTGAATTCTCCTCTATTTATAGAAGAAAGGAAACTGCTGTGTAAGCTGCTACTGCAAGCTGTTGTGTAAGCTGCTACTCTAAGCTGTTGTCCCAGATATAGATAATCTTCTACCATGTGTAATATTTATCCATAACGGAGAACCGAAAGGATAAGCTTCTTTAGGAGGCTTATTTCCAATAGAGTACTAAATAGATAAACATATTTACGGCGAAGTCTCATATGGATAAGCTTCTTCAGGAAGCTTATTTTCAACGGAGTACTAAATGAACATCCATAATATAATATATTTATAACAATATCATAATTATGGGTTATCTTAAAATTCTGAAAATACTTCTAGTTTGGAATAATATTTTGACAATTTATAACGACATCCCTATATAACAATCATTCACTATAAAAGCCATCCGATTTTTTAAGTTATATTTTACATCTCTATAACAACTTTTTACCTATAACAGCAACGACCATATTTATACCAGAACACTCTTTGCAAAATTACCCCTCTATAACAACCATATAGAATCATTAAGATTACAAATAATAGTTTTAAAAATATGCACATAATCTTTTCCATTAAACAAAGTTTCTATCTTGCATAAGATATAAGATTTGAAGATTTGCACATGATATCTTTTCCACTGAAAATTCCAAAAAATATTTAAATAGAAAATTTAACTGTTAAACTCTTAGATTGTGTTTACCCGTAAAATGATACAGTTGACTTTATATGTGGTTTTTAGACAAGTGAATTAATTTGATCCTAAAATAACAAGATAATTAAAGAAATATATAACTCTTAGCCTTGATAGGAAGATGAAATGACAGAAATAAAGACTATGGTAGTGAAGCCTCCGGGCGCAATAGCAATAAGAACATAAAATAAGAAGATAAAATTGATTAGAGCTTTGAGTAGATTGTAGTATTAGTCTGCCAGAAAATTTGTCCCCTTATAATGATAACAAAGCTAACTGTTTATAGCTACGTCTAGGAAATGAGATCCTAGGATCGTACTCTTCTTTAATGTCAATTATGATGGCCATTGATGAAGATGTAATGGTGAGCATAAATGCCAAATTCCTTGTAACGGGCAACATACTTAATGTTGTGGAATATTCTTCGTTATATGCTATCGGGCGGAGAGTATTTATTGCATCCTTATGAGCGTTATTCTTTCCGGTGCCAGACGAGACCGTTTCCTTCGGTCTTGGCTATCCCCCGTCTTAGGTTCCACGTGTCCCTCTTTTGGGCGTCCACGTAGCATAGCATATTTTACCCTATACAGATAGTCCCCCTGCTTTCTAGTGATATAACTTTGTGTCACTGGGAAGTTGGTAGAAACACAAACGCTATTTTGGCAGGAATTACTATGATCCCCTCTGAAGGCTTCTAACGGTTGATTAGACGCACGTCTCTCCACATTTAATATCCTAAACACGCGTCATCCCACGATTCAGCACAACCTTTACCGATTATCGAGATAATCATGGACATGAATTTTGCCGCCAAAACTTTTACTTATGCGCATCAACCTTCTCCCCTTATACTCCATAATTTTCCAAGTTTTCTAAAACCTTTCTTGCTGTTAATAAACCTTTCTTTAACTCCCTTTAAACAAAAAGGCTTTTCTTTAATCCAAATGGCTTCTTCTTCAAAGAACGTTAGCTCTTCAAAGGGCAAGAACAAAGCCGAGGATGCTGCTCCTCCAACGGTGGATTCCATCATTCCTAGAAGTCTTGTTACAACAAAAGACTTCGAAGAGAAATTCCCTTCGACTATCCCTCGTACATGGGCCTGTTGGCAGATATCCTTCTTCCATTCGTTCTTCCAGTATTCTTGTTGTGAAGGAAGACTGCCACTGCCATGATTTGGATATTGTTGCTCCTGATCTATCGGAGCGAGTGACCCTTCCCAAGGAGGGTTTTACATATTTTTACACGTATCCATTTACTTTGGGTGCATTCTCTTTGAGAATACAGCTTGACTCCGTTATTGCGGAGTTCTGCCTCCACTATCAGTTATGTTTGGCACAAGTAAGTCCTTCTGTGTGTAGGACAATTGTCTGTCTTCGGCGCTTGTGCCAAGAGACCGGAAAAGAGCTATATTTAGCTCATGTGATAAATCTTTATTCCCCTAAAATCTTCTGCGGGGGAATGATAAATTTCAGCAAACGTGGCCACCATGCTCTGTTATCTAGCATGGATGATGACAACGACTGTGGGTGGATGGAATGGTTTGTTATAGTTTCCACCAACGACATCATTCCGGCAAGGACTTCAACCTTTTCGAAAGCATGGAACCGTACTCGTAAGATCCTTGTTTAATATTTTTTTATTAGGTAATCTTCTATACTCATATTGATCCTCTATCTTTTGCCTGTTTCAGCAATTTGATGGGTCCTACCGACGGTTGAAGGCTTAGACCAGTGGGTCTAGAAGATCTTGGATGCCACTATGCCCGAAACCCGCACGTGGAAAGAACTGGCCCTTAAATACGGGTGGAAGGCCAAAAATCATGGTAACTTAGATTCACCTTGTTTCAGTTTTTTATGTGAAGAAATTGATTGACCCCCTCTATCTTTTCTCTAAAATCAGGTCTATCCGCGGGTTCTGTTGTTGTCCACGATGAGGACATTTTGGCTGATCCTGCTGACGCGTCGAGGCTGCTTCAGGAGGCACTTACTCGAACAGGTATCTCTGGGCCTGCTTCGAGAACAAGTGTTTCTTTACGGAGTCCCCGGCCGGAGGACAAACAACCAAATAGGAGACGCTCCTCCGCGGCCGAGGAAAAGAATAAGATGGCAAAGACTGTTGCCCCGAGTCATCTCCGGTAGTTGTGGTGACTAGCCCTCCTCCCGGGTCGGTCATAGATACTGTGATGATCGATGATAATGTAGAGGCTAGTGATTGGGGAGCTTCTCTACATAGAAGGAGGCGATCCTTATCAACTCAACAGAATGCTCAACCTGTCGAGTTAATTACACTATTCAATGACGATGTCTCGACGCTCTGGGGGAATATGATATGGTGGAAAATGCCAACTCACGCTTCTTTGTCCCAGTCGCTGCGCCTGGTATTTTGGGGCTGAGTATTGGGTCACTTCCGTCCTCGGCTGATGAGCAACCAACAACCAGCACTACGTTTGCTGCAGCTGCTTCTCACTCTTCAACTCCGTCAGCTTCATCTCCATCTTCACCAACATCAGCAATTTCTACATCATTTCCACCTTTATCCACTCTTCCACCAGCAACTGCTACATCATCTCTACCGGTCGCACCTGACCACGTAGATGGTCTTCCTTTTCCCCAGTCCCTAGTTCATGGTAATTTGGGGCAAAATTATGCTACCCCTTCTGAAGATCCACAAAGGAGGAGGAATGTTACTCTTTCGGTCTCTACTGGATGCAACTTGCTATCCCAGTCGGTGGAGCTTGCTAATTGTCTAAAGCCTTTGGCTTTAGAGAAAGATTGGGAAAAGATTCAGGTACTCTCGGGAGAGTGTTTGTTGAACAACGCCATGCACAATGCTGCAATGGTACATTCCTTTCTTTATTTGTTATTTCTTCTATTTTTGCCTAAACATATCCTGAGTTTTGCCTTCCTTACTTTGTAGGCCAACTTTCTTACTTCCGAGGGCCTTCAAAGGTTGATTCGTGAGAAGAAAGAAATTACCTCCGCACGTGATTAGCTTTTGGCAGAGCGGGAGCAAAGTGTCGCTCGCCTCTAAGAACTGGAAGCCAAAGCCACTGAGGCCGTTGTATTGGAGGCTCGTTTGTAGCAAAACGAGCAAGAAGTGGAGAGCCTTAGCCAAGAAATTGCCCCGCCGAGGGTTCAATTTGAAGAGGCTAAGGCCAAATGGATTGAAGTTCATAATGTCGTTCTTGCTGCATCCGATCGTGAGGCTGCTTCCGCTAAAAGATTGACTAACTTAGAGGCAGGCTTGAACCCCAAAACTGAAGAACTTGCTGTTGCGGGGGCGAATCATACCCAGTTGGAGGAGAAGTATAGGAAAGCTATCGAGCATAATAGGCTCTTTGGTTCAACTGTCCACGACCTTGATGTTAGCCTAAGATCCGTTAGATCCGCTCGGGAAAGCCTTTCTGCCAAGGTAACCCAACTCAAAGAAGAACTTAAACGCCGAGCAACTTCCCTCATCATTGAGAAAACTTATGCTATGTGCATAATGAGGAGAAAAACCTTGGAAGAGGCCAAAGCTGGTATCATTGACTTTGATGCTGAAATTGCTAAGGCCCGTGAGCTTGAGTTGGCTGCTAAAAATGGTCTCTTTGCAGAGCCTGTTGCTTTTGGTTCTTCTGGTTCCGGTTCCAAAACTTCGAAAACTGAAGAGGGAGTGGAAGACAAAGATGTTGAAGGCTGAACTGGCGAAGGCCAAAATGTTGAGCCATCGACGGATCTATCCACTTCCCCTGGGGGTGCGAACACTTTTCTTCCTCCGGGTTCCGGAGATGCTGCAGTTTAGCTTTTCTTTTCTTTTTCCAATTCTTGTATCTGTGCCATTTTGGCATGTTAATAAAAACATCTTTTTGCTCAAGTATTGTTTGAGTCTTTGCTTCATTTGAACATTTATACAAGTTTTAATCTTTGCATTCTCTTCTTTTTGCTTAAGAGTTTTGCATAAGTTTTACTGTTTACGTCTTATTATGTTAAGCCTTGGGTGTATTTTCCCGAAAGCATTTTGATTTCGGGCATGAGTTCTTTCGAAATCAACCCTTTAACGTGAGGGTTTTTATAAGAGAGAGGCCTCTTATGTTTACGATACTCTTGAAGAGGACGTCTCTTATTCATTACAACACTAGCATTTAAAGTACTTGTTTAGCTTTCAAATAATAAAGTTAATTCATCGTTAAGGCAGGAAACAAGTTAAAAACAAAAGGACTTCATTTTATTCCTTCTATTTTTCAAAAATTACATAAGCATTTGTTATGCTGAAAAATAAAATTGCCATTACTTATGGCTAACTTGTACAACTTGTTTCTACGGGGCTGGTCGCACAGTCCCCGGTCCCGATAATACAACTATGTTTCCGGTTTTTGCTTCCTGATCGATGTGGCAGTCATTGTTTCTGTATCCTCATGTCGCCGCCCCGAGTATTCAAATGGGAAGAATACGAATGGGAACACTGGAAGCCTTGTACCTTCGAGGATCCCACTAATGAATTGCTAGATAATCCTTAACTCGGTAACACACTTTACTTCCCCTCAGGAATTCATGCTATCGAGCGAAGGACTATCTAACAACCCTCTAGTGGTTTATACTTATGAACGGTCGGGTAACCTTTGCTCGATAGCAAACTTAGCTTCCCGGTGGAAATTTTGCTATAGAGCAAAAGATTATCTAACCGTCCGAGAGTGGATCTTTGCTTGAGTGCCTTGCTATTAAATGTCTTATTGTTGTTGTAGGAGCTTTCTTCGTAGTATGCTTTCTGTTGCTGCCTTGTTAAAAACTTTGCTAGAAAAATCCAATTGGGATAAAAGCTGGACGAAGGGAAAAAGATTGTAGCACATACTTTCAGTTCAGGTGATGTTCATCAGCAATAATATCTTTTGAGGTGTGCCACGTTCTAGTTGCTGGGAAACTTTTATACATCTTGGTTTTCTAATTCATATGAACCTTTCCCGGTGACAGCTGAAACTCGGTAGGGGCCTTCCCATGTTGGACCTAGCTTCCCTGCATTGAGCTCCCGGGTGATTTAAGTTACTTTCCTTAGGACTAAGTCTCCTACTTTGAAATAACGGAGGTTGGCTCTTCGATTATAATACCGTTCCATTCTCTGTTTTTGGGCTGTCATTCTTACATGCGCCAAGTCCCTGCGCTCATCGAGTAGCTCTAAGTTGACTAACATTGCTTCATTATTTGATTCTTCATCTGCTTGGAAATATCACAAGGTGGGTTCCCCTACTTCCACCGGGATTAAAGATTCTGCCCCGTACACAAGGGAAAAGGGAGTTTCTCCTGTGCTCGATTTGGCCGTTGTTCGATATGCCCATAAAACTTCGGGTAATTCCTTGGGCCAATTACCTTTAGCCGCTTCCAACCTTTTCTTGAGGTTTTGTATAATCACTTTGTTCATTGACTCTGCTTGAACATTTGCGCTCGGATGGTAGGGTGAAGATGTGATCCTCTTTATTTTTAAATCTTTGAGAAACTTTGTGATTTTTGCACCGATAAATTATGGCCCATTATCGCATGCTATCTCTTTTGGTATTCGGAACCTGCAAATTATATTTTTCCACAAGAAATCCACCACTTCGCGCTCGCCGATCTTCTGATAAGGACCTGCTTCCACCCACTTAGAAAAATAGTCAGTCAAAATAATTTTTTTTTAACCTTTCCGGGGGCCGAGGGCCGGCGGTAATGGCCTGACGATGTCCATCCCCCATTTCATGAACGACCACGGGGACAGAACCGAATGCAACAGTTCTGCCGGATGATGTACTACTGGTGCATAGCGTTGACACTTATCACACTTTCGTACGAAGTCTTTGGCATCTTGTTCCATGCGGGGCCAATAATATCATGTCCTTACCAATTTCCGCACTAAGGAATCTGCGCCCGAATGATTGTCGCATATCCCTTCGTGGACTTCTTGCATAACATAGTTAGCTTCGGATGCCCCCAAGCATAGGGCCATCGGGCCTTGGAAAGATTTTCTATACAGTTGGCCTCTCTTGAAGCTATATCGTGCTGCTTTGGCGTGCAACGCCCAAGACACTTTGGAGTCTTCGGGCAACTTTCCGTGCTCGAGATAATTGATGATTTCATTCCTCCAGTCCTAGACCAAATTAGTTATATTTACCTCATAGTAGCTATCTGTATCCAGGACCGAGTTCATCAGTTGTACTACCGTCCCGGACTCCGATCCCTTTATTTATGTCAATGATCCAAGGTTAGCCAATGCACCCGCTTCTGCGTTATCTTCCCTCGGGATATGAGTAATCTTCCACTCCCGAAATAGCGCCAACAAAGCCTGGACCTTTATCACATATTGTCGCATGCACTCCTCTTTGGTTTCGAAGATCCCGTAGACCTGATTTACCACCAGCTGTGAGTAGTACTTGATTTCGATGACCTAAGAATCAAGTCCCCGGGCCAGTTCGAGCCCTGAAATCAAAGCCTCATACTCTACTTCATTGTTAGTTAAAGGAACCGTTCTAATGGCTTGCCTTATGGTTTCCCCTGAAGGCGTGATTAATATTATACCAAGCCCGGACCCTTTTACGTTGGAAGCTCCGTCCGTAAATAAGGTCCAAACCCCCGATGTCGATTCCGACACCATTACTATCTCTTTGGTTGCCAGAGGCAGTAATCCCGGACTGAAATCGGCCACAAAGTCAGCCAAGACTTATGTCTTAATTGCAGTCCTTGGTTTATATTCTACATCGAACTCACTCATTTTGACAGCCCATTTGGCCAATCTACCATAGAGCTCGGGTTTGTGAATGATGTTCCGCAAAGGGAAAGTGGTCACCACGGCTATCGGGTGACATTGGAAGTAGGGCCTCAACTTTCGAGCTGCGACTACGAGAGCTAAGGCCAATTTCTCCAAATGGGGGTAGCGAGTTTCTGCTCCCGTTAAAATTTTAGTAACATAATAAATGGGAGATTGCGTACCTTGATCCTCATGGACTAAAACTGCACTTACTGCGACTTCTGAGACCGCGAGGTAGACTAACAGCGTTTCACCTTCTTTTGGTTTCGAAAGCAACGGAGGGCTTGACAAGTACTTTTTCAAATCTCTCAAAGCTTGCTAACACTCTGGGGTCCATTTGAATATATTTTTCTTTCTGAGTAGTGCGAAGAAACGGTGACATTTTTTTGATGACCGGAAAATGAACCTGCTCAAAGCTGCCAATCTCCCCTTGAGCCATTGAACTTCCTTCATGTTTGACCATTGGTCTGGGATGTCTTCGATGGCCTTAATATTATCGGGGTTTACCTCAATTCTCCTTTGCGATACCAGAAATCCTAGAAACTTACCAGAGCTGACCTAGAACGTGCATTTCTCGGGGTTAAGTTTCATATATGCTTCCTTAGGATGTCAAAAGTTTTTGCAAATGTTTATGGTGATCACCTGCATTTAAAGACATAACGAGCATATCGTCTATATAAACTTCCATAGTTTTTTCTATTTGTTTTTCAAACATCTTATTCACGAGCCATTGATAAGTGGTTCCGGCGTTTTTCAACCCGAAGGCATCACATTATAGCTATATGCACCAAAATTTGTTATAAACGAAATCTTTTCCTGATCCTCCCGGTTCATCTTAATTTTATTGTACCCGGAATAAGCATCGAGGAAATTCATTAACTCATGCCCGGTGTCACGACCCCAAATTCTCTCCGAAGGATGTCGTGATGGCACCTAGTCTCTAAGACTAGGTAAGCCTATCAATGCGGAATAATAATAGAAATTTGAAATAAATAAACCTGCAATTCACCTAATTACAACTCCCAAAACCCGGTAGGAATAAGTTACAAGCTTCTAAGAATTTATCTTCAATGCCTTTATATATCAAGGTCTAAAGAAAATAAGAAAACAACATAATAAGGATAAAAGGGGACTCCGGAGTCTGCGGACGCTGGCAGATATACCTCGAAGTCTTCTCGTACGGCTAATTCACTGATGCCTGGTCGGATAAGATATACCTGGATCTGCACAAAAAGATGTGCAGAAGCATAGTATGAGTACACCACAGCAGTACCCTGTAAGTGCCAAGCCTAACCTCGGTAGAGTAGTGACGAGGTCAGGTCAGGCCCTACTGGAATAATAAAAGACATGGTGAAATGTATAACAATATAATAAAAATAAAATGACAATGGAAATGAATCATGTTAATAGTATGTCACCATTTAACTACACAGAATAAGGGCAAATAATACCTCGCGGAAACAAAACAGAAATTTTCAACTTTAAGAAAATCACAACAATAATCTAAGGCAACTGCAGCCATAAATAAATATCCACAAGGGCACTCCCGAGGTACCGCCTCATAGTCCTAAATTATAAAAAAAATTCATAAAATCTCATTTCCTTATATCACCGCGGGAGCCTTCACATTTAATTTTAAAGAAAATATTTTTTCCGAAATAGCATCCCGCGTTTTAGCCACCCTTATCACACCGCCATGACTTCTAGTAGTTCTCCTACTAGCCACGCGTATCAAGCCACCCTTATCTTACCGCATGCGTTTCAACACCCAGACCTTATACCACCGCATGCGTATCAATATCACAATAGATCACAATTTGCACCTCAAGTGCCCAAATATTTTAACTTGCCAAAATAAATCAATAACAATATTTTTTCATAATAAAGAGCTCACGGCTCATGCCAAAATAAATCAACAACAATATTTTCCATAATAAAGAGCTCACGGCTCCATCACAATGACTACGAAAATCTCATAAAATATTCAGCAAAAATTATATTTCACAAATTTAAAACCTCGTCACCTCGTGTACACGACTTTTTACACATTACAATTATCACATCAATATCAATCCTAGGAAAAATTTCCTCCATACAAGGTTAGATAAGTCACTTACCTCGACTTGCTCCAATTTAGTCCACTAGTAGGCCTTTTCCTTGATTATCCAACTCTGAATGGCTCGAATCTAGCCAAAATAATTCGATACAGTCAACAAAAATTATAGGAATCAATTTCATAAGAAAATACTACATTTTTTAAAAACAAATCCGAAATTAACTCAAAAATTGCCTGTGGGACCCATGTCTCGGAATCCGACAAAAGTTATGAAATATGAACGCCCATTCAACTACGAGTTCAACCATACAAATTTTACTAAAATCCGACATCAACTCAACCCTCAAATCTTCAGTTTAACCTAAGAGGGTTTTCTAAATCTTCCAACTTAATTCACCAATTAAATGTTAAAAATAACCATGGATTCGGGTAATTTGACCAATATTGAGTTAAAAACACTTGCCCCATTTTTTTCCTTGAAAATCTCCCTAAAATCGCCTTTTCACGAGCTCCAATTCGTCCCATTTTCAGAACTTAAACTTTCTGCCCAGGCTTTTTCTTCTATGTGACCGCGGCCAAAGGCACGCGATCGCGAAGAACAAAATAAGGTTGCCCAGAATTAAGCTTATGCAATCGCGGATGAAGTAAGGCGATCGCAAAGTACAAATCCCCACTGCCCAAAATTGACAGTGCACAACATTCCCAGACCTACACGATCGCTAACTCATCCACGCAATCGCGAAGGGTTAAGCGCGTGGACCAGCTTCTGCCTCGTTTCCTCTTCGCGAACACGATCTTAGTCATGCGTTCACATAGCACAACTTGCCAAACCTACGCGATCGTAGACTTTCCCACACGATCGCATAGAACAAATTTTCCAGCTGCCCAATTAAGTCTACGTGATCGCGAACCTTCTCGCGATCGCATAGAAGGAAACCAAGCACCAGATTTCAGCAACTCTAAGTGAAAATATTTGGTCCGTTAACCATCCAAAACTTACCCGAGGCCTCGGGGACCTCAACCAAATATACCAACAAGTCCTAAAATATGATACGAACTTAGTCAAAACTTCAAATCATATCAAACAACGCTAGAAACACGAATCACACCCCAATTCAAGCTAACGGAAACTAACATATTCCAACTTCTATATTCGATGCCGAAACCCATCAAATCAAGTCTGATTTACCTCAAATTTTTGCACACAAGTCATAAATGGCATAACAGAGCTATGAAATTTTTTGAAACTGGATTCCGACCCTGATATCAAAAAGTCAACTCCCCTGTCAAACTTCCAAACTTAAATTCCTATTTTAGTCATTTCAAGCCTAATTTAACTATAGACTTCCAAATAAAATTCCGAACATGCTCCTAAGTCCAAAATCATCACACGGAGCTGTTGGAATCATCAAAATTCTATTTCAGGGTTATTTATACATAGGTCGACATCCAGACAACCTTTTCAACTTAAGTTTTGAACTTTAGAACTAAGTGTTCCAATTCATTCTAAAAACCTCACCGGACCTGAACCAATTACCCCGATAAGTCACGTAATAGTTATAAAGAACAAAATGAGTAGTAAATGAGGAAACGTGACTATAACTTTTAAAACGCATGGCCGGGTCATTACACCCGGCCGTAGCATCAATCATTTGATCGATGTTTGTCAGTGGGAACTAGTCTTTCGGGCACGCCTTATTCAAATCTTTATAATCTACACACATGAAAAATTTATTGTTCTTCTTAGGAACTACTTACATTAGCTAGCCAGTCTGGATACTTTACCTCTCGGATCTAAACGATATTAAGTAAGCGAGTTACCTCTTCCTTGAAGAATATATTTTTGGCTTCGGCAATAAGGAGTTTCTTTTGTTCCAAACTTAACTTATGTACGGTTACCTCCATCGGTATACCTGTCATATCCGCATGTGACCATGCAAAATAATCGGCATTAGCTTTAAGAAATTTAATAAAGACAGACCTGAGCTCGAGATGCAGTCCTGTCCCCAAGTGGAATTTCCTTTCTAAAAATTCTTCGAACAACGCAACTTGTTAAATCTCTTCCATTGTGGATACCGGTTCCTGAAATTGCATTCATCTCCCTTGCTGTCGGTTGGTCACCCCTTATCTGTTTAACTCCATCGAGCGTTGGAAATTTCAGCAATTGATGATATGTTGATGGTACATCTTTCATTTCGTGCAACCACAGCCTTCCCAGAATAATATTATATCCAATATCACCATCTACCACTTTGAAAAGAGTTTTTTTCATTACTCCTTCGGCGTTTGTGGGTAACTAAATCTCTCTTCGGGTTATCACGCTCATGAGGTTGAATACGGCGAGGAGTTTTGTGACCGGAATGATGCTTCCGGTGAGTTGAGCTTGCTCCAATACTCTTCATTGCATAATATTGGCCGAACTTCCTGGATCCACTAGAACACGTTTAATCTTAAAATCTAGCACATTTACAGAAATTATCGGTGAGTCATTGTGCGGTAACAACAATCCATCTGCGTCCACCTCCGTGAAAGTGATATCATTTTCGGTGACTTCCCAGAGCCTTTTACTATGGGTTATTGTTACTTTTGTCTTTTTTGCTGCCGAAAAGGTGACCCTGTTGATCTCGTTCCCCTCGAAGATCATGTTGATCGTCTGGCGCGGGGGAATTTTCTCCTGCTTTTGAGGGTTCCACGTTGTCCCGGCTACGACCATAATTGTTCTTAGCTCGGTAACTCAAGAATTCTCTGAGATGACCATTCTTCAACAGTGTTGCCACTTCTTTCCGGAGGTGTCGGCAGTCCCCTGTCCGGTGGCCATTCATCCCGTGGCATTCACACCATAAGTTGGGATCCCTCTGTCTGGGATTAGATCTCATTGGTTATTGGAACCGTGCTTCTTTGATGTTTCTCATGGCTTACACCAACTCTACTACACTGATGTTGAAATTGTATTATGACAGCTTGGGGTAGGAAGGATCCCGCACCCCTGATGCTTCTTTATCCTGCAATGATCTATTGTTCTGACCGCAATCAGTCCTTTTATCGATGGCGAACCTGTCCTCTGAGCGGAAGCCTCTGCTGTGTCCTTCGGTACGTTCGTAGGGCAAAAATCGTCCCCTCAAGTACCGTCCGTTCGTGTCCAAATCATCTTTTGATTTTTCTCTGTTCTTTTCCCGTTCTTTTGTCAACGATGGAAAGCCAACCTGATCATCTTCGATTCTTATCTTTCATTCGTACCAGTTATGGACATCCGCCCAAGTCGTTGCTTGAAAATCAAGTAGGCTTTCCTTCAATTTTCGGGAAGTGTCTGAATTGGTGAATGATTCAGCCGCCTATTCATCCGGGACAGTAGGGAGCAACATTCTCTCCTTCTAGAATTGGGTAACGAACTCTCGTAGCAACTCGGGTTCTCCTTGTGCAATCCTGAATATGTCGGCCTTTCGGGCCTATACTTTTCTGACCCCGGCACGAGCCTTGATGAAAGAGTCCGCGAGCATCTCAAAAGAGTCTATGGAATGCGCGTGTAATAGTGAATACCACGTCAAGGCTCCTCTCGTGAGAGTCTCTCCAAATTTCTTCAGTAAAACAGATTCAATTTCGCGAGGAGCTAAATTATTTCCCTTCACCGCCATTGTATAAGTGGTAATATGCTCATGAGGGTATGAAGTTCCGTCATACTTTGGCTCATCAGGCATTTTAAACCGCTTCGAGAGTAATTCTGGTGCCGCACTTGGCTTGTATAACAATTGAGTATACTTCTTTGAGTCCGAACCTTTCAGCACCAGTGGTGCACCCGGGATTTGGTCCATATAGGTGTTAACTTCCCTCATAAACTGTAAGAGTTCATTCTTGAAGGGATCGTTTTCATTTTTGGGGCCAGATTCGCTCCCCCAGCCCCATCAGAGCCAACTTCACCCCTCAGGGTGTTGTTGTCGACCCTTTGCGTTGTTTGATTTGCGGGAGCTCCGGGAGGAACCAGATATCATCTATTCGCATTATTCGAAGCCCCGACAGTGCCTGCTTCAACTCTGTCATAACCTTATTCCGCCGCGTGAGGTGGCCTTGTCACGATCCAAAACCTAACCCGTCGTGATGGCGCCTATCGTGATACTAGGCAAACCGACATTTCCAAAAACAAAAAACACTTTCCACATTTAACAGAAATGAACTAAGACATTTAAAATGATTGGAGTTTTTTTCTTCTTCATAAAAACGGGGTAAAACCCAATAGTATAAGTGCGAAAAATAGCCCGACATCGGGGTGTCACTGAGTATATGAGCATCTATACCAGGAGCAGTCTAATACAACATATAAGGAGTAAGAACTGAAATGTGAATAAGATAATAAAGACGAGCCAAGGCTTGAGAATGCCATGCAGCTACCTTGATAGTCTCCGGAATTAGCTGCTCAAATATCAACACCCGCTACGACCGGGAACACCTGGATCTGCACACGAAGTGTAGGGTGTAGCGTGAGTACAACTAACTCAGTAATTAACAAAAATGAATAAGGAACTGAGAAGGTAGTGACGATCTCTAGAAAGACAGTTCATTTTCAATAATTCTAGCAAAGAATAAACATGCTTTCAAATCCGGCAGTTTAAGTTAAATCAATTTTATACTGTTAAAGTGCAGGTAATTCGGATATAGAATCTTTCAAAAATTTCACAACAATGACAGATAGCAACTAAGTGCATCGACAAATGACAAACAAGTACAACCTCACAGAGCAACAGTCACTCAACTCGTTACAACAACTCAATCACTCACGCTCTCAGCCCTCAGTACTGACACTCAATAGGTACCTGCGCTCACTGCGGGTGTGCAGACTCCGGAGGGGCTCTTTCAGCCCAAGCGCTATATCGCTGTGGCGTGCAGCCCGATCCCATAATATATAAATAGCCATAAGGCTCGTTGCGGCGTGCAAACTGATTCTCATATATATATATATATATATATATATATATATATATATATATATACACACAAACCTAAGGCTCGTTGCGGCGTGCAACCCGATCCATATACATACGGCCCTCAGGCTCGTTGCGGCGTGCAACCCGATCCATATATATACCTATAGCTCATAGCTCGACACTCAGGCCCTAACTCAGTCACCAACCTCTCCAGTCTCACGGGCTCTCAGAAATCATAAAGATCAGCCCAAACAAAATAACATAGTGTATCAACAAGAATCAAGAAGAGACTGAGATATGATGCGCAAGTAAAACCATGACTGAGTACAAGACAACAATTAGCAAATAATTCAACAAGAACGCGACCTCTGCGGGTCCCAACAGTACTATCACATAGCCTAAGCATGATTTCTAACATGATTTATAGTCAAATTTCTTCAACACATAGAGAGCATATAGCTAATAATAAATTATTCAACTATACAGTTTTCGCGGGATGGACCAAGTCATAATCCCCTCGGTGCACGCCCACACGCCCGTTACCTAGTATGTGCATCACCTCTAAAATAGTCACATCATACCAAAATTCGGGGTTTCATACCCTCAGGACCAGATTTAAAACTGTTACTTACCTCAAACCGTGCAAAATCCTACTCCGTGATGCCCTTGCCCCTCGAATCAATCTCCAAATGCCCCGAATCTAGCCACAAGCAATACGATATATTTAATATAGGGTAAAAGAATCAATTCCACAAGAACAACACGAAATTATAAGCCAAAATCCGAAATAGGCTCAGACCAGCCGCCCGGGCCCATGTCTCGAAATCCGACAAAAGTCACAAAATGTGAACACCCATCCACTCACGAGTCCAACCATACAAGAATTACTCGAATCCAACTCAAATCACCTTCCAAAACTCGAAATTTTAACCTATGAAGTTTCTACCACTTTCCCCCAACTCTACAACTCAAATCCCTAATTAGATAATGAAATAGCAATAGATTCATGAAATATAGTCCAATCCGAGTTAGAATTACTTACTCCAATAATATTCTTGAAAAAACCTCAAAATATCGCCTCACACCGAGCTCTCAAAGTCCCAAAATTGAAATGGGAATCAAACCCTTGAAATCCTATTTTCTGCCAAGTTCTTCCGCATCTGCGGACCTACTATCGCACCTGCGATGCCGCAACTGTGGAATTTCCCTCACAGGTACGGAAATGACTTAAGGGGCTGGGTCTGCATCTGCGAGCAAGTGGTCGCACCTGCAGACAAAGGTCTGCTCCTGCGATCTTCCCCTCCATCTCACTCTACGCATATGCGGAGCTTCGAGCGCATCTGCGAACTCGCAGATGCAGAAATATCCTCGCACCTGCGACCCCTGGCCATATCCTCAACTCCCGATTCTGCACTCTACCCACCGCAGGTGCGAAGCCACGATATATCAGAAAATTTCAGCCATTTGCCTAAGTCCAAATTCAACCCGTTAAGCATCCGAAACACCCCCGAGGCCCCCGGGACCTCAACCAAATATACCAACAAATCCTAAAATACCATACAAACTTAGTCGAGCCATTAAAACACGTCAAACAACAACAAAAACACGAATCACCCTCCAATCCAAACTTGATGAACTTTGAAATTTCCAAATTTTACAAACGATGCCGAATCATACCAAACCACGTCCGATTGACAGCAAATTATGCACACAAGTCATATTCAATATTACGGACCTATTCCAACATCCAGAATCGAAATTCGATCCCAATATCAAAAAGTCAACCCCCCGGTCAAACTTTCAAAAAAATCGACTTTTGCCATTTCAAGCCTCAATTAGCTATAGACCTCAGATTCACAGTCCGGACACGCTCCTAAGTCCAAAATTACCCAACGGAGCTAACGGAACTGACAAAACTCCATTCTGGAGTCGTCTTCACACAATTCCGACTACGGTCAAAATTCTAAAACTTAAGCTTCCGCTTTAGGGACTAAGTGTCCCAAAATACTCCGAAACCAAAAATACGACCTCCCGCCAAGTCACATAAGCAGAAACAGACACGGGAAAAGCAATTAATAGGGGATCAGGGCTAATACACTTAAAACGGCCGACCGGGTCATTACAGGCCTAGAATGATCACCTGTTGTTCTTGTAGGACCCTTACCGCGTCAATGACATATTCCTCCTCAGCATCATCGAGAGTTGTCTCCCGAACATGTCGAGGATATTGCCTGTCATGCACCGGCGTGGCATCATTCCCCTCGTTGTGGGTGTCACTGATTGAGTCCTCGAAATGAGGTTGATCCCCTTGAACCTCGGGATTGTGCGTGTTGTTAACACCCTTATCTGCCATTTCTTATGATGTCTTCTAAGACAAAATAATCAAAACACATTAGTAAAAAGGCAAGGATCAACTTAATTTCACGGCTGTCTAGGCCCCACAGTGGGCGCCAAACTCTTTACCCGTAAAATGATACATTTGAATTTATATGTGGTTTCTAGACAAATGAATTAATTCGATCATGAAATAACAAGATAACTGAAGAAATATATAACACTTAGCCTTGATAGGATGAAATGACAGAAATAAAGACTCTGGTAGTGAAGCCTCCGGGCGCAATAGTACTAAGAACAGAAAATAAGAAGATAAAATTGATTAGAGCTTTCAGTAAATTATAGTATTAGTTTGCTAGAAAATTCGTCCCCTTACAATGATAACAAAGCTCACTATTTATAACTACGTCTAGGAAATGAGGTCCTAGGATCGTGCCCTTATTTAATGTCAATTATGAGGCTTATTGATGAGGATGTAACAGTGAGCATAAATGCCAAATTCCTTGTAATGGGAAACGTATTTAATTTTGTAGAATATTCTCCATAAAATTATACCGGTTGAAGAGTATTTATTGCATCCTTATGAGCATTATTCTTTCCGGTGACAGACGAGACCGTTGCCTTCGGTTTTGGCTATCCCCCGTCTTAGGTTCCACGTGTCCCTCTTTTGGGCGGCCACGTTGCATAGCATATTTTACCTTATACAGATTGTCTTCAAGAGAAAGCTATTGGATACCTTTTTGCTGAAAATGTGGACACGAATCTTTGTCAATTCAAGTGTTATATCACTAGTAAGAGAATAAATCTACAAAACAAGCTACAATTACAAAGTTTTTCCATCAATCTTGAAATAATTTATTTTTCTAGGTAGCTTTAAAATATCTACCTTAGAGTTTAAATCTTTATAGGTTTAGTTATGAATTTATTAATAATGTTTTAGCATTCTTCAATATTTAACTAGTGAGATATGCATATCTTTTGAGATTTTAAATTTGAATAACTTTCTTATCTTTTATATATAACATTAAAAAGGAAAAAATAATTAATTTTTATCTATAACAACCAAAATATATTTAAACGTCAAATGTTGTTATAGGTTTATAACGGCCATTTACCATAAAATATAAAAAAATCGAAACAAACGAGGCTATTATAGAAAGGGTTGACTGTATATAAATTATAGGTTTATCGGTTCCCCATAAAAAATAAATTTTGAACTCAATAAATTCAATATTATGGTAGAGTTTGAACTCGAATTCATAATGGTGAAATTCTGGATTCGCCTCTACATGACAAAATGACTTTTCTTGGACTGTCGTATTGCTACACACTTGCACACTTAGGGGTCGTTTGGCCATGCAAAAATTTTCACTTTTTTCCAAAAATATTTCACTTTTTTCGAAATCAGTGCATGAAATTTTCAGTTTTCACTTGAAGATGAATTTCGAAATTTTTCGAAAACTTGAAAAGCTCCAAAAGGCTATTTTTCAAAATTTTTACTTCAAATCACTCATAAAAATTAAAAAAAGCCCAAAATTATATTCATGTCCAAACACAACCCTTTCTTTCAAATACCATTTTCACTTGAATTGTTTTTCACTTTTTCCGAAATTTTACAATTCTTATGTCCAAACACCCACTTAACTTTATTGACTCTAGGACATTTGGAACCTGAACATGCTGAAAAGATGCCTAAAGCTTTTAGTTTTGATCATTTGACGTTGAGCCTTCGGACGTGGAGAATGTGTGACGCTGAGTCAGGGTTTAGTGAACCAATATGTCGCTCTTCGATCTTTTTTCAGTAAAAACATTGATCTTTCTCTTTTTTCATTCGGAAGGATCGGTCCCGCACCTTGACTTCAATGGTGGGAACAACCTTCACACTCCGACTCTCCTACTGAACAACAATTCCCCTCCTTTAATTGCAATCTTTGTTATTATTTAAGTTTTGACTTTGAAATTTACTAATCCGACTAATTCAACTTTGTATTAGGTGGGGCCATTACAAGAGTAAAACACTTCCTACAAAAATTCTCTTCATATTTAAGGCAAATTTCTAATTAAGAGTAGAGGAAGCACTCTCAATAGACATTAGTGTAGTTGCAACTATTGTATCTTATGGCTCAAAGCCTTGTTTGTGATTATTTATTTAATAAGTAAATATTTAGCAAGGGTATAAGTGAAGTTTTTGGTAATTTTGGTGTCGCTCAAATCATATAAAATATACTTCATGTATACAGGGGCGAACCTATGTTGTAGAGAGAAGGGTCGCTAACATCCGGAAAGCTCGACAAAATTTTCATGTATGCATGTACATATATTTAGAAAATAGTAATATTTAGTAGTGGCACCCTATATACAAAGAAGATTTTGGCGAGTGCAAAAGTATCCCCCGACCTTATGATTCTGGGTCCATGTAATGACCCGATCGGTTGTTTTGAGCTCTAGCACATCGTTAAGTGGTTTGAGACCTTGAGTAGCTTCACTTCAAGTATTATGACTTGTACATGTGGTCGAAATTAAATTTCAGGAAGTTCGGAGTTGATTTGGAGAGAAAATTTTAATTTCGAAAGCTTTAAGTTGGAAGAATTTACTAAGGTTTGAATTTTGAGTAAACGACCTCAAAATCGGGATTTGAAGGTTCCAGTAGGTTCATATGATAATTTCGGACTTGGGTGTATGTTCGAGTTGAGTATCGGGTGGCTTAGATGCTTTTCGACAATTATTGTAGGAAGTTGGCATTTTGAAGGTTTTAGAATTTCATAAGTTTGGTTTGAAGTGGCTTTAGGTATTATCAATGTCCGCTTGGGATTTCGAGCCTTAGAATAGGTTCGCATTGTGATTTATGAGTTGTACGCAAAGTTTGGCATCATTCCAGAATGTTTTGGTAGGATTCAGATGCGTTCGTCGAAGTTTGAAGTTTAAAGAAAAGTTTCGATCATCGATTCACAATTTTGATGTTATTTGGTGTGATTTGAGACTTCGAGTAGGTCCGTGTTATGTTATGAAACTTGTTGGTAAGTTCGGACGGGGTCCCGGGGGCCTCGGGTGTATTTCGGACGAGTCGCGGATCACTTTGGAGCTTTGTTGTATTGCTGAAGGGCCTGGGTACTGGTGCAATCGCACCTGCGGAAAAAGTACCGCAAATGCGACGCCGCAAAAGTGGCCAGGCAAGCGCATGAGCAATTTTGGTTAGGAGCTGGAATCACAGATGCGGTCGTGTCGCCGCAGAAGCAGGACCGCACCTGCGGAGTCGGGCAGCGCAGAAGCGGAATTATTTTCGCAGGTGCGAGAGTGCAACTGGGTAGTGGGCTTCACATAAACGACGATGGCGTCGCAGATGCGCCAATCCGTCTGCAGAAGCGAAACTGGGTAGATTATTAAGAGATTGAATTTGATCATTTTCCTCATTTCTTTTTAGCTTTTTGGAGCTCGGTTTTGGGAGATTTTGGAGGAGTTCTTCATGACTTCGATCTGGGTGAGTGTTCTATACCCGAAAGTGATTATATCTCATAAATCTATGGTTATATTCATCATTTATTTCGAATTTAATTGAAGAAATAGAGAAAAATTGTGAAATCTTCCGAAAGTGTAAATTAGAGATTTGGAGGACGATTAGTTATTGGAATTTAATTAGTATGGTTAAACTCATATCAGAATGGGTGTTTGGATTTCGTGAATTTTTGTCGGGTTCAGAGACGTGGGCCCGGGTCGACTTTTTGGGGCGATTTTTTAATTCTTTGCTAAAGTCATAGTTTCATTATTTAAATTAGTTTCTTATAGTCATATTTATAGTATGTAATTATTTTAGCCAGATTCGAACTGACCGGAGTTGGAAAATTGAGGCAAAGGTCTTCTTATTGATTGATTGAGCGAGATTTGAGGTAAGTGACTTGTCTGACCTTATGTGGGAGAGATTTTCCTTAGGTTTTGGTACTGCTATGGTATTTGCAATTCGTGAAGGCCGTGTACGCAAGGTGACGAGTGCGTACCCGGGTTAAATATTAAAAATCTGGTTCTTTCTAAGTAGTTTCCTTTTCAATTCCTTAAATGAGTTGCTCTAGCACGTGTAGTCATCATGTTTAGCCTAATGTCGCATGTCTACGTATCTTAACTTTTACTTACAATTTGTGCAACATGCTTAGTCGAATTACCTGCTTCCTTGATTTTGTATTCAGTCTTTAACTGTAGGATTTCTTGCTGTAAATTCGTTGTTCCATTGGTTATGAGTTATGTTTTTTACTTTGGGACTACGAGGCGGTACATCGGGAGCGCCCATGTTGTTTACCTCTATTTGCTGTGTTGTTATCTTTCTGTAATTTCTCCTTGTTCACTTTTCAAGCATTTCATTAAACTATTATATCTTCTGCCTTATTTCCTATTATTTTCAGTAAGGCTCTGACCTGACCTCGTCACTACTCTACCGAGGTTAGGCTTGACACTTATTGGGCACCGTTGTGGTGTACTCATACTATACTTCTGCACATCGTTTTGTGCAGATCCAGGTACTGCTTGCCAGACCAGGTATCAGTGAGATAGCCAGTACGTGGAGACTTCAAGGTACATCTGCCAGCGTCCGCAGACCTCAGAGTCCCCCTCTATCTTTATTATGTTATTTTCTTTATTTTCATTAGACTCTGATGTATAGAGATACTTAGCATTTTTTTCTTTAGAACTTGTGACTTATTTCTACCGGATTTTGGGAGTTGTAATTATTTTGAATTGCAGTTCTTATATATTTCAGATGTTGAGGTTGAGTTTCAGCTTTATATTCAGTTATTCCGCATATTTGTTAGGCTTAATTAGTCTTAGAGATTAGGTGCCGTCAAGACATCCTACGGAGGGAAATTGGGGTCGTGACAGTCCACCTCTACATGTATATATATCCACTTAGTATTATAGCTATGTTGAGAAGAACAAAAAATAATTCATGTAACATAAATTGTATCACAAGGATTGCACAAGCAAGTAGGTAAAACACTCATTACTCAAGACGATTTATTCCCAGCAAGCTTAAAGATGGTTTGAACTATACTTTGTAGTTTTTGCATAATTTAAATATATTTTTAATTTACAAAAATAAAGTACAACTCTCCTAATATCGTATAATGTAAAAATCGATTTGTTTAGCAGATGGGACAAATATTAAAATATGTTGCATCCTCGTGCCTCACTCATATGTGACATCAATTTTTATTAAGTTTGATAATTGCAATGCCATTGTGGGGAGGGTCAATTAGTTTTGTGGCTCTTTATAAACTTGTTTTTAGTTTTATGATCCTATATTTTTTTTACACATAAAAATTTATTTTTACACGTAAGAGATCTGTCTTTTACACATAAGTGATCTAAAAATGTCATTTTCTTAATTTTAAAATTGTAAAGGAGCATGATATACAAATAGCACATTTTTTCAATATGAGCTTTAATTTATGTCATATATGTGACACATTCAAAATTTTGACAGGTTAAGTGAGTGATACAGAATCTAGAAAAATAAAAGCGAGTGATATAAAACAAGTCATAATAAGTTCATTGTAAAATTAAGTTGCAAGTTTTCGGTTAAATAAAGTGTTGGTAGGAAACGCTTTCTCCTTTAAAGAGCCTTATGCGGGGCGAATCCGACTTAGTTGAGGTCCTAATGCATATATCGGACATCGAGAAAATGGAAAAAAGTAAAATGTTGTAGTGCAACAAGTTGGTTACACAAAATTACTCAACAAGCTGCTCAATTTTATGACTAAAAAATAAGAATGAAACAAATCGGGGCAAATAGATGAAACTTTGATCCAATGCAATCTTTACATGAAGATGTGATTTTGAGTTAAACGAATTGCATTACAACTTAATAATACAATACGTATATGATTCAAAAATTCATATATTTGATTTGTGCAACTTTTGGATGAATACAACAATAACATACCCAGTAATATCCCACACCGTAGGGTCTGGGGAGGGTAGTGTGTACGCAGACCTTACCCCTACCTTGTGAGAATAGAGAGGTTGTTTTCAATAGACCCTCGGCTTAGGAAAGTATAAGCACCACATTAATAAACATATAGACAAGAAGGGATAGTACGAAGAATCCATATAAGAACAGAATAAAAACAACCAGATAGTAAGGTGATCAACAATGAAAGAAAACAACGGTTAGTCATAAAAACCTACTACTAACAGAAAGCGAGACTGCGTGCCAATACTACTGTTATGAACACTCTAGACTACCTACTCTACTACCCTAATCCTCGATCTCCATACCTTCCTATCAAGGGCCATGTCCTCGGTCAGCTGAAGTTGTGCCATCTCTTGCCTAATCACCTCTCCCCACCTCTTCTTTGGCCCACTTCTACCTCTCCGTAGGCCCTCCAATGTCAACATCTCATACCTCCTCACCGGGGCGTCTGTGCTCCTCCTCCTCACATGACCAAACCACCTAAGTCGCGCTTCATGGATCTTGTCCTCAATAGGAGCCACAACCACTTTGTCGCGAATAGCCTCATTTCTGATCCTATCTAACCTGGAGTGCCTGCACATCCATCTCAACATCCTCATCTCTGCTACCTTCATCTTCTGGACATGAGCGATCTTGAATGGCCAACACTCAGCCCCATACAACATCGTTGGTCTGACTATCACTCTGTAGAACTTACTCTTAAGTTTCGATGGCACCTTCTTGTCACACAAAATATCGGAAGCGAGTGTCCATTTCATCCATCCCGCCCCAATACGATGTGTGACATCTTTATCAATCTCCCCATCCCCCTGCATGATAGACTCAAGGTACTTAAAACTCCCTCTCCTAGGGATGACCTTCGAGTCTAGCGTCACCTCCCCTTCCCCTCCTTGAGTCTCGCCACTGAACTTACCCTTCAAGTATTCTGTCTTGGTCCTGCTCAACTTGAAACTTTTAGATTTCAGGGTATGCCTCCATACCTCTAATTTTGCGTTCACACCGTCTCGCGTCTCGTCAATCAATACAATATCATCTGCAAATAGCATACACCACGGCACCTCCCCTTGGATGTGGCGCTCAGTACATCCATCACCAAAGCAAACAAAAAAAGGCCGAGTACCGACCCCTGATGCAACTCCATCATCACCGGAAAATGGTTCGAGTCCCCACCCACAGTCCTCACTTGGATCTTTACTCCATCATACATGTCCTTAATCAACCTAACGTAGGCAACAAGTACACCTCTAGCCTCCAAACATCTCCACAAAACCTTCCTAGGAACTTTATCATACACCTTTTCCAAGTCGATGAACACCATAAGCAAGTCCTTCTTTCTCTCCCTATACTTCTCCATCAATCTTCTAACAAGGTTGATGGCATCTGTAGCCTAACGCCCCGGCATAAATCCAAATTGGTTCTCAGAAATAGACACACTCCTCCTCCTTACCCTTAGCTCTACCATTCTCTCCCAAACTTTCATAGTATGGCTAAACAGCTTGATACCCCGATAGTTATTGCAATTTTGGATATCACCCTTGTTCTTGTATACAGGAACCATCACGCTCCACCTCCACTCTTCGGGCATCTTCTTCGTTCTAAAAATGATATTAAATAACCTAGTGAGCCACTCCAAGCCTGCCCCGCACTCTTCCAAAACTCCACCGCAACGGTCGCTTTGCCCCTGCTCATCTTATGCATAGCCTCCTCAACTTCATCAACTCTAATCCGCCTACAATACCCAAAGTCACAACGACTCCCAGAGAGTTCCAAATCACCCATGACAATGCTCCTATCTCCCTCCTCGTTTAAGAAACTATGAAAGTATGTCTGCCATCTCGGACGGATAAGCTCCTCATCCAACAAAACTCTACCTTCTTCGTACTTGATGCACTTCACTTGGTCCAAGTCTCGCGCCTTCCTTTCTCTCGCCTTGGCTAACCTGAACAACCTCTTATCCCCACCTCGGCCCTCGACTTTCTCATACAAACAACTAAAAGATGCATTCTTGGCCGCCGTAACTGCTAACTTTGCCTCTTTCTTAGCCAACTTATAATGCTCCCTATTCGCCCTCTTTTCCTCCTCATTTACACTTTTCACTAGCTTCAGATACGTTGCTTTCTTGGTTTTCACTTTTTCTTGCACCTCTCCATTCTACCACCAGTCTCCCTTGTGACCACCAGAGTAACCCTTTGAGATCCCTAATACCTCTCTCGCAGCTTCCCTAATGCACTGTGCAGTCGTGGTCCACATAGCACTTGCATCCCTACTACTCCTCCAAGCCCCCATAATCACCAGCTTGACCCCTAACTCCTGCGCTTTAGCTTCTGTCAAGGCTCCCCACTTGATCCTATGTTGGCTATACATCGCCTTCTTCCTCCTCTTCCTCGTGATCTCAAGGTCCATGACCAGTAGCCTATGAAGGGTCGAGAGGTTCTCACTCGGGATGACCTTGTAATCCGTACAAAGACCTCTATCGGACTTCTTGCAGAGTAAATAATCAATCTGAGTCTCGGCCACCGAACTCCGAAAGGTGACCAAGTGCTCCCTCTTCTTCGGGAAACTCGAGTTTGCTATCACCAAATCAAATGCTCTAGCAAAGTCCAGCAAAGACATTCCTCCTCCGTTTCTATCTCCAAAACCAAAGCCACCATGCACATCATCATACCCCCCCAGACGTCGCTCCAATGTGGCCGTTGAAATCTCCTCCTATGAAAAGCTTCTCGGTATGCGGGATACCACGCACCATCTCATCCAAGTCCTCCCAGAAATGCCTCTTGACTTCCTCATCCAAGCTTGCTTGGGTACGTACGCACTGATTACATTCAAAGTAAAACCTCCAACAATTAGCTTAATAGTCATCAGCCTGTCATTCACCCTCCTAACCTCCACCACTAGTTTACAGAGGTCCTTATCAACTAAGATATCTACCCCATTCCTGCTCCCATCCTCCCAGAATACCAAACTTTGAGACTGTCCAATTTTGTCTATACTTGTAATTTAACTGTCCAATTTTTGTCCAGCTTTAGTTAGAGTTCGGTATTGCAATTATGGTAACAAATATAGAACCCTTTCAAAAAATTTTAAGTCGATGTATCAACTTTCAAGATAAATTGCTTACAACCTGAAGCCCGAAAAACTATAAAATCTACAACTATTGGTACGACACTATTATTGTATATATTACGTCTCTGTAACCAACACATACAATTACATGATAACAAACACAACCATTTGAACATTAATTTCGGTCATAATAACTAACTCCAAAAACGTTTGATATTCAAAATAAAACACACGACATTGAGTAACATTGATTCTAACAAACTGATTTGACAAGTCAACGATCAGTATAGTATAATCTCAATTCGATTGTCTTAATCTTATTCCTGTGATACCTTACAATTAAGCATGCTCGCATTCGGTGGCGGACCTAAGATTTTGTGCAAGCGGGTTCAATTTTAAAAATATATAAATTTAGTCGTAAAATAGTAATTGTCAAGTGGGTTCAAATAAAATATTTATGCAAAATTTAAACAACTTTAATCCTAATTTATACATATATATAGTATTATTTTTTTGTGAAGCGAATTCAGTTAAACCTGCTAGCCACTGCTTGGGTCCGCCACTGCTCGCATTCTTATGCCGGATCGAGAAAAGGGAAGAGAAAATAAGCAGTTGTTTTGAACTCAGTCAGGCCTAATATGAACAAAATAGTGACGAATGAAACAAAAAATTATGTGTCAATTAAGTTAAGAAACATATATAATTAAACAAAAATAAATATAACTAAAATACAAACTCAAGAAATTTCATTAAATTGAAAGTCTTTTTTTTTAGTTCTTTAAAATACCCAAAAAACTGCTCCTAAAAATCGTTTTCGTTATTTTTAAAAACTAGTAGTTGTACCTGCGCGATGTGCGGTCAATATTAAAAAATATTAATTAACTTAATTTGTGATTGGGCTTGTTTGAAAATATTAGATCGTATTGCTTTAATAAATTTTAATTATCATCTTATTTGTCAATACGACATACCCAATAATAAAATCTTTATTAAATTAAAGGGACTTATATAGTCATTGAATAACTTTTTTGTTATGTATTTTTCTGTCACGGCCCAAAATTCAAATGTCGTGATGGCGCCTATCTCAATACTAAGCAAGCCGCTAACCTCAATAAAACACTATAATCTTTTAAGTTTGAAAACATAATATTTGAATTTAATAGAAAATCCCACAAATACTGATATAAATACACTTCCAAAATCTGGTGTCACTGAGTATATGAGCATCTAAATGATAACATAGTCTGACTAATAAAATAATGTCTGAAAATATAGAACAGTACAAACAACTGAAAGGAAAGAGAGTCAAGGTCTGCGGACTCCAAGAAGCTACCTCGATAGTCTCTAACAGATGAAACTCCGAAATCTAGCAACCGCCGTATCTGGAAGTATCTGGATCTGCACACGAAATGCAGAGTGTAGTATGAGTACAACCAACCCCATGTACTCAATAAGTAACAAGACTAACCTTTGTGCTGAAAGTAGTGACGAGCTCAACATGTACAGTCCAATATAGAAATAACAGTACAAAAATGTAGGCATGCTTCCAAGTTCAACAGTTAAACTCAGTACAAGTAAAATAGATCAATCCTGAATGATATGAGGAATATGACATCTCTATAGCTACATGCCAATGTGCATGCTGTATGTGATGCACCTCAGTGGAAGCCTCGTGTAATCACAATATCAAAATACTCAATCACTCAGTACTGTATATGGCCAATCCAGCCTAGGGAAGATTCATCCCGTATATATACACATCAATTGACAATCAGCCAATCAGTACTATATAAGGCCAATCCAGCCCTGGGGAAGATCCATCCCCAGATATAAATGATTCGGACAAGATCCATATCCAGGGAAGATCCATCCCTCAATATAAATGAACCGCGCTCACTGTGGGGGGTACAAACTCCGGAGGGGATCCTTCAGCCCAAGCGCTATAATAGCCAGATCCAAGCATAAATAAATAAAATATGCTGCGGCGTGCAACCCGTTCCTATAAATATCACTCAAAATCTCTAGTATCTCGGACTCTCAATAACATGAAAATCAACCCGACATGATGATATGATGTATCAATGAATGACAACAAAGACTGATATATGATATAAAAATGATGGATGTGACTGAGTACGAAATTGCAAATTTAGACAAGCAATTCAATAGCAATAAGACCTCTGTGGGTCCCAAAATATCGGCACGTAGCCTAAATATGATCTTTAACATGAGTCTCAGCTCAATTTCCTCTAACACGTGGAGGATATATGGGTAATGACATGATTATTTGATTATGCAACTCTACGGAATCAAATAAGTCACAATTTCTATAGTGCACGCCCACACGCCCGTCACCTAGCATGTGCGTCACCTCCAAACAATTCATATAACACGAAATTCTGGGATTCATACCCTTAGAACCAAGTTTAGAAGTGTTACTTACCTCAAACCGTGTAAGTTCTTTATTCCAATATGCCTTTGCCTCACGAATCAGCCTCTGAACGCCTCGAATCTAGTCACAATTAATTTTATACAGTCAACACAAATAGTAGGAATCAATTCCATATGAAAATACTAATTTTCCAAAAAAATCCGAAATTCAATTCAAAAATCGTCAGTGGGACCCACATCTTGGAACCCAACAACAGTTTCGAAATATGAACGCCCATTCAACCACGAGTCCAACCATACCAAATTTACCAAATTCCGACATCAACTCGACCTCCAAATCTCAAATCTTATTTTCAAATCCCTAGGCCCAATTTCTCGAATTACACCTCAAAAATACGTAATCTAATCGGAATACTCAATGATAATTCAATAATATTGACTAACAATGATCATAAGTGACTTACCTCAAGTTTTTCCGTGAATTCCCTCTGAAATATCGCCCAAAACCGTGCTTGAAAGGTCGAAAATGACAAAAATGCCGGAACCCCTCTGTTTTATAATCTGTCTAGTGCTTTTGCACCTGCGGACACTTAACCATATCTGCAGTTCTGCTTCTGCGGAGAATCCATCGCATCTGCGGTGTTTGCCAAGGTTGGCCTTCCTCCGCTTCTGCGGTCGCCTTCCCGCTTCTGCGGACTCTCTTCTGCGAGAAGCAATCAGCTTCTGCGATCACGTGCACATCTGCGACCCCTCGTCCGCATCTACGATCATGCAGGTGCGGAATTTTCCCTCGCACCTGTGGCCACTTCTCACCTCCCCCTTATCCGCTTCTGCGCTGCCATGCTCGTGTGATGACCCGATAAGTCATCTTTAAATTTAACATTTAATTCTATGCTCCGAGACCTCGAATAGCACCATTTAGAATTTCTCGACTTGCGTGCGCAATTCGTATATTTTTCCAAAAAGCTTTTATGTGAAAATTGATAAAAATGTGAAATAGTGCTTTAAAACTCACTTATGTCGACTTCGATCAATATTTTAAGCAAACGGACCCGGATCAGTATTTTGACTGCCCCGGTAGGTCCGTATCATAATTTGGGACTTGGGCGTATGTCCGAAATTGAATTTGGAGGTTCCTAACTTTAGTTATCGCCATTTATTGAAAATTAGAAGTTTGAAGGCTTTAAGATTTCAAAGTTTGACCACAAATTGACTTTTATTGATATCGGGCTCGGATTTCGATTCCGAAAGTTGGAATAGCTCTGTTATTCCATTTGGGACTTACATGCAAAAATTTTGGTCATTCCAGACTGTTTTGACGTGTTTCGGCGCGCGTTTTAGAATTGAAATTTTCATAAATTCATGTGCAAAGGTCCAAATATGCCCTTGTACTATAGGAAATTGAGCACATTTGCCCTTCGTTAATACTTTAGCTCAAATATGCCCTTACCGTCATATAGTTGGTCCATATATGCCCTTAGAGTTACACAGTTGGCCCATATATACTCTTTTCGAAACAGAATTCACCCAAACTAGTTAGCTCTTTCTTTAATTGTATTAAAGTGTATTACAAACACTATTTCCTTTTTATTAGTGCTTTTTTTCCTTTACCTTTCTCTTTTCTTTCTTCTTTTTTCTTTTCTTCTCTTTTTTTTCCTTTTTCTTTATCCCTTATCCGTTTCCTCCATTACTGATGTCTTCTCCATTTTCGTCATCAATTTCACTTGACAAAACTCATGAATTCCAATTACTAAGAAAATTCTCCCATAAGGTAATCAAGTTCCAATTTCACCGGCCCTCTAAATAAATAAAATTAAATTATTCCAAAAATTATGGTTTAAACTTTAAAATAATAAAAACATCTCAACCTTTAACAATATTCAAAAGACCAAAATATTTAAATTATTTCCAGAAAGATAATTTAATGATTAAAAGCCTAGAGTTCAAGTTGTAGTGTTATAAATTTGAGCTGTTAGTCTTTTTTCAGCTGGACATTTTCTATTTTTTTTTTATTAACTATGTAAATTAGGGTGTACATGTAACAAGCTGGTTCGAGTTTTTTCAAAATAAAAAAAATTAATTATATCGGTTTGGATTGTTCGATTTTGTTGGATTTTTGAATTTTTTGTTACATAAATATTATTTCAATCTTACTTTGTTAAATTTTTTAGAACTAAATATATGTTCAATAAAAATTAAAAAATTGAAAAACACATGATCTATAAAAATATTCTTATGGGAGAAGTTTCTTAGTAATTGAAATTTATGAGTTTTGTCAAGTGAAATTGGTGATGAAAATTGAGAAGACATCAGTAATGGAGGAAATCGGATAAGGGACAAAGAAAAATGAAAAAAAAAGAGAAGAAAAGAAAAAAGAAGAAAGAAAAGAGAAAGGTAAAGAAAAAAAAGTACTAATAAAAAGGAAATAGTGTTTGTAATACACTTTAATACAATTAACGAAAGAGCTAATTAGTTTGAGTGGATTCCGTTTCGAAAAGAGCATATATGGGCAAACTGTGTAACTCTAAGGGAATATATGAACCAACTATGTGACGGTAAGGGCATATTTGAGCTAAAGTATTAACGAAGGACAAATGTGCTCAATTTCATATAGTATAAGGGTATATTTAGACCTTTTCCGTAAATTTATTAAGTTCGAATCGAGGTGCGAATTGTAGTTTTGACGTTGTTCGACGTGATTTGAGACCCCGAGTAGGTCCGTATGATTTTTTTGGACTTGTTTGTATATTTGGTGGAGGTCACGGGGGCCTCGGGTGAGTTTCAGATGGTTAACGGATCAAAATTTGGACTTAAGAAAAAATCTAAAATTTTGGCCTTCTGGTGCAATCGCACCCGCAAAATTTTTGACCGCAGGTGCAAGCTCGCAGAAAAGCTTGATCCATCGCAGATGCGGAGCGGAAGAAGGGCAGCCACTGATCGCAGAAGCAGGCAGGTGGACCGCAGAAGCGGGTCGCACCTGCGGGTGATCGATCGCAGAAGCGGAAGGCGAGAGGTAAGGCTTCTTCGCAGAAGCGGACAACTCCTCCGCAGAAGCGAGTCCGCAGAAGAAAACTCTTATCCGCAGAAGAGAGCCAGCTCGCAGAAGCGACAGCCATCCTCGCATATGCGAGACTGCAGATGCGGCCAAGTGCACCGCAGAAGCGAAAATCCCTGGATAGAATAAAATCGAAGGAGTCCGAGACTTTTCTCATTTTTGGACTTCAAACACACGGTTTAGGGCAATTTTCGGAGGGATTTCACCGAAATTCTTGAGGTAAGTCACTTGTGGTTATTGTTAGTCAATAATATTAAATTATCATTGAGTATTCCGATTAAATTACGTGTTTCTGAGGTGAAATTCAAAGATTTGGGCCTAGTGATTTGAAAATATGATTTGGGGATTTGAAGGCTGAGTTGATGTCGGAATTTGATAAAATTTGTATGGTTGGACTCGTGGTTGAATGGGCATTCACATTGTATAATTTTTGTCGAGTTTCTAGATGTGGGCCCTACTATTGATTTTTGAATTGAATTTCGGATTTTAATTGGAAAATTTAGTATTTTCATATAGAATTGGTTTCTTTAATTCGTGTTGAGTGTATTGAATTGTTTGTGACTAGATTCGAGGCATTCAGACACCAATTCATGAGGCAAAGGTTTATTGGAATCTTGAGTTGGTTGTAACGCGAGGCAAGTGTCGTGGTTAACATTGACTTGAGGGAATATGACTTGTTTGTCTATTTATTACGTGATTTAATGTGCGGGTACAATATATATGTGAGGTGACGAGTACTTATACATTGTGGTTGAGTCAAAGCAAGCGAGTGAAATTTGTTCATTGTGAATAATTGCCTATTTAATTAAGATATTTCTGCTTAAGTTTATTATTGTTTATCTGATCATTTTTCATGAAATTATTGCTAATTTAATTATTATTGAATATTTTGGAAGGTGAGGTCGGTATTCTAGTATTGAATTGATTGATAAGTATAGATCCCCACATTTAAATACTCTTCCGAATTTATATTATTATTTTTATGGTAAGAAAGAGTGTAAAAGCACGAAGGGTGATGTCGTTCCATTTATACTATTTATATTATTATTGTCATGGTGAGGAAGAGTGTAAAAGCACGAAGGGTGATGCTGTGCCATTTTTACATTATTATTTATTGATTTATATAGTGAGGAAGAGAGTCAAAGCAGGAAGGGTGATGCCGTGTCATTTAAATTATCTATTCATCATACTGTGACAAGAAAGAGAGTTAAAGCACGAAGGGTGATATCGTGCCATTCATAATATTTATTTATCATTTCATGGGAAGGATAAGAGTAAAAGCACGAAGGGTGGTGTCGTGCCTTTTTTATATTTTAGCTACCTATTTTGTTGTTGGTGAATTATTTGGCTGCTACGTGACACTCCCCTGGTTGAAATTTTTATACCATTTTCCTTCACATGTTCCTTCCCAAATTTGTAAAATTTGTTAATTACGGTGTTCAATATTGCTTCGTATATGTATATACTTGCACATGTTGTTTACGTATGTGTCTTGTCATAGCCTCGTCACTACTTCGTTGAGGTTAAACTCGACACTTACGGAGTACATGAGACCGGTTATACTCATACTACACTCTGGACTTCTTGTGCAAATTTTGGAGTTTGTCCCAGCGGCGTACCATAGACTTTCTCGGATTCAGCTACCCAGGGGAGACTTGAGGTATAACTGCATATCATCCGCAGTTCTGAAGTCCCGTTCTACTTTATCTTGGCTGTGTATTATCTTTCAAACAACTTGAATTTTATTCAGACCTTTGTTTGTATCATTATAGTAGCTCGTGCACTTGTGACACCAGATTCGGGAATGTATTTGGATGATTCGGTTGTTATGGTCTTCCGCACTTTATTTCAATAATTGACTTCTGTTTAATTTGGTTCGCTTAAAAATGGTTAAAATTATTGTAACGTTGGCTTGCCTAGCAAGTGAAATGTTAGGCGCCATCACGGTATCGAAGGTGGGAATTTTGGGTCGTGATAAGTTGGTATGAGAGCACTAGGTTACTGAGGTCTCACGAATCACGGGCAAGCTTAGTAGAGTCTAAAGGACCGGTACAGAGACGTTTGTACTTATCTTCCAGAGGCTATGAAGTTTAGGAACAATATAACTTCTTTCTTATTCTGTCATGCGATTTTATTCTATCATCGATGATTGAACCATTCTATTCTTGTTCTCTCGCAAATGGCGAGAACACGAAATACATCTACCACCGGACAGGAGCCAGAGCCCCCGGTGGCAACTATGACCAGGGGTAGAGGCTGAGGTAGAGCTTAGTCTAGAGCTCGAGCAGGAACACCTATTGTAGAATCTCAAGTGGATTTGGAAGCGGAGGTTCCAGCTCAGACTGTACCTGTTGGACCAGTCCAGGTCCCGGAAGGATTCATAGCTACTCTAGTGCTTTAGGATGCTCTAGTCCATTTGGTAAGCCTTAGGGAGGGTGTGGCTCAGAATGGTATATTTCCAGTGGCACCAACCATCTCACAGGCTGGGGGAGGAGTGCAGACTCCTACTACTCCCGCTCCGGAGCAGATGGCTCCCCAGTATCAGGCTCCAGCAGCCTCGCTAATTAGGGTAATTCAGCCGGTGGTTGTAGAACATGCCGGTGATAGGCCTGCCATGTCTTCTGAGGAATTATTGAGGTTGGACAAGTTTACTAAGCTCTTTCCAGTTCACTTCAGTGGTGCAGCTTCTGAGGACCCGTAGGATTATCTTGACCACTTCCATGAGGTGCTGCGGAACATGGGTATAGTCAAGACCAATGGGGTGGAGTTTGCTGTGTTTCGGATGATGGGTTCCGTCAAGAGGTGGTGGAGAGATTATATGTTTACCAGACGAGCTGGGTTCCCTGCACTTACTTGGGATCAGTTCTCTCAGCTATTTCTAGAGAAGTACCTTCCTGTCACAGTGAGAGAGGATTACCGCAGGCAGTTTGAGCGTCTCCAGTAGGGCAGTATGACTGTTACTCAGTACGAGACTTGTTTTGTGGATCTAGCCCACTATGCTACTATCTTGCTCCCTACTGAGAGGGAGAGGGTGAGGAGATTCATTTAGGGACTCACTTACCTTATCAGGCTTCAGATGGCCAAGGAGACTGGAAGTGATATTTCCTTTCAGGCGGCTGCAAATGTTGCTTGACGGATAGAGATGGTTCTTACTCAGGAAAGGGGACTGGTGTCTGATAAGAGACCTCGACAGTTTGGTGGGTTTAGTGGTGCCTCATCTGGAGGCAGGGGTAATTTTGGTAGGGGCCATCCTCCCAGGCCATTTCAGTCAGCACTCCAGGCATCTCATGGTGTTTCAGAGAGCCGTGGTCCTATGGTGTCTCATCCTGACCAGTTAGCTTACAGTGCACCACCGGCTTCTATTAGTGCACCTCCGATCTAGAGTCATCAGAGTGGTTATCCAGGTCGACATGGCCAGTCCCAGGGTAAGCAGTCACAATAACTGAGGGCTTGTTATACTTGTGGGGACCTTAGGCACGTTGCTAGATTTTGCCCAGGTATCGGGGCAGCATGTATCACCAGGGTTCTCGTGCTATGATTTCAGCACCAATTGTTCCGTCACCCGCCCAACCAGCTATGGGCAGGGGTCAGACAATTAGAGGTGGAGGTCAGGTCGTTAGAGGTGGAGGCCAGCCAGTTAGAGGCCGTCCCAGAGATGTAGCTCCGGGTGGTGGGGCCTAGCCCCGATTTTATGCTTTTCCAGCTAGGCCTGAGGCGGAGTCGTCTGATGCCGTGATCACATGTATTGTTCTAGTTTGCCATAGAGATGCTTCAGTTGTATTTGATCCGGGATCTACTTATTTCTATGTGTCCTCCTATTTTGCTTCATATATAGTTGTGCCTTGTGATTCTCTGAGTGCTTCTGTGTGTGTCTCCACACTAGTGGGAGATTTTGTTGTGGTAGATCATGTCGATCGTTCGTGTGTGGTTACTATTGGAAGCCTTGAGATGGATAGGAATGGACAGGAATGTCGATCGTTGTCCAAGATGATCGTTCGCTAGTCTTCTACTTCTTGATCATCGTGTGTGGTAGATCATGTCGATCGTTCGTGTGTGGTTACTATTACAAAAGAGATAACCCTACTGGTAGAATGGACAGGAATCTTCTACTTCTTGATATGGTAGATTTTGATGTCATCTTGGGTATGGATTGACTGTCACCTTATCGTGCTATATTGGATTGTCACGCCAAAATGATGACCTTAGCCTTGTCGGGGTTGCCTCAATTAGAGTGGAAAGGGATTCCTGTCCATTCTACCAGTAGGGTTATCTCTTTTGTAAAGGCTCGATGTATGGTCGAGAAGGGCTGTCTAGCTTATTTGGCTCATATTCTCGATTCTAGTGCGGATGTTCCTTCTATGGATTAAGTCCCAGTTGTCCGTGAGTTTCTAGATGTATTTCTTGTAGATTTGCCGGGGATGCCTCCCGATAGAGATATTGACTTCTGTATTGATTTCTATTCCACCATACCGTATAGCCCCGCTGGTGCTTAAGGAATTGAAGGAGCAGATACAAGACTTACTTGACCAGGGATTCATTAGACCTAGCGTTTTGCCCTGGGGTGCACCAGTGCTATTTGTAAAGAAGAAAGATGGTTCAATGTGGATGTGTATAGATTATCGGCAGTTGAACAAGGCTACTATCAAGAACAAGTATCCGTTGCCAAGAATTGATGACTTATTTGATCAGCTTCAGGGTACCAAGGTGTTTTCAAAGATCTATTTGAGGTCTGATTACCATTAGTTGAAGATTAGGGCATCCGATGTCCCTAAGATAGCTTTTAGGACTCGGTACGGGCACTACGAATTTCTAGTGATGTCATTTGGGCTAACAAATGCCCCAGCAACATTTATGGATTTGATGAACCGGGTATTCAAGCCCTATTTGAATTCTTTTGTGGTTGTATTCATTGATGATATCTTGATTTACTCCAGCAGTCAAGAGGAGCATGAATAACATCTTCAGATTGTGCTTTAGACTTTGAAGAATAATCAGTTATATGCCAAATTTTCAAAATGCGAATTTTGGTTAGACTCAGTTGCCTTTTTGAGGCATGTTGTATCGACAGAAGGCACAAAAGTGGATCCTAAGAAGATTGAGGCAGTTCAGAATTGGCCTAGACCTACTTCAGCTACAGAGATCCGGAGTTTCCTAGATTTGGCAGGTTATTATTGCCGGTTTGTGGAGGGGTTTTCATCCAAAGCATTCCCACTGACCAAATTAACCCAGAAGGGTGCCCCATTCAGATGGTCAGATGAGTGTGAGTTGAGCTTTCAGAAGCTCAAGACTGCTTTGACTACGGCTCCAGTGTTGGTATTGCCTACAGGTTCAGGATCTTATACGGTATATTATTATGCATCTCGCATTGGGCTTGGTGCAGTATTAATGCAAGATGATAGAGTGATTGCATATGCTTCGGGGCAGTTGAAAGTTCATGAGAAGAATTACCCTGTTCATGACTTAGAATTGGCAGCCATTGTTTATGCGCTGAAAATTTGGAGGCATTACCTTTACAGTGTCTCGTGTGAGGTATTTACTGATCATCGTAGCCTACAATATCTGTTCAAACAAAAAGATCTCAATTTGGGGCAGAGAAGATGGTTGGTGATATTGAAAGACTATGATATCACCATTTTGTATCACCCCGGAAAGGCCAATGGGGTGGCCGATACTTTGAGTAGAAAGGCTATGAGTATGGGCAGCCTTGCGTATATTCCGGTGAGTGAAAGGCCATTGCCGCAGATATTCAGACTTTGTCCAATCAGTTCGTGAGGTTAGATGTTTCGAAGTCCAGTCGGGTTCTAGCTTGCACAGTCGCTCGGTCTTCCTTGTATGAGCGTATCAGAGAGCGATAATATGATGATTCTCATTTGCTTGTCCTTAAGGACATGGTGCGGCACGGTGGTGCCAAACATGTTGCTGTGGGGAAAGATAGAATTCTACGAATGCAGGGTCGTATTGGTGTGCCTAATGTGGATGGGCTTCGTGAATTAATTCTTGAGGAGGCCCACAGTTCCCGGTATTCTATTCATCCGGGTGCCGCCAAAATGTATCAAGATTTGTGGCAACATTATTGGTGGAGTAGAATGAAGAAAGATATAGTTGCATATGTAGCTCGGTATTTAAATTGTCAGCAAGTCAAGTACGAGCATCAGAGACCTGGTGGTTTGCTTCAAAAGTTAGAAATACCTGAGTGGAAGTGGGAGCGTATCACTATGAATTTTGTTGTTGGGCTTCCACAGACTCAGAGAAAGTTTGACGCTGTATCGGTCATTGTGGACAGGATGACCAAGTCAGCACATTTCATTCTAGTAGCAGTTACCTATTCTTCAGAGCGGTTAGCAGAGATTTACATCTGCGAGATTGTCCGCCTTCACGGTGTACCCGTGTCTATCATTTCTGATTGAGGTACACAGTTTACCTCGCACTTCTAGAGGGCTGTACAACGTGAGTTAGGCATGCGGGTTGAGTTGAGTACAACATTTCATCCTCAGACGGACAGACAATCCGAGCGCACTATTCAAATATTGGAAGACATGCTTCGCGCTTGTGTTATGGATTTCAGAGTTTCTTGGGATCGAATCTTGCCGCTGGTGGAGTTTGCCTATAATAATAGCTACCTGTCGAGCATTTAGATGGCTCCGTATGGAGCATTATACGGGAGGCGATGCCGTTCGCTAGTTGGTTGGTTTGAACCAGGAGAGGCTCGATTGTTGGGTACCGATTTGGTACAAGATGCCTTGGATAAGGTCAAGATTATTCAGGATCGACTTCACACAGCTCAGTCTAGGCAAAAGAGTTATGCCGACCGTAAAGTTCGTGATGTTGCATTTATGGCTGGAGAAAGAGTATTGCTCCGGATTTCACCTATGAAGAGTGTAATGAGGTTCGGAAAGAAGGGCAAGTTAAGCCCAAGGTATATCAGACCCTTTGAAATTCTTGAAAGGGTGGGTGAAGTAGCGTACAGGCTTGCACTACCACCTAGTTTATCAGCAGTTCATCCGGTGTTCCATGTGTCTATGCTCCGAAAATATCATGGTGATCCGTCCCATGTGTTAGATTTCAGCTCAGTCCAATTGGACAAGGATTTGACTTATGAGAAGGAGCCGATAGCTATTCTAGGCCGGCAGGTCCGACAATTGAGGTCTATGAGTTATCCATCAGTTTGAGTATAATGGAGAGGTCAGCCAGTTGAAGCATCTACCTGGGAGTCCGAGTCGGACATGTGGAGTATATATACACACATTTTCACTAGCCCAGGTACTTTTCTAATTCCGTCCGAGGACGAACGTTTGTTTTAGAGGTGGAGAATGTGATGACCCGATAAGTCATCTTTAAATTTAACACTCAATTCTATGCTCCGAGACCTTGAATAGAACCATTTAGTATTCCTCGACTTACGCGCGCATTCCGTATATTTTTTCAGAAAGCTTTTATGTGAAAAATTGATAAAAATGTAAAATAGTGCTTTAAAACTCACTAAAGTTGACTTTGGTCAATATTTTGAGCAAACAGACCTAAATCGGTATTTTGACGGTCCCGACAGGTCCGTATCGTAATTTGGGACTTGGGCGTATGCCTGGAATTTAATTTAGAAGTCCCTAGCTTGAGTTATCGCCAATTATTGAAAATTAGAAGTTTGAAGGCTTTAAGATTTCAAAGTTTCACCACAAATTGACTTTTATTGATATCGGGCTCTGATTTCGATTCCAAAAGTTGGAATAACTCCATTATGTCGTTTGGGACTTACATGCAAAAATTTAGGCCATTTCGGACTGTTTTGACGTGTTTCGGCGCGAGTTTTAGAATTGAAATTTTCATAAATTCATTAAGTTCGAATCGAAGTGCGAATTGTAGTTTTGACGTTGTTCGATGTGATTTGGGACCCCGAGTAGGTCTGTATGATGTTTTAGGACTTGTTGGTATATTTGGTAGAGGTCTCGGGGACCTCGGGTGAGTTTCAGATGGTTAACAGATCAAAATTTGGACTTAAGGAAAAATCTGAAATTTTGGCCTTCTAGTGAAATCATACTTGTGGATTTTTGACCGCAGGTGCAAGCTCGTAGAAGCGTTTGATCCATCGAAGATGCGGAGCGGAGGAAGGGCAGCCACTGATCGCAAAAACGGGTAGGTGGACTGCAGAAACGGGTCGCACCTATGGGTGATCGATCGCAGAAGCGGAAGGCGAGAGGGAAGGCTTCTTCGCAGAAGCGGACAGCTCCTCCGCAGAAGCGAGCCAGCCCATAGAACTGACAGTCATCCTCGCATCTGCGAGACCGCAGATGCGGCCAAGTGCACCGCAGAAGCGAAAATCCCTAGACAGAATAAAATCAAAGGAGTCCAAGACTTTTCTCATTTTTGGACTTCAAACATACGGTTTAGGGCGATTTTCGGAGGGATTTCACAGGAATTCTTGAGGTAAGTTACTTGTGATTATTGTTAGTCAATAATATTGAATAATCATTGAGTATTCCGATTAGATTACGTGTTTCTGAGGTAAAATTCAGGGATTTGGGCCTAGGGATTTGAAAATATGATTTGGGAATTTGAAGGCCGAGTTGATGTCGGAATTTGATAAAATTTATATGGTTGGACTCGTGGTTGAATGGCCATTCACATTTTGTAACTTTTGTTGAGTTTCGAGACATGGCCCCCACTGTTGATTTTTGAATTGAATTTTGGATTTTAATTGGAAAATTTAGTATTTTC
Organism: Nicotiana tomentosiformis; assembly: GCF_000390325.3. NCBI lineage: Eukaryota > Viridiplantae > Streptophyta > Magnoliopsida > Solanales > Solanaceae > Nicotiana > Nicotiana tomentosiformis. The sequence continues at coordinate 7,947,555 of NC_090819.1, forward strand.
ATATAGAATTGGTTTCTATAATTAGTGTTGAGTATATTGAATTGTTTGTCACTCGATTTGAGGCATTCATACACCAATTCGCGAGGCAAAGGTTTATTGAAATCTTGAGTTGGTTGAAACGCGAGGTAAGTGTCGTGGTTAACCTTGACTTGAGGGAATAAGACTTGTTTGTCTATTTATTACGTGATTTAATGTGCGGGTACAATGTATATGTGAGGTGACGAGTACTTAAGCGTTGTGGTTGAGTCAAAGCATGCAGGTGGAATTTGTTCATTGTGAATAATTGCCTATTTAATTAAGATATTTCTGCTTAAGTTTATTATAGTTTATCTGATCATTTTTCATGAAATTATTGCTAATTTAATTATTGTTGAATATTTTGGAAGGTGAGGTCGGTATTCTAGTATTGAATTGATTGATAAGTATAGATCCCCACATTTAAATACTCTTCCGAATTTATATTATCATTTTTATGGTAAGGAAGAGTGTAAAAACACGAAGGGTGATGCCGTGCCATTTATACTATTTATATTATTATTGTCATGGCGAGAAAGAGTATAAAAGCATGAAGGGTGATGTCGTGCCATTTTCACATTATTATTTATTGATTTATAATATGAGGAAGAGAGTCAAAGCACGAAGGGTGATGCCGTGCTATTTAAATTATCTATTCATCATACTGTGACAAGAAAGAGTGTTAAAGTATGAAGGGTGATGCCGTGACATTCATATTATTTATTTATCATTTCATGGGAAGGATAAGAGTAAAAGCACGAAGGGTGGTGCCGTGCCATTTTTATATTTCAGCTACCTATTTTGTTGTTGGTGAATTATTTGGCTGCTACGTGACACTCCCCTGGCTGAAATTTTTATACCATTTCCCTTCACATGTTCCCTCCCAAATTTCTAAAATTTGTTAATTACGGTGTTCAATATTGCTTCGCATATGTATATACTTGCACATGTTGTTTACGTATGTGTCTTGTCATAGCCTCGTTACTGCTTCGTCGAGGTTAAGCTCGACACTTACGGAGTACATGGAGCCGGTTATACTCATACTACACTCTGGACTTCTTGTGTAGATTTTGGAGTTGGTCCCAGCAGTGTACCATAGACTTGCTCGGATTCAGCTACCCAGAGGAGACTTAAGGTATAACTGCACAACGTCCGCAGTTCTGAAGTCCCCTTTTACTTTATCTTGGATGTGTATTGCCTTTCAATCAACTTGAATTTTATTCAGACCTTTGTTTGTATTATTCTAGTAGTTCGTGCACTTGTTACACCAGATTCAGGAATGTATTTGGATGATTGGGTTGTTATGGTCTTCCACACTTTATTTCAGTAACTGACTTTCGTTTAATTTGATTTGTTTAAAAACGGTTAAGATTATTCTAACGTTGGCTTGCCTAGCAAGTGAAATGTTGGGCACCATCATGGTATCAAAGGTGGGAATTTTGGGTCGTGACAGCTCGCTTCTGCGAGCTCGCACCTGCGAGCAAACTTTCGCAGGTGCGACTTCACCAGAAGGCCAAAATTTTCAGATTTTTCCTTAAGTCCAAATTTGATTCGTTAACCATCCGAAACTCACCCGAGGCCCCCCGATACCTCAATCAAATATACCAATAAGTCCTAAAATATCATACGAACTTAGTCAAGGCCTTAAATCACATCAAACAACGCTAAAAACACGAATCACACTCCAATTCAAGCTTAATGAAACTAAGAAATTCCAACTTCTACATTCGATGGCGAAACCTATCAAATCAAGTCCGATTGACCTCAACTTTTGTACACAAGTCCTAAATGACATAACAAACCTATGAAAATTTTCAGAACTGATTTCAATCCCGATATCAAAAAGTCAACTCCCCGGTCAAACTTCTAAACTTAAACTTCCTATTTTTGCCATTTCAAGCCTAATTTAATTACGGGTTTCCAAATAATTTTCCGGACACACTCTTAAGTCCAAACTCACCATACGGAGCTATTGGAATCATCAAAACTCTATTTTGGAGTCGTTTACACATAAGTCAATATCCGGTCAACCTTTTCAAATTAAGCTTTAAACCTTAGAACTAAGTGTTCCAATTCATTCCGAAACCTTACCGGACACGAACCAACTACCCCCACAAGTCGCATAACAATTGTAAAGCACAGAATGAGCAGAGAATGGGGGAATGAGGCTATAATACTCAAAATGACCGGCCGGGTCATTACATTCTCCCCCTCTTAAACAAACGTTCGTCCTTAAACGGGTTTAGAATTATACCTGGAGCCTCAAATAGGTATGGATATTTGCTCCGCATCTCCCGCTCAGTGTCCCAAGTAGCTTCTCCGACTGGCTAGCCTCTCTACTGCACATTCATTGAAGCTATGTTCTTTGATCTCAACTTTCGAATTTGCCGGTCCAAAATGGCCACCGGCTCCACATCATAAGTCAAATTACCATCCAACTGCACTGTACTGAAATCCAAAATATGAGACGGATCTCCGACATACTTCCGTAGCATCGATACATGAAACACTGGGTGCACACCCGAGGTACTAGGCGGCAATGCAAGTTCATAAGCCACCTCTCCAATCTTCTTAAGTATTTCAAAAGGCCTAATATACCTAGGACTCAACTTTCCCTTCTTCCAAAATTTCATAACACCCTTCAAAGGCGAAACTCGGAGTAGTACCTTCTCTCATACAATGTAAGAAACACCACGAACCTTCCAATCGACATAACTCTTCTGTCTGGACTGCGCCGTGCGAAGTCGATCCTAAATCAATTTAACATTTTCCAAAGCATCCTGAACTAAATCAGTACCCAATAGCCTAGCCTCACCCGGCTCAAATCAACCCACCAGAGACCGACACCGTCTCCCATATAAAGCCTCATACAGAGCCATATGAATGCTTGATTGGTAGCTGTTATTATAGGCAAACTCTGCAAGTGGAAGAAACTGATCCCAAGAACCCCTGAAATCTATAACACAAGCACGTAGCATATCTTCTAATATCTGAATAGTGCGCTCGGACTGTCCGTCCGTCTGAGGGTGAAATGATGTACTCAACTGTATCTGTGTACCTAATTCTCACTGCACTGCTCTCCAAAACTGTGATGTATACTGCGTGCCCCGATCTGAAATGATGGACACTGGCACACCATGAAGGCAAACAATCTCGCAGATATAAATCTAAGCCAAGTAAGTAGTCCAACCTGGAATAAAATGCGCGGACTTGATCAACCGATCCACAATTACCCAAACAACATCAAACTTCCTCAAAGTCTGTGGGAGTCCAATTACGAAGTCCATGGTAATACACTCCCACTTCCACTCCGGAATTTCAAGTCTCTGAAGCAATCCATCGGGTCTATGATGCTCGTACTTCACCTATTGACAATTTAAACACTGGGCTACAAACCCAACTATATCTTTCTTCATCCTTCTCCACCAATAATGTTGCCTCAAGTCCTGGTACTTCTTAGCAGCACCCGGATGAATGAAATACCGCGAACTGTGGGCTTCTTCAAGAATCAACTCAGGCAACCCATCTATATTTGGCACACAAATTCGACTCTGCATCCTCAACATCCCATCATCTCCAATAGAAAACTTCTTTGGAATCGCCGTGCTGAACTGTGTCCTTCAGGACAAGCAAATGGGGATCATCATACTGGCTCTCTCTGATGCAGTCATATAAAGAAGACCGAGAAACCACACAAGCTAGAACCCGACTGGGCTCCGAAATATCTAATCTCACGAACTAGTTAGCCAAGGCCTGAACATCAACTGCAAGAGGCCTCTCACCAACAGGAATGAATGCAAGGCTACCCATACTCACCGCCTTTCTACTCAAGGCATCGACCACCACATTGGCCTTCTCGGGATGATGCAAAATAGTAATATCATAGTCCTTTAGCAGATCCAACCATCTCTGCTGCCTCAAATTTAGATCCTTCTGTTTGAACAAGTGCTGGAGACTCCGATGATCTGTAAATACCTCGCAAGACACACCATAGAGATAATGCCTCCAAATCTTTAGTGCATGAACAATAGGTGCCAGCTCTAAATCATGAACATGGTAGTTTTTTTCATGTGGCTTCAACTGGCACGAAGCATAAGCAATCACTCTACCCTCCTGTACTAAGACACAACCCAATACCGATCCGAGAAGCATCACAATACACTGTATAAGAGCCTGAAGCTGAAGGCAAAACTAGAACTGGAGCTGTGGTCAAGGAAGTCTTAAGCTTCTGAAAGCTCTCTTCACTATCATCCGACCACCTGAATGAGGCACCTTTTTAGGTCAATTTAGTCATAGGTGCCGCAATAGACGAGAAGCCCTCCACAAAGCGACGATAATAACTGGCATAGCCAAGAAAACTTCGAATCTCAGTAGCTGAAGATGGCCTGAGCCAACTCTGAACTGCCTCTATTTTCTTCAGATCCACCTTAATTCCCTCACTGGATAAGAATGACACCGAATTAAGCCAGAACTCATACTTAGAGAGTTTGGCATAAAGTTTCTCCTCCATCAGCCTCTATAGTACAATACTCAAATATTGTGCATGTTCCTCCTGGCTACGTGAGAACACCAGGATATCATTAATAAATACTACGACAAACAAATCAAGATACGGATGGAATACAATATTACTCAAGTGCATAAATGATGCCAGGGCATTGGTCAGGCCAAAAGACATCACGAGAAATTCATAGTGACCATAACGGGTCCTAAATGCTGTCTTAAGAATTTTTGAATCCCGAATCTTCAACTGATGATACCCAGACCTCAAATCAATTTTGGAGAGCACCCTCGCTCCCTGAAGCTGGTCAAACAAATCATCAATACGTGGCAAAGGATACTTGTTCTTGATTGTAACTTTGTTCAACTGCCTGTAGTCGATGCACATCCGCATAATACCATCTTTCTTTTTCACAAATAGAACTGGCGCACCCCAAGGCAACACACTAGGACTAATAAACCCCTTATCAAGAAGTTCCTGAAGTTTTTCTTTCAATTCTTTCAACTCAGCTGGTGCCATACGATACGGAGGAATAAAAATGGGCTGAGTACCCGGCAACAAGTTAATACCAAAGTCAATATCCCTGTCGGGTGGCATACCCGACAGGTATGCAGGAAATATATCCGGAAAATCTCGCACTACCGGTACACAGTCAATAGTAGAAGTGTCTGCATCAATATCTCTCACAAAGACCAAATATGACAAACACCCTTTCCCAACCATTCGTTGGGCCTTTAAGTAAGAAATTACTCTGTTGGGAACATAATCTAGAGAACCTCTCCATTCGATCCTCGGCAACCCCGGCATCGCCAATGTCACGCTTTTAGCGTGACAATCCATAATAACATGACATGGAGACAACCAATCCATACCCAAGATTACATCGAAATTAACAATACTAAGCAATAAGAGATTAACTCTAGTCTCCAGTCCTCCAATAGTTACCACACACGACCGATTCCAAAAAGTCAACAAAAGTCAATGCGGGACTCGCCTCTCGGAACCCAACATAATTTTTACGAAATCCGAACACCCATTCCGATATGAGTTCAACCATACCAATTTTATTGAATTCCAATAACAACTCAACCTCCAAATCTTAAATTTAAACCAAGAGGGTTTTCTAAAATTTTTAACTTAATTCACCCATTAAATGATGGATTCAAAGACATAATCATGGAAATTAATCAAAACTGGATAAAAATCACTTACCCCAAACACCCACGCAAGAATCTCTCCAAAAATCGCCTTCTACCGAGCTCCCAATTTGATTTTTATGTTATGAACTCAAAACCACCATTTTGAAACTTTTAATTCTGCCCAGAAGTGCCTTCATCGCGTTCGCGACCATGGCTTTGCGTTCGCGAAGCACAAAAATGTGCTGCCAAGATTCCTTCTTTGCGTTCGCGATATCCTCATCGCGTTCGCGCTGCCTTCCGACCTCTGCCCTTCGCATTCGCGAGACACGAGTCACATTCGCGAAGGCTTAACGCTAGGTAGGCCCCCAAATCCCCTTCCTCTTCACGTTCGCGTCTGCCCACTCGCATTCGCGTAGGCTTTCCTCAACTCCTTTCTTCGCGTTCGCGTCTTCTTCATCGCATTCGCGATGGGCAAAATCCCAGCCGTCCAAAATCCTTCTTCGCAAACGCGTTAAGCCCTTCGCGTTCGCGAAGAACAATACCAGATATCAGTTCCAGCAGTTGCAAAATGAGAAAAATTGATCTGAAACCATCCCGGAACTCACCCAAGCCCCCCGGGACCTCAACCAAACATACCATCAAGTACTAAAACATCATACGAACTTAGTCGAGCCTTCAAATCAGCTCAAACAACTCTAAAACCACGAATCATACTCCAATTCAAGCCTAATGGACTTTAAAATTTCAAATTCTATATCTTATGCCGAAACACATCAAATCACTCCGGAATGACTTCAAATTTTGCACACAAGTCATAATTGACATAACGAAACTATTCCAATTTCCAGAATCGGATTCCAGCCCCGATATGAAAAATTCAACCCCCCGGTCAAACTTTCCAAAAATTTATCTTTCGCCATTTCACGCCTAATTCCACTACAGACCTCCAAATAATTTTTTGGACACGCTCCTAAGTCCATAATCACCATACGGAGCTATTGACATCATCAAAATTCCATTCCGGAGTCGTTTGCTCAAAATTCAACTCTCTGGTCAACTATTTCTATTTAAGCTTCTAAATAAGGATTGTTCTTTTAATTTAATTCTGAATCTTCAATAAATCAAACTCGACCACACCCGCGGGTCATAATACATATTGCGAAGCTACTCGAGACCTTAAGTCACTGAACGGGGTATTGATTCTTAAAACGACAAGTCGGGTCGTTACATTCTTCACCTTTTAAACAAACGTTCGTCCTCGAGCGTGCTAAGAGTTATTCCGAGGTTACCAAATTGATGATTTTACTTTTACACATATACTTACGGTTGATCCCACGTTACAATATTTGAGATAAGCCCGACAACACCGTCTCATTTGAGATTATTCTTTTATCCATATTTGTGAACTTTAAGACCAATTTCTTACACTCTAAGCATTTTCAAAAGGCCTGATTTTCACAATAACGAACGGTTTTAGTCTCAACTGGCTATAACAACTCGTGCCTACGCACACATCAGCTTTCTTGATAGTGTTGGAGTACTTAAAATTTTTTCTGGGGTGTTACATTTTCCCCTGCTTAGGATCATTTGCCCTCAAACACATAACATATCTCTTCTTTTGCAAATCTTAATCCCCCAAATTTTACTAACTCCCAATTTTTTCAGAAATTTTGGCAGAGTCTCCCCCGTAATTGGGCCTATCCACCTGTTATAGTAACACCAAAACAACTCCTAACAACATATCCACAACCTAACAAAATACCACAATGTATATATCAATAACACTAATCTTAGCATTACAAGCACTGAATTATCATAATGATATTAGGACATGAAGCACATCATATGTATGTCCATCATCACATTTATGGTCTTAATAGTTATTCATAATCGATTACAACATCGCCAATTAACCTCATATTAACCAAAACCTCGTTTCGAGTTTTCACAACACTGATAGATAAATGTGAGGCATGAAGACCTCATAACTATTTACCCGACTTAACGGGTCACATTTTAACGCCACCTGGGCACTCACCTAGTAGGCTAAAACTCAATAATTACAGCACAATTATGGCATAGAAACACATAAAGGAATTGTCACATAAGCCTATTAGGCATAACTCCCTATTAGTACTATAGTACAAATTAAACTCCACAAAGGGAGAATTTAAACTCATAAATATTTCACCACAAGGATCTCTTTCTTATATAACTTTCACTGCGGCTTGTAGCCCGATTTAAATATTTCACATCATATAAAAATGCGAGGATCTCGTCCTCAACTCCAAATCATAATTATTTTGCACATTGTGCCAACTGAAATTTCAATTTCCTTTCTTTCTTCTTTTCAATAAATTTCGTAAATATTTTTCATAACACATAATGAACCCTCATACCGGTAGGGCATGTAATTCATAAAATTGGAATCAATTATTCCGAAACACATCAAACCCACTATAATGAATAATAAAATTATTTTTGGACTTATAGCCCTCAATGGTGCCCAAAAATAAAAATGACAGACACAGCTCATATCTTCAAATCTCCCAACAGGGATAAACATATATGTGGGTCACAAAATTATGAAGTTTTGTAATGACACTATCTGGTGTATCGGCCTCAGCCAAATCATAGCGATTATATCAACGGGTCGGGCCTCCACCTCTTAGGCGCCCTCTACCCGCCTGTACTCCACCCCTAACTGGCTGTGCACGTGGGGTAGTAGCTACACTGGGGTCCATAGTCTGAGTATTCTGATAAGATCCACCCCTCCCAAGTCTGGGACAATCTCTCATAATGTACCTAGTATCACCACACTCATAACAGCCCCTCTAAGGTTGCGACTACTCGTACTAAGTCTATGCCGGATAACTGGAATAACCACTGTAATAATCTCGTGTCGGTGGTGCGCTATAAGAACTTACTGGAGAACTTCGAGTAATCTGATGTGCGGACTGGGCTGGCCGACTGCTTGAGCCTCTGCTATAATGGGTCCTAGCTGAAGAGTAAAATCCACTGAACCCTTCAGAGCTTCGAGAACTTTTGGCCTCCATAGACTCACTTTCCTCGCCTAGAACACCCTCAATCTTCCTCGTAATCTCTACTACTTATTGAAATGGAGTATCAATTTGCAATTCTCGAGCCATGCATATTTTAATATCATAATCGAGCCCCTCAATGAATTTGTGGACCCGCTCTCTGACTGTAGGAACCAGGATAGGTGCATGACGGGCTAACTTACTGAATTTGATAGCATATTCTGATACTGTCATAGTGCCCTGACGCAACCGTTCAAACTCTATGTGCCACGCATCTCGGAGAGTCTGGGGAACAAACTCTTTCAAGAACATTTTCGAAAATTGAGCCCAAGTTGGTAGTGTTGCATCGGCTGGTCTACCTTCTTCATAGATTTGCCACCATTGATACGCTGTACCTGACAGTTGAAATGTAGTAAAGGCAACTCCGCTCACTTCCACAATACCCATGTTGCGGAGAATACAGTGAAAATTTTCTAGAAATTCTTGGGCATCCTCTATAGCTGTGCTACTGAAAGTAGGTGGACTATACCTCTTAAACCTCTCAAGTTTCTTTTGTTCTTCTTCTGATGCCTCTGGCTTGACCTCAGGCCAAACCGGAATAACAGGTTGTACCGTACTACACCCGGAACCTGACCAACATGAACCTACTGCTCAGGAGTTGTGGTAGGATTCTGAGCTACTCTCCCAATCCGCGAAATATTTGGTGCAACAGAGATCAATCCCGCCTGAGTTAATGTACCAAACATACTCAGGAATTGTGCTAAAGTCTCCGGAAGTCCGGGGGTAACAACAGGTGCTTCTGGTACTTGTCCCCCAGCTGGAGCTACTGGCGGCTCCTCAACTGCTGCTCTGACAGGTGCTCCAGTTGCGGCACGTGCCCTTCCTCGACCTCTACCTCGTCCACAACCACTTGCGGCCCTAGCAGTATGTGCGGATGCCTGCTCAGCTAAATCGGCAGCACGTGTCCTCACTATCTGTGAGAGAATAGAGATACAAAGGCTCAAATTCCACAATCAACAAATTTGCACGATAGGAATGAAAGAAGTGGAAATTTCCTAACAGTTCTGTAGCCTCTCGAAGATAAGTACAGATGTCTCCGTACCGATCCGCAAGACTCTACTAGACTCGTTCGTGACTCGTAGTACCTATGAACCTAGAGCTCTGATAACAACTTGTCACAACCCAAAATCCCACCACAGGCGTCGTGATGGCACTTAGTCTCTAAGACTAAGTAAGCCGATTATAATTACAATCCAAGCCTTTTTTTTAATAGAAACTAATAGCGGAAATAATTACAAACAACCTCCCAAGACTGGTAATACTGAGTCACGAACTCTAAACTGAATACATGAGATGATCTCAAGGATCGAATACTCAATACTGTTTGAATAATAATTAACAGTACAATAAAATGGAAAGACTCCAAGGAACTGCGACGACCAAGCAACTCTACCTTGAATCCTTGCGATCACACTTTAACTCTGTCCGAGTTCGATAGCTCCAAAACCTGGCTCTGGACAAAAATGTGCAGAAGTGTAGTATGAGTACACCACGGTCGATACCCAATAAGTATCAAGACTAACTTCAGTGGAGTAGAGACGAGGTACAGTCAAGACACTCACTAATCTAATAACCTGTGCAATATAGTATGCAAAAGTAATAGGAAACATGTAACAATAAGGACAGCACAAATCAACCAGTAATATGTACAACAGCAACAAGAACACCATTAATGTCGCTCAACAAATAATAAATACAAGTACACCTAATTAAATCAAGTCCTTCAATTAAATATCTTTCACATATATTTCTTCCAAATAACTCTCTTTCAAATACAATTTTCTCAAATAAATATCTTTCAAATATAATTCATTCCATAAATCTCTTCCAAATATAATTTCCTCAAATATGTATCTTTCAAATACAATTCTTTCAATAAATCTCTTCCAAATATAATTTCTTCAAATAAATATCTTTCAATAAATACTTTTTGAATAAAAATTCTTCCAAATAAATATTTTGAATACAATCCTTTTAATAAAAAGTCACCATGTGATACCCATTTCATAATCATAAAAATACGGGTCTCAGCCCTTTTCATATTTTTTTCGTAAACACGAGTCTCATCCCACTTTCATATTTTCACGGCACTTCGTACCCATAATTAAATTATCATATTTCCCCGGCACCTCATGCCCATTTTTCATATCATATCTGTACGGACAGTTCACGTGCCAATAATAAAACCATCATATTTTTCTCGGCACTTCGTGCCCATGTTTCATATCTCAACTGCACGGACAATTCACGTACCAATATCATCATTATTTACTCACGGCACCTCGTGCCCCCATTTCATTTTATAATCTGCATGGCAATAACCACAGGCTCCCAATTTCGACATAAATCAGATTGTTATCAATTTACCAATAACAAGACAAATTACACAAGGTACAAAATAAATACAAGAAAAATCACAACATCACATGAAAATTACCAACACAATAACTCCACATCATCACATATCATCCATGACAACATCCACCCTTATCTCTCCTATAGCCACCCTTATCACTCCTGTAATATCCTCCCTTATCCCTCCGCCCTGATAATATCAATTGCCACCCTTATCGCTCCTATAGCCACCCTTATCACTCCGCCCAGACAATATCCCAACACACATAACAACAATGAAATGCCACCCTTATACCCGCATAATATCAACAGTGGAATGCCATCCTTATATCCTCAAAATAACAACTCACACAATACAACAATTTACACGAAAAATTTTCACGGCAACATAACAAAATTAATTCATATCACAATTTGCCCAATGTCCACAACCAATTCCAAAGAATACAACAAATCAATTAATTTCAAACAAATAGCCGAAGGCTCCACACAATATGTATAAGACCCAAAAATAATCAACATAGATAGAAATTACTCAGCATAGGGTAACACCTTCATTAATTCATATTCTCAATAATTATATAAACACATCTTCTTAAGCTCATTTAATTAATTATTTGCATAGGGAGAATCCATAATGAAATTAAATTCCATGAAATATCAACCATCAAACTCACGGAATTCACATAAATATACAAGTAATATTCACATCAAATCGTCATATAAAAACAATTTCAATAAATGCGAATTGAGGCATGGCAAATAGATGATTAAATAAATGCCAACAATTATCCAATTTACTACACAATATACCCAAGACTTTAACTCAATAAATTTTGCACATATAAGCCCGGGTACGTACTCGTCACCTCGCGTACATGGCTTTTCACATTTCACAAATGGCACATAAGACTCGATGCCTAAGGGGTAATTCCCCCACTCGAGGTTAGGCAAGATACTTACCTTTTTGAAGTTATGCCTATTTTTCAAAATCGCCTTCTTGCTTGAATTGACCTCCGAATAGCTCAAATATATCCAAATTAGTTGTACAACTTTATTAAAATTCATCGAAAATAATTCCGGATAATAATACGTCGACTTAAAATTTTATTTCAAAAAGTCAACAAAAGTCAACGCGGGACTCGCCTCTTAGAACCCGACATAATTTTTACGAAATCCGAACACCCATTCCGATACGAGTTCAACCATACCAATTTTATTGAATTCCTATAACAACTTGTGTAACGATTCGACCGGTCGTTTTAAGCTCTAGCGCGTCGTTCGGCGGTTTGAGGCCATGAGCAGCTTCACTTCAGGTATTATGACTTGTACGCGTGATCGGGATTGAAATTCATGAAGTTCGGAGTCGGTTTGGAAAGAAAATTCTCATTTCGAAAGCTTTAAGTTGGAAGAATTGACTAAGATTGGATTTTAGAGTAAACGGCCTCGGAATTGGGATTTGAAGGCTCCAGCAGGTTTGTATGATGATTTCGGACTTGAGCGTATGTTCGGATCAGGTTTTGGATGCCCCGGGAGCATTTCGGCACCTATTGTGGACGTTAGCATTTTGGAAGAATTCCATAAATTTGGGTTGAAGTGCATTTCAATGTTACAGATGTCCGTTTGGGATTCCGAGCTTGGGAGTAGCCATGTATGGTGATTCTGGTGTTGGGAGCGCGCCCAGAAGTGGATTCGGAGGTCCGAAGTTCATTTTGGGGCCATTTGGCAGAAGTTAGAAATTTGAAGGTTTTTGAGAAGATTGACCGGAAGTGGACTTTTCCATATCGGGGTCGGATTTTGATTCTAGAAGTTGGAGTAGGTCCGTAATGTCAAATGTGACTTGTGTGCAAAATTTGAGGACAATCGGACGTGATTTGATAGGTTTCGCCATCAATTGTAGAAGTTGAAGTTTCAAAGTTCATTAACTTTGAATTGGGGTGCGATTCATGATTTTGTTGTTGTTTGACGTGATTTGAGGTCTCGAGCAAGTTTGTGTTATGTTATGGGACTGGTTGGTATGATTGGACGGGGTCCCGGGGGCCTCGGGTGTGTTTCGGGGTGGTTTCGAATCATTTTGGGCTGTTTTGGAACTGCTGTTGCTGGTGTCTGGTTCCCTTCTTCGCGAACGCGAAGGGGGTCTCGCGTTCGCGAAGAGGAATTTGAGGGGGGATGTTGATTTGTCCTTCTCAAACGCGAAGGAGGGCTCGCGAACGCGGAGAGATGCGTGATGGACTTACGCGAACGCGAGGGGCCAGTCGCGAACGCGTAGAAGGAAATGGAGCAGATGGGCCTGAGGTTGTTGGCCTTCGCGAACACGAAGGAGCAGGTTAGCTGGCCATTACGAACGCGATGAGGAGGTCGCGAACGTGAAGAAAAAATTTTGGGCGGTGGCGTTTTGGCCTTCGCAAACGGGAGACCTTGGTCGCGAACGCAAAGGAGGAGTGACTGTGCTGGGCAGAACGTTTTTAGAACGGGGGTTGAGTTTATTTCACCCATTTTTCACACGGTTTGGGCGATTTTTGGAGCTTTTGAATAGGGAATTTCATCATCAAGCATGAGGTGAGTGATTTATACTAGTTGTGAGTTACATACAAGGATTATATACGGATTTAGACATGAAAACTTGTAAAAATTTGGGATTTTGAAGAAAAACCTAAAATTTGTTATTTTTGGATTTTGACCATGAAATTGGGCATGGAATTGAGAATAAACTATATATTTGAGTTTGTGAGGTTATGGGTAAAGATTATCTTCGAAAAGTTTTAGAATCCGGGCACGTGGGCCCGAGGGTAATTTTTATCGACTTTTTGATCGGGGGTTAGAAATTGTTAGAAATTGGATTATATTGAGTATTTGAGTATATATTAATGGGTTTGCATAATTATTGGCTGGCTTTGGAGCGTTGTGCATCGATTCAAGTTGTTTGAAGGGCTCGGAAGCCGGTTATGGAACTTCAGAGCGAGGTAAGTCTCCTTTCTAACCTTGTAAGAGGGAATTTACCTCATAGGTGGAATAAATCAATATGTGCTCCTATTTGTGGGGAGCTACGTATGCACGGGGTGACAAGAGTCCGTGCGTAGCTATTATTATGCCTAAGTTCGGGTAGTCTAGGACCCAAAAACATGCTTGTAATATTTGAAATCTTGTTGTCAATTTAAAATACTTAAATCATATCAAACTGTGTTAATAAATTTCTAAAAGGCTAGACATTGTTTTCTTGACTTTTAAAAGAGAAATTGCCTTTTCCTTGGATAATTGCCCCTTGATGAATTCTTGATTGATTATTTGAATGTGTTATCTTTTGTGGAATGGGCCGAAGGCCTCGGTAGATTAAATAGATGCATCTATGGTTTGCGCCATTCGACCCTCTGGTAGTGCACAGTTTAAATATTATGTTGGATTGGGTCGTACGACCTCGGCATGATTTGCGCATGCTTGTATTGCTTGCCTTGAAAGTTATAAATAATGATATTGCCTTCTCGGCCTGAGTTAAATTGTTAAATAATGGGAGATAAATTTGGAGATTCCTTAATTATAAAAGAACTGCTTACTTACGTCAAAATATTGAGCTTACAACCGTTCATATAATCCATGCTTAATTATATCATTGATATCCTATTTATAGCCCATAGTAAGTGTCGAAGTCGACCACTCGTCACTACTTCTTCGGGGTTAGGCGGGATACTTACTGGGTACGCGTTGATTTACGTACTCATACTACACTTGTTGTACATTTTTGTGCAGGTACACATATGTTTAGCGGCCTTGTGGGCGCAGAGGCGCGATTATGGCGGGGACTTAGGTGAGCTGCATTTTATATGACGCACCGCAGCCAGCAGAGTCTTCTTTAGAGTATTGAATTTTCTTTCCTGTCCAATTGTATTCCGGACAGTTATTGTATTTTATTTTAAATTTCTAGAAAAGGCTCATGCACTTGTGACACCGGGTTCTGAGATGATTATGGGATGTTCAGTATTGAAATTGGAAAAACATTGCAATTTATTCTGTAAATTCATCTTTTACTAGATAAATTGAAGTAAATTTACGATTTCAAAAATATTAAAATGAGAATTTATTTAACTATTTAGTGTTGGCTTGCCTGACAGTAGTGTCCGACACCATCACGACCTCTAACGGATTTTGGGTCATGACAACATGGTATCAGAGCACTTGGTTCACTTAGGTCTCAAGAGTTATGAGCGAGTCTAGTAGAGTCTTGCGGATCGGTACAGAGACGTCTGTACTTATCTTCGAGAGGCTACACGGCTGTTAGGAGCACTTTCTATCTTGATTCTCATAATGCGATTTGATTCCTTTGAGGCTTATGCCTTCATTTCCTTCCCATTCAATCTTATGCGACGTGAAGCGCTTGCTATCGATCGAGAATTGAGGAATTGTAATGGTATTATAGATGTGGTGAGGGATGTTTCTTCCTGTGTAGTTGATTGGGCTATTGTCGTCACCTTGTGGAAGGATATTCTGTCATTTTAGCTCGGTAGCTGTACTTCTGAGAGCTTTGAGGCTATGCACAGGTTGCTATGATGCTCATGAGTTGTTATCGCACAGTATTGATGTGATGGTAGGATGCTTTCCTATGTTTCGGGGTAGTGAATGACTTGAAAGGAGGTTTACTCAGTGCATGATTCTGAGATTCAGTATCTTACTTCCAACAAAGGAAATGCAATCGAACTAAGAATGTTCAGACTTGGGTTGATGGAGTAGCGAAACTCGATATTTTTGAGCGTGGTGGAATCTTCGCCGGTGATGTGGCGTCATCGTCTTCGATTGGTTATGATGTGTTAAGTTCGCCGGTGTTATGGTTTCCTTCAATTCGCCTTGTGGCAGAGTATTATAAATGGTGCCGAGAAAGCGGCTGTCAGAGGTTGCAGTGTGTAGTGGTTCAGGATCGAATCGGCATTCCCGATATTGATGGCTCGAGGAAGATGATTTTCGGAAGGGTTTAAAGTTGGTGGCGATCTATCGGTTCAAGTGTTACAGAGGTAGATTTTGATTTAAGGCAACAACTGGGCAGCGAAGGATGAGGAAGGACATGTGAGAGGTGCCTTGCGGTGGAGAAACTTATAGAAGGCCAAGTGTGAGGAACATGAGTCGGGTAGTTACTTAAAGGAGTGAGTTTGACCAAAGTAGGAGAGTGGCAGAGTGGCATGTGGGTTCTGTGATAGGATAGCTACACGTCTTGAGGAAAGTTTAGAGTGATTTGGGATTCATGGTGGTCAGTGACTAGGTCTACGGACTTAATTTGAAATATTGGATATTATGCGGCGGGGGATTGGATACAACAGAAAGGAGTTGCTTGATATGAAGAAGGTTACAACATGACTTTGGATTGGAATGTATTATCGCACGTTTAGTTGATGCCAATGGGGATTGAACGGGCTTGTACAACAGGTGGATGAGCACAGGCTCAGGATGGTTTGTTGGCTTCGTGGTAATTGTACCCAGTGCAGCGACGTTGGAATATGTCGGCATGCAATTTTCACAGGTGGGTTATCTTCTGTGAGTAGGTTAGCGGTCGCATGGTGTTGACGAAGCTTCTGTGGAGGATTCTACTGGCTAGCCGGTAAGAGATTGAATATGTAGCTTATGCTAGTGGTTCGGAGTGTTCATTAAAGGTTAATAGAAGGATTTCGAGGAATTTGGCGTGTCGATTGTGCAAGATCATGTCAATAGGAGATAAGGAACCTAGGTGGGTTCCAGGGTCATGCGATGGTAGCTTCAGGATAAGTGGGAGAGCCCCACCGTCTATGATTGGATTGTGTAATTGTCAACTAGTGCGGTTTCTGGTTATCAGTGTATTAATAGGTCGTTATGACTAAGGGAACAGAACATCAACAGTAATTTGAGCAAAGGATTTGAGGAATGTGTGCTATATTTGGCCTTATCGATTCGTGTTCAGGTCTGGGAAAGACTCAGAGTTTACGTTTCATGTAGATGTGATGTACAAGGAAGATGATTCGGCCAGGTGCTTCTTTGAGAGGGCGCTCATGTGCTAGCGGAACCTTGGAGTTGATTATATTTGGGACCAAGTCAGAGTGGGTGACTCTCAATAACTGTCCTAGTAGATTCAAAAGTTGAGGTGTGGTGTCTAAGGATTTCGAGTCCATGGTATGGTTGAACATCGAGCTTTTGCAGCAGATTATGATAAAGGAGCTTGGAGTGTTCCGTGTTACCTTTTGTCTACAGGGTATCATAAGAGGAAGGGAAGCATGTAACTTTGTATTTATAGAAGGATCATCAGAATGGGTGTGTCAGTTGAAGACGCAATTATGTGCACAGGGAGGGTATAAAATGGTTCGTGGGTTTTGGGGACAATGTGGTCTCGTGAAATGGGGTCACTCGGGATGAGTACGGATTGAGTTCGTTATATTGATAAAGGATCTGTTGTTATTTCTAAGGAAGATCCAGAATAAATTAGGAGAAGTCGGGTTTGGTTAGCAATGGTTGAATCGGCATAATGATGGCAATGATCAGCCCCTTCAGTGTGTTGGGTTATTCATGTGATTTGTGACGGTACGTGCGAGGTTTGACGGCCACCGTAATTGATTTTATTTGGGGGCATTCGAGCATTATGGCATGTTATGTGTAGACAGATCCCGGAAGAGTTATGGTGGTTTAGACCACTACTTGAGGTGGGTATTTTCTATGGAGATGAGAATTCAGTCACTTGTTGCAGTGGTTCTCTTGAAAGGAGTTAAGTAGAGGGTTTCTATATGATGAAGTGTTTACCCTATTAGTGGTTCAGGAGTTATGATGAAATTCTTATACTCTTGCGCATTGGCATGATAAAGTGCAGTGATCGGCATGGGATTCAGAAGTTGAGGATCAAGGTTGTAGTTTGGTGTCGACAAGAATGTCAAGAGCTTGGATGAGCGGGAATGGATTCAGATGGTTAGAGTAAGCTAGTATTGTCTCTAGCGTCACCTTAGATCGGTGTCCTATGTAAGAGGCTTTGAGTAGTGATTTTGGATTTTTGATTTGCTTTTCAGCAATTGTGCGGCCGGTGGTATGGATGCGCAGACTTGTTATCTGGTGCGGAAGGTTGTGGGAGCACGTCCCACGGGGAGATTGTATAAGTGTAACATGTAGTCACTTGATTGATCGAAGATTGGAACCAAGTATAAAGATTGCGGTGCTATTGTTCATGTGAGAATTTATGCTTGGAGGGCGCTCGGTTCATTTGATTGTGGACTGTGGAGGTTTGTTCCGGATATGATGGTTGTTCTTGTGTGTTATGGGGAAAAAGGGTTATTATGAGCCCTTGAAAGATTATTAGACTAGTGCGGTGTGATCCAAATCGACTTGAGGTCCGTGGATGGATCTAGATATGAATGTGGGCTCTATATCGGGCTGGATGTGCTCATTTCAGCTTAGCGCTCCTTGTGGAGGAGTATTCGGACGTTGGATGTTATTTTGTCGTCGGCTACTTCATGTAATACTATATTGTGCTGTGTGAGTTGTGAAACGGCTTGTTAATTTCATGTGTTGAGGTTCCGCATAGCGATGATGTTATGTGAGCAGGATGGCTCTCGAGATTCAGATCATATATAGCACCTTAGTTGTGCTTGACTTTTGTAGCGTATGGCACTATCTGTCTCCCCAAGGATGGTATTATGCCTTTAGCGTGCTTGTGTCCGATATTCAGATATTTTGTAGTAATGAGCATTCTAGCTCGGTAAGTATTTCCTTATAGATTCTTTTTGTGCGGATCGGGTGGCATGCCGCCACGGGTATGTTGTTTGGATCGGGTTACACGCCGTAACAGTGTGATGTTGAGTACAGTCCCCTATATCTATTTTCGTGTGTTTTGTTTTCCATTTTCTGAGGAAGGTTCGTAACACTCTTTTGGTTGTCTAGTTAGTTACGTGGGTTGAGTAGTCCTTTCTAGAGTTCGTTTTCTTAATCTATCATATTCGAATTGGTAGCTTGTTGGCACATTGTGTCATCACATGAGACCTTTGATCGTGTTTGGGGTGGCTTATTGCTTGAGCAACTTATACTGGTAGAGACGAGATTATTGGATCTGGGATCAGTACGATCGGATTATATGCAGTCTATTAAAGAGAAAATACCATTACTTGGTTCATAATGAGGTGATGATTCTAGTCAAGAGGGGAGATTCAATGGTTTGATAACTCGGCAGTCGGTTATGAATTTCTACACGTCTCTTCTGTCGTGGCAGTATTGCAAGAGTTGGAACCAAACTTATATATGTCATGAGGTGCATGGTGAACATCAGATTCGGGGAATGTCGGCTATTATGATTAGAGAATGTTATTATGGTCATGTGAATGTTGCAGTGCATGGTGTGAATTCAGCAAAGGTATGCAGTCATGTTCTGGTACATCGCGTGGTGATTGATACAGTGTTCGTATGTTGGAATCAGGCCTAGCAGAAGATTCCAGATGTTGGAATTCGGCTCTAAGGCTAATTTGACTAAGCAAAAAGGGATATCTTCAGATTTATTCGAGCCAGTGTGCTCAACTGAGATGTGGTAGCACGGGTAGGTGCACGAGGTGTTAAGCAGTGATTTCAGACAACTAAAAAGCAGTTCTTAGCACGTTCGAGGACGAACGTATGTTTAAGTGGGAGAGAATGTAACGACCCGACCGGTCGTTTTGAGCTCTAGCGCATCGTTCGACGGTTTGAGGCCATGAGCAGCTTCACTTCAGGTATTATGACTTGTACGCATGGTCGGGATTGAATTTCGAAAAGTTCGTAGTCGGTTTGGAAAGAAAATTCTCATTTCGAAAGCTTTAAGTTGGAAGAATTGACTAAGATTGGATTTTAGAGTAAATGGCCTTAGAATCAGGATTTGAAGGCTCCATCAGGTTCGTATGATGATTTCAGACTTGGGCGAGGATCGGGTTTTGCATACCCCGGGAGCGTTTCAGCACATATTGTGGAAGTTAGCATTTTGGAAGAATTCCATAAATTTGGGTTGAAGTGCATTTCAATGTTACCGATGTTCGTTTGGAATTCCTAGCCTGGGAATAGCCCCATATGGTGATTTTGGTGTTGGGAGCGCGCCCGGAAGTGGATTCGGAGGTCGGGAGGTCATTTTGGGGACATTTGGCGGAAGTTAAAAATTTGAAGGTTTTTAAAAAGTTTGACCGGAAGTGGAATTTTTGATATCGTGGTTGGATTTTGAATCTGGAAGTTGGAGTAGGTCCGTAATGTCAAATGTGACTTGTGTGCAAAATTTGAGGACAATCGGACGTGATTTGATAGGTTTCTGCATCGATTGTAGAAGTTGAAGTTTCAAAGTTCATTAAGTTTGAATTGGGGTGCGATTCATGATTTTGATGTTGTTTGACGCGATTTGAGGTCTCGAGCAAGTTTGTGTTATGTTATGGGACTGGTTGGTATGATTGGACGGGGTCCCGTGGGCCTCGGGTGTGTTTCGGGGTGGTTTCGGATCATTTCGGGCTGTTTTGGAACTGCTGTTCCTGGTGTCTGGTTTCCTTCTTCGCGAACGCAAAGGGAGTCCCGCGTTCGCGAAGAGGAATTTGAGGGGGGTTGTTGATTTGGCCTTCACGAACGTGAAGGAGGGCTCACGAACGCGGAGAGATGCATGATGGACTTACGCGAACGCGAGGGGCCAGTCGCGAACACGTAGAAGGAAATGGAGGAGATGGGCCTGAGGTTGTTGGCCTTCACGAACGCGAGGAGTGGAACGCGAACGCGAAGGAGTAGGTTAGCTGGCCATCGCGAACGCGACAAGGAGGTCGCGAACGCGAAGAAGAAATTTTGGGCAGTGGCATTTTGGCCTTCGCAAACGGGAGACCTTGGTCGCGAACGCGAAGGAGGAGTGACTGTGTTGGGCAGAACGTTTTAAGAACGGGGGTTGAGTTCATTTCACCCATTTTTCACACGGTTTGGGCGATTTTTGGAGCTTTTGAAGAGGGGATTTCATCATCAAGCATGAGGTAAGTGATTTCTACTAGTTGGGAGTTACATACAAGGATTATATACGGATTTAGACATGAAAATTTGTAGAAATTTGGGATTTTGAAGAAAAACCTAGAATTTGTTATTTTTGGATTTTGACCACGAAATTGGGAATGGAATTGAGAATAAACTATATATTTGAGTTTGTGAGGTTATGGGTAAAGATTATCTTCGAAAAGTTTTGGAATCCGGGCAAGTGGGCCCGAGGGTGATGTTTATCGACTTTTCGTTCGGGGTTAGAAATTGTTATAAATTAGATTATATTGAGTATTGAGTATATATTAATGGGTTTGCATAATTATTGGCTAGCTTTGGAGCGTTGTGCATCGATTCAAGTTGTTTGAAGGACTCAAAAGCCGGTTATAGAACTTCGGAGCGAGGTATCTCCTTTCTAACCTTGTAAAAGAGAATTTACCTAATAGGTGAAATAAATCAATATGTACTCCCACGAGGTGACGAGAGTCCATGCGTAGCTACTATTATGCCTAAGTTCGGGTAGTCTAGGACCCAAAAGCATGCTTTACTTGTAATATTTGAAATCTTGTTGTCAATTTAAAATACTTAAATCATATCAAACTGTGTTAATAAATTTCTAAAAGGCTAGACATTGTTTTCTTGACTTTTAAAAGAGAAATTGCCTTTTCCTTGGATAATTGCCCCTTGATGAATTCTTGATTGATTATTTGAATGTGTTATCTTTTGTGGAACGGGCCGAATGCCTCAGTAGATTAAATAGATGCATCTATGGTTTGCGCCATTCGACCCTCTGGTAGTGCATAGTTTAAATATTATGTTGGATTGGGTCGTACGACCTCGGCATGATTTGCGCATGCTTGTATTGCTTGCCTTGAAAGTTATAAATAATGATATTGCCTTCTCGGCCTGAGTTAAATTGTTAAATAATGGGAGATAAATTTGGAGATTCCTTAATTATAAAAGAACTGCTTACTTACGTCAAAATATTGAGCTTACAACCATTCATATAATCCATGCTTAATTATATCATTGATATCCTATTTATAGCCCATAGTAAGTGTCGAAGTCGATCACTCGTCACTACTTCTTCGGGGTTAGGCGGGATACTTACTGGGTACGCGTTGATTTACGTACTCATACTACACTTGCGGTACATTTTTGTGCAGGTACACATATGTTTAACGGCCTTGTGGGCTCAGAGGCATGATTATGGCGGGGACTTAGGTGAGCTGCATTTTATACGATGCACCGTAGCCAGCAGAGTCTCCTTTAGAGTATTGAATTTTCTTTCCTGCCCAATTGTATTCCGGACGGTTATTATATTTTATTTTAAATTTCTAGAAACGGCTCATGCACTTGTGACACCGGGTTCTGGGATGATTATGGGATGTTTAGTATTGAAATTGGAACAACATTGTTATTTATTCTATAAATTCATGTTTTACTAGATAAATTGAAGTAAACTTACGATTTCAAAAATATTAAAATGAGAATTTAGTTAACTATTTAGTGTTGGCTTGCCTAACAGTGGTGTCCGGCGCCATCACGACCTCTAACGAATTTTGGGTCGTGACAACTCGACCTCCAAATCTTAAATTTAAACCAAGAGGGTTTTCTAAAATTTTCAACTTAATTCACCCATTAAATAATGGATTCAAAGACATAATCATGAAAATTAATCAAAATTGGATAAGAATCACTTACCCAAACACCCACGCAAGAATCTCTCCAAAAATCGCCTTCTACCGAGCTTCCAATTTAATTTTTGTGTTATGAACTCAAAACCCCTATTTTGGAACTTTTAATTCTGCCCAGAAGTGCCTTCATCGCGTTTGCGACCATGGCTTCGCATTCGCGAAGAACAAAAATGTGCTGCCAAGATTCCTTCTTCGTGTTCGCGATATCCTCATAGCTTTCGCGCCGCCTTCCGACCTCTGCCCTTCGCGTTCGCGAGACATGCGTCGCGTTCGTGAAGGCTTAACGCCAGGCAGGCCCCCAACTCCCCTTCCTCTTCGCGTTCGCGTCTGCCCACTCGCATTCGCGTAGGCTTTCCTCAGCTCCTTTCTTCGCGTTTGCGTCTTCTTCATCGCGTTCGCGATGGGCAAAATCCCAGCCGTCCAAAATCCTTCTTCGCGAACGCGTGAGACCCTTCGCGTTCGCGAGAACAATACCAGATATCGGTTCCAGCAGTTGCAAAACAAGGAAAAATGATCCGAAACCATCCCGGAACTCACCCGAGCCCCCCGAGGCCTCAACCAAACATACCATCAAGTTCCAAAACATCATATGAACTTAGTCGAACCTTCAAATCACCTCAAACAACTCTAAAACCACGAATCATACCCCAATTCAAGCCTAATGAACTTTGAAATTTCAAATTCTATATCTTGTGCCGAAACACATCAAATCAATCCGGAATGACTTCAAACTTTTCACACAAGTCATAATTGACATAACGAAGCTATTCCAATTTCCAAAATTGGATTCCGACCCCGATATCAAAAAGTCAACCCCCCCGTCATAACTTCCCAAAAATTTATCTTTCGCCATTTCAAGCCTAGTTCCACTACAGACCTCCAAATAATTTTTCGGACACGCTCCTATGTCCATAATCACCATACGGAGCTATTGACATAATCAAAATTCCATTCCGGAGTCGTTTGCTCAAAAGTCAACTCTCCGATCAACTATTTCCATTTAAGCTTCTAAATAAGGATTGTTCTTTTAATTTAATTCCGAATCTTCAGTAAATCAAACTCGACCACACCTGCGGGTCATAATACATATTGCGAAGCTGCTCGGGACCTTAAGTCACTGAACGGGGCGTTAATTCTTAAATCGACAAGTCGGGTCGTTACATTTTCAAAGATAAACTTTACACATAACACCACGAACAAAAATATATTATTTATTCCAATTTCCATATCCAATTTTGTGGTCAAATTTCAAAAATACCAAATTCTAGGTTTTCTACTAAAATTTCACAATTTCTACTAATTTCCATGTTCAAATCTACATATAAACCATGTATTTAACTCACAATATGTGGGAATTACTTACCTTGACATAGATGATGAAAATCTCCACTTGAAGCTCTCCAAAAATCGCCCAAGCCAAGAGAGAATGAAAGAAAATGGGCAAAATCCCGTATAAAAATTATTTCTGCCCAGCGTTTCCCCCACACCTGCAGAAGCTTCCTCATAGATGCGGTTTCCCCCAAGGTTTTTCCGCTTCTGCGGCCATCCAACCGCAGGTGCGCATCTGCTTCTGCGGGAATCCTTCCCACCTATGGACTCCCTAGCTCGAGCACCACTCCGCACCTGCGCGCCCGTGACTGCACCTGCGGCTCCGCAGGTGCGCTACAACACCCGCATTTGCGATCATCCGGCCCCTGACCACTTCCACTTCTTCGCTTCTCCGCCCGCATCTGCGAGCCTGCAGGTGCGGAAATTTCCTCACACCTACGAATCCCATCCAACCTCACTCCCTACCGCTTCTGCGACCCCTGGGCTGCTTCTGCGGTCTCGCACTTGTGGCCATAACCTCGCAGGTACAATCACACCAAAAGCCTTAAGCTTCAGCAGTTCTTTCAAGTCAAAACTCGATCTGTTTCCAATCCGATTCGCACCCGAGGCACCATCCAAACATACCAACACATCCCACAACATGATACGGACTTAGTCGAAACCTCGAATCACGTCAAATAACATCAGAGTTACAAATCGACAGCCAAAACCTTTCTTTCAACTTTCCAACCTTCGTACTCGTCGAACGCGTCCGAATTACACTCAAACATCTCGGAATGATGCCAAACTTTACGTGCAAGTCACAAATCATGATACGAACCTATTCCAAGGCCTAGAACTCCGAACAGACATCAATAACAGCAAAATGCATTTCAAATCAAACTTAATAATTTCTTAAACTTCCAAAATGCCAACCTTCCATAATAGGGGCTGAAATGCTCCCGTACTACCCGATACTCAACCCGAACATACGCCCAAGTCCGAAATCATCATACGAACCTATTGGAACCTTCAAATCCCGATTCTGAGGTCGTTTATTCAAAAGTCAAATCTTAGTCCATTCTTCCAACTTAAAGCTTTCGAAATTAGAATTTTCCATTCGAATCAAGTTTGAACTTCCCAAAATTCAATTCCGACCACACGTACAAGTCATAATACCTGAAGTGAAGCTACTCAAGGCCTCAAACCTCTAAATGACGTGCTAGAGCTCAAAACGACCAGTCGGGTCGTTACATTCCCCCCCACTTAAACATACGTTCGTCCTCGAACGTGCTAGGGACTGATTCGGAGTTGTCCAAAATCACTGTTTAATACCTCGTACACCTACCCGGGCCACCACAACCCAGTTGAGCACATTAGCTTTAGCCATACTGAAGATCCTTCATATAACCTTAGTTAACAAGCTTTAGAACCAAATTCCAACTTTTGAATTTCTTTACAAGACCTGATTCTAACACTCGAACACCGTATCAATCACCACACACTGTACCAAAACATGATCATGCACCTATGTTGAAATCATACCCTGCACCATATAAGTCGGTTGCCCATAATAACATCCTCCGATCACAATAGCTGGAATTCCACGAATATGATGCTCGCAATATGCCTCATGACGCATATAAGTCCTGTTCCCACTCGCGAAATACTGCCACGATGGCAGAGATGTGTAGAACTAATAACCACCTGCCGAATCAACAAATCATGGAGTCTCTCCTCCTGACAAGAACCATTAACTCATTCTGAACTGAATAACAATATTTGTTCTTTAATATACCCTACATAACTCCGATCACACTAATCCCGGGTCCAATAACCTCATCTCACCCAGTACAAGCTGCTCAGGCAATAAGCCATCTCAGACACTGCCAAAAATCACATATGATGCCCAAAACGCGCCAACAAGCTACAAGCTCGAATGTGATACATAAGGAAAAACGAACTCTGGAAAAGGACTACCCATCCCGCGTAACAAATAAAACGGCCGAATAAATGCTATGAACCTACCTCAGGGATGAAAAACAAGACACACAAAATGAGTGTAAGGAACTATGCTCAACATATCGCTGTTGCGGCGTGCAACCCGATCCAACATAACACTGTTGCGGCGTGCAACCCGATCCACATAACATGCCCGCGGTGGTATGCCACCCAATCCAAACAATATACCTGTGGCGGCGTGCCACCCGATCCATACATAACACTCAAGAAGAAAACACGCATCAAGTCGTAATGCTTATACTTACGAAACGCCCGAATATCGACCACAAGTACGCCAAGTGCATAATACAAATCCTGGGGAGACGGATAGCGCCATACGCTATGAAACCCAAGCACAACTAAGGTGCAATAAATGACCTGCATCTCGAGAGCAATCCTGATCATATAATACCACAAGCTACACGGGACCTTAACACATGTGCGAATAATCAAGCCGTCTCATAACACACATGGCAAAATAGAGATTTACATGGAATAGCTAACGATGGGAATAACATCCAATGCCCGACGACTCCTCCGTAAGCAATGCTATGACGAATGAACACATCCGACTTGATGTAGAGCACACATTCATATTAGACCCACTAACGGACCTCAAACCGATTCTGATCATACCATACTGGGCCAATAACCTTCCAATGATCCACAATGGCCCCATTCATGACACACACGAGCAGCCACCCACTCCGGACCAAACTCCTACAGTTCACAACCAAAGGAATAGAGCGCCTTCCAGGCATGAACTCTTACATTAACGATAGTACCAAAAATCTCCGTACTTGGTTTCAATCTTTAACAATCGAGTGACTAACATGTAAAACTTATACAAATCTCCCCGTGGGGTATACACCCACAAACTTTCACACCAGGTAGTAAAGTCTGCACCTCTATACCACCAACCGTACAAATTCTGTAAAGCCAACCCAGAGTCAGCAATTCAACATACAAAGCCTTTTACACAGGACACCCTTCTCAGGTGATACTAAAGATGATGTCAGCTTACTCTGAACTTCTAGATCCTTTCCCCCGCTCCTCCGAGCTCGGGACATTCTCATCAAACTGAACCGAAATCTCGATCCTCAACCTCCAATTTCCACAACTTCAGAAAATAAAAACCTCAAGTTGTGGCCTAAACCACCACAACTCTTACAGGATCCATCTACACGTAACAAACCATTATAATCAAATACCTCCAAATCAATCAGATTACGGCGATTGTCAAGCCTGCACGTATAACCACAAACCACCTGTATAACTTAACACGCCGAAGTAACTGATCATTGCCACAATCATGTTGATTTAAACCATTACTAGTCAACCCCACTTCTTCCAATTTACTCTGGACTTGCCTTAGAAATAATAATAGCTCCATTCAAAACATAAAAAACTCATTCAGCACTCACCCCGAGTGACCCACTTCACTAGACCACGTCGTTTCAATACCCACGAACCGTCTCTGTCACGACCCAAAACTCGCATGTCGTGATGATGCCTATCTTTATACTAGTCAAGCCGATAACCTTAATAAATCACAATAATCCTTTAAATTTGAAAACATAATATTTTAATTTAATAGAAAATCCCACAAATACTATTATAAATACACTCCCAAAACCCGGTGTCACTGAGTACATGAGCATCTAAATGACAACACAGTCTGACTAATAAAAATACTGTCTGAAAATATAAAACAGCACAATAACTGAAAGGGAGAGATAAATCCACAAATCTAGCAACCGCCGTATCTGGAAGTACCTAGATCTGCACATGAGATGCATAGTGTAGTATGAGTACAACCAACTCAATAAGTAACAAGACTAACTTTTGGGTTGAAGGTAGTGACGAGCTTCATAGGTACATACCAATATACAAATAACAGTACAAAATGTAGGCATGTTCTCAAGTTCAACAGTTAAACTCAATACAAGTAAAATAGATAAACTCTGCATAATATGAGAAATATGACATCTCTATATCTACATGTCAAAATATATGCTGTATGTGATGTACCACAATGGAAACCTTATGTACTAACACTCTCAGAATACTCAGTCACTCAGTACTGTATATGGCCAATCCAGCCTAGGGAACTCCATCCCAAATATATATATCAAATGACAGTCAGTCACTCAGTACTGTACAAGGACAATCCAGCCCAGGGAACTCCATCCCCAAATGTAAATAAATAAGGAAACTCCATGCCTAGGGAACTCCATCCCAAATATATATATGAATAAGGCAACTCCATACCTAGGGAACTCCATCCTGAATATAAATAGATAATGCAACTCCATGCCTAGGGAACTCCATCCCAAATATAAAGAAACTACGCTCACTATGGAGTGGGGGGTGGGGTATAGACTCCGGAGGGCTCCTTCAGCCTAAGCGCTATAATAAGCCAGATCCAGGCATAAATAAATAAAAACATGCTGCGGCGTGCAGCCCAATCCCATAAATGTCACTCAAAATCTCCAATCTCTCGGGCTCTTAATGACATGAAAATTAACCCGACATGATGATATGATATATCAATAAATGACAACAGAGACTGAGATATGATATGCAAATGGTAGATGTGACTGAGTATAAAATTATAAATTTAACAAGTAATTCAATAGCAATAAGACTTTTGTGGGTCCTAAAATATCAGCACGTAGCCTAAACATGATCTTTAACATGAGTCTCAGCTCAATTTCCTCTAACACGTGGAGGATATGTGGATAATGACATGAGTATTTGACTATGCAACTACACGGAATCAATTAAGTCACAATTTCTATGATGCACGCCCACACGCCTGTCACCTAGCATGTGCGTCAGCTTCAAACAATTCATATAACACAAAATTCAGGGATTCATACCCTCAGAACCAAGTTTAGAAGTGTTACTTACCTCAAACCTTGCAAGTTCTTTATTCCAATATGCCATTGCCTCGCGAATCGGTCTCTGAACGCCTCGAATCTAGTCACAATTAATTCGATTCAGTCAATAAAAATTTGATCTGTTAACTATCCGAAACTCACCCGAGGCCCCCGGGACCTCAACCAATTATACCAATAAGTCCCAAAATATCATATGAACTTAGTCTAAGCCTCAAATCACATCAAACAATGCTAAAAACACGAATCATACCCCAATTCAAGCTTAATGAAACTAAGAAATTCTAACTTCTACATTCGAAGCCGAAACCTATCAAATCAAGTCCGATTGACCTCAAATTTTGCACACAAATCATAAATGACATAACGGACCAAAGAAAATTTTCAAAACTGGATTCTGACCCCGATATCAAAAAGTCAACTCTCCGGTCAAACTTCCTAACTTAATTTTCGCAATTTCAAGCCTAATTTAACTACGAGCTTCCAAATAATTTTTTAGACACACTCCTAAGTCCAAAATACCATACAGAGCTACTAAAATCATCAAAACTCTATTCCGGAGTCGTTTACACATAAGTCGACATTCGGCCTACTATTTTAACTTAAGCATTAAATCTTGAAACTAAGTGTTCCAAATTCATTCTGAAACTTCCCGACAAGTCACATAACAACTGTAAAGCACAAAATGATCAATAAATGGGGGAACGGGGTTGTAATATCAAAATGATCGGCCGGGACGTTATAGTCTCGTACTTTCCTCATGCGCACAATAGCTTCTCTAATTGGTACACCCATTCTGAAAGACATTCCGCGAATTCAAAGCTATTTGTCCCATTCCTCTAATAATGCCCGCATGCATGATGATAACATAGAACACTCTAAGCCCCCCTTTCAATATCCACTGCAACAACTCGATCCCTAGCCACATAACGGACCCAAAATCCTTAGGCACTGCACTTTAATTCTTGAACCCAATAGGATTGTTGTCGAGAGTCACCCACTCTGACCGGGTCCCGAATATAATTAACTTCAATGCTCTACTAGCACGTGAACATCCTCTCAAAGAATCAACCGGCTGAACTCTTTTCCTTGTACATCACATCCACATAAAGCATAAATGTCACGACCCAAAATCCAACTAGCCGTGATGGCACCTAACCTCACCCGCTGGGTAAGCCAAAAAATAATAATCCGATTCAATTAATATTTAACTGACTCTAATACACTCCCCAAGGAATGGTAGTACAAATCACGAGCTTCTAAGATTTGAATTTACAAAGCTGGTGTGAAATAAAATACATCATCTGTTTGAAATATACATGAATATATTAATAATTCTAAAGCTACCAAGAACAAGAGGTAGCTGTGACTGGATCGCAGGTACATCTTCAATGCTACCTCCCGCCATGCACAGCAACATCAGCATCCAAAATCTGTATGCATGGTACAAAAGTGTAGTATGAGTACAACTGACCCCATATACTCAATAAGTAACAAACCTAACCTTAGGTTGAAAGTAATGATGAGCTTGTACCAAGGTTAGAGTTCACACCCATATCCAGTTACATCTCTTAACAATAAAATTAAGGCAACACAAAGAATAACTCAATAATAAAATTCTCAGCTCGTTCACAGTTCCGGAAAAATAAACATTTTCTTTTCAAGTATAATAGTAAAACTCAATTCTTTTCACTAAAATAACCAAAATATGAGTAAGTCTGAAAACTGTGATTTTTCCCAAAAAAACATTTCTTTCACAATAGGAAATCTCATTTTCAAATGGCATGAGGAAAGTACATCTCTATGCCTACATGTCAATGTGCATACCAATGCTATACAATATAGTGATAAAACTATATGCATACTCTCAGAGTATCAATTCACTCAGTCCTCCCAGTTACTCAATCCTCTCAGTCACCCAGTCCTCCCAATCACTCAATCCTTACAGTCACTTATGCCTCACAGTCACTCAATCCTCCCAAATAACTCGGCACTCGCACTCGGCACTCGCACTCAGTAGGTACCTGCGCTCACTGGTGGTGTGTACAGACTCCGGATGGGCTCCTTCAACCCAAGCGCTATAATCTGCACGGGCAACTCACGTTCTATAGTATCAATATCTGGATCCGCATGGAAAACTCACGTGCTATAATAAGCCAATCTGGCCTACTGCGGCGTGCAACCCGATCACATAATAATAAAATATATAAAGCTAATATGGCGTGCTGCGGCGTGCAGCCCGATCCCATAAGTATCCTCACAATCAGTCCCTCGGCCTCACTCAGTCATCAATCTCTCCATTCTCTCAGGCTCACAATGTCATGAAACTAGTCCACAATGATGATATGATGAATCAATAAATAGCAACAGAGACTGAGAGATGATATGAAATGAATGAACATGACTGAGCATGAAATTTCATTTTAAACAAATAATTCACAGCAATATGACCTTCGTGATTCTCAATAATACTGGCACATAGACTCAACATGATTTTTAATATGATTCTCAGCTCAATTTCTTTAACACATAAAACTATATAGAAAATGCCAAGATTATTTGACTACAAAATTTCACGGAACCAATTACGTCACAATTTCTATAGTGCACGCCCACACGCCCGTCACCTAGCATGTGCGTCACCTCCAAACAATTCACATAATACGTATATTCAGGATTCATACCCTCAGCTCCAAGATTAAAAGAGTTACTTACCTCAACAAGACGAACCCAACGTCGAGCAAGCTAATCAATGCTCAGGAAATTCCATTCCTCGCGTATCCACCTCTGAATGCCTTCTTGTCTCCTCAATTCAATGCCAATGATCCGAAACTGAAATTCACCCCTTAATGATACTACAACGATCTACTATAGTAAGAAACTTCAATCTACAATATCAACATCCAATGGAACCAATATTAGTAACCAATTCCATAGTTTAGGCCATTTAGACAATTTACCAAACACCTAGTGGGCATACATTTATACATTTCTTAACCATAGAATTAGTTCTTCCAACTACCATCATTTACCAACAATCCATCCCACCATCATTCTTTAACAACTTATAATCTTAGTATTACATGTGTGACCAACCATTCTCACCCAACCAACAAAATTCTATCAAATAATTACTTTTTAATTTCTACAATGGGTATTCATTTAAAATGAGAATATGTGGCTTCCAATCACTATACCATGAGTTCCAATACTTGATTCATACTCATATTTCCATAATAAATCCATACATGTATACATAATACTCTCACACCCAAGAATCATACTTCTTATGACCTACTTTTAATCCAAATCCCAAAATTGAAAACTAGGGTATAGAACCTTACCTCTTTGATGAAGAACTTGAGGGATTTCTTGTTGGATTTCAAGGCTTGGACAAGAATTTGATGAACAAGACACTTCATCTACTTCCTCTCTCTAGAAAACTCTCACTTCTCTCTAAAATCATCAGATAATTTCCCCAAAATAAGCCCCAAAGCCTATTTATCAAAATGGGGTCGGGTTATAAAAATAGAAAAATTAACCCTCTGAAATCAGGTATGCGGTCACATAATGGACCGCAAAATGGGTATGCGGGTCACAAAATGCACCGCAAAATCGATGCCCAAAAATCGATAATCATTTTGCGGTCTCATAACTACTTCTGCGATCGCATAATGGTTCTGCGATCGCAGAATTGGTCGCAGAATCGCGTTTTTCCAGCCTTTGGTAATTTGGTCATAACGTCTTGTAAGAATGTCCAAATGACGAACGGTTTGAAGCGTTAGAAACTAGACTCAAAGATATTTCATTTGATATGTAGATAATCATATAACTCCATATATATGTGTAGATATTCTCGTTCAAAGTTGGGTCTTGTGCGTACCCATTTAAAACTTTAGTCTATCATGAAATTTCCAACTTGACTTGGACTTAGGGATCTTCTTAGACCATAAACCATTCTTAATGCACCTCATACATATATTATCATGAACAATTGATATCATTCATATAATAGTCCTTGTCTACATACAAAATAATATAATTAGCGCGCATTAACTTTTTTAATAGCGCTTAATTACTTTGAAATTTTTCGGGGTGTTACAATAAACTCTGTGTCTTCCCAAAAACCTGAACATGAATTGATAAAGACAAATATAGCGCACATCCATCAATTTCTTTGCCCGAATTACCCCTGATGGTTTTTATTCCTCAGTCATAATAACCCACCATTACACCGATAGTCAGAAACCGCACAAGCAGACAACCACGTGATCCAATCGTAGATGGTGGGGCTCCCCCACTTAGCTTAAAGATACAATTACATAAAACTAGAACCCATAAAGATTCCTCCTTCTCAATTACCATGATCTCGCATATTTAACCCACCAAATTCCTCGAAATCTCTTGTTAAACTTCTCATGAACATTCCGAATTATCAGCCGCGATAGCATATTCGACCTTCTGCCGGGTAGTAAGTAGAACTCTTCACTGAAACATCATCAGAATCATACAACCGGTAATCTGCTCACAGGAGATCACCCACCTGTGAAATTCCTTACCGACATCTTCCAACGACACTGCACTGGGTACAACTACCACGAAATCAGTAAACTCTCCTGAGCCCATGCTCGCCCACCAGCTGTACAAGTCTGTTCATCCCCCATTGACATCAACTGACAGTCTAAAAATACCTTTCAAAACTCGAAGTCACGTTTCACACCTCTCCATTTCCAGCACACTCCACTCTGCCATAATCAAGCCTCCTCCGTCCAGCAGCCACCATCTTAAATGAAGTGCATAGGCTTAGTCATTATCCATCATGATTCCCAAATTTCTCTAAACTTTCTCCAAGGCAAGTAGCTTCCTACCACAGAATCTATACTCTACTCTTCCACTCCCACTCCGGTCAAACCATATCCTTTAAGCAATTTCTCGACCTCCGCTTCTCATACTTGACCTGCTAGTAATTCAATCATCGCAAAACACTTCCCGCCATGTTCTTCCTCATACTTCGCTACGCAAATGTTGCTCAAATCAAATCCACACATGTAGCACCGGAACTAATGAATTGCTACCAACTCTAAACCTCCTAGATGATCACCTTTCTCGAGCCATCAACATTAGAAATACCAATTCGATTCTGAACCGCTACACACCGCTATCTCTGACAACCGCTCCTCAGGCACCATTTCACAACACCCTGCCCCGAAGGCAAATCAAAGAAGACCATAACACTGACAAATCTTAATGCGTTTAAACAAGGATGACGAAACCTCATCACAAATAAGAATTCCACCACACTCGAAAATATCAAGTCTCGCTACTCCATCAACCAAAGCCTGAGCATTCATAGTCCGATTATCTTTCCTCCGCTGGATTTAAATGTTGAACCCCTAAACCGTGCACTGAGTAATCCTCATTTCGAGTCGTTCACTGCCTCGTCACATAGACAAGCACCCTACCATCACACCACCATAGGCACTACTGATACAAGGCATGAAATGACAGAACCCCCTCCCACAAGACGACGATAACAACTCTCTCGAGTACGTAGGGAAAAACATCATGCACCACATCTGCAGTACCATTACAACTCCTCAATGCCCAATTGATAACAAGCGCTCCACATCGCATAAGATTGAGTAGGAAGGAAATAAAGGCAAAAGCTCCAATGGGATCAAATCGTACGAAGAGGAATCAAGAAGGAAAGTGCTCCTAACAGCCCTGTAGCCTCTCAAAAATAAGTACAGACGTCTCCGTACCGATCCGCAAGACTCTACTAGACTTGCTCATGACTCGTGAGACCTAAGTGAACCTAACGCTCTGATACCAAGCTGTCATGATCCAAAATCCACTATAGGTTGTGATGGCGCCTAACGCCGCCGTCAAGCAAGCCAATGGTGATTTATCCATTTAATTACTCATTTTATTATTTTTGAAATCATAGTTTTTAATAAGAAAAGGAGATTTACACTTCTAAATCACGGGAACGTACAACATTTGTAATTTATAAATAAAAGGCGATAATAATATACAAAACCCTAAGCATCACCTAGTATAACCCCAAAACCCGGTATCACAAGTGCATGAGCATTTTCTAAGGAGTACAATAATAGTACAATATCTGTCCAGAATGTAAATAAAACAGGATAAATAAATAGTACGATGGAGACTCGATGGACTGCGATGTGTAGCCTGGATTTTAGCTCACATAAAGTCTCCTCAACAGATGCGCCTACGCGCCAAGATGATCACCAAATGAACTTGTCAGATCCTGAACATTTAGTGCAGAAGTACAGCATGAGTACGTAAATCAACGCGTACCCAGTAAGTATCTAGCCTAACCCCAAAAAAGTAGTGACGAGGGATCGACATCGATACTTACTAGAGGTCTAATAAAATAATATAATAATTCATAACAGATATGAAGTGCACAACGATAGTGGGGTAAATCTATAAATTTCATAATCTTCCAAATATTTATTTTAAAGTGTAAATTTCTCGATCTTGTATTCTACCTTAACAACTCAGAAAATGCCAAGTGCCAATATCAAATAAATAAGGAATACCATAAAATGTCGGGCATCAGTGGAAGGTTTATCTCGTGAATATTCGGACTACTAGCGATATAACGCACGATTCTGCCGAGGTCGTTCGGCCCAATCCAGAATAATGTGTACACTGCCGAGGATCGAGCGGCACGAACCATGGATGCATCTATTATACTGCCGAGGCGTTCGGCCCGCTCCACAAGAAAGGAAGAAAGTTACCGAATTACGAGACACGTGCTTACAATACAGTACATGAGCACAAAATGAATATAATCTTTACCGTTTCTCAAATAACTCGCCCATAACTCAAAATGTTAAGGCTCGGCCTAGTATACATATATTTATTTCTAAATCAAATTCAGTTATAACTTTAATTAATTAAGTCAACAGAACGAGTTTAAATAATTCAATCATTACATAATAAAGTCCTAAGTCTACGCGGACATAAATATGTTTTAGCTACGTACGGACTCTCGTCACTTCGTACGTATATAGCACCCACAACTAGTTGCACATAATAATAATTATCACCTAGGGGGTCGTTTCCCCCTCACAAGCCAAGAGAGAATGAAAGAAAATGGGTCAAATCCCGTATAAAAATTATTTCTGCCCAGCCTTTCCCCCGCACCTGCGAAACAGTAGCCGTTTCTGCGAAGCTTCCTCGTAGATGTGGTTTCCCCCAAGGCTAGATTTTTCCGCTTCTGTGGCCATACAACCATAGGTGTGCATGCTCTTCTGCAGAAATCTTCCGCACCTGCAGACTCCCCAGCTCGAGCACCACTCCGCATCTGCGAGCCCGCAGGTGTGGCAAATTTCTCGCACCTGCGAATCCCATCCATCCTCACTCCCTACAGCTTCTGCGACTCCTGGGCCGCTTCTGCGGTCTCGCACTTGCAGCCATAACCTCGCAGGTGCGATCACGCCAGAAGCCTTAAGCTTCAACAGTTCTTCTAAGTCCAAACTCTATCTGTTTCTAATCCGATTCGCACCCGAGGCCCTCGGACCCCGTCCAAATATACCAACACATCCCACAACATGATACAGACTTAGTCGAAACCTCGAATCATGTCAAACAATGTCAGAATTACAAATCGACGGCCAAAACCTTTTTTCAACTTTTCAACCTTCGAACTTCGCCGAACGCGTCCGAATTACACTCAAATATCTCGGAATGATGCCAAACTTTACGTGCAAGTCACAAAATCACGATACAAACCTATTCTAAGGCTCGAAACTCCGAACGAACATCGATAACATCAAAATTCATTTCAAATTAAACTTAAGAATTTCTTAAAATTTTAAAATGCCAACCTTCCATAATATGTGCCGAAATGCTCCCGGACCACCCGATACTCAACCCGAACATACGCCCAAGTCCGAAATGATCATACGAACCTATTGGAACCTTCAAATCCCGATTCCGAGGTCGTTTACTCAAAAGTCAAATCGTAGTCCATTCTTCCAACTTAAAGCTTTCGAAATTAGAATTTTCTATCCGAATCAACTCTGAACTTTCCGAAATTCAATTCCGACCATACGTACAAGTCATAATACCTGAAGTGAAGCTACTCAAGGCCTCAAACCGGTGAACAACGTGCTAGAGCTCAAAACGACCGGTCGGATCGCTACAAATAAGTTATATGTGGCTTTTTCTAGTTATGCCATATGGCTAAATTAGTTATTAATTAATAGTTAATTAGTTATGCATTACATGTGGCTAATTTTAAAGTTGCCACTTGGCTTAAGAAGAGGGATTTTTCCTCTCCTTTTAATAATAAACTAGTATAGTACCAGCGCGAAGCGCGGTCTGTATTAAAGCACAGTAATACTTGAAATATTGTGATTTGGCTCGTTTAATTATATTAGTTCATATTAGTGTAATAAAATTTCAATTGTCATCCAATTATTTTATATAATATACCTAATAATAAAATCTCTATGATATTAATTGAAGCGAATCATATGGCCATTGAATAACTTTTCTGTTTCTTATTTTTTATTATATTATCTACTACTTAGTATTATTACATTACTAATATGACTTTTTATTGGCTTGTCACTTGAATTAATATACTTGTCGACTAATTTATTTTTTCTCGAATAAATGGAGAGTAATGGTAAAGACGTTAAGTCAAGGGGGAAATCATACGTGTTTTTATTAGGTTTTTAATTGACTTAACTTCCTTACCATTACTCTTCGTTTATTCGAATACGTATTTTTAGGCATTATCTTGTCCAATTATAAATGAAAATAATATATTATAATGCTCATTAGTTTTATCCTAATAATTAATAATTTTATCATAATTTTTTCATATGTCTTATTTATAATGCGCTACTTGACTTATTCACAATGCAAACTGCTTTCCTTATAATACAGATATGTAGTTATCTCAAGGCTAAATTTTTGCTTTTTTTTTTTTTTTTTTTGTATTTGTGTAATCATTATCATAACGATTTTGATGGAGATGTCATCCTAGACCCTACAATTTTAATGAGCTTAACATATTAAAATTAAATGTGGTATTTGGTATAAATTTAAATTTATTATGAATAAATCATAAATTTAGATTATAAATAAATTTAAATTAAAAGTGGTACTTGATAATAAATTACTCTTTTAAATAAAATATATCCTTGAGTTTGATACGTCCCATAATTAGAGAATAGTGTTATGGCTAAAAATGAGAAGTTGTATAGGTATAGATTTATTTTTTAGTTTAGAAAATCTATATTTTGTCTTAATTCTTATTAGATTTGGCTTAAAAGTTTTAGATTTTGTCCTAAAAATGCCAAATGACTTGTTCTCATTATGCCACTTGGCTTAACCTCATGCTTCACTACCTTCTTTTTAATATAATATAGATAAAATATATCTTTGAGTTTGATACGTCCCATAATTAGAAAATAGTGTTATGGCTAAAAATGAGAAGTTGTATAGGTATAGATTTATTTTTTAGTTTAGAAAATCTATATTAAATCTTTGTCTTAATTCTTATTAGATTTGTCTTAAAAGTTTTAGATTTTGTCCTAAAAATAACAAATGTTTTGTTCTCATTATGCCACTTGGCTTAACCTCATGCTTCACTACCTTCTTTTTAATATAATATAGATATAATATAGACTAGTGTTGTCATGGCCTAATTTCACCTATAGGTCGTGATGGTACCCAACACTATAGCTAAGCAAGCCAACTAGTAATTTAAACTCATATTCAATTCTTTTAAAATTAACCAAGTAATTAAACTTTTCTTACTTGAAAGAATTTAGACAATATGAAAAAATTTAGTAAATTAAAATAATCAAGAACAAAATTTAAATCCAAATATTCTACTAGTGTGTGTGCCAAGACCTGGTGTCACCAGTGTATGAGCATCTAGTAGATTATACAAAATTATAAATACTGTCTGAAAGGAAATAGACAGGATAAAAATTTCAGAAAGAAGCACTGGTTGCTGCAGAATGACTCAGAAGGCACTACTAAGCCTCTGGATATCATGTGTGCGCGCCAATAGGTCCAACTATAGCACCTGTCTCAGGCCCTGCACAAAAAGTGCAGCAAGTGTAGCATGAGTACGTAAACAACGTGTACCCAGTAAGTATCAAGCTTAATCTCGAAGAGGTAGAGACGAGATGGTCGACTTTGACACTCACTAAGGGTCAATAATAATAATAATTGAAATAAAATATAGAATTATTTAAATCAACACGATTCACAGAGTTAACAATAATCTTATTTAACCAACAAAAATAATTAAATTCCTTCAAATGCAATAATTTTCAATCTATTAATTAAATTTACAAGCTGCAATTAAATATCAAGGCATCGTGTAATTATTATTATTATTAGGCACGATTTCTGTCGAGATCGTACAACCCGATCCAGAGTATCGTGTACACTGCCGAGGGACGTGCGGTGCGATCCATAGAAGCATCTATACTGTCGAGTCGTTCGGCCCGCTCCACAAGAAAGGAGGATATTTTCTTATGTACCTCCAGAGTAAGAGTATATTTATTATAAGATTAATTCTAGGAGATGAACAATTTCTTTTAACAATTAATCAATTTAAACAGAAAATTAAGTATATGAGATTTTCATCTTTTACTATCTTTCCCTAACAATTCACAATATATATTATAAATAATTTAATTAAATAAAGAATATAATTTACGACATAATTCATGCTTTGAGTCCTAAACTACCCGAACTTTAGCATAAATAGCAGCTACGTACGGACTCTCGTCACCTCGTGCGTACGTAGCTCCCACAATTAGCAATAACTAATAATTTAATCACCTATGGGTAATTTTTTCCTCACAAGATTAGACAAGAGACTTACCTCAACTTGCTCCAGTTTAATCCACTAGTAGGTCTTTTTCTCGATTATCCAACTCTGTATGCCTCGAATCCAGCCAAAATAATTTGATACAATCACTAAAAATTATAAGAATCAATTTCATAAGAAAATACCATATTTTTCAATAAAAATCCAAAATTAACTCAAAAGTCGTCCGTGGGACCCACATCTCGGAATTCGGTGAAAGTTATGAAATATGAATGCCCACTCAACCACGAGTCTACCCATACCAAAATTACTATATTTCGATAACAATTCGGCCCTCAAATCCTCAAATCTATCCAAGAGGGTTTTCAAACTTTTCCAACTTAATTCACCAATTAAATAATAAAAACAGTGATGGATTCGGGTAATTTAACCAATATTGAGTTAAGAACACTTATCCTATAATTTTCTTGTAAAATCTCCCAAAAATCGCCTCAATCTGAGCTCCAAATCGGTAAAAATAAAAAATGTCCCATTTTCAGAACTTAAACTCTCTGCCCAGTGATTTCTTCTACGCGATCGCGAACTTCCTCACGCGATCGCGTAGCACTAATTTTTACTGCCCAAAAATAACCCGACGCGACCGCAAGCAATGCCACGCGATCGCGATGCACAAGATTCCAACTCTACGTGATTGCATCCCTCTTCACGCAATCACATAGAGCAAACGTGTGGCCCACCTTTCTCTCAAGTTTCCCCTACGCGATAAATGATAAATCACGCGCTTTCTAATCCGCATAACTCTTCTGTCTGGACTGTGCTGTACGAAGCCGCTCCTGAATCAACTTTACCTTTTCCAAGGCATCTTTCACCAAATCAGTACCATATAACTTAGACTCACCAGGCTCAAACCATCTGATGGGCGAACGACATCTCTAACCATATAAAGCCTCAAATGGAGCCATCTCGATGCTTGATTGGTAACTATTATTATAAGCAAACTCGGCCAAGGGCAAGAAACGATCCCATTGACCTCCAAAGTCAATCACGCATGCCCTGAGCATATCCTCCAAAATCTGAATTGTCCGCTCTGACTGCCACTTGGTCTGCGGATGAAAGGCTATGTTGAGTTCTACACGGGTCCCCAATTCACTCTGTACTGCTCTCCAGAAATGTGAAGTAAACTGAGGGCCTCTATCTGATATGATAGAAATTGGAACACCGTGCAACCGAACTATCTCCTGAATATAAATCTGGGCCAAATTCTCTGAAGTATACGTAGTGACAGCCGGAATGAAATGTGCAGACTTGGTCAACCTGTCAACAATAACCCAAACTGCATCAAATTTCCGCAAGGTCCGCGGCAACCTGACTACAAAGTCCATAGTAATGCGTTCCCATTTCCACTCCAGTATAGTCATCTGCTGAAGTAGGCCACCTGGCCTCTGGTGTTCATATTTAACTTGCTGGCAATTTAGGCACCTAGCTACATGCTCAACGATGTACTTTTTCATTCGTCGCCACCAATAATGCTGCCTCAGGTCACGACACATCTTCATAGCACCTGGATGAATAGAATATAGAGAACTGTGTGCCTCCTCTAGGATATGTTTCCTCAGTCCATCCACATTAGGAACACATAGACAATCCTGGAGTCGCAGAACACCATCCGCGCCAATAGTAACTTCCTTGGCACCACCCCGTAGTACCGTTTCTCGAAGAAGCATTAAGTGTGGATCATCATACTGGCGAGCCTTGATCTGCTCAAATAGTGAAGACTGAGCTACAACACATGCAAAAACTCGGCTGGGCTCTAAAATATCCAGCCGCACAAGTTTGTTGGTCAAGGACTGAATATCCAAAGCTAATGGCCTCTCCTCTGCTGAAATGAAAGCCAAACTACCCATATTCTCCGCCTTTCTACTTAAGGCATCTGCAACTATATTTGCTTTGCCCGGATGATATAATATAGTAACATCATAATCTTTCAGTAACTCCAGCCATCTGCGCTGCCTCAAATTTAGGTCACTCTGCTTGAACAAATGCTGCAAACTGCGATGGTCAGTGTAAACCTCACAAGACACCCCATAAAGATAATGCCTCCAAATCTTAAGAATGTGAACAATCGTTGCTAACTCCAAATCATGCACTGGATAATTCTTCTCGTGGGACTTCAACTGACATGAAGCATATGCAATAACTCGCCCTTCCTGCAACAATACACAACCCAAGCCAACGTGTGAAGCATCACAATACACTGTATACATCCCCGAACCAGAAGGCAACACTAACACTGGAGCTGTGGTCAATGCTGTCTTGAGCTTCTGCAAGCTCACTTCACAATCATCGGACCATCGGAACGGAGCACCCTTCTAGGTTAATTTGGTCAAAGGTGCTGCAATAGATGAAAAACTTTCCACGAACCGACGATAATAACCTGCTAAACCCAAAAAACTCCTGATCTCAGTTGCCGAAGTGGGACGATGCCAATTCTGAACTGCCTCAATCTTTTTGGGATCAACTTTAATGCCCTCGCCCGATACAATATGCCCCAAAAATGCTACAGACTCTAGCCAAAACTTACATTTAGAGAACTTAGCATATAGCTTTTATTCCCGCAGCGTCTGAAGCACCACTCTCATATGTTGCTCGTGCTCCTCCTTACTGCGTAAGTAGATCAAGATGTCATTAATGAATACAATGACAAACGAATCAATATATGGCCTGAATACCTTGTTCATCAAATCCATAAATGTTGCCGGGGCATTAGTTAAACCGAAGGACATTACCAAAAATGCATAATGACCATATCTAGTCAGGAAAGCAGTCTTCGGGACATCCGACTCCCGAATCATCAACTGATGGTATCCCGACCTCAAGTCGATCTTAGAGCACACCCTAGCACCCTGCAACTGGTCAAATAGATCATCAATACGTGGCAACAGGTACTAGTTCTTAATAGTGACTTTATTCAATTGATGATAATCAATACACATTTGCATCGTTCCATCATTCTTCTTCATAATAATACCCGTGCACCCCAAGGCGATACACTCGGTCTGACGAACCCTTTGGCTAGTAACTCCTCAAGCTGTTCTTTTAACTCCTTCAATTCTTTTGGAGCCATGCGATATGGTAGGATAGATATAGGCTGGGCATCT
Organism: Nicotiana tomentosiformis; assembly: GCF_000390325.3. Classification (NCBI taxonomy): domain Eukaryota; kingdom Viridiplantae; phylum Streptophyta; class Magnoliopsida; order Solanales; family Solanaceae; genus Nicotiana; species Nicotiana tomentosiformis. Next base: position 7,990,512 of record NC_090819.1, read on the forward strand.
AGAGCCAAATCGATACAAAAATCAATATCATGATCAGGTGGCATGCCTGCAAGATCTGAAGGAAATACATCGGAGAACTCCCGAACTATATGCACTGAATTGATAGTTGGAGTCTCTGCAGTAGTATCCCCCACATAGGCTAGATAAGCTAAACATCCCTTCTCAACCATGTGTTTAGCCTTCATAAAAGAAATAACCCTATTAAATGCACTAACAGACGAACCTTCCACTCCATCCTAGGCAATGCTGGAATAGCCAAGGTAACAGTCTTGGCATGGCAATCTAGAATGGCATGATATGGAGATAACCAGTCCATGCCCAGGATAATTTCAAAATCGATCATCTCAAGCAATAGGAGGTCTGCTCTAGTTTCATAACCAAAGAATGTAACAATACAGGACCGGTAGATCTGATTCACAACAACAGAATTACCCACAGGAGTGGACACATAAACATGAGTACTCAAGGATTCACGAGAAACACCCAGAAAATGGGCAAATAGAGATGACACATATGAATATATAGATCCTGGATCAAATAATACGGAGGAATCTTTGTCACAAACAAAAATAATACATGTAATCATGGCATCCGAGGCCTCTATATCTGGTCTGGCCGGAAAAGCATAGAACCGAGCTGGAGCCCAATTGGCTGGCCTCCACCTGTAGTATGGCCCCTACCCACCCATCCTCCACCTCTTGGTGGTCGGATGACTGGTGGAGCAACTGGTGCGGTAATCATAAGCTGCTGACCCTGCTGCACTGGTCTACCCCCAAGTCTGGGGCAAAATCTCTGCATGTGATTGGGATCCCCGCACTCGTAACAACTCTTCGGTGCAATGGGCTGCTGACTAAGAATCAGGCCCTGGTGACCTGAATACCCACTGGAAGAACCCTGAATAGCTGGTGGGCGATAAAAACTCTCTGGTATAGCACAAAAATAAGGTCGCACTGAAGGACCCCGAGGAGGCGGTGGTGTTGGATATGGGGGCCTGCTGGACTGTCCTCTCACAAACTGACCTCTGCCCCCAGATGGAGCACCTCTGAACTCTCCAGAATATCTAAACCGCTTATCTCTCATAACCTGCTCTCGGCTCCGCTAACGAACACCCTCAATCCTCCGGGCTATCTCTACGACTAGCTCATAAGAAGTGCCCATCTCAACCTCTCGAGCCATAGTGGCATGAATGCCAGTATGTAAACCCGCAACAAACCTCCGTACTCTCTCCGCCTCAGTAGGGAGTATCATAAGTGCATGGTGAGATAACTTAGAGAACCTTGCCTCATAATCGGTCACTAACATCTGACCCTGCTAGAGCTGCTCAAACTGAAGATACGTCCAAGAAGATACGGGTGAACCTGTCCCTAGTCATGGGAGGAGAATCTACTGGTCTGACAAGAAGATAAGACTTCCACCATCTACGGGCTCTGCCCTCTAACTGAAAAATAGCGAAGTCTACCCCATGAGACTCCAATATCCTTATGTTGTGCAGTCTGTCCCTGCACCGATCAATGAAATCCTGGGGATCCTCATGTCGCTCAGCCCCAAAGACAGGAGGATGTAGTCAAGTCCATCTATCCAATAGTTTCTGTGGATCAGCGGTTGCAGCTAGCCTGGGCTCAGGTGTAGCTGCTGCCACTGGCTGGGCTCCACCCACGGGTAGTGCACCCTGGGTCTGATATACAGTAACTGCTTGCCCATGAGCCTGTGCGGTAGGTGTTTGTGCTCTCCCTCCCGCCTGAGATGTGGCCGGGTCTGCCGAAAATAAACCGTCCTGAGTCATAGTATCCATGAACCGCAACATACGACCCATGACATCCTGGAATCCCAGTGCATATGTGAAATCCACCGGAGCTGGCTCTGCCATAGGCACCTCACCTTGTTCCTCAATGATGGGATCCTCTGCTGGACCCACTGGCGGCATAACTGGAACAGTCCTGGGACGTCCTCGTCCCCTACAACGGGTTGGAGCCCTCCCTCGACCTCTAACAACAGGGGGAGTAGCTCTTCCCTGGTCTGGAACTTCATTAGAGCGCGTCCTCACCATATGTGAGAGAATAAGAGAAAGATATTTAGTACTACATCAATCGCACGATGCAATATGAAGAAAGGTATTTTCCTAACACACTATAGCTTCTCGAAGATAAGTACAGACGTCTCCGTACCGATCCACAAGACTCTATTAGGTCTGCTCATAACTTGTGAGACCTACGTGAACCTAGTATTCTGATACCATGTTGTCATGACCCAATTTCACCTATAGGTCGTGATGGCGCCCAACACTACAGCTAGGCAAGCCAACTAGTAATTTAAACCCATATTCAATTCTTTTAAAATTAACCGAGTAATTAAACTCTTCTTACTTGCAAGAATTTAGACAATATGGAAAGATTTAGTAAATTAAAATAACCAAGAACAGAATTTAAATCCAAAGATTCTACTAGTGTGTGTGCCAAGACCTGATGTCACAAGTGTATGAGCATCTAGTAGATTATACAAAATTATAAATACTGTCTGAAAGGAAATAGACAGGATAAAAATTTCAGAAAGAAGCATTGGTTGATGCAGAATGACTCAGAAGGACAGCTCACCACTAAGCCTCTGGATGTCGTGGGTGCGCGCCAATAGGTCCAACTATAGCACCTATCTCAGGCCCTACACAAAAAGTGTAGCAAGTGTAGCATGAGTACGTAAACAACGTGTACCCAGTAAGTATCAAGCTTAATATCGAAGAGGTAGAAATGAGATGGTTGACTTTGACACTCACTAAGGGTCAATAATAATAATAATTGAAATAAAATATAGAATTATTTAAATCAACACGATTCACAGAGTTAACAATAATCTTATTTAACCAACAAAAATAATTAAATTCCTTCAAATGCAATAATTTTCAATCTATTAATTAAATTTACAAGTTGCAATTAAATATCAAGGCATCGTATAATAATAATTATTATTATTAGGCACGATTTCTGTCGAGGTCGTACGGCCCGATCCAGAGTGTCGTGTACACTGCCGAAGGACGTGTGGCACGATCCATAGATGCATCTATACTGCCGAGGCATTCGGCCCGCTCCACAAGAAAGGAGGACATTTTCTTATGTACCTCCGGAATGAGAGTATATTTATTATAAGATTAATTCGAGGAGATGAACAATTTCTTTTAACAATTAATTAATTTAAACAGAAAATTAAGTATGAGATTTTCATCTTTTACTATCTTTCCCTAATAATTCACAATATATATTATAAATAATTTAATTAAATAAAGGATATAATTTACGCACATAATTCATGCTTTGAGTCCTAAACTACCCGGACTTTAGCATAGATAGTAGCTACATATGGACTCTCGTCACCTCGTGCGTACGTAGCCCCCACAATTAGCAACAACTATTAATTTAATTACCAATGGGGTAATTTCCCCCTCATAAGTTTAGACAAGAGACTTACCTCAACTTGCTCCAATTTAATCCACTAGTAGGCCTTTTCCTCGATTATCCAACTATGTATGGCTCGAATCTAGCCAAACTAATTCGATACAATCACTAAAAATTATAGGAATTAATTTCATAAGAAAATACTACATTTTTCAATAAAAATCCGAAATTAACTCAAAAATCGTCTGTGGGGTCCACGTCTCGGAATCCGGCGAAAGTTACGAAATATGAACGACCACTCAACCACGAGTCTACCCATACCAAAATTACTAAATTACGATAAATATTCAGCCCTCAAATCCTCAAATCTATCCAAGAGGGGTTTCAAACTTTTCCAACTTAATTCACCAATAAATGATAAAAACAGTGATGGATCCGGGTAATTTAACCAATATTGAGTTAAGAACACCTATCCCGTTATTTTCTCTAAAAAGCTTCCAAAAATTGCCTTAATCCGAGTTCCAAATCGGTAAAAATAGAAAATGGGACAAAGTCCCATTTTTAGAACTTAAACTCTCTGTCCAGTGATTTCTTCTACGCGATCGCAAACTTCCTCACGCGATCGTGTAGCGCAAAGTTTTACTGCCCAAAAATAACCCTACGCGATCGCAAGTAATGCCACGCGATCGCGATGCACAAGATTCCAACTCTACACGATCTCATCCCTCTTCACGCGATCGCATAGAGCAAACGCGTGGCCCAACTTTCTCTCAAGTTTTCCCTATGCGATCGCAAACAATGTCATGTGATCGCGATGCACAGACTGGCCCAACCTACGCGATCGCGGTTGACCTCACGCGATCGCGAAGAACAAAATCAGCACTGCCTCAACTAAGCCTACGCGATCGCAAACTATCTCATGCGATCGCGTAGAACAAAGTCACCTCTGCCCAAATTACACTACGCGGTCGTAGACGAACTTACGCGATCGCGTATAAGGAAATCAGAAGAAAATACCAGCAGCTATCACCAATCTCCCAAAAGCTAAAAATGATCAATTAATCGTCCGAAACTCATCCGAGCTCCTCGGGACCTCAACCAAATATACCAACAAGTCCTAAAATATCATACGAACTTAGTCGAGCCTTCAAATCACATCCAACAACGCTACAACCGTGAATCATACTTCAATTCAAGTTTAATGAAACTTAAAATTTCTAACTTCTACATTCGGTGTCGAAACCTATCAAATCAAGTCCGATTGACCTCAAACTTTGCATACAAGTCATAAATGACATAACAGAGTTATAAAAATTTTTGGAACTAGATTCTGACCCCGATATCAAAAAGTCAACTCCCCGGTTAAACTTCCAAACTTAAATTCTTGTTTTAGCCATTTCAAGCCTAATTTAACTACGTACTTTCAAATAAAATTCTGAACACGCTCTTAAGTCCAAAATCACCATACGGAGCTATTGGAACCGTCAAATCCCGATTTCGGGGTCGTTTTCTCAAAATATTGATCGAAGTCAAACTTAGCATTTTAAGGCCAACTTAAGGAACCAAGTGTTCCGATTTCAACCCGAATACTTCCAAATCTCGAACCAACCATCCCCGCAAGTCATAAATTAATAAAATATATACAGAGAGTTTTATTTAGGGGAACGGGATTCTAAAAATCAAAATGATCAGTTGGGTCATTACAATTATACTTACCCGCGCGATGCGCGGATCAGTTAAACAAAAAAAAGCGGAGAGAAATATTAAAAATAGATGTATTTTGCAGATTAAATTTATCGACCGCATTAAAAAGAATTAAACCAAAAATAAAAAGATGAATCTCATTGGATTGTCTGTCTAAATCTTTTTGCTAAGGACCACCAATCCCCAAGAGATGTTACAACATACTTGAGTAATACTACACCAGTACTTGGCTTTAAAAGGATTAGTCCACATGAAAATTTATAAATTTTTATCTCAAGTAAATTCATAAAGAACATCACATTTGGTTCAAATCTTATTTTACCAAATGAAGCTTAATCAAGGTGCGCCAACTTTGTTCTTATCGAATTTGAGGAACATCTTTGCTCTTCTCTCGTCGAGAGAAAGGAACTCACATGCATCGATTACTAAATCATCATCGAATCCCGAAATTTTTTTTTATCATGCCAAACACCTCGACTTATTAAAGAAAATTAAGAACAATAAAATATAATTCATACAGACTAATCTATATAATATAATTAAACTAATCCGAGCGATATTTAGAGCCAATAGCCATCCTCAAAGGTAAGTATAGAATAATCGAAGGTCTGATTTGAATTGATGCTTATCTCTACTTGCAACTTATTATAGACAGTATAAAAGTGATTAATTAAGACGACATGCCTATACAACTAATTGTCAAAAAAAATTAAAGTTTACAAATACCAGCAATATTTAATCAACTCTGCCGATTTTATATTTAGCTATTGTTGAAGGTGTTAGTAATAATGTATTAATAATAATGTGTTATATATCAGTATGCTAAATATAGTAAAAACAAAATTCAACGAATATTTGGAATTGACAAAAAAAAAATGTATTTCAAGATATTATTTGATTGATTAAAAAGGTTTTTCATCATTGATTTTGAGTAAGGTATTTCTAAGATCTTATTCATACATTACTTTTGTTAAGATCTATAATGTTACACATCCCAAGGTGACGTAATGAATATGAGACTTGTTAATCATGATTTAAATGATTTTAAAGTCATAATATGGATATATATGATGTTTGGATAGAAAATATGAAGTTTGAGAAAAATCGAATTAAAGTTGCTGAAAAATCGACTAAGGATTTGCCTTGTAACAGAATTTTTTGAGAAATAAATTTTGTGTGTTATATGAGGTTTTTTTGGGACATATTATATACCAAATTGAAGGTCTTGAAATTTAATTTCTAATACTCTTAACCGTTCATTGATACAACACCCGGATAAAAGGTTATAAGCGTTGGAAGAAGGACCAATGCGAGGGTGCCAAGCAGCACCTTTTGACTTTTCAAACAAAATGGATATTTATATCCTTATCTCGTTTCTTTCTTCAATTTTCCAGAACACACAACCAAATAAGACCCCTAACTTTACTCTTAATCTCTCTTCAAGAGCTTCAAACAAGATTATCATCCAGGGTATGGAATCAAGAAGCGATAATATTAAAACGATCCCTACGACGTAAGTATCGCTATATCGCCTCTATTTTTCTTTGTAGTTTGAGTTTTGGAAGGTACTTCATAGTTAAGAAAATGTGTACTTTCTGTATTTAAGTGTTTAAATATCAAGAAAAGTTGATAAATTTATTTTCTAATAGTTAGAACTTATGGGATGGTGATCGGAAGTCATGAGTTCGAGTTATTCACTTGTAGCAGACTGTTTTGTGGATTGTTTTGTGTTGCTGTTGGGCTGCGTGGTTTACTACTATTTTATGGAGTTTTGGAGGAGTAAGGTTGTGGAAAAATACTACATAAATGCAGGGTGGTGGGCTGGTCGTTCGTCGTAATATTTTCGGACCGTTTGATACTACTACGATGGTCGTTTTGTGTATGAAGAGATTGGAGTGTGTTGGGCTATTTTGTAGTATTTTGTGGTGTATATAAGGGTGAAAAATAATGTATACATGTTGATATTGTTGTGTTTGGTGTTATCTTTAATTTGAAGGAAGTAAGGATTATAGGGGAGATGTTGCCCGTTTTAATACAAAATAAGCTTGCCGTTCGTTGTGCGATAGTTGTACCTTTCCTAACTTAATGATAATATTATTGTTGTTATTTTAGATTAAGGTACGAAGAGGCGAGTTCAACTTGGTGATTGGAAAGATTGTGATAAGGTATGTTAAGGCTATCCCTTCTTTCCTTTTTGGCATGATCCATATGATGCAAGAAATGAGCAAGTATGCAACTTTCGCAAATAATTCTATTCCTAGAAGTACTAGGGTTGCCTATGTTCTTGATTCCCCATATGTCCTACTATTATATCGTCTTTTCATGGGTCTTATGATATTCTGAGAGATCTTATAGATTTACTTCCTTATGCATTACATTTATTTATACATGTACATTGACCCATGACCAGATGACATTATATACGCGTATATTATATGTATATGTGATATGGAAAAGGTTTTGGCATTATATACGCACCACCACCTGATCAGCTGGTATACGTTGATGATTTCTCCCACAGTGGCTGAGATGATATGATGAGATACCCTCAGAGGCTTGATGATGTTATATATGCATATACTTATGCATGGTATGGCATTTATACGCATATGCATGATATTATAAATATTTTCATGATTCACAGAGCTATTCAGACTTACAGGTTGAGTTCCTTACTCCATGTTTCTTTCATGCCTTACATACTCGGTACTTTATTTGTATTGATGTCCCTTTTGCCTGGGGACATTGCGTTTCATGCCCGCAGGTCCCGATAGATAGGTTGAGAGTTCTCCTAGTAGGCTATCAGCTCAGCAGAAGGTGTTTGTGCACTCCACTTGCTCCGGAGTTACCTATTTGGTCAGTATGATTTGAATATGTATTAATTAGCCCTGTCCCGACCTTTATGACATTTATGTACTCTTAGAGGCTTGTAGATAGATGACATGTATATCGGCCTATGTCTTGAGTAAACAAATGATTATATCGGTCTTATAGGCTCATATGTCACATATATAAGTTTCTATATCATATTAGGTCGTCCTATGTCTAGTATCTCCTTATGTTTTATTCTAGTTATCTCATGACGGCCTTTTCGGTTCATTTACCCATGATAGTATGATAAGAATAATACGTTACATTGGTACTCGGTTGAGTTAGGCATCGGGTACCCGTCGCGGCCCTACAGTTTGAGTCGTGACAAAAGTGGTATCAGAGCAGTTCCGTCCTAGGGAGTCTACAAGCCGTGTCTGGTAGAGTCTTGTTTATGGGTGTGTTGTACACCACACTTATAAGCAGGAGGCTACAGGGTATTTAGTACTGTCACTCTTTCTTCTTACTCTAAATCATGTGGTAGAGCTCAGTTGTAAGAAATTCAAATTCCTAAATTCTATTTTATTCGTTATACAATGACATCTACATCTAGAAAGACAGTTTGTAAGATATTGAATATGACTGTGGAAGAGTTGAGTCAGAGGAACTCGATGTTGCGTCATGCTTATGATGAGTAAATGTAAGGCCTTCAGTAGATATGTGTGTACTACGACGTGTGAGCCTCTTGATAAGGATCCCCAAGGCATGAATATCTATCTACCCATATGGTAAAAAGCAATGAGAGAATCAGAAGGTAGATATAAGTTTCAACAAGTAAAAAAAGCTAGGTGAAGAAGGATACGAGGTACCCAGTTAGTGAAGATTATTTGTATTTACAATTCAGGCAGATAAATATAAGCATTCTGAGTTACTTTCAACAATAACAAAGATATATTCACTTGACAACACCCATTTCAGTTATGCCCTGTAGGAGCTAATAGATATAATTTAAGAGAAGGATGGGATATCAGCATCCGGCTGAGGTTAGAGTAACCCAAAATTGTGGATTGATTGTTATCATTAGCTCACATTTCCGAGGGATATTACAAATGTGGTAATGGTTCTCCTTGTGAGACACTCATATGGTTCACTCTAGAATAGTACAATCAGATATGAATACTAGAATGTTCAGAAATTTCAGAAGATTGGCATTGGAATCCTAGAAGGGATAAATATCTACCTTTGTATGGCTCTCGTCCCTAGTAAAGAGAGAGTGTTAGGCGACCTGAAGAGCCAGTGAGTTAAATCAAGGGGGGATAAAAGTGAAAGAATGTTTTGAAGAAGTTTTCATAATAAGGTGACAGACAGAAATATTAGCAGGAGAATAAGAAGAAAGTAAATGAAGCATTATGAGTAAGATGTGATAAATGGATGATACCGGTAAATCAAAATATGACAGGACTACATATTATATAGTCAAGTGAAGGAAAAGACAAGAAGTTACAGGCCTTGAGACAATAACAGAGTATAAGCCATAAAGTCATGTCCCTATTTTGAGAAATGAGTTGGTGACTCATACGTGATTACCAGGAGGAAACGTTAGACCCCCGGAGTAATAGAAATTAGTATGGGCTAGTGAATAAGATAAACTGAACATGAATTCGAGACCAAAGGATTTGATAATAGTTGATATCGTGAGAATTTCAGAGATCGCGTTCCGGCGATAATTGAATGGACAACAGAAGAATAACCTTTAAAGGTCATTTAGGAAGACGCTTCCTAAAAACAAGCATTGTGAGCAGAGTTAAGCTTAAGGGACTAAGTGTGCCAGTTACACTAGGTGTCACCTTTGTATGTAAGAAATTAAATTATCCCTGGTACAGAAGGGTTACTGCAAGGCAAATAAGAGTCCGTGAAGATGTGAAAAGACGCCAAATATGAAGAGGTGAAACATTTATAGGTAAATCTTCATAGCAATAAATGTTAGTACTCCCCTAAAGGGGGAAGATAGTGTGATATGGTATTAAGTTGGAGTTATGTGGTTAAGGTAACGATGGAATAGTAAAGGAAGAATGTGGTAGAAAGGCGAAAGGAATGAGATTGCATTTATGCAGATCCTACGGATATGATACGACTCTAGAATATTATGCAAGCATGACAACGGGGAGAGACAGTAAGGGCTCCATCACTAGATGTTGTTGATAAATAAGTCCAAATGAACACTGGATACATAAGGAGCCTGTGTGCGGGGTAAGTTAAGACAAAGGATATAACCCAAGAGAGATTACGCAGAATATAGATATGAGAATGGACTAACGTGTAGTTAGTAGTTGATTTAGGAAGAGCCCAGTCATGGCTAAACAAGAGGATACAGACAAATCAGCAGGTTGTGCAAGATAAACATAGTGATACCCAACATAGGGAATTCAGTCTTGCAAATATGATGACATAGTAATCCTTGAGAAATATTCATATAAGAGTTGGGGTTGATAAAGGTACAATATAAGTATTACGAAAATAAATAAAAAATGGTGCCACTGAGAAGAGAGTCAAAATTTTTAGTTCAGAATCAACCTTACGAGCACAAGGGCGCAGAGGTAAGTAATTAAGGATAATTATAGGTGAGTAAGAACATCAAAAATTCTTTTGGATATACGATGTAATAAGCTCGCAGTTTTATAGGAGTCAAAGGGTCTCTCTTAAGTACTACAAAGAAAGACTAGCTGAGGGAATAAGGAAGAAGGCTTCAACTTAAGCATAGTGACATAGGGAAGAAATGGTCTTGTAACAACAGTCTCACAGCAACATTGTATGCACTCCATAAGAAAGTGGCACCTATCGTGGCTAATGAACGGAAAAAAAAAAATCAAAAGATGATATTTGAGATCATATGAGTTACAGGAAATTCCAGTATTTGTGGGCAATGAGATAAGCTATGTATTTATGCAACAAGTGGAAGAACGACCATGAAAAGTAATTGCTTATGTTTAAAGACAACTAATAAAGCACAAGAAGAATTATCCGTCCCTTGATTTAGAATTAGCCGCGGTGATTCATGCACTAAAGATGTGGAGGCACTATTTGTATGGCATTCATGTTGATATCTATATGGATCATAAGAGCCTTCAATATATCTTCAATTAAAAGGAATTGAATTCATGCCAAAGGAGATGGTTGGAGCTATTGAACGACTATGGCATTGATATTTTATACCATTCGGGGAAGACGAATGTAGTAGCCGACGCCCTCAGCAATAGATCTATGGGTAGCCTGTCATATTTACAGCCAGAGAAGTGTGGGATAGCCCATGAGATTCATAAGCTAGCTAGTCTTAGGGTTCGATTGCTGGACTCAGGTGATACCAGAGTTACTATTCAGGACATGACAACATCCTCTTTAGTAACTGAAGTGAAGGAAAGCCAGTATGAGGATCCTGTGCTAGCTCATTACAGAGATACATCCCCTCAAAAGGAGAATACACCATTTGAGATTACAAGAGATGGAGTCCTCAGATATCGAGGTCGATTATGTGTTCTAATGTGGCAGGGTTGTGCCAGCAGGTTATGGGAGAAGCTCACTATTCTCGTTATTCTATTTATCCAGGAGCGACGAAGATGTATCATGATATCAGGGGAATATACTGGTAGGACGAAATGAAGAAGGATATAGCAGAGTTTGTTGCTCAGTGCCCAAATTGTGAGCAGGTTAAGATTGAGCATCAGAAACCCTGTGGATTATCACAGTCTATAGAGATTCCGACTTGGAAATGGGAAGTGATTAATATGGATTTCATCATAGGCTTACCTCGTACTCAACGTAAGTTCGATGCTATATGGGTTATTGTCGATAGACTTACAAAAGCAGCCCATTTTCTATCTATCAGGACTACTTACTCAGTAGAGGATTATGCAAGGCTTTACATTAGGGAGATAGTACGACTTCATTATGTCCCTATATCTATTATCTCAGATAGAGGTGCTCAGTTTACAGTTAATTTCTGGAGGTCCTTCCAAAAAGGATTGGGGACTCAAGTAAGTCTTAGAACAATATTTCATCCCCAAACAGACGGTCAGGCTGAACGTACTATTCAGACACTGGAGGATATGCTATGGGCTTGTGTGATGGACTTCGGGGGTAGCTGGGATGATCATCTTCCACTTATTGAGTTTGCATATAATAATAGTTATCATTCCAGCATTCATATGGCTCCATACGAAACTCTTTACAGACGGAAGTGTAGGTCACCTATCGGATGGTTCGAGATTGGGGAAACTAAGTTAGCAGGATCATAGTTGGTACATCAGGCAGTTAAGAAGATTAAGCTTATAAGGGAAATGCTATTAGTAGCATAGAGTCGTCAGAAGTCCTATGCAGATAATCGACGACGAGACTTGGAGTTTCAGGTAGACGACTGGGTATTCCTAAAGGTATCACCGATGAAAGGCGTTGTGAGATTCGGTAAGAAAGGAAAGCTTAGCCCTCGGTACATTGGACCTTATAAGATTATACGCAGAGTAGGCCAAGTAGCATATGAGTTAGACTTGCCTTCCAAATTAGAGTATGTACATCCAGTCTTTCATGTGTCTATGATCCGTATGTGTATTGGAGATCCCTCTAAAGTCATTCTAGTTGACGATGTTCAGGTTGCAAAGCAGCTATCATATGAGGAAGCTCCCATTGCTATACTAGATAGACAAGTTAGGAGATTAAGAACTAAGGATGTAGCTTCGGTTAAAGTACTTTGAATTAACAATAATGAGGAGGATATGACCCGGGAAGCTGAAGAAGAAATGGAGACTAGGTATCCTCACTTGTTTCCACTTCCAGAGGAGGATCAGACTGAGACATCACAGCCTTTAGGTACGTATATGGTACTTGATTCTTATGTTAGTTATTGTTATTGATCGTGTGAGGCCATTGGTGTTATTAATGATTGTGGCCCTGTGTGGCTTTGTATTGTTGGGTTTGCTGTCTGACAAGTTGGTAGTAGTACCGTTACAGAGGAGATTCTGCCAAAATTTCTATAGATTTCTGGGAGTTTCACATTCGAGGACGAATGTTTCTAGGGGGGGAAGATTGTTACACCCTGTGCCTCCCAAAGTGACGTAATGAATATGAGACTTGTTAATCATTATTTAAATGATTTTAAAGTCATAATATGACTATATATGATGTTTGGATAGAAAATATGAAGTTTGGAAAAAATCGGATTAAAGTTGCGGAAAAACCAACTAAAATGCCTTGTAACAGAGCTTTTTGAGAAATAAATTTCGTGTGCTATATGAGGTCTTTTTGGGATATATTATATACCAAATTGAAGGTCTTGGAATTTAGTTTCTAATGCTCTTAACCATTCATTGATACAACACCCAGATAAAAGGTTATAAGCGTTGGAAGAAGGACCAATGCGAGGGTGCCAAGTAGCACCTTTTGACTTTTAAAAGAAAATGGATATTTATATCCTTATCTCGTTTCGTTATTCAATTTTCCAGAACACACAACCAAATAAGACCCCTAACTTTACTCTTAAGCTCTCTTCAAGAGCTTCAAATAAGATTACCATCCCGTGCACGGAATCTAGAAGTGATAACATTAAAACGATCCCTACGACGTAAGTATCGCTATATCGCCTCTCTTTTTCTTTGTAGTTTGAGTTTTGGAAGGTACTTCACAGTTAAGAAAATGTGTACTTTCTGTATTTAAGTGTTTAAATATCAATAAAAGTTGATAAATTCGTTTCTTAATAGTTAGAACTCACGGGACGGTGATCGGAAGCCTTGAGCTTGAGTTATTTACTTGTAGCAGACTGTTTTGTGGATTGTTTTGTGTTGCTGTTGGGCTGCGTATTTTACTACTATTTTATGGAGTTTTGGAGGAGTAAGGTTGTGGATAAACACCACATAAATGCATGGTGGTGGTCTGGTCGTTCGTCCTAACATTTTTGGGCCGTTTGACACTACTACGGTGGTCGTTTTGTGTATGAAGAGATTGGGGTGTGTTGGGCTGTTTTGTAGTATTTTGTGGTGTATATAAGGTTGGAAAATAATGTATACATATTGATATTGTTGTGTTTGGTGTTATCTTGAATTTGAAGGAAGTAAGGATTATAGGGGAGATGCTGCCCGTTTTAATACAAAATAAGCTTGTCGTTCGTTGTGCGATAGTTGTACCTTTTCTAACTTAATAATAATATTATTATTGTTATTTTAGATTAAGGTACGAAGAGGCGAGTTCAACTTGGTGATTGGAAAGATTGTGATAAGGTATGTTAAGGCTATCCCTTCTTTCCTTTTTGGCATGATCCATATGATGCAAGAAATGAGCAAGTATGCAACTTTCACAAATAATTCTATTCCTAGAAGTACTAGGGTTGCCTATGTTCTTGACTCCCCATATGTCCTACTATCATATCGTCTGTTCATGGGTCTTATGATATTTTGAGAGATCTTATAGATTTACTTCCTTATGCATTGCATTCATTTATACATGTACATTGACCCATGACCAGATAGCATTATATACACGTATATTATATGTATATGGGATATGGAAAAGGTTATGGCGTTATATACGCACCACCACCTGATCAGTTGGTATACGTTGATGATTTCTCCCACAGTGGCTGAGATGATATGATGGGATACCATCAGAGGCTTGATGATGTTATGTACGCATATACTTATGCATGGTATGGCATTTATACGCATATGCATGACATTTTAAATATTTTCATGATTCACAGAGCTATTCAGACTTACAGGTTGAGTTCCTTACTCCATGTTTCTTTCATGCCTTACATACTCGGTACTTTATTTGTACTGACGTCCCTTTTGCCTGGGGACGCTGCGTTTCATGCCCGTAGGTCCCGATAGACAGGTTGAGAGTTCTCCTAGTAGGCTATCAGCTCAGTGGAAGGTGTTTGTGCACTCCACTTACTCTGGAGTTGCCTATTTGGTCAGTATGATTTGAATATGTATTGATTGGCTCTGTCCCGACCTTTATGACATTTATGTACTCTTAGAGGCTTGTAGACAGATGGCATGTCTATGGATACTTGTATGGCCTTATTGGCCTATGTCTTGAGTATACAAATGATTATGTCGGCCTTATAGGTTCGTATGTCACATGTATAAGTTTCTATATCATGTTGGGTCGTCCTATGTCTAGTATTCTCGTATGTTTTATTCTAGGTATCTCATGACGGCCTTTCCGGTTCATTTACCCATGATAGTATGATAAGAATGATACGTTACGTTGATACTCGGTTGAGTTAGGCATCGGATGCCGTCGCGGCTCTATGGTTTGAGTCGTGACAAATAACTTATTCCAAATTTATTATTTAACATTCTTGCATTTAATATAGATCTTTTACGCCATCGACTTCATAGTGCAAAACACGATTTTAATGAACAATTCAGAATTGCATAAATTCAAATAAGTCTAATTTCACTATTTCTTTTGGAACAGAGAAATTTATAACATCATTAGAATGTACACAAATAATATGCAAGAACTTTGAATGTACACATAGGAAGTAATGTCATCCAAATCACATATGAAATATGACTAAGAGGCATACGTATATAAGATATTAAAAGTGAAAACTCATCCAAAAGAAAAAAATATTTTGGATTATCCTCGTAAAGGAGCACTAATCATGACATAAAAAACAAATTATCGATGTAAGAAATTCTATCTATCTGAAACATAGTCACAAATGTATTCTGAAGGAACACTAAATGAACACTAATAAAGACAATATTAACAAAAACATGATTTATGTAAGAGAACTTATCTATGATAATAAATTATTTTTAAAACTGGATTGCATAAACGCATCAAACTCAGTGAAATATAGTACAATAAGTTAATTGCGAATAATTCAAAAATATTAACTAAATTAAGGAACCAAAGAAACAACTTCCATAATATTATACTGAAATTTTGACTTTAACACTTAAAAAAAACATACAACTATATATCCATATAACACCTAGCCATCTCACATGACTGTACAATTACTTCAAACTATCAATGAGGAAGAATGGTTGAGTATAAGTTAATTCAAATTTTCATCTTTATTATAGTCTATAGCAATTGTTAAATTAAATTTGTATAAGACACTTGTATCACATGAGGAGAACCCCAATAATGCTTACCATATCCATTAGTATTTCAAAGAATAACCATTACAAAAGGCTGTGCAACATTTTTCTTTAGCTTATGACATTTCGACGACTTAAATGTAACAACCCAATCGGTCATTTTAATTTTTAGAACCCCGTTTTTTAAAATAAAACTTTCCGTATGTGCTTTTAATGATTTATGACTTGCGGGGATGGTTGGTTCGGGATTTAAAAGTATTTGGGTTGAAACCGGAACACTTGGTTCCTTAAATTGTCCTTAAAGTGCTAAGTTTGACTTCGGTCAACATTTTGAGAAAACGACCCCGTAATAGAATTTTGACGATTCCAACAGCTCCGTATGGTAATTTTGGACTTAGAAGCATGTTCGGAATTTTATTTGGAAGTCCGTAGTTGAATTAGGCTTGAAATGGCTAAAATAGGAATTTAAGTTTGGAAGTTTGACCGGGGAGTTGACTTTTGATATCGGAGTCGGAATCTAGTTCTGAAAATTTTTATAGCTCCGTTATGTCATTTATGACTTGTGTGCAAAATTTAAGGCCAATCGAACTTGAATTGATAGATTTTGGTAAATAATGTAGAAATTGAAAATCTTAAGTTTCATTAAGCTTGAATTGGGGGATGATTCGTGGTTTTAGCGTTGTTTGATGTGATTTGAGGGTTCGACTAAGTTCGTATAATATTTTGGGACTTGTTGGTATAATTGGTCGAGGTCCTGAGGGGCTCAGGTGAGTTTTGGACGACTAATGGATCACTTTTGGCCTTTGGAACACTGCTGATAACTGCTGGTATTTTCTTCGGGTATCTTTATACGCGATCGCGTAAGTTGGTATGCGATCGCGTAGAGTAATTTAGGCAGAGGTGAATTTATTCTACGAGATCACGTGAATGAGGTTGCAATCGCGTAGGGTTAATTTGGGCAGCTGGAAATTTATTCACTGCGATCGCGTGGACATGTCCGCGATCGCGTAGGATTGGCCAGTGTGTGTATCGCGATCGCGTGTCATTGTTTGCGATCGCGTAGGGAAAATTTGAGAGGAAGCTGGGCCACGCGTTTGTGCTATGCGATCGCGTGAAGAGGGATGCGATCGCGTAGAGTCAGAACCTGGTGCATCGCGATCGCGTAGGGTTAATGTTTGGGCAAAAAAATTTGTGCAACGCGATCGCGTAGAAGAAATCACTAGGCAAAGAGTTTAAGTTCTGAAAATATGGAGCTCGGATTTAGGCAATTTTTGGGAGGTTTTCAGAGAAAACAACGGGGTAAGTGTTCTTAACTCAATATTGGTTAAATTACCCGAATCCATCACTATTTTTATCATTTAATTGGTGAATTGAGTTGGAAAAGTTTGAAAACCCTCTTGGATAGATTTGAGGATTTGAGGGCCGAATTGTTATCGAAATTTAGTGATTTTGGTATGGGTAGACTCATGGTTGAGTGGGTGTTCATATTTCGTAACTTTCGCCGGATTCCGAAACGTGGGTCCCACGGATAAATTTTTAATTAATTTTGGAATTTTTATTGAAAATGTAGTATTTTCTTATAGAATTGATTCCTATAATTTTTAGTGATTGTATCGAATTATTTTTGGCTAGATTCGAGCCAGACAGAGTTGGATAATCGTAGAAAATGCCTTCTAGTGGATTAAATTGGAGCAAGAAGAGGTAAGTCTCTTGTCTAATCTTGTGAGGGGGAAATTATCTCATTGGTGATTAAAATTAAATAATTATTGCTAATTGTGGGGGCTACTTACGCACGAGGTGATGAGAGTCCGTGCGTAGCTACTATTAATGCTAAAGTCCTAGTAGTTTAGCACTCAAAGTATGAATTACTTGTGTAAATTGTATTCTTTGTTTAATTATATATATATATATATATATATATATATATATATTGTGAATTGTTAGATAAAAATATTAAAGGATGAAAATCTCATATACTTGATTTTCTGTTTAAATTAATTAATTATTAAGAGAAATTATTCTTCCTCCTAATTGTATCTTATAACTAATATACTCTCATTCCGGAGGTGCATAAGAAAATGTCCTCCTTTCTTGTGGAACGGGCCGAACGCCTCGGCAGGATAGATGCATCTATGGATCATGCCGCACGTCACTCGGCAGTATACACGACACTCTGGATCGGGCCATACGTCCTCGACAGAAATCGTGTGTAATAATAATAATCACACGATACCTTAATAGTTTATTTCAGCTTGCGAAGCTAATTGATAAATTGGAGAATCCTTGGAATTTAATGAATTATTATGCCTGCTTGTTAAGGAATTAATTGTTATTTCTGTAAATGAGATAAATTGATAAATTGAAAATTATTTGAATTGAAGAAATTTAATTAGTATATTGAGAATTGTTGCATTTGAAGGAATTTGATTATTTCTGCTGGCTAAATAAATTATTGTAAACTCTGTGAATCATGCTGATTTAGATATTCTAGTTTTATTTTAATTATTATTATTGACCCATAGTGAGTATCAAGTCGGCTATCTCGTCTCTACCACTTCGAGATTAGGCTTGATACTTACTGGGTACACGTTATTTTCGTACTCATACTGCACTTGCTGCATATTTTATTATACAGGTACATATATGTTTAGCGACCTTATGGGCACAGAGGTGTGGTTAATAATTGTGGGGACATAGGTGAGTTGCATTCTATATTACGATCCGCAGCTAACAGAGTCTCCTTTAGAGTTATTAAATTTTCCTGTCTAATTTGTATTCTGGACAAATGCTATATTTTATTTTAATTCCCTAATAAATGCTCATGCACTTGTGACACCGGATTTTGGGAATGGTTGTGAATTGTTTAGAAATTTAGTTGCTAAAAATATTTATCATTTACTTTATGAGTTTTATCTTTACTATTTCATTGAAGAAATTTTTATTTCAAAAATATTAAAATGGGTAATTAAGTTATTCGAATTATGGTTGGCTTGTCTGACAGTGGTGTCCGGCGCCATCACGACCTTAATGGATTTTGGGTCGTGACAACATAGTATCAGAGTACTAGGTTCACTTAGGTCTCACGAGTCATGAGAAAGTCTAGTAGAGTCTTGCGGATCGGTACGGAGATGTCTGTACTTATCTTCGACAGGCTACAGGGTTGTTAGGAATACTTCCCTTTTTGATTCCTCATCGTGCGATTTGATTCCTTTGAGGCTTATGCCTTCATTTCCTTCCTACTCAATCTTATGCGACGTGAAGCGCTTGTTATAAATTGGGGATCGAGGAAATTTTTTATGGTACTACAAATGTAGTGCAGGATATTTCTCCCTGCGAAATTAATTGGGCTATTGTTGTCGCCTTTTGAAAGGCCGCTCTGTCATTTCAAATTAACTATCAGTACTACCTAAGGTTTTGAGATTTGGCATTGATTGTTATGACGATTCGTGCATTATTATCGCACAGTGTTTATGAAATGGTAAAATGCCCGTCTATGTGTCAGGGCAGTAAACGACTTGAAAGAAGGTTTTCTCAGTACATGATTCAGAGGTTCCATGTTTTATTCCCAGCAAGGAAAAGGTAATCATACTATGAATGTTCAGGTTTGGGTTGATGGAGTAACGAAGCTTGATATTTTCGAGTGTGGTAGAGTTCTCAATTTTGATGTGGTGTCATCGCCCTGTTAAATGCGTTAAGGTTCGTCGGTGTTATGGTTTTCTTTAACTATCCTTCACGACGGGGTGTTAGGAATTGGTATAGGGAAAGCAGTCGTTAGAGATCGCGGTGTGTAGTGATTCAGGATCGAAGCAGCGTTCCTAGTATTGATGTCTTGAGAAGGATGATCGTCAGAAAGGTTTAAAGCTGGTAACGAGTTATTGGTTCAAGTGCTACAGAGACGGATTTTGAGTTAAGGCAACAAATGGGCAGCGAAGGATGAGGAAGGACATGTGAAAGGTGCCTTGTGTTGGTTAGGTTCCGAAAAGGCCAAGTGTAAGAGAACAGAAGCAGAGTAGTTGCTTAAAGGAGATGGTTGACCAAAGTGGGAGAGTGACAAGGTAGATTACGGGTTCTGTGGTAGGATAGCTACATGCCTTAGGATAAATTTGAGTGATTTGGGATTTAGGATTGACAGTGACTAGGTCTACGGACTTAAGTTGTAATATTAGCTGCTATATTGTGGAAGATTGGATACAACAGGAGGAAGTTGCTTGATATGAAGAAGGATACAATATGACTTTGGATTGGAATATATTGTCACACCTTTAGTTGACGTCCATGAGGAGTGAACGGACTAGTGCAGCTGGCGAATAAGCTCGGACTTAGGATGATCTACGGATTTTGTAGTAATCGCACCCAGTGCAGCGATGTTGGAATATGTCTGCATGTAATATGTAAATATGGCTAGTGGTTCAGAGTATTTATTAAAGGTTAATAGGAGGAATTCGAGAAATTTGGCGAGTTGCGTGTGCAGGATCATGTCAACAATGAAGAAAGAATCTCGGTGGATTGCAAAATTTTGTAAGTGTAGCTTCAAGCTAAGTGGGAGAGCTCCACCGTGTATGATTGGATTGCGTAGTGTCAACTTGTGCGTTTTCTAGTTATCGGTGTATTGGTGGGTCATTACAACTAAGGAAAGAAAACATCAGTGGTAATTTGAGCAAAGGATTTGGAGAATGTGTGCCATATTTGGCCTTATCAATTCATATTCAGGTTTTTGGAAGATTTAGAGTTTATGCTTCATGTATATGTGATGTACAGGAAAGTGAAATAGTCGGATGTTTCCTTGATAAAGTGTCCATGTGCTAGCAGGGCTTTGGAATTGATCATGTTTGGGAACAAGTTAGAGCAAGTGACTCTCATTAACGGTCCTAGTGGATTCAAAAAAAATTAAAGTGTGGTGTCTAAGGATCTCGAGTCTATAGTATGGTTGAGTATCGAGCTTTTGCAGCAGATCTCGAGTCTATAGTATGTTTGGGAACAAGTCGAGTCTTTTATGAAATGGGGCTTGGAGTGCTCTGCTTATCTACAGGTTGTGGTGTAGCATTAGAGAAACGGAAGAAAATAACTTCGAATTCATAAAATAAGTATCAGAATGGGTGTACCAGTTGAAGATGTAAAAAGTGCGCACAGGAAGGGATATAAGATAATTAGTGGTTTTGAAAGAGTGTGGTCTCGTGAAATAAGGTCACTTGGGATGAGTGCGGATTTGAGTTCGTGATGTAATGAATGGAGCTATTATTATTTCTAAGGCAAGCTGAGAGTAAATTGAGAAAAGATGGATCGGCTAACAATGGTTGAATCGGCACGATGGTGGCAATGATCAGTTCCTTTAGCGTATTGAATTATGCATGTGATTTGCGACGGTACGTGCGAGGCTTGACAGCCGCCATAATTGATTTTATTTGGAGGAATTCAAGTATTATGACATGTTATGTGTAGAGGGATCCCAGAAGAGTTATGGTGGTTTAGACCACTACTTGAGGCCAGTATTTTCTACTGATATGGGAATGCAGTCACGTGTTGCAATGATTCTCTTGAAATGAGTTGAGAAGAAGGTTTCTATATGATGAAGTGTTTACCTTATTAGTGGTTCGGGAGTTATGATGGAATTCTTGTACTCCTGCACATTGGCATGGTTAAGTGCACTAAATAGCATGGGATTCGAAAGTTGAGGATCTAAGATTTCAGTTCGGTGTTGACAAGGATGTCATGAGCTCGGATGAGCAGGGAAAGGATTCAGATGTTTAAAGTAAGATGGTATTATTTTTGGCATCACCTAAGGTCGATGTCAGGTGTAAGAGACCTTGTGTATTGATTTGTGGATCCTTGATTCTCCTTACAACATTAGTATGGCCGGTGGTATGGATGTGCAGACTTGTTATCTGTTATGGAGGGTCGTGGGAGCATGTCTCACGGAAAGATTGTGTAAGAGTGGCATGTAGTCACTTGATTGAGTGAAGATTTAAACCAAGTATGAAGATTGTGGTAATATCACTGATTTGAGAATTTATGTCTTGAGGGCGCTCAGTTCATTTGGTTATGGACTGTGGAAGTTTGTTCCGGTTATGATGGTTGTTCTTGTGTGTTATGATAAAAAGGGTTATTATGGATCCTTGAAAGGTTATTAGTCTAGTACGGTGCGATGAGAATTGGCTTAAGGTCTATGGATGGATTTAAATATTAATATAGGCTCTATATCAGGCCGGATGTGTTCATTTCAGCATATCGCTCCTTATGGAGGAGTATTCAGACGGTGAAAGTTGTTTCGTCGTCGGGTATTTCATATTATACTATATTGTGCCGTGTGAGTTGTGAAACGGCTTGATAAATTTCTTATGTGTTGAGGTTCCACGTAGTGATGGTGCTATGTGAGCAGGATGGCTCTCGAGATTCAGATCATATATCGCACCTTAGTTGTGCTTGAGTTTTGTAGCGTATGGCGCTGTCGGTCCTCCCAGGGATGGTATTATGCACTTAGCGTGCTTGTGTCCGATATTCAGATATATTGTAGTAATGAGCATTCTAGCTCGGTAAGTATTTTCTTATAGATTCTTTTTGTGCAGATCGGGTGGCACGCCACCACGGGTATGTCTTTTGGATCAGGTTGCACGCCGCAACAGTGTGATGTTGAGTACAGTCCCCTACATTCTATTTTGTGTGCTTTGTCTCTCATTTTCTGAGAAAGGTTCATGACACCTTTTCAGTTGTCTAATTAGTCACGTGGGTTGAATAATCCTTTCCAGAGTTCGTTTTCCTTATGTATCGCAATCGAGTCCGTAGCTTATTAGCTCATTGTGGTGTCATATGAAGCTTTTTGTCGTGTCTGAGGTGGCTTATTGCCTGAGCAGCTTATACTTGGTGAGACAAGATTATTGGATTCGGGATCAGTGCGATCGGATTATATGGAGTGTAATAAAGAGCAAATACCATTATTTGGTCATAATGAGGCAATGGTTCTTGTTAGAAGGAGAAACTCAATAATTGTTGACTCTGCAGTTGGTTATGAATTTCTACACATTTCTTCCGTCGTGGAAGCATTTCAAGAGTTGGAACAGGACTTATATGTATCATGAGTTATGTTGTGAACATCAGATTTGTGGAATTTTGGCAATTGTTATCGGAGGATGTTATTATAGTCATGTGAATGATGCGGTGCATGGTCTAAATTCAACAAAGGTATGCAATTCTGTATTGGTGCATCGTGTAGTGATTGATACGACATTCATAGGTTGGAAACAGGCATGGTGGAGAATTCTAGATGTTAGAATTGGGCTCTAAGGCTTATTTGCCTAAATAAAGGGGAGAATTTTCAGATTGGCTCGAGTTAATGTGCTCAACTGGGTGTGGTATCACGGGTAGGTTCACGAGGTGTTAAACAGTAATTTTGGATAACTCCGGAACACTCCTTATCACGTTCGAGGACGAACATATATTTAAGTGGGAGAGAATGTAACGACCCAACCGGTCATTTTAATTTTTAGAACCCTGTTCCCTAAAATAAAACTTTATGTATGTGCTTTCAATGATTTATGACTTGTGGGGATGGTTGGTTCGGGATTTGGAAGTGTTTGGGTGAAAACCGGAACACTTGGTTCCTTAAGTTGTCCTAAAAGTGCTAAGTTTGACTTCGGTCAACATTTTGAGAAAACGACTCCGGAATAGAATTTTGACGATTCCAACAGCTCTGTATGGTGATTTTCGACTTAGGAGCATGTTCGAAATTTTATTTGGAAGTCCGTAGTTGAATTAGGCTTGAAATGGCTAAAATAGGAATTTAAGTTTGAAAGTTTGACCGGGGAGTTGACTTTTGATATCGGAGTCAGAATCCAGTTCTGAAAATTTTCATAGTTCCGTTATGTCATTTATGACTTGTGTGCAAAATTTGAGGTCAATCGGACTTGAATTTATAGGTTTCGGTACATAATGTAGAAGTTGGAAATCTTAAGTTTTATTAAGCTTGAATTGGGGGATGATTCATGGTTTTAGCATTGTTTGGTGTGATTTGAGGGTTCGACTAAGTTCGTATGATATTTTGGGACTTGTTGGTATAATTGGTCGAGGTCCCGAGGGGCTCAGGTGAATTTCGGACGACTAACGGATCACTTTTGGCCTTTGGAACATTGCTGATAACTGCTGGTATTTTCTTCTGGTATCCTTATACGCGATCGCGTAAGTTGGTATGTGATCGTGTAGAGTAATTTAGGCAGAGGTGGATTTGTTCTACGCGATCGCATAAATGGGGTTGCAATCGCGTGGGGTTAATTTGGGCAGCTGAGAATTTGTTCACTGCGATCGCGTGGACACGTCCGCGATCGTGTAGGATTGGCCAGTGTGTGTATCGCGATCGCGTGTCATTGTTTGCGATCGCGTAGGGGAAATTTGAGAGGAAGCTGGGCCACACGTTTGTGCTACGCGATCGCGTGAAGAGGGATGCGATCGCGTAGAGTCAGAACCTGGTGCATCGCGATTGTGTGGGACTTGATGCGATCGCATAGGGTTAATGTTTGGGCAGAAAAATTTGTGCTACGCGATCGCGTGAGGAAGTTCGCGATCGCATAGAAGAAATCAGTGGGCAGAGAGTTTAAGTTCTGAAAATGGGATTTTTAATGATTTGGAGCTCGGATTTAGGCAATTTTTGGGAGGTTTTCAGAGAAAACAACGGGGTAAGTGTTCTTAACTCAATATTGGTTAAATTACTCGAATCCATCACTATATTTATCATTTAATTGGTGAATTGAGTTGGAAAAGTTTGAAAACCCTCTTGGATAGATTTGAGGATTTGAGGGCCGAATTGTTATCGGAATTTAGTGATTTTGGTATGGGTAGACTCGTGGTTGAGTGGGTGTTCATATTTCGTAACTTTCGCCGGATTCCGAGATGTGGCTCCCACGGATAAATTTTTAATTAATTTTGGAATTTTTATTAAAAATATAGTATTTTCTTATAGAATTGATTCCTATAATTTTTAGTGATTGTATCGAATTATTTTTGGCTAGATTCGAGCTAGACAGAGTTGGATAATCGTGAAAATTGCCATCTAGTGGATTAAATTGGAGCAAGACGAGGTAAATCTCTTGTCTAATCTTGTGAGGGGGAAATTACCTCATAGGTGATTAAAATTAAATAATTGTTGCTAATTGTGGGAGCTACGTACGCACGAGGTGACGAGAGTCCGTGCGTAGCTACTATTAATGCTAATGTCCGGGTAGTTTAGGACTCAAAGTATGAATTACTTGTGTAAATTATATTCTTTATTTAATTAATATTATTTGATATATATATATATATTGTGAATTGTTAGATAAAAATATTAAAAGATGAAAATCTCATATACTTGATTTTCTTTTTAAATTAATTAATTGTTAAGAGAAATTGTTCTTCCTCCTAAATTTATCTTATAACTAATATACTCTCATTCCGGAGGTACATAAGAAAATGTCCTCCTTTCTTGTGGAGCGGGCCGAACGCCTCGGCAGGATAGATTCATCTATGGATCGTGCCGCCCGTCCCTCGTCAGTGTACACGACGCTCTGGATCGGGCCGTACGTCCTCGACAGAAATCGTGCTTAATAATAATAATAATCGCATGATACCTTAATAGTTTATTTCGGCTTGCGAAGCTAATTGATAAATTGGAGAATCCTTGGAATTTAATGAATTATTATGCCTGCTTGTTAAGGAATTAATTTTTATTCATGTAAATGAGATAAATTGATAAATTGAAAATTATTTGAATTGAAGGAATTTAATTAATATATTGAGAATTGTTGCATTTGAAGGAATTTGATTATTTCTGCTGGCTAAATAAATTATTGTAAATTCTGTGAATTATGCTGATTTAGATATTTTAGTTTTATTTCAATTATTATTATTGACCCATAGTTAGTGTCAAGTCGGCTATCTCGTCTCTACCACTTCGAGATTAGGCTTGATACTTACTGGGTACACGTTGTTTTCGTACTCATACTGCACTTGCTGCATATTTTATTGTGCAGGTACATATATGTCTAGCGACCTTGTGGGCACAGAGGTGTGTTTAATAATTGTGGGGACATAGGTGAGTTGCAGTCTATATTACGATCCGCAGCTAACAGAGTCTCCTTCAGAGTTATTAAATTTTCCTGTCTAATTTGTATTCTGGACAAATGCTATATTTTATTTTAATTCCCTAATAAATGCTCATACACTTGTGACACCGGGTTTTGGGAATGGTTGTGAATTATTTAGAAATTTTGTTGCTAAAAATATTTATCATTTACTTTATGAGTTTTATATTTACTATTTCATTGAAGAAATTTTTATTTCAAAAATACTAAAATGGGTAATTAAGTTATTCGAATTATGGTTGGCTTGCCTGACAGTGGTGTCCGGCGCCATCACAGCCTTAATGGATTTTGGGTCGTGACATTAAACGTATGGCATTTCGACTTAAATTATATTTGAATACAGTACTACATAGTTGTAAGGGGAGCTTATGAATCTTTTTTTTTTTTTTTGACAAAAGCAGTAGTGCGTTAGCATGATAAATAATTTTGTAACATCATTAAAATGTACACAAATAATAAGCAAGAGGTTTAAATCTACACATAGGAAGTAATATCCATATCTCATATGAAACATGACTCAGAGGTACATAAGCTATTTTTTGATTAGCCAGACGTTTATAAGCTATTAAAAGTGAAAACTCATGTACAAGACAAATATATTTTTGATTATCCTTCTAAAGGAACACTAATCATGACAACATTAATAAAAACATGATGAACATAAGAGATCCTATCCATCTAAAACATAGTTATAAATTGTAAAAGAAAACTAAAGGGACACTAATCAAGACATTATTAACAAAAACATGATCGATGTAAGAGAACTTATCTACGATAGTAAATTATTTTTAAAATGAGATTGTATCAACACATCAAACTAAGTGAAATATAGTACAATAAATTTATTATGAATAATTCAAAAACATGTACTAAATTTAGGAAACAAATAAAAAACTTTCATAACATTTGATACAATATACTGGAATTTCCCTTAAAACTAACAAAGCATACAATTATACACCTAGCCATTTCACATGACTGTACAATTACTTCAACTGACAATGAGGAAGGATGGTTGAAGTATAAGTTAATTCAATTTTTCACCTTTGTTATAGTCTATAGCAATTGTTAGAACAAATTTGCATCAGACACTTGTATCATAGGAGGAGAACGGCAATAATGCTTACCATATCCATTAATATTCCAAATAACAACCATTACAAAAGCTCTGAACCATTTTTCTTTAGCCTATGACATTTCGACGTCTTAAATGTATGACATTTCAACTTAAATTATATTCAAAAAATACATAACTATATAGTAGTAAGGTGGGCTTAGGAAAAAAAATTCTGGACAAAAATAGTAGTGAGTTAGCATAACAAAATCACAGGAAAACCTCAAAAGGAACCATTATTTGCACCATAGGTTTTTTCCCATTATCACACGTAACCTATGATAACTCCACTAAAAAATAACATAGAAAATAAAAGTTTAACTTTAAAAAAACTTAAAGGTCTTTTTCTTTCCAATCTTTTAAGCTTAATAGGTATAAATATATAACTTTATAACCTCATTATCTATATGGAGAGCCTGAACAACGGAGAAAATTAAAGTTTGACATCCTCAAATTCTAATAATAAGTTATAATAATATGCAATTAGTAGTCATGAACTATTCATATTATAGAAATAAAGTTAAGTCAAATAAAAACCTTGTGATAATGGTAGCTCATTTAAATTCGATAGAAGAAGGTCTGTATGCACATTTGAAGTCGACAAACCACATTGCATATCTTGTTTTTGCATTGATTTTGGATATTGTGCCTGAGACTTAGACGACAAAATGTGTCCACAACTCTTTATAAGTGTATTACGTGAACGAGTCAGATTTTGTCGATTTATTATGTCCGTTAATGGTTGTTTCGTTTTTCCTTTTTCAAAAAGCGCCCTTCTGGTAGTAACAGGATCAACAATATAAAACAAAAAATTAGCTAACTATTAGAAGACGAAAAACTTAGGACAACTAGCAAACCAATAAAGGATGTCGTGTCAGGACGTGTTTTATTTATAAATTTATTCCTATGTTCACAGACCAAAGTGCGTTTGAAGTGTCAAAAAAGAAGGTTATACTTCATTGACCCTAAATTTTTTCAAGGAATTTAAGAACAATAAAAAATAGTTCCTACAGAGTAATCTATACAACATAATCAACTAATATAAGCGATGTTTAAAGCCAACAACCATCCTTAAAGCTAAAAATATAAGTAATGATCAAGGGTTGATTTGTTTTGTGGTTTTTCTCTAATTGCAACAGACTGAAGCACGTAGAAAAGCGACTAATACATACGATAGACGAATATAGAGATGGCAAAATAGGTAAAAGAAAACAGTTATCCACCCATATTTTTCATTAAAAAATGGGTTGAATAATGAACTTTTTAAAAATGGGTTGAATATGGATAAGAACCATATTATCCACTTAGAAAATGGTTAACCAAATGAATAACCAATGGATAACTAATGTGTTTAACTTTTACATTTGTAAAGCCTCAAATTGGGGGTTCCTCAAGTTTGGGAGACTAGGAATTCCCCCATAAGTGATCATATTCAAGAAATCATGGATAATATGGATATCCATAGTATCCGCCGGATAACTCATTTTTTATCCGTATCAAATACGGGTCGGGTCGAATAATTTATTTATTTTTGAATTACCCATTTTCGACCCGTAAATATTCGACCTGACCCGCCCGTTTGCCACCCCTAGACGTATACAACTAATTTTGTCAAAAGAACTTTGAAAAAATGCTATTAGGTTCAACAACTGCACAAGAAGTGTGAGATGGTCAAACTGTCACGACCCAAAATCACGCTTATCATGATGG
Source organism: Nicotiana tomentosiformis (assembly GCF_000390325.3). Lineage (NCBI taxonomy): Eukaryota > Viridiplantae > Streptophyta > Magnoliopsida > Solanales > Solanaceae > Nicotiana > Nicotiana tomentosiformis. The sequence continues at coordinate 8,019,442 of NC_090819.1, forward strand.
CGCCTATCTCAATACTAGGCAAGCCAACAACCTCAATAAACAATAATTTCCATTAAGTTTGAAAACATAATATATAAATTCAATACAAAAAAAATCTCACAAAAACTGACATAAACACTCCCAAAACTCGGTGTCACTGAGTACATGAGTATCTAAATGGTAACAAAGTTTGACTAATAACAACATTGTCTGAAAATATAGAACAACACAAAACTGAAAGGAAAGAGAGTCAAGGTTTATGAACGTCAAGCAACTACCTTGAGAATCTCCAACAGATAAAAACTCTGAGAAATTAGCAACCGCCGTGTCCAGAAGTATCTGGATCTGCACACGAGGTGCAGGGTGTAGTATGAGTACGACCAACTCAGCAAGTATTAATACTAAATAAAGAACTGAAAGTAGTGACGAGCTTCACAGCTAAGTCCAATTACAGTAATTTCTAACATAAGAAGGTAGGCATGCTTTCAGGCTCAACATTTAAGGCCCAAATAGTAATTTCATATCAAGTTCAAATGAAACAAAAAATAATCTTTCAGAAATTTCTAAATTAGTGATATATGACAGCTGAAGTGTAACAATAATATATCAATGCATCCTCTCAGAGCAACAGTCACTTTGTCCTCCCATTCACTCCAACCTCACAATCACTCTTTCCTCACAGTCAGTCATTCCTCTCAATCACTCAACACTCGGCACTCGGCACTCACACTCAGTAGGTACCTACGCTCACTGGGGGTGTGTACATACTCCAGAGGGGCTTCTTTAGCCCAAGCGCTATAACAAGCCAATCATGGCATATAACAATGAAACATGCTGCGGCGTGCAGCCCGATCCCATAAATATTCTCACTATTAGGCCCTCGGCCTCACTCAGTCACAATCTCTCCAGTCTCTCGGGCTCTCAAAAATCATGATAAGCAGCACAACAACAATGATATGATGCATCAATATGAATAATAGAGACTGAGATGTAATATCCAAGTAAAATCGTGACTGAGTACAGAATAATAATTTAACAGATAATTCAACATGTACACGACCTCTGTGGGTCCCAACAGTATCAACACATGGTTTATACATGATTTATAGTTCAATTTCTCTAATACGTGGAAAATGCACGGATAAGAACAGATTATTCAACTACAGAGTTTCATGGAATTGACCAAGTCACAATTTCTACGGTGCACGCCCACACATCCGTTACCGCATCTGCGTCACCTCAAAACTAATCACATAACACATAATCTGAGGTTTTGTACCCTCGGGACCAAATTTAGAACTATTACTTACCTAAAACTATAAAATTCTTTATTATGCAATGTTTTTGACTCGCGAATCGGCCTCCAAACGCCTCGAATCTAGCCACAAATAATTCGATTCCGTCAATACAAATTATAGAAATTAATCCCATATGAAAATACTAATTTTCCTACAAAACTCTGAAATTGCACCCAAAAATCACCCGTGGAGCCCACATCTCGGAACCCGACAAAAATTATAAAATATGAATGCTCATTCAACCATGAGTCCAACCATACCAATTTTACCATATTCTGACATCAACTCGACCTCCAAATCTTAAATTCTTATCTTGAAATCCCTAAGCCCAAATCCTCTAATTTCACCTCAAAAGCACATAATCTAGTCGAAATACTCAATGATTGTAACGACCCGGCCGGTCGTTTCGAGAGTTATAACCCTGTTTTCTCTATTTTTACTTCTTTTTGTGTTATTCAACTATATTATATTATATCGGATTAGTTGGTTCGGGTCCGGAAGGAACTCAGAGTGAAATGAGACACTTAGTCTCATAATTAAAAATTTTAAGTTAGAAAAGTGGACCGGATAAGGACCTATGTGTAAATGACTTCGGATTTGAATTTTGGTGATTCCAATAGCTCCATATGGTGATTTTGAACTTAGGAGCGTGTCCGAAATATTATTTGGAAGTCCGTAGAGGAATTTGGCTTGAAATGCCGCAAGTTTTATTTTTGAGAAGTTTGACCGGGGGTTTGACTTTTTGATATCGGGGTCGGAATGAAATTCCGGAAGTTGGAGTAGGTTCGTAGTGTCTTTTGTGACGTGTGTGCAAATTTTGAGGTCATTCGGACGTGGTTTGGTTGGTTTTGGCATCGGTTGCCGAATTTGGAAATTTAGAAGTTCTTAGGCTTGAATCCGAGGGTAATTTGGTGTTTGGATGTTGTTTTGAGTGATTTGAAGGTTCGACTAAGTTTGTATGTTGATATATGACTTGTTGGTATTTTTGGTTGAGGTTCCGAGGGCCTCGGGGTGATTCCGTGTGGTTAACAGATTTGTTGAAGTTGGAAATTTCAGTTGGAGCTGTTGTTTCTGCTATTTCCGCACCTGCGGAAGAAAGGGTCGCAGGTGCGAGGCCGCTGGTGCGTGTGGGGAGTGCGCAGGTACGGGCGACACTGGGCCAAGGCTGGGAACGCAGGTGCGAAGAATTGGTCGCATCTGCGAGCCCGCAGGTGCGAAGCCTTGAGCGCAGATGCGGAGAGGAGGAGTTTGGACTGGTTTCGCAGATGCGTACCTGGGAACGCAGATGCGAGTCCGCAGGTGCGAGGAAGGGTTCCACAGGTGCGGAAGCTAGATGATTAAGTGAGTTGCGCAGGTGCGGCTTCTTGGACCGTAGGTGCGGTCGCGCGAGTGCGAGAAAATGGCCGCAGATGCGAAAAAACCTGGGCAGAAACCATAAATAGAACCATTCGCGAATTTGGTTCATTTCCACCATTTCTATTTGATTTTTGGAGCTTTTGGGAGAGATTTGAAGAGGGAATCAAGGGGGTTTCGTTGAGGTAAGTTACTTGAGCCCTAATACTTGTATATATGGTGATTTTTCGTTGTTTAATCATGATAATTAGTGAAAATAAGGGGTTAGAGCTTGGAAATTTTGAAAAAGTAATTTAAGGATTTGAAGGACCAAAGATGCCAGATTTTGATGAATTTGGTATGGTTAGACTCGTGAGTGAATGAGCTTTCCAGTTTTGTGAATTTTGTCGGATTTCGAGACGTGGGCCTCATAGGCGATTTTTGAGTCAATTTCGGGTTTTGGTCTAATTTGAAAGATTTTCTTGTGGAATTCATTCCATTAGCGTATATTGATAGTATTATACTGATTGTGAATAGATTTGAAGTATTTGGAGGCCGAGTCCAGAGGCAAGAGCATTGCGGGGTAGAGATTTGACCGGTTTGAGGTAAGTAACGATTGTAAATCTAGTCCTGAGGGTATGAAACCCTGGATTTCGTATCATTCTACTATTTTGAAGTGACGCACATGCTAGGTGACGGGCGTGTGGGCATGCACTGTTGGAGATTTGTGACTTGGTCCGTCCCGTAGCAACTGTAAAGTTGCATACTTTGTTGAAACCATTTGATACTTATATATTTTAGAAAGAATTTCTGTAAATTGGGCTGAATGCCATGTTTGGGCCTTGCGCCAATGCTGTTTGGACCCTTATGGGCTGTTTATTACCATCCTCTCATTATTTTCGATTGAAAATCTATACTCAGTCATGTTTATACTTGTTTACCGCAAAACTCAGTTTTATGACTCTATTTTGATGCATATAAATGTTTTGGGCCGAATGCCCTGTTTTACTGAAATGGCCGAGTGGCTTGATTTGTGAGGATGAGTTTGGATCAGGGCTGCCCGCCTGTAGCATACTTTATGATTGAGTGAGCTCGAGGGCCTGATTTGTGAGGATGAGTATGGATCGGGGTTTCCCGCCTGTAGCATACTTTATTATTATTGCACGTGAGTTGTCCGTGCAGATTATAGCGCTTGGGCTGAAGGAGCCCCTCCAGAGTCTGTACACACCCCAATGAGCACAGGTACCTACTGAGTGCCGAGTGCTGAGTGACTGGGAGGCATGAGTGATTGTGAGGTATGCCCGAGTGGCAAGAGTGATTGTGAGGTATGTCCGAGTGGCAAGAGTGATTGTGAGGTATGCCCGAGTGGCAAGAGTGATTGTGAGGTATGTCCGAGTGGCACGAGTGACTGTGAGGTTTGCCCGAGGGGCTGTATATGAGTGATGTTTTGCCCGAGGGGCTGTTTATGATTTCATCATTTTTGCTCACCTTTGCATTGAGCCTTTGTTTGAAAAACTGTTGGAAAAATGTCTTTAAAATGATTTTTACTGGAACTGGGTTTAAACGAGATGTTTGATTCAAATCCTGATTTTTTAAGAGCATGTGGTATTTTACTGAGATTTTCTAATATGAACGTTATATGCTTTATTGCTCGTCACTACTGCTCAATCTTTATTTATTGTTATTACTTACTGAGTTGGCGTACTCACGTTACTCCCTGCACCTTGTGTGCAGATCCAGGTGTAGCTGGACACGGTAGCGGTTATTGAGTGTTCTGGTTGCAGATTTTGTTGGAGATAGCAAGGTAGTTGTTTGGCGATCGCAGCCCCTGCTCTTCTCTTTCTTATCTTCCTCTAGTTGTATTTAGCTATTTTTCGGGCTGAGTTAGCCTTGATATTGTTAGACAGATTGTAGTATATGCTCATGACTAGTGACACCCCGATGTCGGGCTTTTCTTTTCCGCACTTCTGTTTTTCTTTGATTTGAACTCTTTAAATGGAGGTTTTATGTTAAATAACCTTGGAATTATCTTAAAAAAAGAAAATATTGGTTTGTTTTGGAAATGAGTCGGCTTGCCTAGTTCCACGATAGGCGCCATCACGATAGGGGTTAGTTTTGGGTCGTGACAATGATAATCCAACATTATTGACTAATAATGATTACTGGCGACTTACCTCAAGTTTCCCGTGAATTCCCTCTGAAAATCGCCCCTAAATCATGCTTGAAACTCCAAAAATGACAAAAATATCGGAACCCCTCTGTTTTGTAATATGTCCAGGGGTTCCGCTTCTACGAAAAAAGTAACCGCATTTGTGGTCCTGCTTTTGCGGACATGCTGCCGCTTCTGCTCCTGCTTTGCTTCTGCGGACAAGATTCTGCTTCTGCGAAGGAGTTGTCCGCTTCTGCGGTCTTGCCCAGCTCCCCTTGCCTCCACTTCTGCGCAACAAAGCTCGCTTCTGCGAGCACGCACCTGCAAGCTAAATTCCGCAGGTGCGGTTACACCAGAGGACCAAAATTTCCAGCAGCTGTTTAAGTCCAAATTTCAATCTGTTAACCATCCGAAGCTCACCCGAAGCCCCCCGGACCTCAACCAAATACACCAACAAGTCCTAAAACATTATACGAACTTAGTCGAAGCCTCAAATCATATCAAACAATGCTAAAAACACGAATCATACCCCAATTCAAGCTTAATGAAACTAAGAAATTCCAACTTCTATATTCAATGCCGAAACCTATCAATTCAAGTCCGATTGACTTAAAATTTTTCCCACAAATCATAAATGACATAACGGACCTATTCCAATTTCCAAAATCGTATTCCGACCCCGATATCAAAAAGTCAACTCTCCGGTCAAACTTCCAAGCTTAAATTTATGTTTTAGCCATTTCAAGCCTAATTTAACTACGGACTTCCAAATAATTTTTCGGACATGCTCCTAAGCCCAAAATCACTATACGGAGCTATTAAAATCATCAAACCTCCATTCTGGGGTCGTTTACACATAAGTCGACATCTGGTCAACTATTTCAACTTAAGCTTTCATCTTGAAGACTAAATGTCTCAATTCATTTCAAAACTCCATCGGACCAGAATCAATTACCCCAGCAAGTCATATAACAGTTGTAAAGTATAAATTTAGCAGTAAATGGAGGAACGGGATTGTAATACTCAAAACGACCGACCGGGTCATTACACTCTCCCCCTCTTAAATAAACGTTCATCCTCGAACGGGTTTAGAATCATACCTGGAGCCTCAAATAGGTGTGGATATTTGCTCTGCATCTCCCGTTCACTCTCCCAAGTAGCCTCTTCAACTGGCTGACCTCTCCATTGCACCTTCACTAAAGCTATGTCCTTTGACCTCAACTTTCGAACCTGCCGATCTAAAATAGCGACCGGATCCACATCAAAAGTCAAATCACCGTCCAACTGAACCGTGCTGAAATCCAAAACATGAGACGGATCGCCGACATACTTTCGGAGCATAAAAACATAAACACTGGATGCACACTGGACAAACTAGGTGGCAAGGCAAGCTTGCAATCCACCTCCCCAATCCTCTGAAGTACCTCAAACTGCCCAATATACCGAGGTCTCAACTTGCCCTTCTTTCCGAACCTCAACACACCCTTCGTGGGTGAAACAAACCTTGAGCAGAACATTCTCCCCAACCATGCAAGCAACATCACAGACCTTCCTGTTGGCATAACTCTTCTTTCTAGACTGCGCCGTGCGAAGTTATTCCTGAATCAATTTAACATTTTCCAAAGCATCCTGAACTAAATTAGTACCCAATAGTCTAGCCTCACCCGGCTCAAACAAACCCACCAGAGACTGACACTGTCTCCCATATAAAGCCTCATACGGAGCCATCTGAATGCTCGACTGGTAGCTGTTGTTGTAGGCAAACTCCACCAGTGGCAGAAATTGATCCCAAGAACCCCCAAAATCTATAGCATATCTTCCAATATCTGAATAGTGCGCTCGGACTGTCCATCCGTCTGAGGGTGAAATATTGTACCCAACTGTACCTGTGTACCCAAACCTCGTTGCACTGCTTTCCAAAACTGTGATGTAAACTACGTGCCCAAATCTGAAATGATGGACACTGGCACACCGTGTAGGCGAACAATCTCGCGGATATAAATCTCAGCCAACCGCTCCAAAGAATAAGTAGTACTGACTGGAATAAAATGTGCGGACTTAGTCAGCCGATCTACAATCATCCAAACAACATCAAACTTCCTCAAAGTTCGTGGGAGTCCAACTACGAAGTCCATGATAATACGCTCTCACTTCCACTCTGGAATTTCTAACCTCTGAAGCAATCCACCCGGTCTCTGATGCTCATACTTTACCTGTTGACAATTTAAACACCGAGCTACAAACCCAACTATATCTTTGTTCATTCGCCTCCACCAATATTGTTGGCTCAAATCCTGATACATCTTCGCGGCACCTGGATGAATGGAGTACCGCGAACTGTGAGCCTTCTGGAGAATCAACTCACGCAAACCATCTACATTAGGCACACATAGCCTTCCATGAATCCGTAATACACTGTCATCCCCAATAGTGACTTCCTTAGCATCACCGTGCTGAACCGTGTCCTTAAGGACAAGTAGATGAGGGTCATCATACTGACGTTCTCTGATACGATCATAAAGAGAAGATCGAGAAACCACACAAGCTAGAAACCGACTGGGCTCCGAAACATCTAATCTCACGAACTAATTGGACAAGGTCTAAACATCAACTGCAAAAGGCCTTTCACAAACAGGAATGAATGCAAGGCTACACATACTCACCGCCTTTTTACTCAAGGCATCGACCACCACATTGACCTTCCCGAGATGATACAGAATAGTAATATCATAGTCCTTTAGAAGCTCCAACCATCTCTGATGCCTCAAATTTAGATCCTTCTATTTGAATAGGTGATGAAGACTCCGATGATCTGTAAATATCTCACAAGACACACCATAGAGATAGTGTCTCCAAATCTTCAATGCATGAACAATGGCTGCCTTTTAAATCATGAACATGGTAGTTCTTTTCATATGGATTTAACTGGCGCAAAGCATAAGCAATCACTCTACCCTCCTGCATTAAGACACACCTAATACCAATCCGAGAAGCATCGTAATACACTGTATAAGAGCCTGAATCTGAAGGCAAAACTGGAACTGGAGTTGTGGTCAAGGCAGTCTTGAGCTTCTGAAAGCTCTCTTCACACTCATCTGACCACCCGAATGGAGCACCCTTCTAGGTCAATTTAGTCAAAGGCGATGCAATAGACGAGAAGCCCTCCACAAAGCGACGATAATAACCAACCAAGCCAAGAAAACTCTGAATCTCGGTAGATGAAGATGGCATGTGCCAACTCTGAACTGCCTCTATTTTCTTCGGATCCACCTTAATTTCTTCATTGGACACTATGTGTCCCAAGAATGCCACCGAACTAAGCCAAAATTCACACTTGGAGAATTTGGCATAAAGTTTCTCCTCCCTTAGTCTTTGTAGTACAATACTCAAATGTTGCGCATGTTTCTCTTGGATACGTGAGTACACCAGGATATCGTCAATAAATACTACAACAAACGAATCAAGATACGGTTGGAGTACACTATTCATCAAGTGCATAAATGATGCTGGGGCGTTGGATAAGCCCAAAAGACATCACGAGAAATTCATAATGACCATAGCGGGTCCTGAATGCCGTCTTTAGAATATTCGAGTCCCGAATTTTTAACTGGTGATATTCGGATCTCAAATCAATTTTGGAGAATACCCTCGCTCCCTGAAGCTGGTCAAATAAATCATCAATACGCGGCAAATGATACTTATTCTTGATTGTAACTTTGTTCAACTGCCTATAGTCGATACACATCCGCATAGTACCATCTTTCTTTTTCACAAATAGAACTGGTGCACCCCAAGGTGACACACTAGGCATAATAAACTACTTATCAAGAAGTTCCTGAAGTTGCTCTTTTAATTCTTTTAATTCAGTTGGTGTCATACGATACGGAGGAATACAAATGGGTTGAGTGCCCGACACCAAGTCAATACCGAAATAGTTACCACACATGACCGATACATATGGTCCACAATAATAGTATCGCCCACCGGCGTAGATACGAACAGGTGAAACTAAGGACTCACGGGGCATATCCAGATAATGAGTAAAGTACGATGATACATATGAATAAGTGGAACTAGGGTCAAATAATATAGAAGCTTCTATGTGGCACACTCAGACAATACTTGTGATCAGTGCATCTGAAGCAACGACATCTGGCCTGGCAGGAAAAGCATAGAATCGGGCATGATCGCCACCTGATCAGCCTCACCCTCTTGGATGAGCCCTAGCTGACTGACCCCCATCCTGAGCTGGCTGGGCAGGTGGAGAAGTAACTGGTGCTGAAGTCGTAGTCTGATTCCTCTACTGCACTGGACCTCCCGGGTTACGAGGACACTGCCTCCACATATTCCCAAACTCCCCGCACTCAAAGCAACTCATATGTACTTGTGGTGGTGAGAACCAGAATAACCGCTAGAAGCACCCGATGCAAATAAACCCTGAACTGAAGGAGCACAGGAAGAACTCTAGGCTGAAAGGGAACTGAGAGATGACTGACCCTAATGAGAACTGTATGAACCATGGCTGGATGATGCATCATGGTGAACTGGATGAGCCTTCTGAGCGTGTCTATAAGGACGACCCATGCCGTGGTAAAACTGACCTCCTGAAGGAACATCGCTGAAACCACACGGTCCAAGAGGCCTCTTGGCCTCCCTCTCACCACGCTCCTAGCTACGAACTACCTCTATTTGCCGAGCAATGTCAACCACCTCGTTAAAAGTGGCACCAGATACCCTCTCCCTAGTCATAAGCAACTGCAGCTGATACGTGAGGTCATCAATTAACCTCTTAATCCTCTCCCTATCGGTGGGAACCAACCAAAATGCTTGACGAGCCAACTCAGAAAACCTCATCTCGTACTGGGTCACAGACATGTCATCCCGTCGAAGCTACTCAAACTGTCTGTGCAGCTCCTCCCTGCGAGACTGCGGCACGAACTTCTCCAAAAAGAGAACAGAGAACTCCTGCCATGTAAGTGGAACTGCACCGACCGGCCTGTGCCTCTCATAAGCCTCCCACCATCTGAAGGCAGCCCTAGAAAACTGAAAAGTAGTGAACGAGACCCCACTAGTCTCCAAATTACCCGCTATCCGAAGTATCCACTGGCACTTATCCAGAAAACCCTGAGCATCTTCTGACTCAGCACCGCTAAATGATGGAGGTCGAAGCCTCCCAAATCTCTCAAGTCTCCTCTGCTCATCATCAGCCATAACGGGGACTACCGGGGCCTGAGCAGTTGCAACCGGCTGGGCTGGTAGTGCCACCGGTACCTGAAGTCCCTGCACTACCTGCTCTGGAGTACGGGTAACAAGGGTATGAGTACCTCCCCCAGCTTGAGAAGTGGCTGGTGTGGCCTGAACCAAAACCACCTGAGCAAGGCCAGTGCAAACAGTAGATATCTGTGCTAGAGCCTCCTGAAGGCCTGGAATCATAATAGGCACAGCTAGTGCCTGAGTTGGCCCCGCCGGCTCAACTATATCTGGAATCTGTTCCTGAGCGGGAGCAACTAGTGGTGCTACAGGTACTGCTCGAACTGTTGTACGAGCTATACCTCGACCTCTACCACGGCCCCAGCCTCTCGGGGCCCTAACTGGTGGCACTGGTGGTTGACTGTCCTATCCGGTAGTACATGTCCTCACCATCTGTGAGAGAATAGAATAATAGAAATTTAGTTTCCGGAATCAACAATTTGCACGACAGAATACAAGAAAGTGAAATTTTCCTAAGGGTTCGGCAACCTATCGAAGATAAGTACAGACGTCCCCGTACCGATCCTCAAGACTCTATTAAACCTGCTCATGACTCGTGAGACCTATGTAACCTAGGCTCTGATACAAACTTGTCACGGCCCAAAATCACGCATGTGGTGATGGCACCTATCTCAATACTAGGCAAGCCGACAACCTCAATAAATCATAATTTCCATAAATTTTGAAAACATAATTTATAAATTCAATACGAAAAAATCTCACAAATACCGACATAAACACTCCCAAAACCCGGTGTCACTGAGTACATGAGCATCTAAATGGTAAAAAGATTTGACTAATAACAATACTATCTGAAAATATAGAACAGTACAAAACGTAATCTAGTCGAAATACTCAATGATAATCCAATATTATTGACTAACAATGATCACAAGTGATTTATCTCAAGTTTCCCGTGAATTCCCTCTGAAAATCGCCCCTACATCGTGCTTGAAAGTCCAAAAATGACAAAAATATCGGAACTCCTCTGTTTTGTAATCTGTCCTGGGGTTCCGCTTCTGCGGAAAAACTAACCGCATCTGCGGTCCCGCTTTTGCGGACATGCTACCGCTTCTGCGCCTGCTTCGCTTCTGCGGAGTTGTCCGCTTCTGCGGTCTTGCCCAGCTCCCCTTTCCTCCGCTTCTGCGCAACCAAGCTCACTTCTGCGAGCTTGCACCTGTGAGCTAAATTTCGCAGGTGCGGTTACACCAGAAGGCCAAAATTTCCAACAACTGTTTAAGTCCAAAATTCAATCCGTTAACCATCTGAAACTCACCCGAGGCCTCCGGGACCTCAACCAAATATACCAGCAAGTCCTAAAACATTATATAAACTTAGTCGAAGCCTCAAATCATATCAAACAATGCTAAAAATATGAATCATACCCCAATTCAAGCTTAATCAAACTAAGAAATTCTAACTTCTACATTCAATGCCAAAACCTATCAATTCAAGTCCGATTGACCTCATATTTTGCACACAAGTCATGAATGACATAACAAACCTATTCTAATTTTCAGAATCAGATTCCAACCTCGATATCAAATAGTCAAATCCCCAGTCAAACTTCCAAGCTTAGATTTTTGTTTTAGCCATTTCAAGCCTAATTTAATTACAGACTTTCAAATAATTTTTCGGACACGCTCCTAAGCCCAAAATTACCATACGGAACTATTGGAATCATCAAAACTCCATTCGAGGTCGTTTACACATAAGTCGACATCCCGTCAACTATTTCAACTTAAGCTTTTATCTTGGCGACTAAATGTCTCAATTCATTTTAAAACCCCATCAGACCATAATCAATTACCCCGGCAAGTCTATAATAAGTGTAAAGTATAAATTAAGCAGTAAATAGAGGAACGAGGTTGTAATACTCAAAACGACCGGTCGGGTCGTTACATAAAAAGAGCATGAGATGATAACAAATTGTATTGCCTCGTGCCAGCATGAAAGGATCACCCTCTTAATGTTCACTTTGTTTATTCTATAGGAAGCTATGGACGATAATGACATGAATTTTAAACTCTATAAATTTCTGAATGTTCACTTTTTAAAATCAAAGAAGAGCTCGAACGTGAAAATAATTTAGAGAAACAATTTTTGTCAAGTCCACGATAGTTCTTGTTAGGAGCTCTAACATAATTCAAGTTAAAAATCTTTCTATTACAGACTTAAACATCAAATTGCAGAACCCTAAAATATTAATTATTTAAAGTAAAGTGTATGAGGAATCGACAAAGATAATTTGGACTTCAAGAAATTAATTTGTTGACGAAAGAGGTTTTTTGTGATTTTGAATTAAAGTAACGTATTTGTTTGTCTTAATCATGTATTACTTTTGTTAAGATTTATAAATTTTTCTAAATTTAATATTTGACATTCTCGCATATAATATATATCTTTTTCGTCATCGGTTCATAATGATATACATGATTTCAATGAACAATTTAGAACTGTGTAAACTCAAATAAATCTAATTTCACTATTCTTTTTCCAACAAAGATATTTCTAACATCATTAGAATGTACACATATAATATGCAAGAGCTTTAAATAGTTAAAGAAAATTAAGGACATCACCAACATTTTTGGGCAGATTATTTCTGGTCAATTGAAAAACGAATGAGGTAAAAAGAAGGAAAAACTAATTTAAGCAAAACAAAAGAACATGGGACAACTGTATTGGAACAAAGGGACGGCATATCGTACATATTTTTCTCTTCATCATTAGAATGCACACAAATAATATGCTACAATTTTGAATAGTTAAAGAAACTTAAGGAGTTGATCAATAGTTTATGGCAAAATAAAAAGGTAGGGAGAAAGAGGAATCAAGTTAGAAGAAGGAAAATCTAATTTACGGCAAAGAAAAGAACAGAGTACAACCGTATTGTAACAAAAGGATCGCATAACATTATATTTTTCTACTTTCATATCTCATAATTAGTTTTAGTGTACGTAACTTGAAGTACAATATTATATAATTTTATATTAAAAATCTATAAATATAGTGATGATAACAGTTCATACCTTTGTTATCCGAGGAATATTTAGGCCGTTTTTGGTTCCGTATGCATATTCTATTTTTTCTTGCAAGTTTCCTTTGTTCTTTCATGTCAAAGTGACGTAGAAACAGAATTTGGTGTGAGATGTTGTAGAGTCTTTTGGAAAAGCAAAGCCAAATTTGATGGGGCTAGTTGCCAAACCTCAGTGTAATGAATCTGATGCACAACAAACTCTATTTTCTGGTGATCTCATCTAATTCTTTCAACGATTTCTGAAGCAACAACAATAGACTTGAAAACAATACTAATTTTTAAGAGAAAGTACTGACAAACCTAAAAGCATGAGAGTCTTGGATGCATATCGCACAAATTAACAACCGTTGAGATTGGCAAGTTAGTCGGAATATGCTACCTATCCAGATTTGAGCAGTTACTAATGGTTACCGATCGTGCGTAGGTTTAGATAGCGTAGGTTTAGACAAAATCTGAAATTTAGGGCAAGTAGGCTATAAACGTGTGTATTCACGTTCACGTGTAAAATCAGTTAGTTAAAAATAAAATAACCTGAAACTTTTAGTTCACAAAAATAGAATATCGAATTTTGGAGGAGATGTTTTCTCCAAACATAGATCAAAAAAAGGAGCCCCTCTTAAACGTGTACAAAGCTTTAGGATGCTTTTGACCTTTTGCTTCTTAAAAAATAAAAATAACTGATATTTTTAATTCACTCACAAAAGTATTTTGTATGAGATTTTTTCCCCAAATTATTTTTAGTTCCCATTTTGTTGGAGCTATGTCCTAAAATGCCAAATGTCTTATTGTGATGATGTCATTTGTCAAATAATAGTGGCTTTTGCCTCTCCTTTTATATTAACTAGTACTTGTGAGAATATTAAATATAATTTTTCATAAGAAATATTACTTGAGAAATACTATAGACTAAGGAGCATGTAAATGTTATTATTTTATGAACATGTAAATGTACTGGATATTCATACATTCAAGTCATAAGGAAACATATGTACCCATTAGAAAATCGCTAGTGAGGAAAGCATTTATAAAAAAAATTGCTATCTTAGATGATTGACCATATTCTAATTCTTAGATGGAATAGATCTTTGAAGACCAGCAATTGAAAACAGAATAAGTTCTTTGTTAACAAATTCAATGTATGAGATGTTTTTTTCTTTTTGGTCCAGATAGGTACTAGGCTGCAGAAAAATAGAGAATAAGACTTTATAAGTTTTGTTACGCATAAGAAAAATGATACAATCAAATATAAGACTAGAAGAAGACTTCAGTGTAATCCACTTTGTTAGAAGTAGTTATAATTTGAAATTGAGCTAAACACTTTCACATCTATTGCAAATAATTTATCTTTTTATTTAAATTCAAATTTTCTTTTGTTATCCATATTCAAATTTACAAGGATTCCATATATAATTTTTATTAACTTTGTCATAAGGTTTAAAAGGATTCCATATATATATATATATATATATATATATATATATATATATATATATATATATATATATATATATGTGTGTGTGTGTGTGTGTACCACAACTGCTCAATGATCATCTGGAATATTAAGTTGAAACTTTACCTTTTATAGGCATAACTGTAAATATTATAAAATTCATTTTGCCTTTAAAAATATTTCATGTGTACAAAATTGTAATGGTTTTCTCCAGTATTTTACTCTACATAAAGAAACAAAGAAGAAGAAATAGAGGAAAACACAAAAGAAAAATGTGAAAAGAGAAGGAACCGTTACCAAAAAAAAAAAAGAGATAAGAAAGATGAAGACTTCAATAATAAAACATAATTTACAATTCCATATTTGGATACTCGTCACTTTCTTATAATCACGACCAAACAAAAAGAAGAAGATAAGTAAGGGAAAAAGGGATTTGAGAAGTGAAAATCATAAGAAATGTGCTAAATTAGTGAATATTTTTACTGCCACAAATTAACAATATCCAACCTTAATTTACTTGTCTTTTAGCTCCAAGTTCTCTTCTAACCACGACGTGCTATCCAAACACAAATGTAGCACATTCAGATTTTGGATTAAGCAACCAATCACTAACCAAGTTTGCAATAAAAAAAATAATTGTGGGTTCACTTTGTAGTCTCCAAGTAACTTGTCACGATCCGGAATTCCCACCGTCAGGACCGTGATGACGCCTAACGCCTAACATTTCACTTGTTAGGCAAGCGAACAATAGAGATTATTAAGCCAAATTCTTATACATTTCAATAATTAACAGTAAATAAGCTATAACAAGGTAAAAAGAAAAGCGCAGAAATCCATAACAACTTTAATGCTTATACACAGCTACCCAAAAACTGCTGTCACAATCCACGAACTACTAAGATTTAGCTACAAGTAAGGTATCCGAAGGAAATACAACGGTTTTCAATACAAATGAAACAGTAAAGGAAATGCATAGAAGGGGACGCCAGGGCCTGCGGACGCCAACAGGACTACCTTGGGTCTCCAAACAGATCAAGCCAGCAGCTAGACTTAGGGTCAATTCGGTCCGGTACCAAAATCTGCACAGAAAGTACAGAGTACAGTATCAGTACAACCGACCACATGTACTGGTAAGTGTCGAGTCTAACCTCGGCGAAGTAGTGACGAGGCTAGAACAAGACACCTACAATTAAACTTGTGCAATATATATCAATATATACAATAATAACAACAACTAAAGAAGCAAGGCAAGAAATATTGGGAAGGGGACATGCTGAGGGGATTACATGGCAGGGAATCACAACGGGAATGAGAACATGATCAATCGATATATCTTTAACAGAAAGAAACAAGTAAATACATTAAAGGAAAGTGCACGGCATCACCCTTCGTTCTTTTACTCTCAACCTCACCATAAGAAACAATAGAAACGGCACGGCATCACCCTTCGTGCATTAACTCTCTCATAACATGGTACGGCATCACCCTTCGTGCATTATCACTCACTCAAAAAACGTTGCACGCCATCACCCTTCGTGCTTTAACACTCTCCCTCACCAAGACAACGAACAATAATAACAGAGAGATAGAAATATCAATAACAAGTCTTACTTCAATATTCAATTCCACATTACTAACCTCAACTTTGAGACAATACCCAATCAATACCAATTTCTGTGAAACATAATAAGAGTTGTTCAACATAACAAATAGCTAGTCTAATCATGAACAATATGATCAAAGAATACCACGATTACAATAATAAGACTCACTCGCATGTTATGACTCGACAACAATGCATAGGTACTCGTCACCTCACCTATACGTTGTACTCAACATACAAACACGTAGCAAATAAGCGAATAATACCTGATCCCTCAAGCCAAGGTTAACCACGGTACTTACCTCACTCCGAAAGCCACTCAATACTCAATCACAGCTTTTTCTCTAGAATGCACCTCCAAACCACTCGTATCTATTCAAAAACGATTCAATAATATCAAATATTGCTAAAGGAATCAATTATATTGCATAGATTTAGATTTCCCAAACTTTTCCCAAAAAAAAGACAAAAATCGACCCTGGGCCCGCTTGGTCAAAATTCGAAACTTGGACCAAAATCCATTTATCCATTCACCCCGAGCCCGAATATGCAATTAGTTTTGGAATCTGACCTCAATTTGAGGTTTATATCCCAATTTCCCAAAAATCCCTAATTCTACCCAAACCCCCAATATCTACCATGGAAATCCTAGATTTTAGGTTGAAAATTCATGAAATGTAATGGATAATTGAAAGAAAATGGTTTAGAATCACTTACCAACACTTTGGGGAAGAATTTAGCTTGGGAGAATCATCTCTAGGCCGTTTGGCTTTTGAAAAGTTGAAAGAATGGCCTAAGTCCCGTAATGGAACTATTTAATAGCTGGGCGACAGTGTTCATCGCGTCCGCGAGAACACTATCGCGTTCGCGAAGAGCAGAGCTTGCCAAGCTTACGCGATCATGAAACTCTTATCGCGTTCGCGAAGTCTACACCTCCTAAAACTTCGCGTTCGCGAGTCCTTGCTCGCGTTCGAGATAAAGAGTGACGGACTCCCTCCCCCAGGTCCCAAACATTACATGTTCGCGTTGAGCTGGTCGCGTTCGCGAAGGGTAAAGCCCACATCGCTTCGCGTTTGCGACCCAGCCTTGTGTTTGTGAAGAAGAAAAACCCATACATCCCAATTTCTACTTCGCGTTCGCGAGAGTGCCTTCGCGAATGCGAAGAAGGAAACCAGAAGGCACCTGAAACTGTAGAAAAATTAGATTTTTCTAAGTGCAAAACACCCCAAAGCCTATCTGAAACTCACCCGAGCCCTCGGGGCTCCAAACCAAACATGCACGCAAGTCCTAGGACATCATACGAACTCGCTCGCGCGATCAAATCGCTAAAATAACACCTAGAACTATGAATTGAACACCAAATCAAATGAAATTTTCAAGAAAACTTTAAAACTTCTATTTTCACAACCGGGCGTCCGAATCACGTCAAACCAACTCCGTTTCTCACCAAATTTCACATACAAGTCTTAAATATTATAGTGGATCTGTACTGGGCTCCAGAACTAAAATACGGATACGGTATCAATAAGAACAAACATCAGTCAATTCTAAAAATCCTTAAACTTCCAAACTTTTAATTTTTCATCAAAATTTTATATCTTGAGCTAGGGACCTCGGAATTCGATTTCGGGCATACGCCAAGGTCCCAAATTACGATACTGACCTATCAAGACCGTCAAAATACGGATCCAGATCCGTTTGCTAAAAATGTTGTCCGATGTCAACTTAAATTGATTTTTAAGGAAAAAATTCTTTTTTTATCAGTTTTTTAACATATAAGCCTTCCGGAAGAACACTCGAACTGTGCACGCAAATCGAGAAAGGCTAAGATAAGGTTTTTGAGACCTCAAAATGCAGAATTAGGTTCTAAAATATAAGATGACCTATCAGGTCATCACATTCTCCACCTCTAAAATAACTGTTCGTCCTCGAACGGACATAGAAAAGTACCTGGGATGGTGAAAAGATGTGGATATCTACTCCGCATATCCGACTCGGACTCCCAAGGAGCTGCCTCGACGGGCTGACCTCTCCACTGTACTCAAACTGAAGGATAACTCTTTGATCTCAACTAGCGAACCTGCCGGGCTAGAATAGCCACCGACTCCTCCTCGTAAGTCAAATCCTTGTCCAACTGGACAGAGCTGAAATCTAATACATGGGACGGATTTCTGTGATACTTTCAAAGCATGGACACATGGAATACCGGATGAACTAACGATAACCCCGGTGGCAACGCAAACTTGTAAGCCACATCTCCTACTCTCTCCACAATCTCAAAAGGTCCGATATATCTAGGGCTCAACTTGCCCTTCTTTCCGAACCTCATTACACCCTTCATGGGTGATAGCCGAAGCAACACTCTCTCCCTGACCATGAATGCAATATCACGAACTCTACTATCGGCATAACTCTTCTGCATGGACTGAGCTATGCGAAGTCTATCCTGAATAATCTTGACCTTGTCTAAGGCATCCTGTACCAAATCTGTACCCAATAAACGAGCCTCCCCCGGCTCAAACCATCCGACCGGTGATCGACATTGTCTACCATATAGTGCCTCATAGGGAGCCATCTGAATGCTCGAGTGGTAGATGTTGTTGTAGGCGAACTCTGCAAAGGGCAAGAACTGATCCCACAATCCTCCGAAGTATATAACATATGCGCGGAGCATATCCTCCAAGATCTGAATAGTGCGCTTGGACTGTCCGTCTGTTTGAGGATGAAACACTATGCTCAACTCAACTCGTATGCCCAAATCACATTATACTACTCTCCAGAAGTGTAAGGTGAACTGCGTACCTCGATCAGAAATGATAGACATGGGCACATCGTGAAGACGGACGATCTCGCGGATGTAAATCTCTACCAACCGCTCCGAAGAATAGGCAGCTACCACAGGAATGAAATGCGCTGACTTAGTCAGCCTGTCCACAATGACCCAAATGGCATCGAACTTCCTTTGAGTCCGTGGGAGTCCAACAACGAAATCCATAGTGATACGCTCCCACTTCCACTCTGGAATCTCTATCTTCTGAAGCAAACCACCAGGTCTCTGATGCTCGTACTTGACTTGCTGACAATTTAGACACCGAGCTACATGTGCAACTATATCTTTATTCATCCTCCTCCACCAATAATGCTGCCGCAAGTCCTGATACATCTTGGCGGCTCCCGGATGAATAAAATACCGGGAACTGTGGGCCTCCTCTAGAATCAACTCACGAAGTCCATCCACATTAGGCATACAAATATGACTCTGCATCCTCAAAACTCCATCATCTCCGGCCGTAACCTGCTTGGCATCACCGTGCTATACCGTGTCCCAAAGGACAACCAAATGAGGGTCATCTTACTGCCGCTCCCTGAGAAAAAATGAAGACCGCGGTACAAGCTAGAACACGACTGGGCTCAAAAATATCCAACCTCACGAACTGAGTGGCCAAAGCCTGAACATCTAGTGCAAGCGGTCTCTCACTGACTGGAATATATGCAAGGCTGCCCATACGCACTGATTTCCTACTTAAGGCATCGGCCGCCACGTTGGCCTTCCTGGGATGATACAAGATGGTGATATCATAATCTTTCAATAGCTTTAACCACCTCCTCTGCCTCAAATTGATCTCCTTTTGTTTGAACAAGTACTATAAACTCTTATGGTCCGTAAAAAACTCACATGACATGTCGTAGAGATAGTGCCTCCAAATCTTCAGCGCATGAACAATGGCTACCAAATCTAAGTCATGGACAGGGTAATTCTTCTCGGGAACCTTTAACTGCCGCGAAGTATATGCAATAACTTTCCCACCCTGCATCAATACTGCACCCAGACCAATACGAGATGCGTCACAATATACTGTATAAGAACCTGAACCTGAGGGTAACACCAATACCGGTGCCGTAGTCAAAGTAGTCTTGAGCTTCTGAAAGCTCGCCTTACACTCGTCCGACCATCTGAACGGGGCACCCTTATGGGTTAACTTGGTCAACGGGGCTGCTATAGATGAGAACCCCTCCATAAACCGACGGTAATAACCCGCTAATCCCAAGAAACTACAGATCTCTGTAGGTGATGTGGGTCTAGGCCAGTTCTGAACTGCCTCAATCTTCTTAGGATCCACCTGAATTCCCTCTGCTTATACAACGTGACCCAAGAAAGCAACTGAACTCAACCAAACCTCGTATTTTGAGAAGTTAGCATATAACTGGCTATCTCTCAGAGTCTGAAGAATGATCCAAAGATGCTGCTCATGCTCTTCTCGGCTGCGGGAATAGATCAAAATATCATCAATAAACACAATCACGAAGGAATCCAAGTAGGGCTTGAACACCCGGTTCATCAAATCCATGAATGCTGGTGTGGCATTTGTCAACCCAAATGACATCACTAGAAACTCATAATGCCCATACCAAGTCTGAAAAGCTGTCTTAGGGACATCGGATGCCCTAATCCTCAATTGATGGTTGCCAGATCGCAAATCAATCTTCAAAAACACCTTGGCACCCTGAAGCTGATCAAATAAATCATCAATCCTCGGCAATGGATATTTGTTCTTGATGGTGACCTTGTTCAACTACCGATAATCTATACATATCCTCATTGATCCATCTTTCTTCTTCACAAACAACACAAGTGCACCCCAAGGTGAGACACTAGCTCTAATGAAGCCCTTATCAAGCAGATCTTGCAACTGTTCCTTTAATTCTCTCAACTCTAGCGGGTCCATACGGTATGGCAGAATGGAAATAGGCTGAGTTCCCGGAGCCAAATCAATGCAGAAATCAATATCCCTATCGGGTGGCATCCCCGGCAGATTTGCAGGAAACACCTCTGAAAACTCACGAACAACCAGGACTGAATCCATGGAAGGAACCTCTGCACTAGAATCGCGGACATAAGCCAAATAAGCTAAACACCCCTTCTCGACCATATGTCGAGCCTTCACAAAAGAGTTAACCTTGCTAGTAGAATGGCCAGGAGTCCCACTCTACTCTAATTGAGGCAACCCCGGCAAGGCTAAGGTCACCGTCTTGGCGTGACAATCTAACATAGCATGATAAGGTGACAACCAATCCATACCCAGAATGACATCAAAATCAACCATATCAAAAAGTAAAAGATCTACACGAGTCTCAAGGCTCCCAATGGTGACCACACATGAATGATAAACAAGATCTACAATAATATCATCTCCCACTGGTGTGGACACATACACAGGATCACTCAAAGAATCATTAGGCGCGACCAAATAGGAAGCAAAATAGGATGACACATAGGAGTAAGTAGATCCTGGATCAAATAGAACTGAAGCATCCCTACTGCAAACTTAAATAGTACATGTAATAATGACGTCAGATGACTCATCCTCAGTCCTGGCTGGAAAAGCATAACACCGGGGCAAGGCCCCACCACCCTGAACTGCGTCCCTGGGACGGCCTCTAGCTGGCTGGTCTCCACCTCTAACGGCCTGACCTCCACCTCTAACAGTCTCGCCCCTACCTCTAGCTGCCTGACCCCTGCCTCTGGCTGGCTGAGCAGGTTGTGCAGCAACTGGTGCCGTAACCATGGCACGAGAACCCTGATGATGTGAGCTGCCCGATGTTCGAGGGCAAAATCTAGCAATGTGCCTCGGATCACCACAAGTATAGCAAGACCTCAGCTGCTATGACTGCTGGCCATGAAACTGACCCTATCGACCTGAGTAACCACCCTGAAAACTCTGGAGCGGAGATGCACTAATAGGGGCTGGTGGTGCACTATAGGCTAGCTAGTCGGAATAATGCATTTGAGGGCCACGACCACCTGAGGCACCGTAGGATTCCTGGAGTGCTGAATGAAACGGCCTGGGAGGATGGCCTCTGCCATAAGTACCCCGGCCTCCAGATGAGGCTCCACTAAATCCACCGGAGTGACGAGGCCTCTTGTCAGATCCCTGACCTGTAACACCCCGGAAAACTTTGAAGTACTTAAGTGTAAAGCTCGGTAAAATTTGCAAAGAAAATAATGTTTCATGGTGCGAGACTAGGCTTACGTGTTTGAGGAATGTAGAAATTCTTCGCAGCGAGCTTGCTCGCTGTGGCTCGGACTTTTTGAGTTGAACAATGCACTGGAAAGTAAAGGAAAATATTTGGCGGAAAAGCGCATTTATGCGGTCCATTATGCTACCGCATAATCACTCTGCGGGTCGCATAATGGCCGCAGAAGTGAGCAGGAGAGGGCCATTCTGGAAGTAGCTATGCGGTCGACTATGCGACCGCATAACTATTATGCGGCGCATTATGCGACCGTATAACAGTTATGCGGACCTCATAGTGACCGCATACACAGACAGATTTTTGATCATTTTTGTCAGCAACTATTCGACCGATATGCGGTCGCATATGCGACCGCAGAACTATTCTGGAGCTCCATTTTTGGGTTTTTAAAACCCGATCCTATTTCGTTAAATACACTCTTTGGGCTATTTTTGAACTATAATCTGATATTTTAGAGTGAGAGAGAGTGCCCTAGAGTGAGAAGGTGTTCTTCAATAATTGTTCTTCAATTCTTACCCAAGTTTTGGAAGATTAAGAAGGGAAACTCACTAGGTCTTCATCCTAGAGGTAAGATTCTACACCATAACCCTCACTTTAAATTTTGTGTAGAATTGGATAATTAGCAAGATAATTTCTGGGCAGGAGGGTTGTTTATTTACATGCATGTGATATCAAGGGGTGTAGGAAGATTGTTGGACTAGGCATGGTAAATATTGGGTTGTGGGATGATGGAATTCTCTATAAAAAGGCCTTGAAACCTTATGCACACCTTATGTTTGATAAAATGCTCAAATGAGCTAGAACCATGATCATCTTCCTAATTTTGGTTCAATTTGTTATATTTCTAAAATAGATTGAAGTTGCTAAGAATTTCAGAATATTTAGAGTGTAAGAAAGCTCAAGTAAGGTATGTTGGCTAAACTCTTCTTTAAGAATTGGAATTCCCAATATCCTTGTAAGTTCTGAGATGTTGATTATAAATGGAGTATTTCGATAAGTTTTGAGATGAAGATATATGTTCAATTCGTGTTTCAAATACTCTTATCATATTGCATTGTAAATTGAGGATGTGTCCCAAACTATGGATTATGTATCCACATGTTATAATTTCTAATCGTGATTTATGTGAAAGTTATTATGCCAAGTTGTGTAGAGATTGTGATTGTGATACACCTCCACCCGCATACATTGGGGTGAGACGGCATGACCGCTTTGTGTGGGGATTATGGTATAGATATTGTAATTGTGATACACCTTCACCCAAATATATATTGGGGTGAGGCGGCATGACCGCTTTGTGTGGGAATTATGGTATTGTGGGACTGCACCTCCACCCGCTTACATTAGGGTGAGGCGGTACGACCGCTTTGTGTATAGTTTTGGTATTGTTGTGGCACCACCACCCGCATACATTGGGGTGAGGCGGCATAGCCGCTTTGCGTTGGTATTGGTATCGTTGATGCATTTTCACCCACATACATTGGGGTGAGGCGGCATAGCCGCTTTGTGTAGGTTCTTGGTATTGTGGTTATACATCCACCCGCATATATTGGGGTGAGGCGGCAGGGCCGCTTGATTAGAGTTGTGGTATTGTACGTACACTTCCACCTGCGTACATCAGGTGAGGAGGTGGGGCTGCTTTGTGTGAAGATGGTTACAGAGGATCTCATCTTAAATCCAATAAATGTTATTGATAGCTCTTAATAAGCTTGCTCTGGTTTAAACGGTTATCTATATTAATCTATTGCCACACTGGTTCATCATATTCACCTTGTATTTATGAATTCTTAAATTAGTGTTTAGTTTTCATACTAGTACTATTCGACGGTACTAACGTCCTTTTTTTCCGGGGGCGCTGCATCTTTAAATGGATGCAGGTGGTTCCACACCAGGAGATATTGATCAGTGATAGCGGCACACCTTCTTCCCAGCTGACTTAGTGAGCCCCAATTCATCCCGGGGTCATGTATCTTTTGTTCTTTGTGTATTCTGTTTGAGGTATAGTCGGGGCCTTATTGCCGGCATTATCATTGCACTCATCTTTATCTATAGAGGCTCCGTAGACATAGTGTGGGTTGTATAATGGTGCTGGGGAAGTCAAACTCGTCTGTTGTGCTTGAATTACTAATTCCACTTCAGATTATGAAAAATGTGTTTGGAATTGAGACTTTAAAATAAAGTAACTGATGGTAAGAAATTTGTATTGCAACATGATCACTTTATTGGTTGATTAACGAAAACATATATATTCTCTTTATTCAAGAATCAGTTTGGGTAGAAGGAAATCTAATAGGCTTGCTCGGCCGGGTTCACTCGGTTGAGCGCTGGTCGCGCTCCTCGGTTTTGGGGCATGACAAACTTGGTATCAGAGCCTAAGGTTTTAAAGTATCCTAGAATGTCTCGGAGCCGTATCTAGTAGAGTCCTTATTATCAGTGTGTTGTCGACCATATCTATAATTAGGATGCTACATGGGCATTTAGGAATAATACCCTTCTTTCATGTTCTTGATCGTGCGATAAAGCTGGTTGTAAGATTGTTCCTCCTTTAACTCCTGCGTTGCTCTAATTTTAAGTACGTGGCACCTAAGAAGAAGGCAAGAACTGGCTAAAGAGCCAATGTCACCCCAGGAGTGACAGTTGACCCCATATTTGATGATGCGGGTGAGCACCCAAGGAGTGAGAATATTCCTCCAGTTACTATACTGTCCGACTCTACTATAACTGATCAGACCGCACATGTCCCTACACCCACAGAAGGTACAACGGTTCCTCCAACTGATATTCCAGTTCCACCTCCAGCTCCATCTTCCGATTCTGGTATGTATGATATTGATATTAGGGGAGCCATACAAATGTTGACACAGATAGTGGCTTCTCAGGACCAGAGATCGAGTGTTAGGCCTACTTCTTCCAGTCATCCAGGGGAATCTGCTAGTTCCAGGGTGAACAAGTTTCTTCAGTTAGATCCTCCAGTGTTTACGGGTACTGATCCCCAGGACTTCATTGATGAGATACACAAAACTCTTCGGGTTATGCATGCTACAGAGATGGAGGGAGTAGAGTTGGCCTCCTACCACCTAAAAGGAGTGTCCTATTCTTGGTTTGAGTTGTGGGAGGAATCCCGTGAGGAGGGAAGCCCTCCGGCAAGGTGGGGTAAGTTCACAAATGCCTTTATGGATCATTTCTTGCCTGCCGAAACTAAGGAAGCTCGTGTCGCTGAGTTTGAAAGCCTGAAGCAGGGTAGTATGAATGTGTGGGAGTACCATATGGAGTTTGCGCGCCTGTCCAAGTATGCTATTCACATGTTTCCCACTATGGAGGCTAGAGTACGTCGGTTTGTACAGGGCCTTAGCCCCTTGGTTATTAATGAGGCCTCTACAGCTGCCTTGAATTCTGATATAAACTATGGTAAGATAGTGGCATTTGCTCAAGCCACAGAGACCCGCAAATTGAAGAATAGAATGGAGCATCAAAGTAGCAGCAAGGCCCGGTCCGCGGGGAACTTTGGTGGTTCTTCTAATGGTAGTGGTAGGTCGGCATTTAGGGGAGCGTCATCAGGACCATCCCAATTATTCGCCCAGTCTTCGATGGGTGCACAATCATCTGGACCTAGACAGGGCAACAGGGGACCCCACCAGTAGGGTCGGCCCGACAAAAGGTTTCAGCAGCGGAGGCTTCCATGCCCTAAGTGTGGGAGGATGCACTTTGGGTCCTATTTCATGGACCTACCAATATGCTATGGGTGTGGTTTGCGGGGTCACATTCAGAGAGATTGTCGTTCATCCCGCTGAAATATGGGCAGAGGCGCGACATAACCAGCTAATTCTGGAGCCACTACATCCACAGCACCTCCAGCTGAGGCTCCACTAAATCCACCGGAGTGACGAGGCCTCTTGTCAGACCCCTGACCACTCCCCTGAGCTAAAACCATCTCGACTCGCCTGGCAACATTGGCAGTCGCCTGAAAAGAAATCTCACTCCCAGTCTCCTTAGCCATCTGCAATCTGATAGGCTGAGCAAGTCCATCAATAAATGTCCTCGCCCTCTCTCTCTCGGTAGAAAGTAGAATAAGGACATGACGGGCCAAATCCACAAAACGGGTCTCATATAGAGTAACAGTCATATTGTCCTGCTGGAGACGCTCGAACTGACGGCGATGCTCCTCTCTCAATGTGATAGGGAAAAACTTCTCTAGGAAGAGTTGAGAAACCTGGTCCCAAGTAAGAGCAGGTGACCCAGCTGGTCTGGTCAACAGATAATCTCTCTACCATTTCTTGGCAGAACCATTCATCTAAAATGCAGCAAAATCGACCCAGTTGGTCTCCACTATACCCATGTTCCGTAGAACCTTGTGACAGTTGTCGAGATACTCCCGGGGATCCTCTGAAGGAGCACCACTGAAGTGAACTGGAAAGAGCTTGGTGAAGTTTTCCAATATCTATAAAGCCTCAGAAGACATAGTTGAGCCATCTTCAGCCTGTGCCGCAACAACCGGCTGAACTACTCTGACTGGCTGAGTTGCTGGAGCCTGATACTGGGAGCTATCTACTCCGGAGCGGGAGTAGTGGGAGTCTGGGATCCTCGTCCAGCTGAGAGACGGTTGTTGCCAAGGGAAATGCGCCAGTCTGGGCCACACTCTCCATAAGGCCCATCAAACGGACCAAAGCATCCTGAAGTACTAGGGTGGAAATGAACCCCTCCGGAACCTGAGCTGGTCCGACAGTAACAGTCTGGGATAGAACCTCCTCGCTCAACTCTACTTGAGGCTCCACTGTTAGTACTGCTGCACGAGCTCTGGGCTAAGCCCTGCCCTTGCCTCGACCTCTGACCCTCATAGGAGTTGCCACTAGGGGCTCTGGCTGCTGCTCAACTGAGGAAGTGGTACGTATTCTCGCCATCTACGAGAGAATAAGATTAGAAGATTTCAATCAGTATTGAGAAAACAAAATCGCATGACAGAGAAGAATAGAAGTGAAATTTGTTCCTAAACTTCATAGCCTCTGGAAGATAAGCACAGACGTCTCCGTACCAATCCTCCAAACTCTACTAAGTTCGCTCGTGAATCGTGAGACCTAGGCAACCTAGTGCTCTGATACCAACTTGTCACGACCCGAAATTCCCACCGTCAGGACCGTGATGGCGCCTAACATTTCACTTGCTAGGCAAGCCAACGATAGAGATTATTAAGCCAAATTCTTATACATTTCAATAATTAACAGTCAATAAGCTATAACAAGGTAAAAAGAAAAGCGCAAAAATCCATAACAACTTTAATGCTTATACACAACTACCAAGAAACTGCTGTCACAATTCACGAACTACTAAGATTTAGCTACAAGTAAGGTGTCTGAAGGAAATACAACTGCTTTCAATACAAATGAAATAGTAAAGGAAATGCATATAAGGGGACGCTAGGGCCTGCGGACGCCAACAAGACTACCTTGGGTCTCTAAACAGATCAAGCCAGTAGCTAGACTTAGGGTCAA
This sequence comes from Nicotiana tomentosiformis, assembly GCF_000390325.3. NCBI lineage: Eukaryota > Viridiplantae > Streptophyta > Magnoliopsida > Solanales > Solanaceae > Nicotiana > Nicotiana tomentosiformis. Next base: position 8,047,065 of record NC_090819.1, read on the forward strand.
CTCGGTCCGGTACCAAAATCTGCACAGAAAGTGCAGAGTGCAGTATCAGTACAACCAACCCCATGTACTGGTAAGTGTCAAGTCTAACCTCGGCGAAGTAGTGACGATGCTAGGACAAGACACCTACAATTAAACTTGTGCAATATATATAAATATATACAATAATAACAACAACTAAAGAAGCAAGGCAAAAGATATTGGGAAGGGGACATGCTGAGGGGATTACATGGCAAGGAATCACAAAAGGAATGAGAACATGATCAATTGATATATCTTTAACAGAAAGAAACAAGTAAACACATTAAAGGAAAGTGCACGGCATCACCCTTCGTTCTTTTACTCTCAACCTCACCATAAGAAATAATAAAAATGGCACGGCATCACCCTTCGTGCATTAACTCTCTCATAACATGGTAAGGTATCACCCTTCGTGCATTATCACTCACTCACAAAATGTTGCACGGCATCACCCTTCGTGCTTTAACACTCTCCCTCACCAAAACAATGAACAATAACAACAAAGAGATAGAAATATCAAGAACAAGTCTTACTTCAACATTAAATTCCATGTTACTAACCTCAACTTTGATCAATACCCAATCAATACCAATTTTCGTGAAACATAATAAGATTTGTTCAACATAACAAATAGCTAGTCTAATCATGAATAATATGATCAAGGAATACCACGATTACAATAATAAGACTCACTCGCATGTTATGACTCAACAACAACGCATAGATACTCGTCACCTTACTTATACGTTGTACTCAACATACAAACACGTAGCAAATAAGTGAATAATACCTAATCCTTCAAGCCAAGGTTACCCACGACACTTACCTCGCTCTGAAGGCCACTCAATACTCAATCACAGCTTTTTCTCTAGAATCCACCTCCAACCCTATGATGACCCAAAATGTCATCTTTAAATTTAATAAGTAATTTTGTGTTTTAAAACCTCAAAAAGCACCATGTATAATTCCTCGACTTGCGTGCGCAGTCCGTACAATTTTCTGGAAAGTTTTTATGTGAAAAATAGATTAAAATGTGAAATAGAGCTTTAAAACTCAACTTAGTTGACTTTGGTCAACATTTTGAGCAAACGGATCCAGATCAGTATTTTGACAATTCCGGTAGGTCCATATTGTGATTTGGGACTTGGACGTATGCCCAGAATCGAATTCCGAGGTCACTAGCCCGAGATATGAAATTTTGATGAAAAATTAAAAGCTTGAAAGCTTAATGATTTTTAAGAAATTACTGAAGTTGGATTTATTGACCTCGGGTCCGTATTTTGGTTTCAGAGCCCGATATAGGTCCACTATAATATTTATGACTAGTCTGCTGAATTTGGTGAGAATCAGAGTTGATTTGACGTGATTCGGACATCCGGTTGTAAAAATATAAGACTTAAAGTTTTCTTGAAAATTTTCTTTGAATTGGTGTCCGATTCGTAGTTCTAGGGGTTATTTTGGCGATTTGATCGTGCGAGCAAGTTCGTATGATGTTTTAAGACTTGTGTACATGTTTAGTTTGGAGCTCCAAGGGCTCGGGTGAGTTTCGGATAGGATACGAGATAATTTTGAACTTAGAAAATCTGGTTTTTCTGCAACTTCAGGCTTCTCGTATTTCCTTCATCGCGTTCGCGAATGTACTCTCGCGAACGCGAAGAGCAAAATGGGCTGGCTGAATTTTTCTTCTTCTCGAACGCGAATATTGGGTCGCGAATGCAAAGCTATGGGGACTTTACCCTTCGCGAATGCGACCAGCTCAACGCGAACGCGAAGCTTTGGAGGCCTGGGGGAGGGGTCAGTTGTCCGTCTACGCGAACGCGAGCACTGGCACGCGAACGCGAAGGAGGACTTACGAACGCGAAAAAAACGGGCTGCTATTCATCGCGAACGCGACAGGCCCTTCGCGAACGCGAAGAAGGCCTGATGTTGTGACTTAAAACAGAACCAAAACGGAATTTTTTCCATTTTTCACAAACCCTCAATTATAACTCGGCTTACGGGCGATTTCTAAGGAGTTTTTCAAGATTTCGAACTGGGTAAGTGTTCTTTATCATGTAGTGATTGTATTTCATAAATCTAAGTCTATATTCATCATTTATTTCGGATTTAGACGGAAGAAATTGGAATTTTTGTAAAACTTTTCAAAGACGAAAAATTTAGATTTGAAGGTCCATTTGACATCGGAATTGGATAATGTTTGTATGGTTGGACTCGTCTCGGAATGGGTGTTTGGATTTCGTAAGTTTTTTCGAGATTTGAGACGTGGGTCCCACTGTCGAATATTTAAATGAATTTTTTATTTTTATCCGAAAAATTTGTAAATTCATATGGAATTAATCCTATGATTCGTATTGAGTATATTGAATTATTTGTGAATAGATTTGAAGCTTTCGGAGATAAATTTAAAAGGAAAAGTTGTGGTTGAATAGTTGATTAAAATTTGCAAAGCGAGGTAAGTGTCGTGGTTAACCTTGACTTTAGGGAATAGAACCCTTAAATTATTTATAATGTGAAACGCATGTGAACGACGTATAGGCGAGGTGACGAGTATCTATACATCGTCAAATTAATTGTTTGCGTATTTACTTGAAAAATCATAAATTATTTTAAATCATGAATTAATTGTTATAATAATTGTTTCTCTCCTATTCTTTGTCAAATATTAATTCTTGAATTCCTGCATTAATTGTTACATGCTATTTGAATTATGTGCCTTAATTGTTATTTGACATTTAGCATATTATATATTAAACTGTATATTTTCTCTCTGATTTCTATAATAATTTGCTATTTGCCTTGTTTGTTTCATAATTAAATCATAATTATTGTATGTTGGTTGTCTTATAATTTTATATTAATTGTTGTATTTATTGGGGAAATACTTCTATAAAAATTGGTAAATGAATATGTTGGAGGAGCGGGTTGCACGCCGCAACAGGATTGATTATAATGAATATATTGGAGGATCAGGTTGCACGTCGCAAAAGGATTAATTATAATGAATATATTGGAGGATCGGGTTGCACGCCGCAACAGAATTAATTATAATGAATATATTGCAGGATCGGGTTACACGCCGCAACAGACTTATTAAAAGTCCATATTGGAGGATCGGGTTGCACGCCGCAACAGACTTATTTAAAAGTCGACATATATATATATATTGGGGGATCGGATTGCACGCCGCAATAGACTTGATTAAAATGAATATATTGTGAGAGCGGGTTGCACGCTGTAACAGAACTGAATATGAATATATTGTGAGAGCGGGTTGCACGCTGCAACAGAATTTAATGTGAATATATTGTGAGAGCGGGTTGCACGCTGCAACAGAATTGATGGAAATAATAATTGATTTTGACTGCTGAGTTAGCTTCTATTATTATAAACGAGTTACCCGATTTATTTCTATTATTGTTATTGTTACTAATATTGCGTATAAGAAATGTAGGTGACCCGCCTTTAAAGCACACATGGCATCATCTACAGTCGCAGACAACGCTGTTCCAATCAAGAAAAGGCCCCCCTAAGGATAAAAAAAAAATTGTAAGTTTTCCTAACTTGGTTATTTGATGGTACTATATAGGCAATGTTGACCAAATGATTTTTTAATTTGAGGTTAGGATAATTAATTTAAAAAACTGAACGTGAGATTCAATCTTGGTGTTAAATGAATATGAAGGTTTAAACTTTTGAATTTGTTTTCTATTTTAAATTATTTTTTGAATCTCCAAATTTGTAGGAGGTTTGTCCTAAAATTTGACACTTGTAGAAATAATTTATTGCAAATAATTTATCTTTTTATTTAAATTCAAATTTTCTTTTGTTATCCAAATTCAAATTTACAAGGATTCCATATATATATATATATATATATATATATATATATATATATATATATATATACCACAACTGCTCAATGATCATCTGGAATATTAAGTTGAAACTTTACCTTTTATAGGCATAACGTACAAAATTGGAATGGTTTTCTCCAGTATTTTACTCTACATAAAGAAACAAAGAAGAAGAAATAGGGGAAAACACAAAAGAAAAATGTGAAAAGAGAAGGAACAGTTACAAAAAAAAAAAAAAAAGATATAAGAAAGATGAAGACTTCAATAGTAAAACATAATTTACAATTCCATATTTGGATACTCGTTACTTTCTTATAATCATGACCAAACAAAAAGAAGAAGATAAGTAAGGGAAAAAGAGATTTGAAAAATGAAAATCATAAGAAATTTGCTAAATTAGTGAATATTTTTACTGCCACAAATCAACAATATCCAACCTTAATTTAATTGTCTTTTAGCTCCAAGTTCTCTTCTAACCACGACATGCTATCCAAACACAAATGTAGCACATTCGGATTTTGGATTAAGCAACCAATCACTAACCAAGTTGCAATAAAAAAAATTATGTGGGTTCACTTTGTAGTCTCCAAGTGTAACGACCCGGCTAACCTTTTTTTGAGTGTCTTAGCCATCGTAAAATTTTATTGCTAATTCGAGTAATTTCGAGTTTAGGAATATAATTTAATTTAGACACAAACCACATGAGAATTATTAGAGTGGATAAAGTTATTTGAATACTTGGGGATAATTATTTATTAATATTTGAGTGATGTAATAATGGGGAACTCTTGAATGTTAATTTCAAAGCAATAAGACTAAAGAAAATACAGTGAGCTATCTCCCCATAGCGCAACTATAGCACAGGAGAGAAGCTGAAAATTTTAGCAAACCAGTGAGCTAAAGCCTTATAGAACAGGGATAGCACTAGTGAAAAAATACTGTATCGAATTTTAACAAACCAGTGAGCTAAAGACTTATAGCACAAGGATAGCACCGGTGGAAAAATATTATACCTGGGCCTATTAATACTTAAACTAGATTATTGGGTGTTGTAGAAATTTTGTAATGAATTAATTAGTAACAATTGGGTGGATGTGAATTCATTGATGATTGCAATGGTGCTAAGTAATGATCATTGATGATCATTACTTATTATTATGCATTTACTACTGTGACTTTCTATTAACTTGTCAATTTGCTTAATATTTTGATACTTCTTTTCTTTTAATATAACATGAATATATATTTTCACTCTGGGAACATTTTTTTCTTCTTAACTTGTGTTACGCTGATCAAAATTATTGAATTGTCTAAATTTATCAATAATCGTTTTGAGTGTTATTTAATTATTTTTTAATTATTTTAATTAATTTAAAGTATAAATATCCTAAAATTATGTTTATTCCCCTCTTTTTATACTTTCTTTTCTACTGTAATATTTAATTAGTTTTTTCTTATTTATATTTTACTGAAAATTTAAATAATGTAATATATTTTTAATAAATTATAATTTTGAATTCATTAAAAGTATAAAGAGATAAACTTTTTATTATTTTTTTTTAAAATCTACCAATATTTCTAATAATCATTATTTTGTGTTATAAATTTTGTATGCTTATCTTATGTATAATTATCATAATAATATATTTATATTTTGTATTTTTATTATGAATTGAGTTCTATTTATTAACAAAAATTTTCTACATGAGTATTTGTATATACGTTTTCATGCTATCACTTGATTATTGTTTTGGGTATTCTTTCTTTATGACTCTTTGTTTATTATTATTTTAGTTATGTGTATGTACGACATTTCTCATGATAATTTTAATTATAAGTCTTATATTTTTCCACAAAATTATATAATTTTTTTTGTTCTTTGCTTATCTAATTATATTATCCATTACTTAATATTATTTAATTTTTATATAAATTTTAATTAAATTACCGGTTTAATAGAATATAATTTGTATTATTATTTAAATTTAACTTGACTTTAGCCTGTATAATTTTCTCATAGAATCACATTATATATAATCTCAATTAAATTTAATTATCCTTCCCATTTGTATTTAATATGAAAGTTTATTTTTTTTATAATTACTACATAAAAATTTAACCTATATCTATATATGTTTTATTTATTTCTTGGAATTATCGTTTATGTTTTTGTCTTTATTTTTATCTATTATAATATTTTTAGTTACATGAACTATCCATATAGCATGACCATGTGAATTATTATTAAAAAACTTTCTCATCTCAAAAGATAAATAGTCTTATCATTTTATATATCTCTACACTGAATTTATTTAATTAAATACTTTTTCTCATTTTTTTATAAAAGTTTTCTTAAAAATATATAGAAATTTAATTATTTTTTATTTAATTTAAAAAGAATAACCAATTATTAACTAACCTAACTAAGTTTATTATAAAACTAATACATGTCTTTTTCCTTCTACATGAAGTAAAAGACTTCCAATTGTAGCTACAACAAACTTTATTTTGAGATAACCATATATATCCCATCCGTTATTGGTGAAATTGAGCATAGTTGCGATGGAACCATTGAAAATTGATACATACAATGTAAAATTGTAAGAGTCCAGTCCTTCACTTAGCTTGTTGAAGAGATGTTATTCCCAAATGCATCTTTAGAAAGAATCATAACGGAAGCTTTCATCCCTGCTACAAACTCACTCTCTCCGTTCCATGACACCACACTTGCAGATGGATAAATGATACCTTTATGTATGTTTAATTAATTAAGAAACATATGATAGGATAAAAAGCTAATGACTTTAACTTTAAGTTTACAGTGTGTGGCTGCAACATATTTGCCATTAACTTCATTAGACCAATATTCATGTGGAGCCTATCAAATTAATCCAAACAAAAATTGCTCTACCGAATGCTTATATACTCCAACAACAACAACAATAACTAAGCCCCTATCCCAAATAATGGAGTATATGTTTAATTGGTCGAATCCATGCTCTATAGTCAACAATGAATAACAGGATTTAGTGAATAAGAAAACCTGAGGTGACTTGAAAATGCATGGAAAATCAAAGACATTAAAGTGATCATCAATAATCCGCACATTGACACTGATGTTGGGATTCCAAGGGTGCTTGAATTTTCTAGGATCAAAATCTCCATAACTTTGACAACAATGGTTGCCACATTCCCAGCCACAAATGTATCATTGTTGTCCACCCAACTAAATGCAAAATTAGGAACTGCAAAAAAAATTTAGAAGAGTGTGAATTTACTTATATATATACTTTGAATTTTCTTGTCATCTCTTCTTGGATTTCCTGTAAAATTATGGTTGTGTGCTAATGAGATAATTCATTTTTAGTTCTCATTTTTCTTGTTGTTTGACATAGTGGTTCAACATTTCCACTGCAGTCATTGGTGCCCTTATCTTTGCAATGGGCTCCTGCTTTGTAAGTGTGGATTGAATTGCACCTTAGTGATTTTTCTGTATATGACAGTTCAATCTAAGGCTGGTTCAGAAAATAATACAAGTTTTCTTGTTTTTCACTTTACAGTCATGGTTACGAGTTTCACAACACCTTCACACATTAAATCAAGTAGCAGTGGGTGTTGTATTAGGATTCTATTTTTCCATTTTCTGGCTCTGATTATGGAATGGCGGCGCAGTCATGAAACCATTTATATAGCCCACTTTTGGTTTCGGATTGTGTAATCAGACTAACACATAATACAGAAGATATATAATTGTATAGTAATTGATAATAGTTAAGCTATAGAAAAAGAACTTCTCTACCTGTCATTATTTTGCATATGTTGCTCTCATACGAATTACATTTGAAAGATGGTGTAGAAGAGAAATTGGTTCGCCATGGATGAAACTGAACTGATTAGCAAGAGCGGGAGTATTTTGAACGGTTTACAGGAGAAGTTGATTTCTTATAATGTACCATATAAAATCAGTTATTTTTTAGAAAAATTCAAAATTCTAAAATTTTTAATTCTGAAAATAAAAATTGGTCCTTCACATTTTTTAAACTAAATTTGAAACTCCAACAAAGTTAGAGAATTGTCCAAAAATTTTATATATGTCAATTTAATGTTAAGCCACTTGTCATCATAATATTTCTTTGCTTATTCTATTCTATATAAAATATAAATTTAATAGAAAGAGAGATATATTTGACTTAAATGCTTTTTAAAAACTAAGCATTGCAACGTTTAGTTTTGTTTTTCTTTCCGATAAAATTGCAACGTTTAGTTTTCAAGTTTGCTATTTTAATCATCAGAAATCAGATGAAAACATTAGTAATTATCGATTCTTTTTTTAATTCTTTGTTTAACTTAACTGTAAAAATGTATAGAGTATTTGCAATTGCTTTTTCGCTGTTTTATGTGATAAACTCCGATGGGGCCCACATCAGAAATGGACCTTCCCCATCGCCGCCGGCGAAATCTCATTCCCCAGTTTCTTCTCCGGTCTCTACTCCGGAGAGTCCTCATGTTTCGCCTTACAAGTCTCCGCTCACTCCGGAAATTTCTCCGGCAATTACGGCGTCTCCTAAAACTAGTCCGTTTGCTTCGCCGATACAGTCTCCGACAAGAACTCCGCCGTCGACATCCAATTCGCCTGCTCCGTTACCATCTGCGACGACTTCTGAAACGCCGGTGAGCATTCCGGCATTATCCCCTCAGGCATCGTCACCATTGCCGGCGTCTCGTAAAGGGTCTGTCTCGCCGGGATTTTCTCCTCCTACAACTCCGCCGATGACAGTCATTTCGCCGGCAGTCACTCCGGGGAACACTCCTACATCATTACCAGTGCCGGAGCGTCCTAAAAGGAGACCGTCCGCTCCGCCGGCATACTCCCCAGCGACGACACTCATTTCGCCGGCAGCCACTCCATTATCCACTTGGACTACTCCGATTCCATCTGCCGTTACTCCTCCGCCAGCAATTGAAACTCCGGTGAACACTCCTCCGGCAGCTTCACCTGAAACAGCGCAAATTCCGGCAAGTTCTTTTATGACTCCATCTGAGGCACCGGAGATGTTTTCTTTAGATAGTAGTCCGCCGATTCCGGCACCGGCTAGGTTCACGCCGGAGAGCTCACGGCCACCGGTGGCTGATATTTTTGCTGCAACTTCAAAATTCGAGGTGCCAATTTTGCTAAGTGGGCTTGCTATATGGACTGCAATAGTAATTTGAGTATTTGTAAAGGCTCAATTTTTATGATTTTATCTATACGTAGTTAGTTTCATTTTGGTGGATTAATTTTTCAAGTTTAAACAAACCAAAAGAATTCCCTTTGTTGTTGTAATATTTTTTATTCTTTAAGTAAAAAGCTAACCTTTGATAGAACGGTGTAGCGGTCGAAAATTAGGATTATAGATTAATTAGTAGTTGAGTTTATTTCCTTTTCACACATGTATTTCCTTCCCTTGTTGTTGTACCAATGTTATCCTTGTGTTCCTTATTTTTATATCGATATTTTTTTTTTACTTGAGGTTCTCTTTGATTCGTTTTATTTTCTGGTCATTACATTTCGTTTGCTATAGTTCTCTCTCGTAACTGTTATGAAGTTGTTGTATTGAGCCGACGGTCTTTCGGAAACAGTTTTTCTACATTCACAAGATAGGAATAAGGACTGCTTTCCCAAACCCTATTTATGAGAACATTTTGGGTATGTTGTTGTTGTTGTTGTTGTTATAAATAAGTAAAAAGCTACATATTTCTCCACCTATTTTGGTTAGCGGAGCCTTTGTTTTTCCGGAAGAATTAATCTAAATAGTTGTTCATTCAATCAGTTAAACTAAAAGCAATGAATATGTAATATATGTGTAATTCATGTATAATATATTCTTTGTTTCTTTTTTGTCTTAGGGAAGTTTACCATCAATGTAAAACTAATTAGGAGTATAACATAATGAATCTTCTTTAAAATTTAGCTGCATAGATGATTTATATAACTGATGTGAATTAATTGAGGGTTTATTAATCAGAGTTGATTGGTTGAAGTCATTCACTCCAGCTTAATAATAAGAATAAATGTGTAATTAATTCAACAACCATATTATTTGTTTTCTATAGTAAAGGATAAACGGAGTACACGGTTTTTGGTTTCAATTGTCAAAAATTTCTTTGTTCTTTTGGGTACATTATATTGTGAAAAATGCATATAAATTCATGTGGGATACATTACTTTTTTGGATTTCCAACTCAGTATCTGGTACCCGCATTGAAGCACGAGTATATCTGAATTCGCATCGCGTATGACCCCATTCGGGAGGAAGCGTTCACTACTAAGAATTTTTCTATACTTAGGGCTCGAACTAAAAACCTATGATTAATGGAACAAGGGTCTCATCTAGTGCACCACATCTTAGTATGAGTTGTGCATCACAAAAAGTTACGGTGAGATGAATAAGATCTTTTTGCTCTTAACGAGAAATTTTGAATTTGTGCCCTACGAATAAAGAAAAGTCTAATAGAAAACTAGTCACTCTTTAATTGGCCTTATGCAATGCGAACCGAAGTTATAGTTTGTTTGGCCAAACTTCTAAACTCTGTTTATTTTGAGAAGTATTTTTTTCAGAAGTGCTTTTCAAAAAAGTATTTTTGGTGAGAATCGATTTGTATTTGGTTAATTAATTTGAAAAATACTTTTGAGCAGTAATTAGTGTTTGGCAAAACTTTTGAAAACTGCTTCTAAATATATTTTTCTCAACAGTACTTCTCAGAAAAGTGCTTTTGAAGAGAAGTTATATTTTTTTGCTTCTCAAAAATTATTTTTGTTTTTTCTCAAAATTATTTTTTTCCTTCTAAACTCTTGACCAAACATCTTAATTTTTTGTCAAAAGCATTTTTAGCCAAAACAAAATAAAAATAAAAAAGTTTGTCGAAACCGGTTGTCAGTGGGATTCCAATAAAAATACTGTAAAGGGAACACCGGATGTAAAATTTAAAAATGAGTCGTACAAGGAATTCAATATGACACATTTCATTGGGATTTCGGTGTGACATCTAGGAGACAGCTAATGATGCGTTGTTTGACGGCAAGACAACAAAAGTCTTCGATCATAGGCTCAAATAGGAACAAAGATATATTCCTTTTGGATGGTTCTCATTTTATGTCATAAACGCAACAATCTTTCAACTTCCAAGTTTCACTATCACACAGATGTCCTTAATTTAATTTTATTGACTTCATTTCATTAGGGCTTAATTTATAAATTTCGATCAAACTGTGATAAAGAATGTTTGGTAGATGTATGATCGCTAGTACTAATTTTGTTGATTTTTTTTTGCGGGCTTCTCATTTACCCGGAATTTCGTAGGTCCATGGGAAACATTGGTCACTAGGCCGTTTTCTACGACCTACAAAATTTAAGGTCAATCGGAATCTGTTAAATTTATCTTTTACAAGATCAACATGTACTAATACACACAAAAAAGTAGATATAATCATAAATTTATGTTGCATAACCCCGAAATGCCATAAAATGAACTGAAAGTCATGGCAAAGCAACGAGTATTGATCACTAAGTCATTTCCTATGGACCTACAAAATTTCAAGCCAATCAGAGTCTGTGAATAAAGTTCTACAAAATCAATATGGACTAATACACATGAAAAGGTGGGTATAATCACAAATTAGTATTACATGATCCTGAAACGCCATAATATAACTCTATAGTCATTGCAAAGCAATAAGTATTGGTCGCTATGTTGTTTTCTATGGACCTACAAAATATCAGGCAAATCAGAGTCCGTCAAAAAAATCCTATAGAAAAGCAATGACTATTGTTCATTAGGTCATTTCGAATGGGACCACAAATTTGTAGACGACTCCAATTTTTCATGTGCTATAGTCCACGCAATCTGCATGAATTCGGGTGATCGGCTCTGATCGCCTAAAATTTTGCGGGATCATAAAAAATAACCTAATGAACAATTGTCATCGCTTATATTGGTCGTTCCCTGTTTTTTTGGCATTCAAGGGCTATGAAACAAGAATTCAACACGATTCTAAGATTTTCCTGTGCTATAGTCCACGTCGTCTGCATAAATTCGGGTGACCGACACCGAATCACCTAAACATTTGTGGGATCATAAAAAATGATATAATGAACAATAGTCATCGATTCGCCATGTCCGTTACTATTTTTTGGTATTTTAGGGCGCTATTATTCAACATAATTTCCAGATTTTCGTGTGCTATAGTCCACACCATCTGCATAAATTTGGGCGACCGACTCCGAATCGCCTAAAATTTGCGGGACAATAAAAAATGACCTAATGAACAAAAGTCATCAATTCACCATGATTGTTCCTAATTTTTTGGGATTTTAGGGACACAAAACAAATATTCAACACGATTCACAGATTTTTCGTGTGCAATAATTCACGTCAGCTGCATGAATCTGGGCGCCCGGCTCCGAATCGCCTAAAATATGCGGGACCATAAAAAATAACCTAATAAACAATAGTCATCACTTCACCATGATCATTCCTCATTTGTTATTATTTTAAAGCCATAAAACAGGAACTCAACATGATTTCCAGATTTTTAAGTACTATCCGGCTACCAATCGTCAAAAATGTTGCGACACTATAAAAAATGACCTAATGAACAATAGTAATCATTTCGCCATTAACGTTCGTTGTTTTGGCATTTTAGGGCATCGAAACAGGAATTCAACACGATTCCTAAATTTTCATGTGCTATAGTCATCACTTCGCCATGTCTGTTCCTCGTTTTTTGGCATTTTTGGCCATAAAATAGAAATTCAGATGATTTCCAGATTTTTGTGTGTTATAGTCCATGCCATCTGCATGAATTCGGGCGACGGACTTCGAATCGCCTAAAAATTTGCGGGACCGTCTAAAACTACGTAATGAATAACAGTCATCGCTTCGCCATGACCGTTTCTCGTGTTTTGGCATTTTAGGGCCATAAAATAAGAATTCAGTACGATTCCCAGATTTTCGTGTGCTATAGTCCATGCCACCTACATGAATTCGGGCAATCGGCTTCGAATAGCCTAAAATTATACGGGACCATAAAAATGACTCAATAAACAATAGTCATCGCTTTGCCATGACCATTTCTTACTTTTTGACATTTTAGGGCCATAAAACAGCAGCACGATTCCCAGATTTTCGTGGGCTATACGCCATCTGCATGAATTTGATCGACATGCTCTGAACCGCTTAATATTTGGGGGACCATATAAAATAACATAATGAACAATAGTCATCGCTTCTCCATGATCATTCCTTATTTTTTGGCATTTTAGAACAATAAAATAAGAATTTATTACGATTCCCAAATTTTGTGTGGTATAACGCACATCATATGCAAGAATTCGGGCAACTGGCTTTGAATCGCCTAAAATTTTGCGGGTTCATAATAAATTAATGAACAATAATCATCGATTTGACGTGACCGTTACTTTTTTTTGTGGTATTTTAGGGCCATAAAATAGGAAGTTAGCACGATTCCTTGATTTTTGTGTGCTATAGTTCACGCCATCTGCATGAATTCAGGCGATCGGCTCCGAATCACCTAAATATTTGCGGTACCATAACAATAGGCATCGCTTCACCATGATCGTTCCTCGTTTTGCGGAATTTTAGGGTCATAAAATAAGAATTCAGCACGATTTTTAGATTTTTGTGTGCTATAGTTCATGCTATCTGCATGAACACGGGTGGCCGGCTAAAATTTTACAGGACAATAAAAATGACCTGATAAAAAATACTCATCACTTCTCTATGAATGTTCCTCGTCTTTTGGTATTTTGAGGCCATAAAAAAAATTCAATACGATTTCTAGATTTTCGTGTGCTATATGTCCACGCCATCTGCATGAATTCGGTCGACCGGCTCCGAATCGCCTAAAAAATTGTGAGACCATCCAAAACGACCTAATGAACAATAGTCATCATTTTTCCATGACCTTTCCTCGTGTTTTGACATTTTAGGGTCATAAAAATAGAATTCAACACAATTCTCAAATTTTCGCGTGATGTAGTCTAGGACTGTGCATTATTTGGGTCAAACCGAAAATCCGAACCGATCCGTGTTATGCGGATTATTTCAGATCAAATTTCAACTCTTTGGATCAGATTTCGGATTAAAGATTTAATTATTTTGGATGTCAGATCGGATACGGGTTGGCTTAATTTAAATCTGAACCGATCCGAAATCCGAAATATAGGGTCTACATATAAAATTGAGGATGCCATGAGATAAATCTAGGTTTCATTTGTCTTATTTCTCTCATATTCTTTCATGAATAACATATATCGACATAAATGAAGGCTCTCAATAGGGTCTAATGCTAGTTGAGAAATTTGCAACAATACTTGATGTTGATTGTCTTGTGCAAAATAATAGGAGAAGTTGTTTAGACAGTAAGAGCATCAAAATATATTTCATTATTTGACAGCAATTAGTAAGAAATTTGGACAAGTCTTGTTTCTCTGAGTTTTTTTGCTGAGAAACACAAGTGAGGTTAATCATGTTCTTATATTTTTGTTCTAGCTAGGTATGTGATGGTTGAAACGGATGTGATTTTGCCTGTTTCTCAATCCAAGTGTGTTGTGATCTTACATAGTTTTCTTATCATAAAAGATTTGAGTAATTGTGTAGATTGTTGTGTATGACTTGTTAGTTATAGCTAGTTATACCTAAAGTCATTTATTTTAGTATCTTAATATATAAGGCTTACAATCTGAACCGTAATCCGAAATATTTATCTGATTCCAATATCAAAATCCTATCCGAACCGAATTTAATTTGGGTTGGATTCAGATTGCAATTTACCAAATCCGAAATTATAGTCCAAAATATGTCAAATCCGATCCAATCTGATCCATGAACAAGCCTACTATTAGTCCACATCAACTTTATGAATTAGGGCGACCAACTCCAAATCGACTAAAATTTCACGGGACCGTAAAATGACCTAATGAACAATAGTCATCGCTTCGCCATGATTGTTTCTCCTTTTTTGGAATTTTAGGGTCATAAAACAGGAATTCAACACAATTCTCAGATTTTCGTGTGCTATAGTTCACACCATCTGCATGAATTCAGGTGACCAACTCCGAATGGACTAAAATATTGCGGGACTATAAAAAGCGATCTACTCAATAATACTATAATAGTCATCGCTTCACCATGAATGTTCCTCATTTTTTGGTATTTTAAGGCCATAAAACAAGAATTCAGCACGATTTTCAGATTTTTGTATGCATAATTCACACCATCATGAATTCGGGCGACCAGTTCCGAATCACCTAAAAATTTACGGGACCATCCAAAGCGACCTAATGAAAAATAGTTATTGTTTCGCCATGATCGTTCCTCTTTTTAACATTTTAGGTCCATAAAACAGGAATTCAATACGATTCTTAAATTTTCGTGTGCTAGAGTCCACATCATCTACATGAATTCGGGCGACCGACCTTGAATCACGGGAACATCCAAAATGATCTAACGAACAATAGTCATCATTTTTCCATGACCGTTTATCATTGTTTTTAACATTTTAGGGCCATAAAATAGGAATTCAACAATTCCTAAATTTTTGTGTGCTATAGTTCACGCAATCTGCATGAATTCGGACGACCAGCTTTGAACCGCCTAAAATTTTGCGAGACCATAAAAACGACCTAACGAAATATAGTCATTGCATTTCCATGGCCATTTCTCGCTTTTTAGCATTTTAGGGCCATTAAATAGGAATTTAGCACGATTCATAGATTTTCGTGTGCTATAGTCTACGCCATATATATGAATTCGGGCGACAGGCTCCGTATCACCTAAATATTTACGGGACCATAAAAATGGCCTATTGAACAATAGTCACTGCTTTTTCAGGACCGTTCCTCGTTTTTTGGCATTTTAGAGCCATAAAACGGAAATTCAGTTCGATTCTCAGATTTTCATGTGCTATATGTCCATGCCATCTGCATGAATTCAGGCTACCAACTCCGAATCGCCTGAAATTCTACAAACAATGACCTAAGGAATAGTAGCCACCACTTTGTCATGATTGTTCCTCATTTTTTGGCATTTTATGGCCATAAAATAGGAATTCAGCACGATTCCTTGATTTTCGTACGCTATAGTTCGTGCCATTTGTATGAATCCAAGCGACCAGCTCCGAATCACATAAACTTTTGCGAGACCATAAAAACTGCCCTAATGAACAATAGCAATCGCTTGCCTTTACTGTTTCTCATTTTTGGCATTTTAGGGTCATAAAATAGGAATTCAGCAAGATTCATAGATTTACGTGTACTATTGTAACGACCCGGCCGGTTGTTTCGAGAGTTATAGCCCCGTTTCCTCCATTTCTGCTTCCTTTTGTGCTTTTCAGCTATATTATGATATACCGGGTTAGTTGGTTCGGGCCCGGAGTGGTTTCAGAGTGGATTGAGACACTTAGTCTCAAAAGTAGAAGCTTAAGTTGGAAAATTCAACCAGATGTTGACTTATGTGTAAACGCTCTCATATTTGAATTCAGATGGTTCCATTAGCTTCGTTAGGTGATTTTGAACTTAGGAGCGCATCCGGAATATGATTTGGAGGTCTGTAGTGGAATTAGGCTTGAATTGGTAAAAGTTGGAAATTTGGCAATTTCGGTCGGCAGTGAAAAATTTGATATCGGGTCGGAATAGATTTTCGGAAGTTGGAGTAGGTTCGTGGTGTCATTTGTGATATGTGAGTAAAGTTTGAGGTCATTTGGATGTGGTTTGGTTGGTTTCGACATCGGTTGTCGAATTTGAAAGTTTAGAAGTTCGTAGGCTTGAATCCGAGGGTAATTTGGTGTTTTGATGTTGTTTTGAGTATTTCGAAGGTTCGATTAAGTTTGTATGTTGATATATGACTTATTGGTATGTTTGGTTGAGGTCCCGAGGGGCTCGGGGTGATTCCAGGTGTTTAACGAATCGTTTGAAGTTGGAAAATGCAGCTGAAGCTACTGCTACTGATATTTTCGCACCTGCGGAGGGGGAGTCGCAGGTGCGAGGTCGCGGGTGCACGTGAGAGTTCGTAGGTGCGGACAGTGTTGAGGTAGGCTGGGTCCGCAGGTGCGTAGGTGAGGTCGCATCTGCGAGTCCGCAGATGCGGATAGATGCCCGCAGAAGCGGAAGTGAGGAGGTCAGGCAGTGGCCACAGGTGCGAGGTCTTTTTCGCACCTGCGTGGTCATAGATGCGGATATGGAGCGCAGATGCGAAGTCGGGGGTTTTATTGATTTGGGTTTTATTGATTTTCCGCAGGTGCGGAGATTCTTGCGCAGATGCGGCACCACAGGTGCGCATATTAGGCCGCAGGTGCGAAAGACCTGGGTAGAAACTATAAATTGAACACTTTGCGAATTTTGGTTCATTTCCACCATTTTCAAGTCGGTTTTTGGAGCTTTTGGAGTGATTTTTGAAGGGGATTCAAGGGTATTCACTGAGGTAAGTTTCTTGAGCTCTATTATCATTAGCTATGGTGTTTTTCCATTAATTGCTCGCCTAATTAGTAGTATTTTTGGAGTGAAATAAGGGGTTAGTGCTTGGGATTTTGGAGAGAGTAATTTGGGGATTTGAGGGACCAAATGAGGTCAGATTGTGGTGAATTTAGTATGGGTAGACTCGGGAGTGAATGGTCTTTTGGGTTTTGTGACTTTTGTCAGATTTTGAGACGTGGGCCCGGGGGCCGGGTTTGAGTGAATTTCGGGTTTTGGCCTATAAATTGGTATTTTCCTTATGGGATTTATTCTTTTAGCTCATATTGATCGTATTTTATTGCTTGTGGCTAGATTCGGGTTATTTGGAGGCCGGTTCGAAAGGAAAGAGCATTCTCGAGTAGGAGTTCTACACTGTTGAGGTAAGTAACAGTTTTAAATCTAGTTTTGAGGGTATGAAACCCGGAGTTTGGTATGATGTGACTGTTTGGAGGTGGCACCCATGCCAGGTGACGGACGTGTGGGTGTACGCCGTGAGGGATTGAGACTTGGTCCGTCCCGGAAGACTGTGAAGTCTAATAGCCTTTAATTGTGTTTATATGCATTCCTCTCTACTAGAACTTGACTGTTTTCATGTTAGAAATCATGCTTAGGCTATATTCCTGCTCATGGTGGTTATACTCAGTCATAGTGATTCCTGTACATGTTTACTTTAGTCTCTGTTATTTTTTTTTCCCTGATGATATACTGTAACACTTTGATTTGGGCTACTTTCCCTTTCTCTATTGAGAGCTATGAGACCAGAGAGGTTCATGATTGAGTAAGGCCGAAGGCCTGGTTGTGAGGTATTGTTCTATGGCACGTGATTTATCTGTGCATCACGTGAGTTGTCCGTGCGGATCCTTATATTTATACTATGGCACGTGAGTTGTCCGTGCAGCATGTGAGTTATCCGTGCGGATCCATATATGATATTATAGCACATGAGTTATCTGCCGTGCAGCACGTGAGTTGTCCGTGCTTATAGGGCTTGGGATGTAGGAGTCCCTCATGAGTCTGAACACCCCCAGTGAGCACAGGTACCTATTGAGAGTGTGTATTGAGGGCTGAGAGCCGAGAGTGTGAGCTGTTGAGATGGGTTGAGTGACTGCTGCCTTGAGAGGCTATACTTGCTTTTATTTATTGTTGCACTTAGTTGTTTTCTGTTGTTGTTGTGAAATTTTTGGGAGATTCATATCTGTTTTACATGAGCGCGAACTGAATTGACTTATACCACAGGATTAGAAAGCATGTTCACTCTTTACTTAAAATTTTTAAAATGAACTGTACTGCATAGCTCGTCATTGCTTCTCAGTTGCTTATTTATTTCTGTTACTTGCTGAGTTGTTTGTACTCATGCTACACACTGCACTTCATGTGCAGATCCATGTGTGTTTGATCACGGAGGTCGTTGAGTTCTGGCGTGATCGAGTTACGGAGACTACGAGGTAGCTATCGGAGTCCGCAGGATCTTGTCTCTCATTTTATATTTCTTTCTGTCTTGTATTGATACTTAGACACTGATTGTATTAGTTTGGTTATCTAGATGCTCATGCCTTAGTGACACCCTTATGTCAGGCTATTTGTTTTCTGCACTTATGTTTTTATTTGGATTTTACCCCGTATTTATGAAAACTCCGGATATTTTAAATGTCTTAATTCAATTCTGTTAAATTTTGAAAGAGTTTTGGAAAGGTCGACTTGCCTAGTACCACGATAGGCGCCATCACGACGGGTTAGGTTTTGGGTCGTGACAAGTTGGTATCAGAGCCCTAGGTTACATAGGTCTCACGAGTCATGAGCGGGTTAGTAGAATCTTGCGGATCGGTACGGAGACGTTTGTACTTATATTCGAGAGGATGTATAACCCTTAGGAAAATTCCACATTCTTGGTTTCTTGTCGTGCGATTCTGTTTATTATGGTAATTAAACACATGTTGTTTCATTCTCTCACAAATGGTGAGGACTCGTGCTACCGGTCAGGAGGGCCAGCCACCAGTACCACTAGCCAGTTCCGCGAGAGGCCGAGGCCGCGGTAGAGGCCGTGGTAGGGGTAGAGGTGCAGCCCGTACAACAGCTAGGGCAGTACCTGCAGATCCACCAGTTGTCCCAGATCAGGACCAGGTTCTAGTTGTTGATGCACCAGCTCAGGCACCACCTGTGCCTAATGTGATTCCAGGTCTCCAGGAGACCTTAGCTCAGTTTCTGACAGCGTGTACCGGCCTTGCTCAGGCAGTCTCTATCTCATCGGCTGCAGCCACTTCTCAGGCCGGGGGAGGCACTCAGACTCCCACCGCTCGCACACCTAAGCAGGTTGTTCAGGGACTCCAGACACCAGAGGCACCACTAGCCCAGCCGATTGTAACTGCTTAGGATTATGTGGTTCCTGCTATGCCTGAGGATGATTAGCGTAGGTTGGAGAGGTTTGGGAGACTCCACCCTTCAGTGTCACAGAGAGAGAGAGGATGCCCAGGACTTCTTGGACGGGTGTCAGAGGATACTCCGTACTGCTAGTATGCTGGAGACTTGTGGAGTCTCATTCACTACTTTTCAGTTTTCCGGGGCTGCACTCAGATGGTGGGAGACTTATGAGAGGCGTAGGCCTGTTGGCACAGCACCCCTTACGTGGCAACAATTCTCCGTGGTCTTTTTGGAAAAGTTCGTGCCTCAATCCCGCAGAGAGGAGCTGCGCAGACAGTTTGAGCAGCTTCGCCAAGGTGATATGTCTGTGATGCAGTATAAGATGTGATTTTCAGAGTTGGCCCGTCATGCTATATGGTTGGTTCCCACAGACAGGGAGAGGATCATGAGGTTTATAGATGGTCTCACTTTTCAGCTGCGATTGCTTATGACCAGAGAGAGGGTGTCTGGTGCAACTTTTGATGAGGTTGTCGACATTGCTCGGCAGATTGAGATAGTTCGCGGTCAGGAGAGGGATGAGAGAGAGGCCAAAAGGCCTCGTGCTTAGGGTGGATTCAGCGGTGCTCCTTTTGGGGGTCAATTCCAGCATGGTAGAGGTTGTCATTTCAGACAAGCTCAGACAACTCGGCCATTTCACCGTGGTGCATCATCTGGACATGGTTATCACAGTCATCAGCAGGGCCAGTCATCATTCAGCGCACTACTAGCGCAGAGTTCTCATCATGCCCCGCCCGCTCAGGTATCCTCGGGTAGTTCTTTTGGGCATCAGAAGCAGCAGTTTCGTCAGAGGAGGGGTTGTTTCAAATGCAGAGATTTTGGTCACATTATGAGAGATTGCCCTAGGCTATTGTGTGGGACTCCACATCGGAGTACTCGGCCGATGGCACCAGCACCAGTTCCTCCACCCGCCCAGCTAGCTAGGGGTGTAGCTCAGCCAGCTAGTGACGGAGCCTAGTCAGCTAGGGGTCACCCGAGAGGGGGAGGCAGATCAGAGGGTGGTCAGGCCCGTTTCTATGCCCTCCCTGCAAGACCAGATGCTGTGATTACAGGTATTGTCTCAGTTTGTCACAGAGATTCCTCTGGATTATTTTACCCTGGTTCCACGTATTCATATATTTCCTCGTATTTCGCTCATTTTATGGATATGCTCCGTGAGTCTTTAGTTTTATCTGTTCATGTATCTACTCCTGTGGGCGATACTATTATTGTGGACCGCGCATATCAGTCATGTGTGGTGACTATTAGGGGTCTGGAGACCCAAGTGGACCTTTTGCTGGTCAGTATGGTTGACTTTGATATGATATTGGGTATGGATTGGTTATCTCCATGTCATGCTGTTCTAGATTGTCACGCTAAGACCGTGACGTTGACGATGCCAGGATTTTCGAGGGTTGAGTGGAGCGATTCTATAGATTATGTACCTAGTAGGGTGATTTCATATTTGAAGGCTCAATATATGGTTGAGAATGGTTGTCTATCTTATTTGGCGTTTGTGAGAGATGTTAGTGCAAAGACTCCTGCCATTGATTCTATTCTGGTGGTACGTGATTTTCCGGATATGTTTCCTGCAGACCTGCCGGGCATGCCGCTTGACAGGGATATTGACTTCGGTATTGATTTGGTATCGGGCACTCAGCCCATTTCTATTCCACCGTATTGTATGGCACCGGCGGAGTTGAAGGAATAGAAATAACAACTTCAGGAACTCCTTGATAAGGGGTCTATTCGGCCTAGTGTGTCACCTTGGGGTGTACCGATTCTATTTGTGAAGAAGAAGGATGGTTCCATGAGAATGTGTATTGATTACAAGCAGTTGAACAAGATCACAGTCAAGAACAAGTATCCTTTGTCTTGTATAGATGATTTATTCGACCAGCTTCAGGGAGCGAGGGTGTTCTCCAAGATTGATTTAAGGTTCGGTTATCACCAGCTGAAGATTCGAGATTCAGATATTCTCAAGACAGCTTTAGGGACCCGATATGGCCATTATGAGTTCTTGGTGATGTCTTTTTAGCTGACCAATGCCCCAACAGCGTTTATGCATTTGATGAACAGTGTATTCCATCCCTATTTGGACACATTCATTGTTGTATTCATTGATGACATCCTAGTATACTCTCGTAGCAAGGAGGAGCACGCTCAGCATTTGAAGATTGTATTACAGAGATTGAGGGAGGAGAAGCTTTATGCAAAGTTCTCCAAATGTGAGTTTTGGCTCAGTTCAGTAGCATTCTTGGGGCACGTGGTGTCCAGTGAGGGTATTCAGATGAACCCGAAGAAGATAAAGGCGGTGCAGAGTTGGCCTACACTGTCCTCAGCCACGGAGATTAGGAGCTTTCTTTGTTTGGCAGGTTACTACCGTCGCTTTGTGGAGGGATTTTCATCTATCGCATCGCCCTTGACCAAATTGACCCAAAATGGTGCTCCCTTCAGGTGGTCGGATAAGTGTGAGGAGAGCTTTCAGAAGCTCAAGACTGCGTTGACCACAGCTCCAGTGTTAGTTCTGCCATCAGCTTCAGGTTCTTACACTGTGTATTGTGATGCCTCGAGGATAGGCATTGGTTGTGTTTTGATGTAGGAGGATAGGGTGATCGCCTATGACTCGCGCCAGTTGAAGACCCATGAGAAGAACTATCATGTCCATGATCTTGAGTTAGCAGCCATTGTTCACGCCTTGAAGATTTGGCATCATTATTTGTATGGGCTTCATTGTGAGATCTATACTGATCACCGGAGTTTGCAGTATCTATTGAAGCAGAAGGATCTTAATTTGCGTCAGCGGAGATAGTTGGAGCTTCTTAAGGACTATGATATCACTATTTTATACCATCCGGGGAAGGCCAATGTGGTGGCCGATGCTTTGAGTCACCGGGCGGAGAGTTTGGGGGAGTTTAGCATATCTCCCAGCAGTAGAGAGACCCTTGGCATTGGATGTTCATGCCTTAGCAGGCCAGCTTGTCAGATTGGATATTTTGGAGCCGAGTCGGGTTTTGGCTTGTGTGGTCTCCATGTCTTCTCTTTATGACCGTATTAGAGAATGTCAGTATGATGACCCCACTTGCTCGTTCTTCAGGATAGGGTTCAGAGAGGTGATGCTACGGATGTGACTATTGGTGATGATGGCGTGTTGAGAATGCAGGGCAGGATATGTGTGCCTAATGTAGATAGGCTTAGGGAGTTGATTCTTGAGGAGGCCCACAACTCGCGGTATTCCATCCATCCGGGTGCCGCAAAGATGTACCAGGATTTGAGAAAGCACTATTGGTGGAGGCGGATGAAGAAGGATATAGTTGGGTTTGTGGCTCGGTGTGTCAACTGTCAGCAGGTTAAGTATGAACATCAGAGACCGGGTGGCTTGCTTCAGAGGTTAGAGATCCTAGAGTGGAAGTGGGAGCGGATCACCATGGACTTCGTAGTTGGGCTCCCACGGACTTCGAAGAAGTTCAATGCTATTTGGGTTATTGTGGATCGGCTGACCAAGTTCGCGCACTTCATTCCAGTTAGCACTACTTACTCTTCAAAGCGGTTGGCTGAGATTTACATCCGAGAGATTGTTCGCCTGCATGGTGTCCCAGTTTCCATCATTTCAGATAAAGGGCACTCAGTTTACGTCGCAGTTTTGGACGGCCGTGCAGCGGGAGTTGGGTACTCAGGTTGAGTTGAACATAACTTTTTACCCTCAGACGGACGGGCAGTCCGAGCACACTATTCAGATATTGGAGGACATGTTGCGCGCTTGTGTTATTGACTTTGGGGGTTCATGGGATTAGTTTCTACCGCTCGCAAAGTTTGCATATAACAACAGTTACCAGTCGAGTATTCAGATGGCTCCGTATGAGGCTTTATTGAGCCGGGTGAGTCTAGGCTCTTGGGTATAGACTTGGTCCAGGATGCATTAGATAAGATGAAATTGATTCAGGAGCGGCTTCACACGGCGCAGTCTAGGCAGAAGAGCTACGTGGACAAGAAGGTCCGTGATGTGTCATTTATGGTTGGGGAGAAGGTTTTGCTGAAAGTATCTTCCATGAAGGGTGTTATGAGGTTTGGGAAGAGGGGCAAGTTGAACCCCCGATTCATTGGGCCTTTTGAAGTGCTTCAGAGGATAGGGGACGTGGCTTGTAAGCTTTTCTTGCCACCCAGCTTGTCGAGTGTGCATCCAGTGTTTCATGTTTCCATGTTCCGGAAGTATGTTGGCGATCCGTCCCATGTTTTAGACTTCAGCACGGTTCAGTTGGAGGGTGATATAACTTATGATGTGGAGACGGTGGCCATTTTGGATCGGAAGTTGAGGTCAAAGGACATAGCTTCTGTGAAGGTGCAGTGGAGAGGTCAGCCTGTGGAGGAGGCCACCTGGGAGACCGAGTGGGAAATGCAGAGCAGATATCCACACCTATTGGAGAGTCCAGGTATGTTTCTAGACCGATTCGAGGACGAACGGTTGTTTAAGAGGGGGAAGATGTAATGACCCGGCCGGTCGTTTCGAGAGTTATAGCCCCGTTTCCCCTATTTCTGCTTCCTTTTGTACTTTTCAGCTATATTATAATATATCGGGTTAGTTGATTTGAACCCAGAGTGGTTTCGGAGTGGATTTAGACACTTAGTCTCTAAAGTAGAAACTTGAGTTGGAAAAGTCAACCGGATATTGACTTATGTGTAAACGATCTTGGATTTGAATTATGATGGTTCCATTAGCTTCGTTAGGTGATTTTGTATTTAGGAGCGCATCCGGAATATGATTTGGAGGTCCGTAGTGGAAGTAGGCTTGAATTGGCAAAAGTTGAAAATTTGGCAATTTCGGTCGGCAGTGAAAAATTTGATATCGGTGTCGGAATGGATTTTCGGAAGTTGGAGTAGGTTCGTGGTGTCATTTGTGACGTGTGTGTAAAATTTGAGGTCATTCGGACGTGGTTTGGTTGGTTTCGGCATCGGTTGTCGAATTTGAAAGTTTAGAAGTTCTTAGGCTTGAATCCGAGGGTAATTTGGTATTTTGATGTTGTTTTGATTGTTTCGAAGGTCCGATTAAGTTTGTATGTTGATATATGACTTGTTGGTATGTTTGGTTGAGGTCCCTAGGGGCTCGGGGTGATTCCGGGTGGTTACCGGATTGTTTGAAGTTGGAAAATACAGCTAAAGCTACTTCTACTGATATTTTTGCACCTGCGGAGGGGGAGCCACAGGTGCGAGGTCACGGGTGCACGTGAGAGTTCGCAGGTGCGGACAATGTTGAGGTAGGCTGGGTCCGCAGGTGCGTAGGTGAGGTCGCATCTGCGAGTCCGCAGATGCAGATAGATACCCATAGAAACGGAAGTGAGGAGGTCAGGCAGGGGCCGCAGGTGCGAGGTCTTTTCCGCACCTGCGTGGTCATAGATGTGGATATGGAGTGCAGGTGCGAAGTCGGGGGTTTTATTTATTTTCCGCAGGTGCGGAGGTTATTGCGCAGGTGCGCATATTGGGTCGCAGGTGTGAAAGACCTGGGCAGAAACTATAAATTGAACACTTCGCGAATTTTGGTTCATTTCCACCATTTTCCAGTCAGTTTTTGGAGATTTTGGAGTGATTTTTGAAGTGGATTCAAGGGTATTCACTGAGGTAAGTTTCTTGAGCTCTATTATCATTAGCTATGGTGTTTTTCCGTTAATTTCTCACCTAATTAGTAGGAATTTTGGAGTGAAATAAGGGGTTAGGGCTTGGGATTTTGGAGAGAGTAATTTGGGGAATTGAGGGACCAAGTGAGGTCGGATTGTGATGAATTTAGTATGGGTAGACTCGGGAGTGAATGGGATTTCGGGTTTTGTGACTTTTGTCGGATTTTGAGACGTGGACCCGGGGGTCGGGTTTGAGTGAATTTCGGGTTTTGGCCTATAAATTGGTATTTTCCTTGTGGAATTTATTCCTTTAGCTCATATTGATCGTATTTTATTGCTTGTGGCTAGATTCGGGTCATTTGGAGACCGGTTCGAGAGGAAAGAGCATTCTGGAGTAGGAATTCTATACTGTTGAGGTAAGTAACAGTTTTAAATCTGGTTTTGAGGGTATGAAACTCGGAGTTTGGTATGATGTGACTGTTTGGAGGTGACACCCATGCCAGGTGACGGGCGTGTGGGTGTACGCCGTGAGTGATTGAGACTTGGTCCGTCCCGGGAGACTGTGAAGTCTAATAGCCTTTAATTGTGTTTATAAGCATTCCTCTCTACAAGAACTTGACTGTTTTCATGTTAGAAATCATGCTTAGGCTATATTCCTGCTCATGGTGGTTATACTCAGTCATAGTGATTCTTGTACATGTTTACCTCAGTCTCTGTTATTTGTTTTCCCTGATGATATACTGTAACACTTTGATTTGGGTTGTTTTACCTTTCTCTATTGAGAGCTATGAGACTAGAGATGTTCATGATTGAGTAAGGCCGAAGGCCTGGTTGTGAGGTATTGTTCTATGGCACGTGAGTTGTCCGTGCATCACGTGAATTGTACGTGCGGATCCTTATGTTTATACTATGGCACGTGAGTTGTCCGTGCAGCACGTGAGTTATCCGTGCGGATCCATATATGATATTATAGCACGTGAGTTGTCCGTGCAGTACGTAAATTGTCCGTGCTTATAGCGCTTGGGCTGTAGGAGCCCCTCATGAGTCTGAACACCCCCAGTGAGCGCAGGTACCTATTGAGAGTTTGTATTGAGGGCTGAGAGCCGAGAGTGTGAGCTGTTGAGATGGGTGGAGTGACTGCTGCCTTGAGAGGTTGTACTTGTTTTTATTTATTGTTGCACTTAGTTGTTTTCTATTGTTCTTGTAAAATTTCTGGGAGATTCATATATGTTTTACATGAGTGCAAACTGAATTGACTTATACCACAGGATTTGAAAGCATGTTCACTCTTTACTGAAAAGTTTTAAAATGAACTGTACTGTATAGCTCGTCACTGCTTCTCAGTTCCTTATTTATTTCTATTACTTGCTGAGTTGGTTGCACTCATGCTACACCATGCACTTCATGTGCAGATCTAGGTGTGTTTGATCACGGAGGTCATTGAGTTCGGGCGCGATCGAGTTCCGGAGACTACGAGGTAGCTGCCGACGTCCGCAGGACCTTGTCTCTCCTTCTATATTTCTTTCTGTCTTGTATTGATACTTAGACACTGATTGTATTAGTTTGGTTATCTAGATACTCATGACTTAGTGACACCCCGATGTCAGGCTATTTTTTTCCGCACTTATGTTTTTATCCCGTATTCATGAAAAATTCCGGATATTTTAAATGTCTTAATTCACTTCTGTTAAATTTTGAAAGAGTTTTGGAAAGGTCGGCTTGCCTAGTACCACGATAGGCGCCATCACGACGTGTTAGATTTTGGGTCGTGACAACTATAGTCCACATCATTGCATGAATTCGGGCGACCGACACCTAATTGCTTAAAATTTTATGAGACCATAAAAATGACCTAATGAACAATATTCAACACTTCATCATGACCGTTCCTTATTTTTGGCATTTCAAGGCTATAAAATATGAATTCAACATGATTCTCATATTTTCGTGTGTTATAATCCATGCCATTTGCATAAATTTGGGCGACCGACTCTGAATCGCCTAAATTTTTGCGGGACAATAAAAATGACCTAATGAACAATATTCATTGCTTTTTCATGATCGTTCCTCATTTTTTGGTATTTTAGGGTCATAAAACACGAATTGAGCATGATTCCCAATTTTTCATGTGCTATAGTCCATGTCGTTTGCATAAATTCGGACGACCAGCTCCTAATCGGTTAAAATTTTGCGACACTATAAAAACGACGTAATGAAAAATAATCATCGCTTTTCCATAACCGTTCCTCGTTATTTGGCATTTTAGGGCCATAAAAAGAAATTTATCACGATTTTCAGATTTTCGTGTGCTATAGTCCACGTCGTCTGCATAAATTCGACCGACCAGCTTTGATTCTCCTAAATTTTTGTGGGACCATAAAAAATGACCTAATGAATAATAGTTATCACTTCTCCATGACCGTTTCTCATTTTTTGTATTTTAGGACCATAAAGCAGGAATTCAACACAATTCCCAAATTTTTGTGTGTTATAGTCCTTGTCATCTTCATGAATTCGGGCGACCGACTCTGAATCGCCTAAACTTTTTTAGGAGCATAAAAAATAACCTAATAAATAATAGTTATCGCTTCTCCATGATCATTCATCATTTTTTTGTTATTTTAGGTCTATAAAATAGGAATTCAGCTAGATTCTCAAATTTTCTTGTATTATGTCCACACCGTCTGCATGAATTGGGCGACCGGCTCCAATCGCCTAAAATTTTATGAGACCATAAAAAACGATCTAATGAACAATAGTCATCGCTTCGCCATGACCGTTCCTCATAATTTTGCATTTTAGGGTTATAAAATAGTAATTCAACAAGATTTCCAGATTTTTGTGTGCCATATATAAAATCATTAACGCATATTTCATGACCTAGAAATGCCAAAAATAATATTAGCCATAGTGAGTATTGCTCGCAAGGCCGTTTCCTATGGATCCATCGGTTTTTAGGCCAATCAGAGTTCGTCAACCAAATTCAGAAAAGTCATCATGTTTATAAACACATGAAATAATTAAAAAAATTCATTAATTCATATTTCATGTCCCTGAAACGCTGAAACATAATATTATCCATGGTAAGTATTGCTTAGAAGGTCGTATCCCATGGATTCACCAATGTTTAGGCCAATTGGAGTCCTTTAATCAAATTCAGGAAAATCATCATATAAACACACGAAAAAATATAAATAATTATTAACTCCTATTTTATGACCCTGAAATACTACAAAATGACATTAGTCATAGTGAGTATTACTCACAAGGCCGGATCCCGTAGATCCACCAAATTTTAAGCTAATTAGAATCCCTAAACCAAATTTAGAAAAATCATCAGGTATATAAACTACGGAAAAAAATTATTAATTCCTGTTTTATGATCCTGAAACACCAAAAAATGATGTTGGTCATGGTGAGTGTTGCTCACAAGGCCGTATCCCATTGATCTACTAATTTGTAGGCCAATCGGAACCCGTCAACCAAATTCACAAAAATCATCAGGTATATAAACACACGAAAAATAAAAATAATCATTAATTTCTATTTCATGACCCTTGAAATGCTAAAACATACGTTAGTTATGGTGAGTATTATTTACAAGGCCGTATTCTAATGTCGCCCAAACTCACACCACAAATATAGGTAGTAAGGCGGTCGAAGCAATAATAAAACTCAACGCAAGTCGGGGTCGAATCCTCAGGGAGCTAGAAATGGGATTAGGTATATATTTAGTGTAATTATACAATACGCCTTAGATTATACTTCCACATTCTTGTTTGTTGTTTCTACTTCTACTTTAAACTTTTGATTGCAATTATAAAATTAGATGACAATATTTTTGGTTTTGGTTGTTTTCCAAATGATAAAAGATCTAGGGTAGTGACTTCCACCTAGGTGGTTACCTAATGGGTTGAAAATTCTAGGACAAGCCTGATTGGTCGGGGTTGTAATATAACAATCACACGCAATTACCCACTTTATACCTCTCGGTAGGTTGAGTGATTTTGCCCAATTTGACTTTCTCAAGTCCAAATAGGTATTGCACAAAACAAGTGATAACTGCTCAAGTCGGGTCTTACTATCTCTAGATTCAACCCTTTAATTGGGGCTATCAATTTCTTGAGTTCACCCCAATTTCTTATTAGCCAAGTTTTCCTAGACTTAGTTTCTCTTTCTCAAGTAGAGACTAAGTCAATTAGGCATGAATCAATGTTTGCAACCATTAATTCTTGAATTCAAGCAAGAATTAGGCTAAATATCACTAACCCAATGACAAACAAGTCCTAAATCAAATACCTATTAAGTATCCACACTAAGATTGGACCACAACCCTAGCTAGAAATTTAGCTACTCATAAAAAACGAAGAAATACAAGAAGAAATTAAGATAGAATGCATAATAATTGATTAAGGAAAGAAAATCTAATATTTAAAAGCTAATCTAGTACAATATTACTCAAAACAATAAGGGAAAACGGCTCAGGTGCTCTCCCCAGACAAAACTTACCCTAAAAATGACAAAAAGTTCTATTTATACTAAGCTGAAAATATTTGACAAAAATACCCCTGCCGAGGTTGTGCGGCCGCATAATTATGTGTGCGGTCTGCACAACGAGACTTGGCTTGACAGGTTCTAGTTCTTTGGCCGCACAATTTTGGATTGCGGTCGCACTCCTTCAACTACTGCGGACCGCACATTTGTGAGTGCGGCCGCACTCTTGCTTCTGCGGCCGCACAATTATAGTGCGGTCCACACTCTTTGATCTTAAGCTCTAGTTGTGTGAGACTTCTGCGGACCGCATAAAAATGAGTGCGGTCGCGCTCTTGATTATGCGGCCCCATCTCTCTGATCTTTGACTTTTGCGGGCCGCATAATATTGAGTGTGGCCGCATTTGTCATTTTGCGGCCTTACAATTATGGTGCGGTCCGCACTCCTTCAACTTGCCCAAAACCATCTCTCTGAATCTCCTCTTTTGCGGCCGCACAATATTTGTGCGGTCCGTATACTTTGAAGAAAAACTGACATGGCTCTTTCTTTGTTTTGCGTCCGCACATAGTATTGTGCGATCTGCAATGTAGGCCTTCTTGACTCCTTTATGAGTTGGTTTTGACTTCTTTGGCTCGTTTCCCAATGTTCCTGTACGAAAGCACATTTCATTAGTTTTCGGGATTACCTTTAAGCATTTTTGAGCTAAAACGCAAGTAAAAGAGAGCAAATAAATGGTTAAAATCCCTACTTATCAACTCCCCCAAACTTAAGCTCTTGCTTGTCCTCAAGCAATTAAGGCAATTCCCACCTCCACTAGAAAAAGGGACATTTTAGCTGGCCTAAGGTGAATCAATTATACATCAATTGGGACCAACAATTACCCATAACACATATGAATTATCAACAACGCAATAATTTGACTTTTTGAGTACCATAGTTCTAATACGACACTAGAGCATCAAGAGTTGACTCTACTAATTGAGGACGCTCGCTCTTTCACGTAGGTCATTTTCGATCCCAAACTCCTCCTCCTCTACTCTCCATTAGCAAATCTCACTTTAGAATGTAACACTCGAATCAAGGATTGCAAAAAGTGTGCTTATCTCTCTCAAAAGAATATCACAAGTCCGGCTCTAAGTACCATAAGTTTGCCCCTCATGTAAATCACCACTAATGTAAGCTCACTCAACCTGAGATCATGTAGGCTTTTGCGGGATGTAATGAAGGCTTTAGGACCAAGGTAGGATTTGTTGGAATAGAATGGTTTCATATTTCCTCAAGCACTCCATTTTCTCTTTTCGGCTCATACTCTTTCGTCTCTTTGAGTCATTTTTCTTTTTCCTCGGGGGAACTAGAGAGACGTAACGTCACTCTTTCTTGATCATGACATTCATTTTTCTCCTTTTCTATTTACCCATGCCTATCATCATTGTTTTCTTTGAATCCCTTCAACTTTCTACCTTATTCACTTTCTTTTTGGTATTTTTCTTTTTGTTCTTTATTTCTTTTCTTTGCCTTCCCTTTTCTTCATTTTTTTCTTTTCTTTGTACCTTTTATCACTTCCAAACTCCTCGTCTCTCCCCCAAACTTATATTTTTGCCAATTGTTTCTCAAGAATGCTAAGGAAAGATCGGGTGCCAAGAGAGGGTCATTACCAAACGGATAAAGGCTTGTAACGTGATTATTGAAAGAAAGAGAGCTTAGGCTCAAATGGGTTGACTAGGGATATCACATTGGTAGGCTATGGAAGATTTCAAATTTCAAATTGGACCAAGGAGAGCCTACAATCATTTCTCAAGCCAAGCTACACTTAGAATTTTGCCTAGAAAAATATTCGGGGCAAGTTCTAGACTATTAGCATGGGTACTTGGACTTGCAATTCAATACCTCACCTCTCACGCTGCTGGATTGCTAAAGAGAACGGATTCGAGGGCCCATAATAAACCTAGTTGAGATTGAGAATCACAAATGGCTCGACTGAACCACTCGATGACTGCTTAAGTTAACACAAGAGTCAAAAGGTCACAACTAGAGCTAATATCTGGCAATAATTTATTTTTAACCATAAGGTAGTGGGTAAATGTGTTGGTACCAAGTGAAGCATGTTAGAGACTCTTTTATTCATTACTACTATATTTGCCTAAACATAAAAGAAAACAGACTCAATCCCTTAAGAAGGTTGTCACGCCATCCATCGTTGGGAAGAGCCACCCGGTTCACACAAAATTCACCATTGGAAAGAACCGTGGTATTAAAAAAACCAAAGGCTTATTGATCACTCAAACGTAAAAAAAAAGCTAACAAATCAAAAAGAAACTACTAAAGTAAATAAGAACTTCTACTACTAAGAAAGACAAAGTAAAGAAGCTACGAAATAACCAAGGAAGGCAAGATAAATGAATATATACAAATCGAAGTAAAATGAATATATACATACCTAAGAGAAAATAAAGATAAAGGAAAAAAATAGTATAAGAGTTATTACATGCCACATGTCAATGTCAATCAATCAAAATAGACCACTTCCCGAATAAAAATAAGCATTGTCCTCAATGCTTAACAAAAATAAGAACATGGAAGGGTAAAAAGTTAAGAGAACTCCCTATGTGGTCTCAGTCTGCATGGGATCCTCAGCACCCTCGGTTTCCTCTAGTTGTATCTCATCATCACCTGGCTAAGGGACAACATGGTTGCTGAGCATCTGGATCATCTCCTCCGCGGTGTAGACAGTCACAACCGGCTCCTCAAACTGGCTGGCTGCTATATATGATGCCTCTGGTACTGCTGGTGCTGAAGGTGCTCCCTCCATGAGTAGGTCCATTGGTAGATCTCCGACCGATGGAAGCTTGGTAACTGATGTTGTCAACTTATCCACCGACTTCTTCGAAGCTTGAGACTTCCGTATTTTCTTTACCTGCTTGCCCAAATTCTCAATGACATCCCCATGTGCCACCAGAGTCTCCATAATGGTATTCTGGTTGTCCAGAATCTTCTTTAATGTTTCCTCCACTGACGGAGGTACCTGTGGTGCAGCCTGGGCAGAAGACTGTGCTGTAACAGCACTGGATATGTCAAACAACTTTGAAGTAGCTGCCTGCATCCAGTTGTTGAGACTCGCCAATGTCTGAAAAACTCGCAGCACAGTCAGTGGATAAGTAGATGAAGCTGGCACTGATAATGGAGATGATGGTCTGGAAAAAGAAGATGGTGGCATGTCTGCTGTCTCGGTGGAAGGTCCGGCTGCTGTGAAAGGCATAGCATCTGCGGAAGGCTCAGCAGCTAAATCAGTAACTACTACCGTTGGCTCCTCATACTGGCCAGCGGAGGTAGTTGCCTTACCCTTGAACTTCGGGTTGTCAGAACCCTGTAGGTAGTACCATGAGGAAGGTTTCTTGGCCTTTACTTCAGTATCATACTGCATCGGCTCCACCTTTTGATCATTAAAGTACTCTGTGAGGAAGTTCGGGTAGGGGTAGGATCTCTCATCCTTCTGGACAGCCAAAGTGATGTGGTTGACATTATAGCACCCACATTGATCGGGTACCCAGCCATAATTGAATCCACCTAGACTACTCGAGGAAGTGGGAGGTTGTTCTCATTCAAGCACGGGTCAATGCGGATGCACACAAAAGTCTGCCACCCTTTAGCTTTAAAGTTTAGGGTGGCCCGAACTATTGGAACCCCTGCTATGAGCCATAGAGGTACTGATCCTCGAATAGCCAAAATCTCAGCTAGCCACGGGCGAGCTGCATCACCCAATGCCAGCTTTTCCAAGTATTGGGTTGCCTCCACTTCTTAAAATCCCACGTAAGAGTTCAAAGCACAGGAGTCGAATCGGATTTTCAGATTTCGCACTTTTGTCACCTTGGTACCCTTCTTAATGTGAGCCACAATAGCATAAAATTCTTTAACAAGTTCTCATTTGCATCGAGGGCGCTTTGGGTGAACCATTTCCATATTTTTCTCTCCTATAACTGTCTGAGAACATTTGGGTTGTGCTTGTCCAAATCCTTCATCAAGAATTGTTGCTCAAGAGTGAGCGATCTCTAGGGCCACCACTCTCTAAATCTATTGAAGGCAGTCAAGATGACAAATCTGTCTTCCCATATCTCTCTTTTTTTTGTCCTCTCAAGACCACCCACTTGAGTGTCTCCCCCTCTACCGTCATCCGGTACGTCATCATCATCATCATCAACATTTATTGGTGCAGCCGGGGCATGTGAGAAAGAGAGATTAGAATCATGGCTACCCTCTTCCGAACCTTTAGAAGAACTAGCAGTGGAAGATGATTCATCAACTAAGTAGAATCTACCCGGGACTTGTTGAGGTTGGTTGTTAGGTGGGGCTTGGTCAGAGTTTCCCTCAAAAACTTCCCTAAACGGGAGATACTCACTGGTGTCTGATGATTCAGGGACTCTGTTGCAGTAGCCTTCTTACTTAACACTCTCTGGATGGCTAGTGGTAGGTTACTCTTGCTTCGTCCTCGGCCTCGCGAGGGTTCTGCCCTCCCTTTTGATGTATCTCTTCCACCTCATGATATAATCATCATCTGCAATTCATAACAATAAGAGTCAGTTAGAGTTCAGGTACATAGGACACAGATATATGCATGATAGTTGCAGGTCAGTTATGAAAAAAAATAGAAGAGGCAGTGTCACGCCCCAAACTCAGGGAGCGCGACCGGCGCTCAACCAAGAGAACCCGTCCGAGCAAGTCTATTAGACTTAATTCCACCCAAACTCATCCATGAATAAATAGGAGATGTACTCCATTAATCAATCACTGAAAAGATTTTATTAACAACTTCCTTTTCATTCCCATTAGTAGCTTCATTCATAATTTCAAAAATATTACGAGTTTATAGAATTAATAAAAAATAT
The DNA here is from genome assembly GCF_000390325.3 of Nicotiana tomentosiformis. Lineage (NCBI taxonomy): Eukaryota > Viridiplantae > Streptophyta > Magnoliopsida > Solanales > Solanaceae > Nicotiana > Nicotiana tomentosiformis. The sequence continues at coordinate 8,081,823 of NC_090819.1, forward strand.
AATTTCCAAGTACCAACATTTCTAGTTCAATTCCCAACATCAACCATAACCCACAACCTGTCTACGGAGCCTCTAAATACCATAGAAGAGTAATAGGGAAATCCCGGCAACAAGGCCCCGGCTATATCTCAAAATACTGTACATGAGAAACAAAAGATACATGACCCCGAAATGAAGTGGCGCTCACCAAATCAGCTGAAAAGAGTGCACTGCTATCACTGATCAATGCCGCCTGCTGAAGAACCACCTGCATCCATTAAAGATGCAGCACCCCCGGCAAAAGGGACGTTAGTACTATCGAATAGCACTAGTATGGATGGCTAAAAATCCTCTTTCAAAATAGAATGCCCATATAAGAAAAGGCAACGCATAGGAACAGCAAGTCACAATCAACAATATCCAAACGTCCAGTTAAAACATAATAATTTTTAAAATACAAACTTCATATATAATTTTGGTTGGGAGATCATTAGCACCGATATACCACCGTCTTTGTTAGCACGGAGTCCGATCACGCCTGATCGGCTAGGCCATCTCCCCACGAACAATGTGGTTTGACATGTGATGCGAAAAAAAGTTATTACCAAGAGTAGTACCACCATATGCGCAATATGGCGTCTGATCTCCACCCGATCAGCTAGGCCGCCTTCCCACATATGCCGTGCGGGTTGAGTTTTCCAATCCACAAAGGTTCCAGTTTTATCCCAATTAAGGGGAATAATATCACAATCTACCCTTACACCGACACGTGTAGTTTCAGGTGTGGGCCTTATGACCTACCCTTCCTCTGTATTGCTAATGATGCTCCCAAAAATAGTTTTGATTTGATTTGCAAACAGAAATATCATAAATACAATTGTTCTCACCTCAACATCTTTCACATTGTATGAATTCTCATTAGTATTTCCAGTCATTCACAACGACAATATTTCCTTGGCTCATTAGGCCATTCACAAGATTCTTTATTCCTGGCACAATGGCCGTATTTCATATTCCACACTTTCACCTCTTTCAATTTCAAAGATCACCATCAAGTATCAACATATAGGATATTTTAAAAATCATATACTTCAAATCCATTTGAAATGGAAACTTTAAACACAAATGGTGTCTTCCCAAAAAATGAAGCATATCAACCAACAATAGAAACACACATGAAAAATCATAAACATTCAATATACCATTTACTCTTGCAATACTCTCCCCCAGAAATGACAATGTATAATTTCAACACATGAGTATATAGAACTCGAATCACAATGGATATATTTATAAATTAAAGCATTAGTTAAAGCAACCACTAATGGGCATGGATTTAGTACAAAAACTTTTAGACAATTCTATCTTTCATTGAAATACGACTCAAAGCCATAACCTTTTAATACGTAACCCACACTTTGAAACTTACATAAATATTATGGAATTCAATTCCAAGAGAGAAAGTTTAGCCAACATACCTCAATTGCACTTCTTTAGACTCTACAATTTTTCGGAACCCTTAGCAACCTCAATCTATTTTAGCAATATACAAATTGAACCCAAAATTAGGAAAACGTTCATGGTTCTAGTTCACTTCTTATTTTTCCCACACTCTTTATCACATGCATGCAAGATAAACAACCCTCACACCCATGGACCATCTTATTAATACCCCATTATAGCTATATTTGAAATTAAGAGGTGGGGTGATGAAGTCTTACCTTTTTGGTTGAAGAATTTGGTACTCTACTTGAATATTTTCAAACTTTGAGTGATGGTTGAAGATTAATTGATGGGAATTAGGCCCTCCCTCCTGAACCCTCTCTCTCTCACACTAGAAATATGAGAAATGAGCTTCAAAATGGGCTAAATGGGTGTTTTAACGGAATGAGGGTCGAGTTTTAAATTAAAAAAATGGGTGCCCGACACAGGTCTGCGGTCGCATATGCGACCGCATAATGATTATGCGGTCCGCAAAGTGACCGCAAAAATGACCCTCAGGGGCCTGAACTTAAGGCCCAGGTATGCGACCAGTATGCGGTCCGCATACTCATTCTGCGGTCGCATAATGCATCGCAGAACTCCCTTTGCAAAAACTCAAGAGAGATTATGCGATCGATATGCGGTCCGCATATCGATTATGCGGTCGCATAATCGACCGCAAAACTGACCTCAAGTTGGCCAAACTTACTGCTTCACTCTGCGGCTATTATGCGGTCCGCATAGTGATTATGCGGCCGCATAGTGATTATGCGGCCGCATAATGGGCCATAGAAATGCGTTCTTCTGCGAAACATTTTTCTCTTAGTCCGTAGGGTACTGTTCAATCCAAAAAGTCCGAACCGCGGCGAGCTTCTACTAATATAACGCAGGGATCTATCTTGACACCACGAAACCCCGAGTTTTTGGTTTAAATTTTTACGGGTCCTCACATCCTCGCCCACTTAAGATCATTCATCCTCGAATGAGGATCAAGGTTTGCTTAACACAGTTTCAGTTGTACCATATAACATCAGCCCCATACTTGCCTAACTTCCTAACTTTCTGAAAATTTTGCCAGAGTTTTCTTTGTATTTAGGCCTATTCACCTATCAGAGTAACACCAAAATAATTCCTAACAACACATCCACAACTTGACAAAACATCACCATGTATAACAACGTCACTAATCTCATCATTACAGGCATTATACTATCAAGAGTGGTATCTGGACATGAGTTGCACATATTTAAATCATAACATACAGAAGTACCTTTCAAATCACAATCATTTAACTATACACTCAAGTGGGAACATTTTATTTCCTTAACACTTTTTCCCCTCCATGTGGTCTACTCGACTTACAGACTTCGCCATAACACATTAACGGAGACAATCTCAACTCCCAGACTTTTCTAACAAGGATAGCAAATAGTTGCTCCTCATAATCCCATTATCCCTTATCTTCACCTTATTAGACATAGACAAATAAAACATCGGGTACACGGAGAATAATAATAGGGAAACATCATACTCATAGTTTAGCCTATTTCCTTTCAAAATTCCATATGGCCTAATGTGACTTCACATACTTTACCATTATTAACAATTCACATAGCACCCTCATGCAGAAAATATTGAGAATAACCCATTCACTTTCTTCAACTCTAAATCTCCATGCCGAACACCCAAACTAAACCTTTGGCAACCTCCAACAATCTCTCTAAGATGTGCTAGCTTGAATATGACCATAAAATTTCCTATCCCATATATTTGATCACGGGATGATGCTTCTTGTTTGACATGCCTAAACCTACAATACTCGATAGATTTGCTACAAACAGGAACAACGAGGTTCGAGATTCGCTGGAAATATTCAAGAATCCATCAACGTGTTGAGCACGGCATTTCAGGAGGTTATATCCTAAGAGACATGAAGGTCACTACCAATAGCACTGACATGGAGATTCGTTGTGGTGACACCATCAGTTCAACAAACGAGTCATGGAGTTGCCTAATAGGCATAGATAATGTAGGGATCAGGTTCATGATTAGGAGATTTAAATAAATGAGTCATTTTAGACATGTAACATATGGGAGGCATGGTCTGGAGGATAAAGACATTAGCGTCAGTTATTCTTGGAATACTATGAGCCAGGAAAAGGACAACAATAATTGTTTCATTCCATACGTGCCTTGTTTGGCAATAGTAGGCCTCAAAGAGAGATAGCACTTATGTGACACCAGTCGGCTCTTGGAATGTAGGGAAAATCAGTTTAACTCGAAATGAGAATATTCTAGCACCCTGAATATAATATGGGTTTCAAGATACACAAAGTTGCATTACACTCTTAACAGTAACTAGCACAAGGAATCTATACAAAAAGCTTACGAGGATGAAAAGTAGTTGAACAATTGTGAGATTATTATCATTCCCACAGCTTAACCTTTGCCAATATTTGATCCTATGTGAGAGGACTAGAGATACGATGAGTTTGTCTTTCAATTCAATATGCTCATCATAAGGCTGCTCAACTTTCAATCTCACACAAGTGGAATCATGTAACTAGGACATTTTAATGTTGGATGAAATCATGTATTAGTTAGAGAGAATGAACACTTTGCCGTGAGCTAGACATGTTTTTGCCATAAAAACTCTCAAGTTGCCATTTCAAGCCAATTCACGGGCAACCACAATACTGGGAAAAAGATGAGTTACTCACTGAGGCATGATCTAAGTGGACATGAAAGTCATACTGAGATGGGTAAACAACAAGACCTCACTGTGACGAATTTGTAATAAATCTCAAGTTGCTCAAAAACTTTATGCGGATAAGTGGCCCCCTTCAATTGGCATGTACGCACATGATAGGTGCTAAGATATACTCTCATGTTACTAGACAATGAAAAAGATTCATGATACTATTCTAAAGGAGCAGAATAATTGTTCCAACCATAGAAGTCACATATACTGGAGAGGAAAACAGTGACTCAAGAAAGATCTCAACACTAGGCTGCTTTCCATTAGATATGATACCGCATAGGTAAATATTATGGTGATGCATGTATAGGCACAAATGAGAAGATGTTATCCATTTGAATCAAAAGGTTCTGTACGAAATTCATCAGGTATTGTCCCTTGTTGAGAATTTAGGGAAGTAGTGGGAAGTATTAACCTAGGGCTATAACGCAATTCAAGGAACCCATTATAGAACTCAATTTCTCAAGAGGTTGTAAATATAAGGAATTCTGATAAAGAGGCTTCACGAATACTATGCCTAGTTCTAAGAGTAGATACAGAGAATGACTCATAAAGTTATTTCGGTTATATCCCAAGTTCCATAGTAACATAAGAGGTGACATATGACAAAGTGGAACCGGGATCAATAAGAACATACACATCATGAGATCGGACAGTCAATATACCTGTAACCGCATCTGGAGAAGCCTCAAACTTTTGACGTCTCCTCATAGCATAAAACCTGTTGGGCCCTCCCGAGCTCTGAATACCACCCCTAGTTGTTCCACGCCCTGCAAGCGTTATAGTGCCTCTAGCTGGGGGAGGCGTTGTGGATGTAGTAGCTACAGAATTGGCTGGCTGTGCCATACCCTTACCCATGCTCTGGCGAGACAAATAACAATCTCTTTGAAAGTGGCCCGTCATACCACACTTGTAGCATACTTTTGTACCATAGTGACACACTCCTGGATGGCATCTCCCACATTTCACACAACAGGGATGAGGTCCGCTGAACTGACTCGTCTCACTGACCTGATATTTACCCTTTTTGCATACATCATAAGCATACCCCTTATCCTTACTCCAAGCTTTCAATGCGGGATTAACAATTCCAACACCGGATTGTTGTATGGGCCTTTGGAATTGCCCAAAGATACCACCTCTAACGCGCTGCTGAGCATACTCACAACACGACGCCAAATGTTCCTTCCCGCATGACGGACATAACTGGATGGGTGTACCCAACCTAGGGCATTTGTTCTTCTTGTGCCCCCTCTTTCCACAGCCATGACATATTTCAAGGGTCATCCAACATGTTCCCAAGTGTCGCTTCTTGCAAATCACACAATCTGGTTCATTAGCACCAACAACCCTCTTTCGTTTCTTAGATTCTCTCACCACACGGTCCGATGGTGCGGTGACAGTGGTAGGAATAAGGACACTTCCCTTAGCAACAAGTTCTTCCAACCCCTCCACAACTCAACGCATTCTCCCAACAAACTCTTGTGTAATCTCCCCCAGATTCAATGGAGCGGTCATTCCCTCCTCATTGTTTTTAACTTGTGGATTACTCATCTGAAAAATATCATGAGACATAACGAGGAAATTAGCTTCCTATCTTGAGCTCTATCGCACGATCTGGAGTAACAAAGAAGTGTGAAATTCCTAAATGTCCAAGTAGCCTCCTCATTATAGATGTGGTCGACAACACACCGATAAGAAGGACTCTACTAGACACGGCTCCGAGACATCCTAGGACACTTTAAAACCTTAGGCTCTGATAGACAGTGCGGACCGCACAAAAGTGAGTGTGGTCGTACAATCAAAAGTGCAGACAACACAATTTTGAGTGCGGCCGCATAGCCCCAGGTTCAGACTACTGGGTCTCTGATCATTTAACAGTGCGGACCGCAAAATTTTGACTGCGGACCACATATTTTTGAGTGCGGTCCGCACAATTCAAGCATACAGATGCCCTAACTTAGAGACTGCAGACCGCACGAAAGTGTGTGCGGCCGCACAAATTGGATTAATACGACACTGCTTTACGATTCATACAAGTTTTGCAAGAATTAGACATGGCCCTAATAATCAAGCATGATTAGCTATTTACCCAAGCCCCAATTAACAATTATGAAGCTACCCACATGATTTTGAGTAAAGATGACTAACTAATGACATTTTTAGGCATGAAATTAACCCTAGACAAAAGAAGAAAACTAAGAGAAGATGAAAAATCTAAATATGAAATGAACATACCAGTGATGGAGGATGCAGGTGAGAATCTAAGAGATGAAATGTTTGAAGTTTGAGAATTAGTGGGGGATACACTGTGTTTGCTTAGGGATTGAAGGTTCAGAGAATGTAAAGTGTAAAAAGTTGAGAAAAGCCCTATTTATACTTTGACCCGTCGGGCCTAGAACTTACCTGAGTGCGATCGCACAATTTTGAGTGCGGTCCGCACTCATTACCTGTTCCTTCGAAGATATTCTGCTGACCGCGCAAAAGTGAGTGCGGCCATAGAATTTGTGCGGACCGCACAATTTTGTGTGCGGCCGCACTTTGTTAAGGATTTTTGACAGGCCAAACTTCAGAGAGCATGCAATTTTGATCTTCTAGTTGTGCGATCGGACAAAGAATTGTACGGCCGCAGAGTGGTTGTGCGCTCCGCATAATATTGGTGCGGTCCGTACTTTTTGTGACACTTAGCCAATTTTTCTTGCACAATCCATGCAATGCACACCCATTCCTGCATACACTTCAAAACCAGTTAGCATAAAACAACTCCTATCTAACAAAGAAGAAAAGAAAAAGAAAAAGACACATGGATTGCCTCCCAAGAAGCTCCTGATTTAACGTCGCGGCACGACGCAGATTACCAATCATTTGAAATGAAGAATCGCCACAATGTGGCCATCATCAACCTTGCCAAGATAATGTTTAACCCGGTGCCCATTGACTCTAAATACCTCATCATTCTTATTTTTCAAATCTAGAGCACCAAAGGGGGTTACATTCACCACTTCAAAGGGCCACTCCATTTTGACTTCAACTTGCCCGGAAACATCCGTAACCAGGAATTGAACAATAGCACAAGATCACCCTCTTTAAATTCCTTGTTGTGGATGTACTTTTCATGGAGGTACTTCATCTTCTCCTTGTAAAGGGACGAGCTTGTGTAGGCATGATACCGAAATTCATCAAGCTCATTCAATTGTGACACCTTAGATTTGTCGCGACGTCCCATTCAAGGTTCAACTTCTTCAAAGCCCATATGGCCTTATGCTCAAGTTCTACCGGAAGATGGCATGCCTTCCCGAACACCAACCGGTATGGAGACATCCCGATCGGTGTTTTGTAGGCCATTCTATAAGCCCAAAGAGCATCATCAAGTTTTCTTGACCAATCCGTCCGGTTGGCATTGACTATATTTGACAAAATACTCTTTATCTCCCGGTTGGAGACTTCAACTTGTCCTCTTGCTTGAGGATGGTAGGGGGTTGATACTTTGTGAGTGACACCATACTTTGTGAGTAAGGTATCAAAAGCCTTGTTGCAAAAATGCGAACCCCCATAACTAATAATGGCTCTTGGGGTACCAAACCTCGTGAAGATGTTCTTTTTCAAGAATGCCACCATACTCCTTGCTTTATTGTTGGGCAAAGCAATGGCCCCAACCCATTTAGATACATAATCCACCGCAACTAGAATGTAGGTGTTTCCACATGAGCTAACAAACGGACCCATAAAATTAATAACCCACACATCGAAAATATCTATCTCCAAAATGGTGGTGAGAAGCATTTCATTCTTCTTTGAGATCCCACCGGCCCTTTGGCATTCACCACACCGCTTGACAAGCTCACTAGAATCCTTGTAGAGAGTAGGCCAATAGAATCCACAACTCAAAACTTTTGTCGTCATTCTTGCTCCACCATGGTGACCACCATACGGTGAAGAGTGGCAAGCCTCAAGAATACCCGTTTGTTCTTCCTCCGGCACACATCATCAGATCACACCATCGGTACATATCCGGAAAAGATACGGCTCATCCCAATAATAGTCAAGGCAATCTCGTTTGAGCTTTTTCCTTTGGTTTGAAGAGAACTCATTTGGTACAATGACACTCACAAGATAATTGGCCAAGTCGGCGAACCATGGCATCCCGGTCATAGAAATGGCTAGGAGTTGCTCGTCGGAAAATGAATCATTTATCTCAAGGCCATCATGTGGCCTCCCCTCCTCCTCCAATCGGGACAAGTGGTCCGCCACTTGATTTTCACAACCCTTGCGGTCTTGAATCTCTAGATCAAACTCTTGCAATAGAAGCACCCACCGCATCAACCTTGCCTTAGAATCCTTATTCCTCATCAAATACCGAAGCATCACATGGTCGGTGTGAACAATCACCTTTGTACCCATCAAGTACGGGCAAAACTTCTTCATAGAAAAGACAATAACAAGGAGCTCTTTTTCGGTCACTGTGTAGTTGACTTGGGAATCATTCATGGTCTTGCTTGCATAATAGACCGGATAGAAGATTTTGTTGATACGTTGCCCCAACACCGCTCTAACCGCCACATCACTTGTGTCACACATGAGCTCAAAAGGCAAGCTCCGATCCGGGCGGTAATAATAAGAGTAGTAGTCAACTTGAACTTAAGCAACTCGAATGCCTTCATGCAATCTTCATTGAAATGGAACTTAGCATCCATCTCCAAAAGTTTACACAAAGGGTTCACCACCTTAGAAAAATCGTTGATGAATTGGCGATAAAACCCCGCATGACCCAAAAAGCTTCTCACTCCCTTCACGGATGTAGGGGGAGGGAGTTTGGAGATCATTTCAACTTTGGCCTTATCAACCTCAATACCATACTTTGAAATCTTGTGACCGAGGACAATGCCTTCCTCGACCATGAAGTAACATTTCTCCCAATTGAAAACCAAGTTAGTTTCCTTACATCTTGCCAATACCTTGTCCAAGTTGTTCAAGCAATCATCAAAAGAATTCCCAATGACGAAGAAATCGCCCATGAAGACCTCAAGAATATCTTCCACCATATCGGTGAAAATAGCCATCATACACCGTTGAAAAGTCGCCGGTGCATTACATAACCCAAATGGCATCCTCGAGAATGCAAAGATACCATATGGACAAGTAAAAGTGGTTTTCTCTTGGTTCTCAGGAGCAATAAGAATCTGATTGTAGCCGGAGTATCCATCCAGGAAACAATAAAAAGCACGTCTGGCCAACCTATCCAACATTTGATCAAGAAATGGAAGCGGAAAATGATCTTTCCAAGTGACTTTGTTGAGCTTCCTATAGTCCATGCACACTCTCCACCCGGTGATAGTTTTTGTGGGGATCAATTCATTCTTGTCATTAGTTATCACAGTCATGCGTCCTTTCTTTGGGACACATTGTACCGGAGAAGTCCATGAGCTATCGGAAATGGGGTAAACAACCCTGGCATCCAATAACTTTATGATATCCTTCTTCACTACCTCTTGAATTGCTTCATTCAATCTTCTTTGATACTCCACAGAGGGTTTGGCATCCTCCTCCAAAATAATCTTGTGCATGCAAAAGGCGGGGCTTATACCCCGAATATCCGCCAATGTCCAACCTATCACTTTCTTCCCTTTTTGGAGTACCGCCAAAGTAGAATCTACCTGCACGTTAGTCAAGCAAGAGGAAATAATAACATGTAAAGTGGAACAAGGGCCAATAAACTCATACCTGAGATGTGAAGGCAAAGGCTTTAACTCCAAAGTAGGAGGCTCCTCGATTGAGGGCTTTGTTGGAGGAGTCTTCCGATTCTCAAGATCTAAGGACAATTTTCGGGGTTCATAAGTATATGACCCCATTCCTTGCAAAGTATTGACATATTCCACAAAGCCTTCCTTCTCATCATCATCATGATTGAGCAACACAGCTTCCAAGGTATCCTCTCATTCACAGCACTAGCATCATCAACAATTAATTTGGTCACTAAATCCATGAATGAACAAACTTCGTTGCTATTTGGTTGCCTCATCGATTTGCACACATGGAAAACCACCTTTTTGTCACCCACCCGAAAAGTGAGCTCACCGGCTTCCATATCAACAAGAGCCTTCCCCATAGCAAGGAAAAGTCTACCCAAGATAATAGGCACCTCATAGTCAACCTCACAATCAAGGATCACAAAGTCCGCTGGAAGGATGAACTTATCAACACGGACTAACACATCATCAATAATTCCCAATGGACTCTTCATAGTCTGATCCGCCATTTGTAACCTCATAGATATGGGTCTTGGTTGCCCAATTCCTAAAGTTTTGAACACAGAGTAGGGCATCAAGTTGATACTTGCCCCCAAATCACATAAAGCTTGGGCAAAGTTGGTGCTCCCAATAGTGCAAGGGATTGTGAAAGCACCCGGATATTCCAATTTAGGATCCATTGAGTGCACAATAGCACTCACTTGATGTGTCATCTTAATAGTTTCACAATTCATCGACCTCTTCTTGGTGACCAAGTCCTTCATAAACTTTGCATAACCCGACATTTGTTCCAACGCCTCAAACAATGGTACATTGATAGACAAACTCTTCATCATATTAATAAACTTTTTGAATTGGTTCTCACTATTTTGCTTTACAAGCCTTTGGGGGTATGGAGGGGGAGGCATTGGCATTGGAGCCTTAGCCGTTGGCACTACCAGTCCCAGTATGTCAATCATGTGCTCCGTAGACGGGTTCACCTCTTCTTGCGTCTCCTCCGTATTTTCTTCAATATCAATTCTCACTTCGTCATTAGCTTGAACCACATTGCTTGGAATTTTATCTTCTTGAACTACAACATCATCATCCACAATTCTTCTTTGATTTGAGATGGTTGCATCTCCACCTTTTCCACTTCTCGTAATCACGGCCATAGTATGTCCCGTATTATTCCCCCCTTTGGGTTCACCACCGTATCACTTGGTAGTGCCCCCTTAGGACGAGTGTTCAATGCTTGTGAGATTTGGCCAAGTTGAACCTCCAAATGTCAGATTGAAGTGTTTTGGGAGGCCAATTGAGCATCGGAGTCGGCATTTTTCTCCATCATTTGTTTGAATATACTTTCAATCCATCTCATCTCATTGTTAGAAGAGCTCGGGCTCGGGCCTTGAGAAGGATAGGGGTGGATTTCTCGGTTGTTGGAACATCGGGGGCCTTTGAAAACCCGACCCCCGGTTGTTGTTGTTGTTCCACCCTCCTTGATTACCTCCCCAATTACTTTGATTGTTGCCACCCCAATTGCTTTGGTTTCCTTGATTATTCCAATTACTTTGATTGTTGTTTCCACCACTCCATTTGCCTTGGTGGCCTTGGTTGTTCCAATTTTTTTGATTTCCTTGTGATCTCCATTGTTGTTGATTTTGAGCATTGTTTCTTTGATCTTGATAATTGTTGACGTATTGCACTTCTTCTTCTAGCTCATTATACGAATCACCTTGGTCATACCCACTATCATCTTGCATGAATTATTCCAGACGGCTTTGCTCTTGTTGACCTTTTTGACGTCTCTTGTTCATCATCATATTTACACTTTCCATCGCATTCACTTGTTTCGGCCCTTGAATTTGTTGCAGCTGAGCTTTGGCCAATTGGTTCATTGTGGTTGTTAACTCTGCGATAGCTTTCCCATGATCATGTAGTTCCTTGTGTAGGTGAATGACATTGGGATAACCTTGCAGAACATTGGCCCTACTTTGCCATGCCGATGAGGTATCCTCCATCTTATCCAAAATTTCACAAGCTTCGGCATAAGGTGTGTTCATGAAGTTCCCGCCGACGAGTTGATTTACCACACATTGATTTGTTGTGTTGATCCCCCTGTAGAAGGTTTGATGGATCATGGCCTCGGTCATATCATTATTTAGGCACTCTTTAACCATGGTACTATATCTTTCCCAAATCTCATGCAATGGCTCATTGGGCTCTTGCTTGAACGCTAGAATTTCGTCCCGTAGTGCAGTCATGTGTCCCAGAGAGAAGAATTTGGCAATGAATTTTTCGACCAACTCATCCCATGTATGGATGGAATGATTGGGCAATCTCTCTAGCCAGTCCAATGCTTTTCCCCGTAAAGAGAAAGGAAATAGCCTCAACCTCAGCGCGTCCTCAGAAACATTGGTTTGATTGCTCTCCCAACAAGAATCGATGAACCCCTTGAGATGCTTGTAAGCATTTTGATTTGGAACCCCAGTGAAGAATCTCCACTGCTCAAGTAGTGTAAGCATCACGTTGGTGATTTGGAAATTGCCTGCCCTAATGCGGGGCGGGACTATAGCACTTGCATAACCCTCGTTCGGCAACACCCGGTGCGTTGTCGCTCGTAGTGGAGGTGGGGGAGGGACGAGAATATTATCATTAGGCGGTCGGCCTCGCCTATTTGCTTGAGGTTCGGGAAGAACCTAATCTCTTTGATCATCGTCACCTTCCTCCCCCAATGGCAAATTACCAATGGGCTCGTTGTTGAGAGCCATTATCGTACCTATAAGCAATTCAAAAACAAAATTAGTGACTCGGAAGAAAAAGAAGATAAATCATACAAAAACTTAGATCTATAGCTAAATCCGTTTAACTCCCCGGCAATGGCGCCAAAAATTGATATCGCCCAAACTCACACCACAAATATAGGTAGTAAGGCGGTCGAAGCAATAATAAAACCCAACGCAAGTCCGAGTCGAATCCTCAGGGAGTTAGAATTGAGATCAGGTATATATTTAGTGTAATTATACAATACGCCTTAGATTACACTTTCACATTCTTGTTTGTTGTTTCTACTTCTACTTTAAACTTTTGACTGCAATTATAAAACTAGAAGACAATATTTTTGGTTTGGTTGTTTTCTAAATGATAAAAGATTTAGGGTCGTGACTTCCACCTAGGTGGTTAGCTAATGGGTTGAAAACTCTAGGACAAGCCTGATTGGTCGGGGTTATAATATAGCAATCACACGTAATTACCCACTCTATACCTCTCGGTAGTTTGAGTGATTTTGCCCAATTTGACTTTCTCAAGTCCAAATGGGTATTGCACAAAATAAGTGATAACTGCTCCAGTCGGGTCTTACTATCTCTAGATAAAAATATCATGTATATATAAACACACTAAAAAATAAAAATAATCAATGATTTCATGACCCCGGAATGCCAATAGATGATATTATTTACGGTGAGTATTGCTCACAAGAAGTATCCCATGGATCCACCAATTTTTAGGCCAATCGAAGTCCATTAACTAAATTGAGAAAAAACATCATGCATATAAGTACACACAAAAATTAAAATAATTATTAATTCCTTTTTCATGGCCACGAAACGCTAAAAATTAAGTTAGTCATAGTGAGTATCACTCACAAGACCGTATCCCATGGATTCACCAACTATTAGGCGAAGAAGAGCCTGTCAACCAAATTCAGAAAAGTTATCATGTATATAAACATACAAAAAAATAAAAATAATCATTAGTTCCTATTTCATGACTAACAAAATACTAAAAAATAAAGTTAATTATGATTAGTATTGCTCACAAGGTTATTTTCATGGTTCCGCTAATTTTTAGGCCAAACAGAGTCCGTCAATCAAATTTAGGAAAATCATCATACATATAAACACACTAAATAATGAAAACAATCATTCATTCCTCTTTCATTATCCAAAAATGCCAAAAATGATGTTAGTTATGGCGAAGCAATAAGTATTAGTTACTAGGTTGATTTCGATGAACCCACCAAATTTCAAGTTAATTAGAGACGAGTTTTGAACCACTTATACGCTCTTTCCCTTGTTACCTTACAAGGCTACTTTTGACGACAAGAGTGACCATGTCCGCGTATAATTTAGACAATATATATTTAGGATATATAAATCAACAAATTGAAGTATGAAAAAAAAAACATTTTCAACAAGCTTTGAATTACCCTACTTACAATTTCCTCCCCTCCTCAGCCGTCCGAATAAAATACGATATGAATGTACATGTAGTTAAATTTTTTTCTTAACCATATAATATTCCAAAGTTGTTAATGTGACTAAGTTGAATCCAGCTTTACACGTTTTAAATGTACACACAGCATTAATCAATCAGTACACTGAACTATACGAACTAGTTTGCACAAACAGAGCTAAAATTTTAATTTTATAGGTTCTAAGTTTTAAAATAATAATTTTAAATATTAATTTTAATTTTAATATTTATATATATTTAATAAGTTTTTTAATACAAATACACTATGTGATCGAACCCGTAGCTCGACTTTTGTCGCCTTCACTGCTAGTAGGGGTGCTTATCGGGCGGACAATTACGTTTAACGGTTCGACTTAACGGTTATCGAATTATAAATGTAGTAATCCGCTAGCCATCCAATAAGACAACAAGCGAATTGATATCAGATTAACAATTATCGGGCGGCTTATCGGCTAAACAACCAAATAGAAATATTTTGAACAATCATTCAATCAATACTAAACAATTTCAAATCAATACCAAATTTTTAATATCATCTAAGATCTAACCAAACAGTATTTTTTAAATGAAGAGTCTTCAAGACTGCTTATACTGTCATACACGTATTAATCAAATTTTTAATACTATCAAGTCTACTCATACATACATACACGTATTAATCATTGAGATTTCGATTTTTCGACTTCTCAGTTCTCAGTTCAAGAGAGAGACGAGACTGACGACTTCTTCGCCTCTGGTGGCTGCAAACAATTGAGAATTAGAAAATAGAAATTAGGGATTTAGCCATTTATGGTTTCAATAGTACTTTATATACATAAGAGTAAAAGTATAAATATAAAAATTCTTAATGGGTTAACGGTTTACCCGATAAGAAAATTGAATAATCCGTCCCCAAACCGTTAAGACGTTAATTATAAAATCTCAATTCGTTCACCATCCATTACTCCAATAATACGATATCAATAAGTAATCGGTTCGATTCTGTTAACGGTTTCGATTCGGTTTTGAACCGCCCTAAATGCTAGTTTGTACGGGACTGGATCTCAACCCCGTCGGTGGACGCATCACTTGCTTCACTGTCTTGTACACCTGGCTACATAATACCATCACATTCCAGCTGGATTTGTTGGGTCCCACCTTTTTAACTGGGTCCCACATTTACCATAAGGGAAGTCATTCCATCACCATGCTTTTTATTTCATGTGATCAATTAAGCAAATTGCCCTCGTATTTTCTGATATTGCGAATTCGCCCTCCATCTCCCTTTTTTTTTATTTTTAAATTAACTTAAAAAAATTTGTTTCATAAGATAGAGATAAGATCTGCATCACATTATCTTAGGTATATTATTGTTGTCGTAGACTACATTCTCGTTGTTAAATAATTTTCCTGTTATATAAGATGATTGGGAAAGGATAAGGGTAGCGGAAATAAAATTCACACTCATCGTGTGAAAGTTTTTTCACTGATATTAACAAATTATAATAATATTTCTTGGGGTACGACTTTTTCTTGAACACTACGTGAATGTAAGATGTTTCGCACCGAATTACTCTTTTTATTGAACAATAAGTCTTTGTAGAGATTACAAATTCAAATTCAATCAAATGTGTACTTTCGTGGAACTTATATATGAATTTGTTTTCTTATTAGTATGTAGTTATGTACTGTTAGATAATGTTAATTTTTAATTTAATTTTTGGCAAAGAGCCAAATATATTCATGTACTTTCGAAAATGATCAAAGAATACGCATCGTTATACTATTGGGTCATCGATACCCCTCCCGTCATACTTTGGAACAAATATACCCTTATTTTGGATGGAGTGCCACGTGGCAGCACCATATGAAAATGACCTTTTTTTTTTCTACCCGATTCGTTTTAAAAAATTCACCACCCGACTCGTTTTAAAATTCAGTTTTTTTAGTTTTTTTAAAGCATATATTTTGTAAAAACTGGATTTTTTTTTTGTAAAAACTGAAAAACAAAATTGCGAAATATATATTTTTAAGTTTTTCAGTTTTTTTAAAGTATGTTTTTTGTAAAAACCGAAAAAAAATATTTTTTGTAAAAATTGAAAAATATATATTTTGTAAAAACTGAAAGAAAAAAAAATTTGCAAAATATATATTTTTAAGTTTTTCAGTTTTTTTAAAGTATTTTTTTTGTAAAAACTGAAAAAAAAATATTTTTTAAAAAAATGCTTTAAAAACTGAAAAATATATATTCTGTAAAAACTGGAGAGAAAAAAAAAGGAATTTGCAAAATATATATTTTTCAGTTTTTTCAGTTTTTTAAAGTATTTTTTTTGTAAAAACTGAAGAAACAAAAAGATTTTGAAAATTTTTTTTTTTTTTTAAAAACTAATGCATATGTAGTCCACAACTTTATGAGAGTTTTTCTTTCTAGTTTTTACAAAAAAAATATTTTTTTTTCCAGTTTTTACCAAAAGAATACTTTAAAAAAATTGAAAAAACTTCAAAATATATATTTTGCAAATTATTTTTTTCCAGCTTTTACAAAAAAAATACAGTTTATACAAAATTTATGTTTTAAAAAAACTGAAAAACTGAATTCTAAAACGGGTCGGGTGGTGGGTTTTTTAAAACGGATCGGGTAAAAAAAAATGTCATTTTCATATGATGCTGGCACGTGGCACTCCATCCAAAATAAGAGTATATTTGTTCCAAAGTATGGCATGGGGGTATAGATGACCCAATAATATAACAAGGGGTATTCTTAGATCATTTTCAAAAGTACAGTGATATATTTGGCTCTTTGCCGTTTAATTTTCTTACACCCATAAATCATAATAGATTAGTATGATTAATCTAGATTCACGATAGTGTTAAGGGTCATTTCAGATGAATTATTTCCTACCAAGAATTTTTTTAGTACTTGCATTAATGGGTACCATTAATAATTTTTTTATTTCTAAAATTCGAATCCAAGATCACTACCGATTAAAATTGGTGTAGTCCCACGAGTGAAGTCCGGAGAAAGTAAAATCCACGTATATCTTACTCCCACGTTACCGTTAAAATTGATTCAAATCTAAAATAAAAAAAGCTTAAATCTACCAAAATCAAACCAATAAGAAAAAACAAAAATCAGACAGTAATACCCCACTTCAATGCCAAACTCTGTAAATTAAAAACTTCATCTTTTCCTCTGTCCTCAACTCCTCACTTCACACTTCAGATCTACTTTACCTCAAACTCCATCTTCCTTTATTATACAAACCACTCCTCTTCACACACACACACACACACAGTATTCTCTCTCTTTCTTTTCTTTAACAATAATGCAGCTCCGGTCAGCCGCCGCCGTGGTTGCGGTGGTTCTTTCGGTAGCTCTTTTGCTTTTACCTAATGCAACTGAAGCTCACAACATCACAAAGATTCTAGCAAAATACCCACAATTCTCAACTTTCAACCATTACTTAACCGAAACCCATCTCGCCGCCGAGATTAACAACCGTGAAACCATCACCGTCTGCGCCGTCGATAACGCCGGCATGGCGGAGCTACTCTCGAAA